>NW_026652276.1:18624862-19277113 GCF_009828535.3 Hylobates moloch
TAATGGGTGCAGGAAATCAACATGGCACATGGATACATATGTAACAAACCTGCACATTGTGCACATGTACCCTAAAACCCTAAAGTATAATAAAAAAAAAAAAAAAACAAACAAACCTGGGATGAAAATCCACTGCAGAAAGAAGAGTGCAGCTGGGCCCAGGTTGCAGAAGTTCTACCAGCCAGATACAGCTACATGAGTGAGGCCAAGTAAGACCAGCAGAAGGGACACCCAGTCAACCCACAGAATCATACATAAATGGCACTTGTTTTAAGCCACTGAGTTTTGGGGTACACAGCAATATATAACTGAAATACAAACTAAAAATATTCTAGCTAAAGGGTAGCCTATAACAATTGCCAAATACTAGCTTCACTACAAAATCACTAAGTCATTTCATGGTTTTAGACATAACATAGAGATAATATAATTAAGTGGTCTTTAAAATAATTTTTAACTATAGAATACTTTTTTAAAACAACATCTTATCAGATATTTAAAACAAAGAGACCTCTTATTAGAATAAATTTATTTTATTGGTTCAAATTTATGGCATTTTGCTTATAACGCCAATTAATGAAAACACAATTAATTTTTCTTTCATACAAAAATATAAATCCAGGTTCATAAATGGCAGTGAAAGACTTCTTGCAGTTTTAGCTTACAATTAATTGATATGTTTTCTTTTAGCAATATGGCATAAAGAAAATCCTCATTCAAGACAGACAAGTACTTATCAGTGTTAGGGTCATTTTACCACTTGCCTTGGAGTCTCAGGATATTGAATGGTCAGGAGAAGCATTATAACTTATTCCTACTTGGAAAAATATGAACCCATCAGTCCAAGCAAATACAATGACTGAAGTCCTCTGATGAGGTTATATTTTAAATATATTACATTTAACTATTTAAAGATTACCATCTTTAAAAAGTTTAAAATCTATGTAGAAACTTAAATTCAAATTGAATGTTTGTAGAGCCTTTGAAGAACCTTGATCGTACTCTGCCATTCTTTGCAATTTATTTTGCGAATTACTCTAACACTTGAAATCTGGTTTTGCTTTGTCGTTGATTTTGTTCAAAACTGAGGGAAGTGGATTGGGCATTTTAAAATAATGATTTCTCCCATGTTTCAAGTGTCAGTGCATTCTCAAAACCATTCGTTGGGCTCTTTAAAGAACATTCCTGCTGGTTTCATTTTTTATTCATCAAGAATTTTTGTAAAAACCAAAAACAAAAACAAAAACCCAGGGAAAGAAACTGCCTTACAAAAGAAATGTCACAATTAAAACTGAATGGTATTTTTCAGCTCATTTGTGTGAACTGGCAATCTACTTGAGACTTCAGCAGGGGGTCTGCGCTTCATTACTCCAGCCAGCAAGAACGTGCTCTCTTCGAGAACGTGCTCTCTTGAAAGCTTTGGTTTGCCTTCACCATTGTTTTTGCCAGGGCTGACAGTTTAGCAACAGGAAGCTGTGTGCTCTTCATCTAATTTTAATGAAGCTTTTCCTTTCAAAAGGAAAACCTGACAACAGAGAAGTCTTCAAGGAAGCCAAGTAATTCAACCACCTGACTAAATTTTTGGAGGAAAACAGAGGGTTCTCTTAAGGGTGTGGAATAATCAAAGCAGCCATTGCTATGCTCCTGCAGTACAAGTCCCAGTAGCACAGTGGAAATAACTGGATTGTTTGGCATTTCAACACCCATCAATAGTAAGACATATCACAAATATGTGGGAGAAATTTGCATCTATGATCTAGGAAAACTGGGATTTTTAAATTATTTCTGCCTAGGTAGAGGGGGAGTAGAAGAAAAGGCAGAATGGAAAATGTCAGGGATTCTTTCCTTCCTTCCTTCCTTTCCTTCCTTCATTTATTCTACCAATATCTACTGAGCTACTATTGATATGTAATCACCAGGCTCAGCACTCAAGATACAGCAATATATGAGACAGACACAGTTTACAGCCCTCTGGGGAGTTATACCTACAAAAGGACAAAGAGTGGAAAAAGCAAGAGGAAGACATTCAGAGGAAAATTTTTGGAATTCTGAGGCCCACTCTGGATGATATATGGATTCTGACTGTTTGGGACACATTTCTAATTTCTGTTTAATTCTTACTCACATCTACTATATATCAAAGGTCAAATAGAAGTTATAAAGTGAGGCGAGGATGTCACTGAGGTACAGCTCTTTGGCCTTCTGGTAAGGTGCCCCCACAGGTAAGTTCATGGATATTCAGATAGGATTCGCAGGCTAAGGACTCTGAATTGTTAGCACCTTGAGAAGGGAAACTGTCCATGAGGACAGACGCTTCTTACCAAGATCACAGGGGTGATGTGTAAACTAGAATGGCAATTAATTAATTAATTTACACGGAAATACAACTGTTAGACAAATCAGCTCAAATAATATATTATCCTGCAGCAGACAGAACTACATAAGAAACCAGACTATGATGAGAAAAATTCTAGGTAGCATTCTCCACTAAGACAACATGAGACCAACTTTCTTACTACAAGGCCAGTCTTACCTATGAGATTGTACAGTAGCTCTTTTTTTTGTTTGTTTTGTCCACCACCCATGGCATCTTCGTTTGTTTTTTTATTTTTTATTTTTTTATTATACTTTAAGTTCTGGGATACACGTGCAGATGTGCAGGTTTGTTACATAGGTATACGTGAGCCATGGTGGTTTGCTGCACCCATCAACCCATCATCTACATTAGGTATTTCTCCTAATGCTATCCCTCCCCTTGCCCCCCCCAACTCCCTGACAGGCCCAGGTGTCTGATGTTCCCCTCCCTGTGTCCATGTGTTCTCACTGTTCAGCTCCCACTTATGAGTGAGAACATGCAGTGTTGGGTTTTCTGTTCTTGTGTTAGTTTGCTGAGAATGATGGTTTCCAGCTTCATCCATGTCCCTGCAAAGGACACGAACTCACCCTTTTTTATGGCTGCATAGTATTCTGTGGTGTATATGTACCACATTTTCCTAATCCAGTCTGTCATTGATGGGCATTTGGGTTGGTTCCAAGCCTTTGATATTGTGAACAGTGCTGCAATAAACATACGTGTGCATGTGTCTTTATAGTAGAATGTTTTATAATCCTTTGGACATATACCCAGTAATGGGATTGCTGGGTCAAATAGTATTTCTGGTTCTAGATCCTTGAGGAATCACCACACTGTCTTCCACAATGGTTGAGCTAATTTACACTCCCACCAACAGTGTAAAGGCATTCCTATTTCTCCACATCCTCTCCAGCATCTGTTGTTTCCTGACTTTTTAATGATCACCATTCTAACTGGCATGAGATTGTATCTCATTGTGGTTTTTATTTGCATTTCTCTAATGACCAGTGATGATGAGCTTTTTTTCATATGTTTCCTGGTCACATAAATGTCTTCTTCTGAGAAGTGTCTGTTCATATGCTTTGCCCACTTTTTATGGGGCTGTTTTTTTCTTGCAAATTTGTTTAAGTTCTTTGTAGATTCTGGATATTAGCCCCTTGTCACATAGATAGATTGCAAACATTTTCTCGCATTCTGTAGGTTGCCTGTTCACTCTGATGATGTTTCTTTTGCTGTGCAGAAGCTGTTTAGTTTAATTAGATCTCATTTGTCAATTTTGGTTTTTGTTGCCATTGCTTTTGGTGTTTTAGTCATGAAGTCTTTGCCCATGCCTGTTTCCTTAATGGTGTTGCCTAGGTTTTCTTCTAGGGTTTTTATGGTTTTAGGTCTTATGTTTAAGTCTTTAATCCATCTTGAGTTAATTTTTGTATAAGATGTAAGGAAGGGGTCCAGTTTTAGTTTTCTGCATATGGCTAGCCAGTTTTCCCAACTGTATGGTAGCTCTTGATTTTGGTCTCCAATGCTTGTGCTATCAGCCCACCTCCTATCTGGTGACAGAAAACACTCCTGTTACCATAAACGTAGGAATAGCCATGCTTAGCTAATCAGGGCAGTCCATGATGGGATGAGTGGTGGGCAATGAGATTGTGGAGTGCCTGGCTGTGACCCCTGTAGGATAGTGAGGTGAAGCTGGTCATATAACCACCATTTGCATGTTTAATGATCCCTTTACATTTTGGAGAACAGACTAGAGCAGGGCCAGAGTGTGTGAAAAACCCTTTGACAAGACGTAACAGTCACCTGGCATATGATTGTGGCAATGACCATGAGAGAAATAAAGATTCCAGAGCTAGAGGGTAAAATCCCTAGGACTTGAGGAAAGTTGACTGTAGGAGGCAAGGGCAAGAAATGTCAGGGGCAGATTCTAGGTTTCAGGCTTGTTTGTGGAATTGGTAAAGAACAATTCCATTGAGTGAGAGAGGAAACTGGAAGAGGCCTGGGTGAAGAACTGTCAAAGGCACTTGAACCAGAGCAACTCCATCTTGAATAGGGGCTGGGTAAAATAAGACTGAAATCTACTGGACTGCATTCCCAGACAGTTAGGCATTCTAAGTCACAGGATGAGATAGGAGGTCGGCACAAGATACAGGTCATAAAGACCTGCTGTTAAAATAGCTTGCAGTAAAGAAACTGGCCAAAACCCACCAAAACCAATATGGCAATAAGAAGGACCTCTGGTTGTCCTCACTGCTACACTCCCACCAGCGTCATGACAGTTTACAAATGCCATAGCAACATCAGGAACTCACCCAGTATGGTCTAAAAAGGAGAGGCATAAAAAACATATCCCTTGTTTAGCATATAATCAAGAAATAACCATAAAAATAGGCAACCAACAGCTTTCAGGGCTGCTCTGTCTATGGAGAAACCATTCTTGATTCCTTTACTTTCTTAATAAACTTGCTTTCACTTTACGGACTTGACCTGAATTCTTTCTTGCACAAGATCCAAGAACCCTCTCCTGGGGTCTGGTTCTGGATCCCTTTCTAGTAACAGAACAGCTTTCCAGTAACAAAACAGGGAACTGGGGAAGTGTCAGATAAAGGATCAACAGACTCATGGTGGTTGACAGTTCAGGATCTAGAAGACACAGAAATCATGGAGTCTCCTAAGGTCTCAACACAGACAAACTCAAGTTCAGTCCTGGCCCCTCCTAGAAGCCGGCTTTGGGTCCTCAAAGGAGCCTCCTGTGAAGAATGCTTCCTGCCGCTGCCTCCCTGTGGGTTCACTTACACAACAAGGCATTCCTTCAAGAAAGCAGGAGTCCCAGATTCCAGGGAGCAGCAGGGGACTGTGTGAAATGTCCTGCCCCAGGAAAAACGATGTCAGAAGAAGACACTGGGGGCCCAAAGGGAGCTTTCACTGGCCAACCCGTTCATGCACTGTTCATGACCTTTCATGAAGGTTCCCAGCAACCTTCATGCCCTCAGGGCCTCTGAAAGTAGTCAGACACCCTGAATTCTGACCCTGGGGAAAGCTGAGGCCAACCTGGACTACTAAGATGGTCAAATATAAAATATAACTTGAAGAAATGCAATGTTATTATGTTTAGGTATAAACCATTTATTGTTTTACCAGAATAAGTTAACAAAATGTTGCCTGGTGAAGTGCCAGAGGAAGATTTTAAGAAATAGAAAAAAAATTATTTGAGGCTAGCATATCAAGATTTTAATAAAATGGAAATTATATAGGACATTCATCTCAAACTGGCAGCCTTAGATAATTTAGCCCCCAAAGTAAGTTTTTAAAAATGATTTGAATTAATTGCCAACATTTAAAGTTCCATAAATTGCAGGCGAATATCAAGATTTTTAGCTTTTCTTTAAAATGGCCACAACTCTTTGGACCCACCTGATAGAAACTTTAAAAGTTTACATTTCCATGCTAAAAATACAGCTGAGATACATCTTAATACAATGATTCTAAAGGGACAGACACTGGACCGAGATTCTCTGAGTTTGAATCCTGGCTGTGCCACCTTCTGGTTGGGTGACTGGGCAAGTTATTAAACCACACTGACCCTTGGTGTCCTCACCTGTAAATCAGTGATAATTATAGTCTTATCTTGTAGGGTGGTTACTATGTGCCTGGCATATAATTATCATATTTAGTATAATATAATAATTATGACAATATACTTATGACAATAATAAGCACTGCTTGTTATTGCTATTGTGACTATTTTCCCTTGTAAATCCTTTCTCCACTGGCAATATAAAGCTGATTTTATAGCCCTGCTAACTTAAAACAAACTCTCTATGGTAGAACCTAAACTCATTTTCAGGCCTCTGAGCCTAAACTAAGCCATCATATCCTCTGTGACCTGCACGTACACATCCAGATGGCCAGTTCCTGCCTTAACTGATGACATTCCACCACAAAAAAAGTGAAAATGGCCTGTTTCTGCCTTAAGTGATGACATTATCTTGTGAAATTCCTTCTCCTGGCTCATCCTGGCTCAAAAGCTCCCTTACTGAGCACCTTGTGACCTCCACTCCTGCCCACCAGAGAACAACCCCCCTTTTTCCTTTACCTACCCAAATCCTATAAAACGGTCCCACCCCATCTACTTTCGCTGACTCTCTTTTTGGACTCAGACCACCTGCACCCAGGTGAAATAAACAGCTTTATTGCTCACACAAAGCCTGTTTGGTGGTCTCTTCACACAGACACACATGAAATTTGGTGCCGTGACTCGGATCAGGGGACCTCCCTTGGGAGATCAATCCCCTGTCCTCCTGCTCTTTGCTCCATGAGAAAGATCCACCTACGACCTCAGGTCCTCAGACCGACCAGCCCAAGAAACATCTCACCAATTTCAAATCCGGTAAGCAGCCTCTGTTTACTCTCTTCTCCAACCTCCCTCACTATCCCTCAACTTCTTTCTCCTTTCAATCTTGGCACCACACTTCAATCTCTCCCTTCTCTTAATTTCAATTCCTTTCATTTTCTGGTAGAGACAAAGGAGACACGTTTTTTCCATGGACCCAAAACTCTGGTGCCAGTCACGGACTAGGGAAGACAGCCTTCCCTTTGTGTTTAATCATTGCAGGGATGCCTCTCTGATTATTCACCCAGGTTTCAGAGGTGTCAGACCATGCCGGGATGCCTGCCTTGGTCCTTTGCCCTTAGCAGCAAGTCTCACTTTTCTAGGGAAGGGACAAGAACCCCAACCCCTTCTCTCCATGTCTCTACCCCTTCTCCACTTTTCTAGGTGAGGGGCAAGAACCCCTCAACCCCTTCTCCTTCATGCTTAGCAGCAAGTCCCACTTTTCTAGGGGAGGGGCAAGAACCCCTCAACCCCATCTCCTTCACCCTTAGCGGCAAGTCCCGCTTTTCTACGGGAGGGGCAGGAACCTCAACCTCTTATCTCTGCACCCCAACCCCTTATTTCCGTGCCCTGACCCCTTTTCTGCTTTTCTGGAAGGCGAGAACCCTCCACCCCTTCTCCGTGTCTCTACTCTCTTTTCTCTGGGCTTGCTTCCTTCACAATGGGCAAGCTTACACCTTCCATTCCTCCTTCTTCTCCCTTAGCCTGTGTTCTTAAGAACTTAAAACCTCTTCAACTCTCACCTGACCTAAAATCTAAGCATCTTATTTCTTCTGCAATGCCGCTTGACCCCAATACAAACTCAACAGTAGTTCCAAATAGCCAGAAAATGGCACTTTCAATTTTTCCATCCTACAAGATCTAAATAATTGTTGCAAAATAGGCAAACGGTCTGAGGTGCCTGATGTCTAGGCATTCTTTTACACATCAGTCCCTCCCTAGTCTCTGTTCCCAATGCAATTTGTCCCAGATCTTCCTTCTTTCCCTCCCACCTGTCACCTCAGTCCCAACCCTAAGCATCATTGAGTCTTTCTAATCTTCCTTTTCTACAGACCCATCTGACCTCTCCCCTCCTCGCCAGGCCGAGCTAGGTCCCAATTCTTCCTCAGCCTCCACTCCTCCACCCTATAATCCTTTTATAACCTCCCCTCCTCACACCTGGTCTGGCTTACAGTTTCATTCCATGTCTAGCCCTCCCCCACCTGCCCAGCAATTTACTCTTAAAAAGGTGGCTGGAGCTAAAGGCATAGTCAAGGTTAATGCTCCTTTTTCTTTATCCCGAATCACATAGTGTTTAGGTTCTTTTTCATCAAATATAAAAATCCAGGCCAGTTCATGTCTCGTTTGGCAGCAATCCTGAGACGCTTTACAGCCCTAGACCCTAAAAGGTCAAAAGGCTGTCTTATTCTCAATATACATTTTATTACCTAATCTGCTCCCAACATTAAATAAAACTTCAAAAATTAAATTCTGGCCCTCAAACCCCACAACAGGACTTAATTAACCTCACCTTCAATGTGTACAATAATAAAGTAGAGGCAGCCAAGTAGCAACATAATTCTGAATTGCAATTCCTTACCTCCACTGTGAGACAAACCCCAGCCACATTTCCAGCACACAAGAACTTCCAAACACCTAAACCACAGTACCCAGACATTCCTCCAGAACTGCCTCCCCCCGGAGCTTGCTACAAGTGCCAGAAATCTGGCCACCAGGCCAAGGAATGCCTGCAGCCTGGGATTCCTCCTAAGCCATGTCCCATCTGTGCAGGACCCCACTGGAAATCAGACATCCAACTCACCTGGCAGCCATTCCCAGAGACCCTGGAACTCTGGCCCAAGGTTCTCTGACTGACTCCTTCCCAGATCTTCTCGGCTTAGTGGCTGAAGACTGATGATGCCCGATCACCTCAGAAGCCCTGTAGACCATCACAGATGCTGAGCTTTAGGTAACTTCACAGTGGAGGGTAAGTCCATCCCCTTCTTAATCAATACAGAGGCTACCCACTCCGCATTACCTTCTTTTCAAGGGCCTGTTTCCCTTGCCTCCATAACTGTTGTGGGTATTGACAGCCAGGCTTCTAAACCTCTTAAAACTCCCCAACTCTGATGCCAACTTAGACAATACTCTTTTAAGCACTCCTTTTTAGTTATCCCCATCTGCCCAGTTCCCTTATTAGGCCGAGACACTAAATTATCTGCTTCCCTGACTATTCCTGGACTACAGCTACATCTCATTGCCACCCTTCTTCCCAATCCAAAGCCTCCTGTGCGTCCTCCTCTTGTATCCCCCGACCTTAACTCACAAGTATAAGATACCTCTACTCCCTCTTTGGCCACCGATCATGCCCCCCTTACCATCTCATTAAAACCAAATCACCCTTACCCCACTCAATGCCAATATCCCATCCCACAGCATGCTTTGAAAGCATTAAAGCCTGTTATCACTCACCTGCTACAGCATGACTTTTTAAAGCCCGTAAACTCTCCTTACAATTCCCCCATTTTACCTGTCCTAAAAGCAGACAAGCCTTACAAGTTAGTTCAGGATCTATGCCTTATCAACCAAATTGTTTTGCCTATCCACCCCATGGTGCCAAACCCATATACTCTCCTATCCTCAATACCTCCCTCCACAATCCATTATTCTGTTCTGGATCTCAAACATGCTTTCTTTACTATTCCTTTGCACCCTTCATCCCAGTCTCTCTTCGCTTTCACTTGGACTGACCCTGACACCCAACAGGCTTAGCAAATTACCTGGGCTCTACTGCCACAAATCTTCACAGACAGCCCCCATTACTTCAGTCAAGCCCAAATTTCTTCCTTATCTGTTACCTATCTCAGCATAATTCTCATAAAAACACACATGCTCTCCCTGCTGATCTTGTCTGACTAATCTCTCAAACCCCAACTTCTTCTACAAAACAACAACTCCTTTCCTTCCTAGGCATGGTTAGATACTTTCACCTTTAGATACCTGGTTTTGCCATCCTAACAAAACCATTATATAAACTCACAAAAGGAAACCTAGCTGACCCTATAGATCCTAAATCCTTTCCCCACTCCTCTTTCCGTTCCTTGAAGACAGCTTTAGAGACTGCCCCAACCCTAGCTCTCCCTGACTCATCCCAACCCTTTTCATTACACACAGCTGAAGTGCAGGGCTGTGCAGTCGGAATTCTTACACAAGGACTGGGATCGTGTCCTGTAGCCTTTTTGTCCAAACAACTTGACCTTACTGTTTTAGGCTGGCCATCATGTCTCCGTGCAGCAGCTTCTGCTGCCCTAATACTTTTAGAGGCCCTTAAAATCACAAACTATGCTCAACTCACTCTCTACAGCTCTCATAATTTCCAAAATTTATTTTCTTCCTCACACCTGATGCATATACTTTCTGCTCCCAAGCTCCTTCAGCTGTACTCACTCTTTGTTGAGTCTCCCACAATTACCATTGTTCCTGGCCGGGACTTCAATCCGGCCTCCCACATTATTCCTGTTACCACACCTGACCCTCATGACTGCATCTCTCTGATCTGAAGGGGGGGGGTTGCCCCTCCACACCTGTAGATGTTTCTCATTAGGTGGAATGAGAGACTTGGAAAAGAAAGAGACACAAAGTATAGAGAAAGAAAAAGGGGCCCAGGGGACCTGCGTTCAGCATACGGAGGATCCACACTGGCCTCTTAGTTCACTTATTATTTATTGATCATTATTGGGTGTTTATCAGAGAGGGGGATGTGGCAGGATCATAGGATAATAGTGGAGAAGTCAGCAGGTAAACACGTGAACAAAGGTCTCTGCATCATAAACAAGGTAAAGAATAAAGTGCTGTGCTTTAGATATGTATACACATAAACATCTCAATGCCTTAAAGAGCAGTATTGCTGCCAGCATGTCCCACCTCCAGCCCTAAGGCAGTTTTCCCCATCTCAGTACATGGAATATACGATCGGGTTTTACACGGAGACATTCCATTGCCCAGGCACGAGGAGGAGACAGATGCCTTCCTCTTGTCTCAACTGCAATGAGACGTTCCTTCCTCTTTTACTAATCCTCCTCAGCACAGACCCCTTACGGGTGTCGGGCTGGGGGACAGTCAGGTCTTTCCCTTCCCAAGAGGCCATATCTCAGGCTATCACATAGGAAGAAACCTTGGACAATACCTGGCTTTCCTAGGCAGGGGTCCCTGCAGCCTTCCGCAGTGTTTTGTGTCCCTGGGTATTTGAGATTAGGGAGTGGTGATGACTCTTAACGAGCATGCAGCCTTCAAGCATTTGTTTAACAAGGCACATCTTGCACAGCCCTTAATCCATTTAACCCTGAGTTGACACAGCACATGTCTCAGGGAGCACAGGGTTGGGGGTAGTGTTACAGATTAAAATGGAGTCTCTTATATCTACTTTCTATAGACACATTAACAATCTGATCTCTCTTTTCCCCACATTGATCCACCTGACCTTCACCCCATTTCCCCACATTTCCTTCTTCCCTGTTTCTCACCCTGATCACGCTTGATTTATTGACGGCAGTTCCACCAGGCCTAATCGCCACACACCAGCAAAGGCAGGCTATGCTATAGTACAAGCCACTAGCCTGCCTCTTAGAACCTCTATTTCCTTTTCATCGTGGAAATCTATCCTCAAGGAAATAACTTCTCAGTGTTCCATCTGCTATTCTACTACTCCTCAGGGATTATTCAGGCCCCCTCCCTTCCCTACACATCAAGCTCAGGGATTTGCCCCCACCCAGGACTGGCAAATTAGCTTTACTCAACATGCCTCGAGTCAGGAAACTAAAATGCCTCTTGGTCTAGGTAGACACTTTCACTGGATAGGTGCAGGCCTTTCCCACAGGGTCTGAGAAGGCCACCACAGCCATTTCTTCCCTTCTGTCAGACATAATTCCTCGGTTTGGCCTTCCCACCTCTATACAGTCTGATAGCAGACCAGCCTTTATTAGTCAAATCAGCCAAGCATTTTTTCAGGCTCTTAGTATTCAGTGAAACTTTTATGTCCCTTACAGTCCTCAGTCTTCAGGAAAAGTAGAACAGACTAATGGTCTTTCAAAAACACACCTCACCAAGCTCAGCCACCAACTTAAAAAGGACTGGACAATACTTTTACCACTTTCCCTTCTCAGAAGTCAGACCTATCCTCACAATGCTACAAGGTACAGCCCATTTGAGCTCCTGTATAGACGCTCCTTTTTATTAGGCCCCAGTCTCATTCCAGACACCAGACCAACTTAAACTGTGCCCCAAAAAACTTGTCATCCCTACTATCTTCTATCTAGTCATACTCCTAGTCACCGTTCTTAACTACTCACACATGCCCTGCTCTTGTTTACACTGCCAGTTTGCACTGTTTCTCCAATCCAGCACAGCTGATATCTCCTGGTGCTATCCCCAAACCGCCACTCTTAACTCTTGAAGTAAATAAATAATCTTTGCTGGCAAGGCTATGCTGAACCTCCTTAGGCACTCTCTAACCAGGTGTCCTAGGTCCTCCCAATTCTTAGTCCTTTAATACCTGTTTTTCTCCTTCTCTTATTCCATTTAGTTTTTCAATTCATACAAAACTGTATCCAGGCCATCACCAATAATTCTAAATGACAAATATTTCTTCTAACAACCCCACAATATCACCCCTTACCACAAAATCTTCCTTCAGCTTAACCTCTCCCACTCTAGGTTCCCACGCTGCCCCTAATCCCGCTCGAAGCAGCCCTGAGAAACATCGCCCATTATCTCTCCACACCTACCACCCCCAAAAAATTTTCCCAGTCCCAACACTTTACCACTATTTCGTTTTATTTTTCTTATTAATATAAGAAGACAGGAATGTCAGGCCTCTGAGCCCAAGCTAAGCCATCATATCCCCTGTGACCTGCACATACACATCCAGATCGCGGGTTCCTGCCTTAACTGATGACATTCCACCACAAAAGAAGTGAAAATGGCCTGTTCCTGCCTTAACTGATGACATTATCTTGTGAAATTCCTTCTCCTGGCTCATCCTGGCTCAAAAGCTCCCCTACTGAGCACCTTGTGACCCCCACTCCTGCCCTCCAGAGAACAACCCCCCTTTTTCCTTTACCTACCCAAATCCTATAAAACGGCCCCACCCCTATCACCCTTCACTGACTCTCTTTTCAGACTCAGCCCACCTGCACCCAGGTGAAATAAACAGCTTTATTGCTCACACAAAGCCTGTTTGGTGGTCTCTTCACATGGACGCGAGTGAAACTCATGAAAATTTTTTTTTCTGCCCCTAGAATCACATAATAATCCCTTCTGCAAATTCTAGAAAAATGAAACTAGGTGCAAAAAATATCTGAAGCCCATGTATAACTTTTCAAATAATGTTCTATGTTTCAACTCCCAAAATAGGGGTTTAAATATAACATTTTTATTTAACCAGTGAGTGACTAACAGTGTCAAAACTCTCTAATGTTGGGATTTCCTCCATCTTTTGAAGCAATTAACAGAATTTCAAAATCCGTAGATTAACTGAAAGCATTTCCAACAAATCCCCAGTTAGACACTGCTGATGTTTGGATCAAATTTTGAATAAAAAGGACCTTCATATAGGGCAGTGGCACATTGAGCCAGAGTAGGTAATTAGGCAGACTTGAGCAGGGCAAGAGAGGCCCTCCTCCCTTAGGAATGTCAGGTCACCATCCTGGATGATCAGGCAGTTGGTTGTTAGACTCTCTCTGTAAAATAACAATTTGTCATAGCCAGTGCCAGAAAAAAAAAGGTCTCTCAATAGATAGAAAACACCTGAAGCTGGTGATCAGCAGCTTCCCAATAAGATCTGAAGACCAGGGCAAGCAGGCTCAAGGATGTGCAGGAAGAGGTGAAATGGCAGAGTTTAACCAGTAGATGACCTTCCTCTGGGAACATTCACCTGGTAAGGGAAAAATGCCTCGAGTGAACATGTGCACAACTGCAATAAACGCACTGAACATGCAACCCCTCCCAAGTGCTGGCAGGCCACGGTGCGTGTGCACAGTCCACCCCAAGGGAAAAATCAAGGGAGGAGAAGCGAACCCCAGTACCATGCCACTGCATAAAACCCCAAGCCCAGGGCCAAACGGGGCACTTGGATCTTTCACGTCACCTGCTTGTCCCTCTTCCAGGTGTACTTGACTTCCTTTTGTTCTGTAGCAGTTTCTTCCTGTTCTAAAACTTTTTAATAAACTTTCACTCCTGCTCTAAAAACTTGCCTCAATTTTTCCCTCTGCCTTAAACTTACTTCTGCCCCTTGGTCAAATTCTTTCCTCTGAGGAGGCAAGGCTCAAGTTTGCTGCAGACTCCCACAGATTTGCCACTGGTAACCCTTGGAAGCCAGACTGGAATTTGGTGAGAAAAGTGGCTGTCGTCCCAATAAAATCTCTCTGAGAAGGGCTCCAGCATCATGGGAATCTGCCTGCCTTTTTTGAGATAACCCAATCTTGTCAGTGGGACTGCTGAAAGAACTTGAAATCTGGCTCCATGCAGTCCCAGCAAAACCTAGAAAGATGACATGCCTAGGCAAGCTCCTAAAGTCCTCTTCCTGACACACAAGCATTCTTCCAGTAGTTTATAACTCAAAGGTGAACCATTTACCACCTGCCTCCAAATGCTTTGAGGATGTTTATTGATTTTGCAGTCTGGGCTTAGGTACTTTCATGGTCTCCCCACCATCACTGTGGTTTGGGAAATCAAAAACTCTCACAGAACAACCAGAAGTACCACTGAAGAAAAGTCAAAGCCAGCCATTGCCATGGAAAGACAAAATTAAATGCAGGCATCTTTTCCTTTCAAACTTGCTGACTTAAGTCTCTAATCAAAGACCTAAGCCATCATGGACCTGTTAGACCTGCCCCACTGACCCCTTTGATGCTGGATTAAGATAATCCAAAAAAGTAGCTACAGATTCAGTTTGTTCAACATATGCCCTGGTAGGAAAATGCCTTTTGAAAGTTTGGCTAAAGCCTTTTTCCTAATTTTTATTATAAATTAGCTCTGTAGCAGTTTCTAACTTCATGAAGAAACAAATCACATCAGTTTGCAGGAAATAAAACAAGATTGTCTGGGTCTCTTTAATGATAAACACGTATTTATTGTAAGTGGGATACTATTTCATCAGTTCTACCACAGTTGGCTGGTTCAGAAATGATTGGCAATAAAGATATTAGTTTAAATGGAGAAAATGAGATTTTATTTGTCTATAATTTATCATGTATTGTTAGAAAACATAAGCAAGGGATTGCCTGAAAGTAAAAAATCTGGGACGATTACGAAATCTAAGAACTACAGATAGTGTTAAGAATTCAAATTTTTCACCTTTCCCTCTCAGCCCCAAGGTGGAGTATAAGATAAAAGTTAGGAAACTAAGGTAATTACATATTGACCATTCTCAAGGTTTCTTCAAAACAAATCTTCCCCTGGGAAATTGAAAATCATTTAAAAATTTTAAAAGTAAACTATCATATATTCAGAATAGAAAGCACAAATTATAAGTATATAGATCAATGAATTATTACATGGTGAATATACCCATGCAATCACCACCTAGATCAAGATATAGAACACTGACTTTCTCCTCCCCACACCTAACTATGCACCTGACTTTTAGCTCCTTAGATTTCTCATGCCTAATTTTTGAAGTTCAAGTCAAGTCACATAAGATGTTTTCTTATTTGTATGACTTCTTTTGCTTAATACTATATTTTGCAGATTTATCTAGTGGTTGTGTGTTCCTGTAGATTAATTTTCACTGCTGTACACCACTGCATTGTATGAACATATTACAGCTTGCTTATTCTTTTTTTTTTCTTTTTTTTTTTTGCGACAGAATCTCACTCTGTTGCCCAGGTTGGAGTGCAGTGGCGGAATCTCAGCTCACTGCAAACTCCGCCTTCTGGGTTCAAGCAATTCTCCTGCCTCAATCTCTTGAGTAGCTGGGATTACAGGTGCCCACAGCCATGCCCGGCTAATTTTTGTATTTTTAGTAGAAATGGAGTTTCACCATGTTGGCCAGGCTGGTCTCAAACTCCTGACCTGAAGTGTTCCACCCACCTTGGCCTCCCAAAGAGCTGGGGTTACAGGCATGAGCCACCACGCCCGGCCAGGTCATTCTTTGTTATTTTACCTAGTCTGATTATTCTTTAGAGGTGACTCATTGAAATATCTCATCATGGTTGTCGTTTATATTTCCTATTGTTAATGAGGGTCAGCACCTTTTCAAATGCCTATTGATTATTTTTAAATCCTCCTTTGTGAAGTGGCTGTTGACATCTGTTCCACCTCCATTTTTGTTGGCTTGTCTTTCTTTTTTTGAATTTGTAGAAATTCTTCATTCATCCTATATAAAGCCCATTGCTGGTTTATATATAGCAACTATCATCTTCCACCTTATTGCTTATTTTCTCTAACCTTCTCAGCAGCATTCTTTGAAGAACAAAAAAAATCGTGTTTTAATGTAATTTAATTTATTCGATTTTCCTGTGATATTAGTGGTTTTGTATTCTATTTAAAAAATCTTTCCATGCCTTAAAATTATGAAGATGTTTTCCTATATTATCCTTTAGAAGCTTTATTGTTTTACTTTTATAATTAAATTTAAATGCATCTGTAATTGATTTTCTATGTGGTGTAGGGTTCAAATTTCCTTTTTTACATAAGCATATCTAATTCACTCAACACTGTTTATTGAAAAGACCATCTTTTCCCCATGATTCTGCCATGCCTCCATTTGTCATAAATTAAATGTGGATTAGCCTTTTACTATGGCTTATATATTATCTCGGTACAAGTAGAATAACTTTTCTAATTTCATTTAAATATATTAATACATGCCAAATCCATTGCTGCTTTAAAAATATGTTCTCAAAGACCTCCTCTATCTATTAAATATTAAGCTCATCTCTTAATATCAATAAGGCCCAATTCCTTGGGCCAAGAGATTGGCATGTATTCATATGATTATGTTATGACTATAAAGATGCATATTTGGACAATAGAAGTAGCATGTGAAGACATAATTAAAAAATAAAACAGTACATGTAAATATTATTTCTTTGTTGACATATTCATCTATGCTTTCCCATAAGGACACAGGGCAGCCCTTTGTCTTGATTACTGCGCTATCCCCAGCACCCTTTAGGTACTCAATGAATATCTATTTAATTAATCATGAAAGAAAATAGAAAACCCGTATGTCTTCTATAATGTTTCAGAGTCCATAGCTAAGAATTAAGGATAGTTTTTTAAAGATATATATTGATAATGTTTTCCATGAGCTATCAAAGACCTGAGATAGTCAGCAATGGGAAATACAGCTGTGATTACCCAGTAGCAAATTATCTATGGTAAAGGAAACAAACCAACCACACTTATGTTTTCTTCAACTTTTATTTTATTTTAAATTCCTGGATGCACACTTGATGTGCAAGTTTGTTACATAGGTAAACATGTGCCATAGTGGTTTGCTGCACAGATCAACTCATCACCTAGGTATTAAGCCCAGTGTCCATTAGCTATTCTTCCTGATGCTCCCCCTCCCCTGATCCCCGACAGGCCCGACAGTGTATGTTGCTCCCCACCATGTGTCCATGTGTTCTCATTGCACAGTTACACTTTTAAGTGAGAACATGCGGTATTTGGTTTTCTATTCCTGTGTTAGTTTGCTGAGGGTAACAGCTTCCAGCTCCATCCGTGTTCCTGCAAAGGACATGATCTTGTTCCTTTTTATGGCTGCATATGTTCCATGGTATATATATACCAACCCCACTTTTCTATTCTTACTGCCACTGCGTCATTTCCAATCCTCTCCATCATCTATCTGGATTATTTCAATATTCTCCAATTAGTCTCCATGACTTTGGTCTTGTTTCTCTCTATCCACAAGCCTTCTGCCAAGTCTTTTCTGTTACACAGTTAGGGTCAAGTCACTGATTTCAGACTTTAACATAAAAGCAATGAGCTATCTTCTAAATCCTTAGTATGACACTCAAGGTCCTCATAAACTGGGATAGGAGTGTGGCTGACAGGAAGTATTCAATAGCCATTGCTGAATGACTCATCTCTACTTACCCATCTAGTGTGTCCTACTTCACCCTACCAAGTACCATAATAGCAAGGCAACTCACTGTCCTAAACAATTTGTGCCTTTTCATACCTCTGTTTTTGTAACTGATGCCCAAAGTCTTAAACCAGCATCTCTACCAACTCAATCTTCAAGGCTACTTTATCCCCAGATCCCCAGTTAAGATTAATTATTGCTTTGGACACTGGCAACATTTAAATTTCCTTTGGACTATTTAACTATCTTGTCTTATTATATCACATATTGTATTATACTTGTTTGTTCAATATTCCTCCCATTATATTCCTAAACTGTTTCATAATTTTTATCTTAGAATCATGTTTAAAGTTTATGTATCCACTCCCTGTGTTATTAACTGTGTATAGTCCTAGCAGGCATTTAATGAATGGTTGTTAAATATAAAAATTAAAGGAGGATCTCACACAGCTATTCTCAAACTTATCCAGGCAGTGGAGCCCCTGAAAATTTTACTATTCTTTGTTAAATACCACAAAATATTATGAATAAAACTTAAAATGACAAACTATATCACATTGTGATAAATGAGGATTATTAGTTCTGAGATTTTTTGAGTAATCAGAAACATTTAAAGGGAAAGAATTATGAGATAAAATGTTAATGAAGAAAATCTTTTCCAGTAACTCCGTGTTTCTCTGGTCAGAAAGGGACTCCCCTTGTGAGTGTCATGAGCAGGATGCCTGGCTCCAGTGTTCCAAGGGATTGCAGCTGAGAATCCCTCATTCCACCTGTACAACTTTTTGACAGCTGCCATTCTGCAGCAAGGAAGAATGTTAGTGAGATGAGAGATTTTGCATTCACACCTATCTACAAGATAAATACATCTCACGAATGATCATCCTTTCAAGAGTTGTTATTTTCTAACTCACCTTTAGGCTTCAAGACGTTAATGCCATTGTACATCACAGTGAACAACCTATCACACCACATCAAATCAACGTGGACGACTAAAGGTCTTTAAAAATTCATGTTTTAACAACCATCTTAAATCATTCTTAACTCTCCAGACAAAATAAGGCAGAAAATGATCCTGACACAGACCAGAAAAACACAAATACAGAAAATCTGTTTCAAACACCAGCTCACCTCCACTTCTGCCATTGTAAGGTTGGCTTCCGGAAATAACCAATTCAGTCTGGTTGGGAATGAGGACTTCATGGTATCATGTCAAACAACATATTGCTCAAGAATCCCCTCCTGATTTCTAGGTCCTTTCCTTTAGGATGCACTGTTAGGCTCAGTACCAAGCTTGCAGCCCAGGGAGTTTCAGATATATGCATACATTGGTCATTTACGAAGACACAGGACCAGAAGAATAAATACACTCAGAGTTGGAATTGATTTTAGAAAATTTCCAGTAAGCTGTTATCAGATGCATCTAATTCTGACTCTGTTTGAATATTTCCAGTAAGGAGGGCATCATCACACTCTTGAAAACCCACAACATTTTTGAAGGAGTCTAAATGGCAGGATATTCTTTTATCTTACACCAATATTTTGCCCACAGACTTTTCCTCGATGGCCTCTGTATTCTTGCAAGTTGTCCCAACAGTCTTTCTTTCTGGTAACTGTCTCATAGCCTTGACTCACTCATCTCAGCCTGGGTCAGTGCCCGATTTATTAGCAATCACTTAGTAAATGTTACTGAATGAATGAATGAAAGAATGAATGAACAAATACATGAATTTTACAGACCTTTCCTCTCCTGGCTAATTACTCCACCTCCCCACCAAATCTTATAGCTGCTGCCCGTGTGAGCATGAAACAAGTCAGGGTCTTTAATTTTCATGACATTTCTGCGTGAGGGCAGGGAACATTGTTTATTTTGTTCATGAATGTAACCCAAGTGTCTAAAACAGTACCAGATATATTGTAGATGCTCAATAAATACTTTACATACTCAATAAATACTTTACATAATAAATAACAAAGTCCCCAAGTTTTCTTGTTTAGCACAATATACCAAATTTCTCAATACTTTCCAGACAGTTTAATCTTAAAATAAATGCTAAATGTCTTTGAAATCATTTATATTTGAAGGCTAAAGGACATGCTAAGCATTTGTTCCTCCCCAGGAATCTCTCAGTTCTATTCCTGTATATGTTGAACAGCAGGAAGCTACTAGACTACATTATTTTTACATCCCATATAAATGTCTTCTCAAAACAATAATTAACATAATACCATCTGCTTCTATGCAAATTTGGAATATGAAATGGTCATAGGAAAATTGTGTTTAAATCTTGTGTAAAATTGCTATTGAAGAGATTTTCAATTAAATTGGTCATTGTAAACAAATCCACAAAATAAATTTCTTTTGGAATAGCATGCTGTAAAAATATTTAACTCATCTAGAAAATTATATGCTTTGCTTTTCAGACAATAAGAGCTATATAAGCCACTATGTTTTGTTTTGTTTTGTTTTGTTTGTTTGCTTGCTTGCTTTCCTGTCTGCTCAAAATCCCAGAGCATAAGTTAATGTTTAATTGTAGAAATTATTATAAGTATGAGTTTCTGGTATAAATACTCACACTGTGTCTCAAATACAGAAGTCCTGATTTTTTACGCTTGTTTTAAAGATCTTATTGTATATATGTCACTATCATTAGTCACAGCAAATGGATTTCTTAAAGGGATGATTTCCTGCTACCTTTTGATTAAACTCCCTTCTTCAGTATAGAAGGAAACTTCAAAAAAGTTCACAGAAAATGAAATTAAAAGATAAAAATGAAAAATATAAACTTTATTTCTCAACCTAAGATCCATCAAGGTCAAGACACTTTTATGCATGATAGTACCAGCCATTTAGTCCATCCCTACAGAACTGAGGATTCAGGCAATTTAACCACATCAATGCTTAAATTCTTTACTATGTTCTCTTTTACATTATAAACTGAAGAAAATGGGTCCCCTGTATATATTTTTAAGATTAGAAAACAAAAAGAAGTCAGAAACATCCAGATTAAGACCGTACATCAGATGCCTAATGATTTATCATTGAAACTCTCACAAAATTGCTTTCGTTTGATGAGAGGAATGAGCAGGAACATTGTCATGGTGAAGAAGGACTCTCATGTGAAACTTTCTTGGGCATTTTTCTGCCAAAGCTTTGACTAACTTTTTCAAAACACCCTCATAATAAGCAGATGTTATTAGTGTCCTTTGACCTTCCAGAAAGTCAACAAGCAAAATGCCTCGAGCATCCTAAAAACTGTTGCCATGACCTTTGCTCTTGAAAGGTCTGCTTTTGCTTTGACTGGACCACTTCCATCTCTTAGAAGTAATGGCTTTGTGCTTTGTCTTCAAAATCATACTGATAAAGCCATGCTCTATCTCCTGTTAAATTCTTTGAGGAAATGCTTCAGGATCTTGATCCCACTTGTTTATATTTCCCATTGAGGGTTCTGCTCATGTCTGCAACTGATCTGGGCACAACAGTTTTGACACCTAGCAAGTAAAAAGCTTGCTCACCTTTAATTTTTCAGTCAGAATTGTATAATCTGAACCAATTGAGATGTCTATGGTGTTGGCTATTGTTTCTGCTGTTAATCATCAGTTCTGTTCAGTTAGAGCGCAAATAAGATGAATTTTTTTGTCACAAATTCATGTGGATGCTCTTCCACTGTGGACTTCATCTGCAACCTCATTTTATCCCTTCTTAAAATGAGCTGTCCATTCGTAAACTGCCGATTTCTTTGGGGCATTGTCCCCATAAACTTTCTGTAAAACATCAATAATTTCATCATTCTTCCACACAAGCTTCACCATAAATTTGATGTCTGTTCTTGCTTCAATTTTAGCAGAATTCATGTTACTATGATAGGGGCTCTATTCGAACTGATATATTACCCTCCTCAGGCCCTCAAAGTAGATTCTCTTCAGACATGTTATAACAAGTTAGTACAAGTTATTTAAGTTTATTGTGGCGCCAAAAAAAAGCTCATTCATGCATAGTTTTTTCATAATGCACATTTTCCATAAACTTTTTGAGGTCCCCTGGTATGTAAAGTCCTACAATAAATCACAAAGGAGATCTCCCTTCCTTTCCGTTCTGAACTCTTTCCCTCCTGCTGTGTGTTCCACCTTAGGAATTTGGTTTCCTCTCTGAGCCTTGTTGCATCCTCTCTTCCAAGAAACTATCGAATAAGCTGATTCACAGTAATGTTAGTAGCTTACTACTGACCCTTTTCCATGTTACAAGTCAATCTCCCAATTTCCAAGATAATTATTTCACACTTCATATTTCTCATAAAATCCAGGAGAACCCCTGGCCACTTTTCACTCTCATCTAGTGATCTTGCTTCAATTTCACTGAGGAAATAGATGCCATCAGAAAAGAACTACAACCTCTGACCACCAAATCTAACCATCTACCTGCAGTGGTACCACCAATTATTTTTCTCTCTTTCTCCTTGATATTTCCATAGCCAGGCAAACATGCTAAGATATCTCCCATGATATACATATTTAAGACCTTCACATTTTTCCTTTACTCCTCCAGTTCTCTGATTCCTTTTATAGAAAAACTCTTTAAATAATTATCTACCCTTTTCTCCATTTTTTAAAAAAAGTCCACTTTCTCCTGAATCCCCTTCAATTAAAATTATCCCCACTACTTCTCCCCATCACCAGATCCAATGGACCTCATCTTTCTAGACCTCTCGGCAGCATTTGACATACATGATCACTTCTTATTTAAAACAAGTTAGTCACTTGGCTTCAGCAAGGCTGTACTCTTTTGATATGCCTCCTATCTCTTTGGCCATTTCCTCTCCATCTCCTTTTTGGGTCTTCTTTCTCTTCTCAGCTGTAAATTGTTAATATGCCCCTAGACTCAGCACCCCCGCCCCCACTCCCCAGCCTTCTTTTACCCTCTATTTACATGCTCTCTTTAAGTGATCTCACCCTGTCCCATGGTTTGAAATACCGTCTATCTGCTGCTAACTTCAAATATTTATATCTGAGCCATTTCTCCTATAAACTCCAAACTAGCATATCCCTCTGTCCACCAAACATCTCTTTTTGGATGTCTAATGGATATCTCAAGCTTAACATGTCCAATCAAACTCTTGTTGCCCCTGCACAAACCAGCTCACTAACCTCTCATCTCAGTAAATGACAACACTATTTCTCCATTTACAACAGCGAAAAACTTAGGAATCATCCTTGACTTCTTTCTTTCTTTCGTATCTCACATAAAATCCAACAGCAAATATTATTTTATCTACCTTTAACATCTTATGGATCCAAATACTCTCTTCCCACCTCCACCTCTACAACCGAAATCTAAGGCACCATGATCCCTGGCCTTGATTACCGCAGGCCCTACCTGTCTGGTCTTTCCGCTTCTTTTTTGCTTCCTTGCAACCCACGCACCATAGAGTAGTCAAAGAGATTCTTTTAAAATGTAGATAATAAAATGTCACCCTCTTGCACTCACTCTTCTAATGACTACTCATCATTTTTAGAATAAAATCTTATTGTGCTCTGAACAGGCTTTCACAATCCAGCACCTGGATATTCCTCTGACTTATTTCCTAAATATCCTTCCTCTGTTCCTTTCTTTGTGGCCACATGACCCTCTTCTGGTTCCTGTAATAACACAAGCACACTGCAGCCTGGGGCTTTGACCATTTGTTCTCTGTTCCTAACAGGCAACTCTTTGAGTCCATCCCTCACTTCCTCAAGTCTCTGTTCAAACATCACCTCTTCCGAAAAAGCTTTCCTGGCCACTCTTTCCAAGCTGGCACACTAATAATGCTCTCCTCTTCCTGCCTGGTTCTATGGAAAGTATATAACTACTTGACATTATGTATTTGTTTGTTCATTGGCTAGTTTTTTTGTTATTTTACTCAAACAGTAAGCTTAAGAATTGAAGGTGTTCGTGCTTTGTTTGCTGCTGCAACGGGGCCCCAAAGTACTCAAACTAAATACTGCTGAAGTATAAAATTATCCACTAACATGAAATTCTGTGACTTTTTCTTGGCTCCCATTCTCCTTGACTTCGCTCTCTACTTGGCAATGGAATTAACACTTCCTTCTGGAGAAATCTTTCTCTCCTTCTTGGGTTGCACTCACATCCCAAATGATTTCCTTTAGGACTGTTCATGGAAGACACTAATATTATAGATGCCTCTCAATATCCACTATTCTCCATTTCTTCTTTGGTAATGAAATTATCAATTTTTAACTGATCACTCAGATTTTTCACTACCCAGGCAAAACACTACAATTGCCAGACTTTCCTGCAGCCTCCCAAGTGACTAAATTTAGGCCAATAATAGGTAGAAGAACATGTTTTGTGAAACTTCCTGGAAGTCTTCTTTAAGTGAATATATTTGTCCTTCTTGCTCCCAGGAATACAGACGTAATGGCCAGGGTCCTAGCAGTCATCTTAGACCATAAAGACAAATGCAGACACACACTAGCAACAGGGAGCCATGAGCAGGAAGAATACTGGATCATTGCTTTATGGGGCCAATATCCCAGGCCTGAACCTCAGTGACATGACAGAGACATAATCTCCTATTTTTCTTAAGCAATTATTTTATTGTTTTCCCAACTGATACATCTCTCAGCACACTTAAGGCATTAACATTCACCCTGAGCAGAATGACTTAACTTTCTTGTTCCATCCCTGTTCTCTCTCCTGAGTTCCAGTCCTGCACATTCTGAGGTCATTGACTAGAACCTATTTCAAAGTGCAATTCATCATCATCTTCATCCTCAATCAGCAGTCTTTCTGGATTCCAGTATGACTCTAGATTTGTAGTCCCCAACCTTTTTGGAAGACAATTTTTTCCACAGGATCAGCAGGGGATGGTTTCAGGATGAAACTGTTCCACTTCAGATAATCAGGCATTAGTTGAATTCTCATAAGAAGCGTGCAACCTGGAAGCAAGCAAGTCTGGCTAACATACTGTTGTTTATATTTTGAAGACAGATATGCCTAAGATGCTGGAAATATGGGGGATTGCAGGTAAACAACTTATAAATGGAGATTATTTCCCTATATCCGTGAACTAAGCTTACAACATTATTGGAGTGTGGGAAGACAGCAGTTTCAAAGATAGTTAAGTATATGCTAACCCAAAGCCATATTAAGCCAACAGACTAGATTCCAGTATTTATTCTTTATAAGCCAACATTCAAACATGATTTGCTTACTAGAGCAGCGAAGATTAAAATGGACTATTACAAAGAACAGAGCCTCTGTGAAATACTGGCTTAATACACAAATGCCCTCAAAGAAAGCTTAGAAAACATGCTTAAAATTGGTGTTGGCTAGAGTCCCACAGAATTTGTAATCCAGTAATCCAGTTTGTAGGGTTGATTCAGGCATAATAATGCAGGAGATGGAGTGGCTTCCTTGCTGTACCTTCATCTTTCCTTTGGAACATTCTACCATCACACCTGCCATTGCCAAGCACTTCACCTGTGAACTCCCATTGCTTCCCATTGCCTCCCTAACTGAAAATATAAGCAGAGAACATCCTTCCTCAAAGCCAGGCTTATGGGTGGTCAGGTCACAAAAGGCTTGTGTCTGTGTGCCTCTCCTCTTCCTTCCCTCCAACAAACCCCAGTCCCTGGATCACATTTCCTTAGGGCCAGACTTTGTGCCTCTCCAAGTCTTGAGCAAACCGATCATGTCAGTAGGGTTCACGAGGGAAAAAAAAAAAAGAAGAAGATTCCCCAGATCTCTCATTTGCTTCCAAATAGCATTTATACTTTTTATAGTCTTCTGAAGACAACATTCCCTGCCTTTGCTGCCTAACTCAGGGAAAGGCCATGAGGGTGGGCAGCTGGGGAGAAGAGGGGATATACCACCAGTCAGGGTACTCACATCAGTTGTCAGGGTCTCATCAACTCCCTCAGGCAAATGGAGTCTACATAGCTCCAGCCTGATGCTTACAGAATGCAGAGAGATCAAGAATAATTCCAATAAGTGACCCAACTAAACGTTAAGATTAACATAGAAACAATTGCATCAAATCCTCTGCAAATGATGCACTTTTGAAGTTACTGCAAGACTGGGGCTTCACAGACTTCGAAACCCCTGTGCTACATGAGTCTAAAGGATTTAGCACCAGTTTTGCACACATCAGAGGATCACTTTCTTATATCCGCATAGACAGTGTCATAAAACTAAAGAGTTCCTGAATTCTGAATGCCCTATCTGAATTATCTGCAGAATACATCAACCACCCAAGCACAAAATAATAAATCTTACTAACATTTTTCCAGAGGTCAGATAAGAGGAACATGAATTTAAGAGCAATTTTTTTTTTTGCTACTTAGTATTTCTCAAAACTACCATAAATCACCCAGGCCTCCTATAATTAATTGGCTTTAGAGTTTTATGAGTTCCCAACATGTCCTTTTAAGTTCCTATTAAAGAAGAGTTAACTTGTGAGAGATGGTGAGTTAATTAAAAACCTTTAAAAATATGAAATCTTATAGGGTGTTTCTTTATGTTTCCATAGATTCTTAAAGCACAAAAATAGCTAATAAAAATACTTCACAGAAGTGTTTGTTTCAGAGACTTGATCAATATTAATACAGAGGAAATGCTGATGATTCTTTTAGCATAAAAAATCAGAAAGATATTTAAATAATTATGTTGAATTGTAGCTATCCTTATGATGCTTGCCCACCCCAATGCTAAGTCTATGCTATAAGTCGTTGTTATGTTTTGTTGTTGTTGTTGTTTTGGCATAGCTGTGTAATTTTGGAAATAGTTGCTCCCAAGCCTAGAGACATACAAATGATGAGAAAAAGTATTTGAAGAAGTAAATGAACCACTCTACTCAGATGGCCCATAAAAGCTACCAGTAACTTTTGGCCCATCTAAAATTGTTACCCAGGAGATCCTGGTTACATGAGAAAAAAATTTTTTTTTTTTTTTTTTTTGAGATGCAGTCTCACCCTGTCACCAGTCTGGAGTGCAGTGGCGTGATCTTGGCTCACTGCGACCTCCGCCTCTCAAGTTCAAGCAATTCTCCTGCCTCAGCCTCCTGAGTAGCTGGGACTACAGGTGCATGCCACCACGCCCGGCTAGTTTTTGTATTTTTAGTAGAGACAGAGTTTCACCATGTTGGCCAGGATGGTCTTGATCTCCTGACCTCATGATCCACCTGCCTCGGCCTCCCAAAGTGCTGGGATTACAGGTGTGAGCCACTGCACCCATCCTAAATTCATCTTTTAATAATGTACAAAAAGGATGTAAAACATTCATGTGCAAAACGTGAAGATTCTGATAGGCAAATATGAGGAGACCCCCCTACTCCATGTAAATAATTTAAGTGGAAATCCAGAGCTGTGATGAGTGGAAAGGTATGAGTGCAATGCTCAGAATACTCTCACTAGTGCCAGTGTACATCCTGCTAATGTTGTGCCTTGGCCAGAAGGACCTATATTTGCATTGAATGCCAATGTAAACCCAAACAGTTTTTCTTCTGGCAACCCAGATGTAAAAAGTTTCCTCCAAGGAAAGCCCGCAGAAAGGTTAAATTCATTGGATAACAAGTAGTCTCCTTTCGGCGGCTGCTTCCCTCAGACTGGGCACACCCCAAGCAGTCTTCTGTGCCACACGATGCTCCGGGTATGGTCAAGGGGAGATGGGTCAGTGATCTGTGACTGCAGTTTAAGCAACTACCCGAATTGACATCTAAGTTAAATCCTCACTCATTGTCCACCAAAGGAGATACAGTTAGAACCATGCAAATGATCCTGGGAGCTGCTAGCCAAAGCAGGGTTGGTCGGCTCATTTAAGGCTCTGAGCATTCGGGGAACCTTTACAAAATCCATTTGCTCTTCCGTCCTTTGCCCAGAATCTCATTGCACCTGACATTTCTGTAGATTTAAAAGCCTTGAGGGAGACCAAATGCTTATTGTAGCTGATATTTACTTGCAAAAAGTCAGAGTGAGGTTTATGCTTCCTTGTTGCTGCACACTAAATAATAGCTTTGTGAAAAGCAGTGAAATCAGATAGGAAAATATAGCACTTAATCAATGCTGTGTCAAGGACCCTGCAGCTCAGCAGCCCAAAGCTGCTGAAATACATCTGCTTTGCTTTGTGACACATGCTGGGCCAAAGAAAGACACCATTTCTCCGAGTTCCTCTCCTGGGGTGAGAGCCAAGTCCACACAGGTCTGAGGATGGTTGTGCCCTGCCACTTGTGGGAGCATACTATTAGGCTGGTGCAAAAGTAAGTGCAGTTTTTACCATTACATTAAAAGTAGCCAACACCTAACACCTCAGGCTCTGGAATCAAATGACCTGGGCTTTAGATCCTGGCTTTAATACTTGATACTCTGTGACTCTGAATAACTCTAACCTCTCTAAGTCTCAATTTGTTTCATTCATAGAAATATCAATACTTAACTTGTAGAGTTGTTATAAATGATACATAAGAAAAGATTTACAGAAAATAAACACTAAAAATGTTTACGGCTGGTTTGTCTTTGTTTTTGTTTTTGTTTTTCGAGACAAGGTCACACTCAGCTGCCCCAGCTAGAGTGTAATGGCGTGATCATGGCTCACTGCAGCCTCAACCTCTCTGGCTCCAGAGATCATCCCACCTTAGCCTCCTGAGTAGCTGGGACCACAGGTATGCACCAGCATGCCCAGCTGATTTAATTATTTTTTGTAGTGGCAGGGTCTCACTATGTTGCCCAGGTTAGCCTTGAACTACTGGGCTCGAGTGATCCTCCCACATCGGCCTCTCAAAGTTCTAGGCATAAGCCACTACACCTAGCTCTGATTTTCAGATAAGAATGAAGGTAAAAATGTTATCTAAATTTTCTCCAGTAGGTGTATAGCAACAATTAAGTAAAACTAAAGGTGAAATGGTAGTACTTCTCTCAACTTTTGAGGTCAGTACCATGGAGATGAGCCGTACTCGTTCACAACAGTTCACTTGGCCTCACAGAGACAAAACATTCGGCTTAATGACCTGTGGGTCTGAAATCTTACATTATATATATAAAAGATATTCATTTGTGTTTGCTTTCCCACAAAGAAAATATCCATCCAAATGAATGGGAAATGTAATACCGCATTTATTGATATTGATCGAGGAAACCATGAGTAGATATGACTGTAGTACAGACCCTGCTTCATTGAAGGTCCTTGGCACATCTGTCCTGTTGTTGCTGGCCTTTAGGCATGCCTTCATGGTTGTCAAAAGAACACTCATTAGCGATCAGTAGGCCTGGGTCTGAATCATTTTGGAAAGTTATCAACCTAAACCCCAGTTCTTGAATCAGTGGAGTATCATGCCTTCTGATAGGTTTAGCTCTGTACCCACCCAAAATCTCATCTCAAATTGTAATCCCCATAATCCCCATGTGTTAAGGGACCGAGTGGAGAATTAAATTATGGAGGCTGTTTCCCACAAGCTCTCCTCATGACAGTGAGTGAGTCTCTCAAAATCTGAGGGTTTTGTAAGTGTCTGGCATTTTCCCTGCTTGCACTCACTCCATCCTACCACCCTGTAGAGAAGGTGTCTGTTTCGCCTTTACCTCTCTCCATGACTGTAAGTTTCCTGAGGCCTCCCTGGCAATGCAGGGCTGTGAGTCAATTAAGCTTCTCTCCTTTATAAATTACCCAGTTTTGGGTATTTTTTCATAGCAACGTGAGAACAGACTAATACACCTCCCCTGTCTATCTGCTGGAGATTGTGTAGTACTCTCTGAAGTGAGACAGTAGATCATTGAAAGTCCTTTGGAAATCTCAATGTATATTGATTGTGTAAAACCTTATCATACATGCAATAAGAATTCAGAGAAAGGAAAGACCAGTTCAAGAGCAAGCTTGTCTCCAAGTATAACAGTGTCTTCCTGTTTAACCCATATCACAAAAAATGTAACATGCACTGTGTGTGACAACACTTGGCATAACTTGGCTATCACTAGGGCTGAAATTAGTTTCAGAGGGCTACCATAACAAATGGCTTTAAACAACGGAAATGTAGCCGGGCACGGTAGCTCATGCCTGTAAGCCCAGCAATTTGGGAGGCCAAGGCAGGTGGATCACTTGAGCTCGGGAGTTTGAGACTAGCCTGGGCAACATGGCAAAACCCTGTCTCTACTAAAAATACAAAAATTAGCCAGGTATGGTGGTACATGCCTATAATCCCAGCTACTTGGGAGGCTGAGGTGGGAGGATCACTTGGGCTTGGGAGGTTGAGGCTCCCAAAGACCACGACTGAATCTAGCTTGGGTGACAGAGTGAGGCCCTGTCTCAAAAATAAAATAAATAATAATAATAATAATAATAAATAAAATTTTTTAAAAATAACAGAAGTGTATTCTCTCTTCTCTCACAGTCCTGGGGGCCAAAAGTCCAAGATCAAGGAAGGTGTTAGCAGGGTTTTACTCTCCCCTAGGGCTCTTAAGGATAATCTATTTCTTGTCCCTTCCAGCTTTTTCTGTCTCTGGGCATTCTTTGGCCTAGGGCCATATCCCTCAAACTCTGACTCCCTGGTCTCTTTGCCCTATCCTCTGTGTATCTCCTTTATGTGTCTCTTACAAGGCAGTTGTCACTGGATTTGGGGCCCGGCCAGATAATCCTTAACTTAATCACATCTGCAAAGACTCTTTTTTAAAAAATAAGATCACATTCACATGTTTGAGGAATTAAGACCTAAGTGTATAATATTTTTTAGGGGGGCACTATTCAGCACAATATGAGCCTCCATGACACATTTAAAAGTGTTAAGCTACTTAGGAGTAATCTTCTTAAAATGTGAAATGGCCACAATGCAGCCAGCTGTTACCCAGTTTGACTTTCTTATGGTCAGATATAACTATGGCTCTTCCTAAGACAAAACAAACAGGAAACAGTAGTTATGCTATCTGAAAATGGGTGAACGGATATTAACTACGAGGCTGGCATTGGCAAAGATCAGAAAGCAAAGGACTTTCTGTGGGTAGATGTATTCATTTGCTAGCACTGTCATAAGAAAGTACCACAGACTTGGTGGCTTAAACAACAGAAATTTACTGTCTCAGTGCTGGAGACAGGAAGTCTGAGATCAAGGTGTTAACACAATCAGTTTCTTCTTTTCTTTTTTTTTTATTTTTTAAATTTTTTAAATTATGCTTTAAGTTCTAGCATACATGTGCACACCGTGCAGGTTTGTTACATATGTATACATGTGCCAGGTTGATGTGCTGCACCCATTAACTCGTCATTTACATTGGGTATATCTCCTAATGCTGTCCCTCCCCCTTCCCGCCACCCCACAACAGGCCCCAGTGTGTGGTGTTCCCCTTCCTGTGTCCAAGGGTTCTCATTGTTCAATTCCCACCTATGAGTGAGAACATGCAGTGTTTGGGTTTTTGTCCTTGAGATAGTTTGCTGAGAATGATGGTTTCCAGCTTCATCCATGTCCCTACAAAGGACATGAACTCATCCTTTTTATGGCTGCATAGTATTCCATGGTGTATATGTGCCACGTTTTCTTAATCCAGTCTATCATTGATGGACATTTGGGTTGGTTCCAAGTCTTTGCTATTGTGAATAGTGCCGCAATAAATCAGTTTCTTTTGAGGCCTCTCCCCTTGGCTTGTGGATGGCTGTCTTCTCTTTGTGTCTCATATGGTCTTCCTGCTGTATATTTGTGTCCGAATTTCCTCTTCTTATGAGAACACCAGTCTTATTGGATCACAGCCCATCCTAATGACTTCATTTTAGCTGAAATATCTTTTCTTTTAACCTTTATTTTAAGTTCAGGGGTACATATGCAGGTTTGTTATATAGGTAAACTTGTGTCATGGGGGTTTGTTGTACAGATCTCCCATTTCATCACCTAGGTATTAAGCCTAGTAACTATTAGTTATTTTTCCTGAACCTCTCCTTCCTCCCAACCTCCACTCTCTGATAAGTTCCAGTGTGTATTGTTCCTCTCTTTGTGTCCATGTGTTCTCATCATTTAGCTTCCACTTATAAGTGAGAACATGCAGTATTTGATTTTCTTTTCCTGAATTAGTTTGCTAAGGATAATCACCTCCAGCTCTATTCATATTCCTGCAAAGGACATGATCTCTTTCTTTTTTTATGGCTGCATAATATTCCATGGTATATATGTATATATGTACCACATTTTCTTTATCCAGTCTACCATCGATGGGCATTTAGGTTGATTCTATGTCTTTGCTATTGTGAATAGTGCTGCAATGAACATATCAATGCATGTGTATTTTTGGTAGAATAATTTATATTTCTTTGGGTATATGCCCAATAATGAGATTGTTGTGTCCACTGGTATTTCTGTCTTTAGGTCTTTGAGAAATCGCCACACTGTCTTCCACAATGGTTGAACTAATTTACACTCCCATCAGTAGTGTACAAGCAGTCCTTTTTCTCCACAACCTCGCCAGCATCCGTTATTTTTTGACTTTTTAATAATAGCTATTCTGACTGGAGTAATACATTTTTAAAGACTTTATTTCCAAAACACCATCACATTCTGAGGTATTAGGAATTAGGACTTCAACATATGAATGAAGGGAGGGGGACACAATTAAGCCCATATCTCTCAGCAAACTTTTTATTAAAGGACAAGATAGTCAGTATTCTCAGCTTTGTAGACCATATCATAGCTACTGAACTCCACCATTGTAGTGTGAAAGCAGCCATAGATGATCCAAACCAACATGTGAGGCTGTGTTTCCATAAAACAAGCAAAGCAAAATGAGAGGGTGGAACTCGAGAAACAAAGGTAACTGAGTAGTCTTCCAGGTCTAGTATCCACCCCTCCGATGGGATTTCTGACTTGGTGATGCTGAGTTTTCAGGAAGAGGTGCCTCCCGAAGACCATATGAGTGCATGAGTGTTGCTTTTTTGGTTTGTTTTGTTTCATTTTACTTTGCTTTATTTTAAAAAAAATCTTTTAGTTTTAAAAAAGTTTTGGTAGGCTGGGCGCGGTGGCTCATGCCTGTAATCCCAGCACTTTGGGAGGCCGAGGTGGGTGGATCATGAGGTCAGGAGCTTGAGACCAGCCTGGCCAACATAGTGAAACCCCGTCTCTACTAAAAATACAAAAAATTAGGTGGGCGTGGTGGTGGGTGCCTGTAATCCCAGCTACTTGGGTGACTGAGGTAGGAGAATCACTTGAACCCAGGAGGAAGAGGTTGCAGTGAGCAGAGATCATGCCACTGTGCTCCAGCCTGAGCAACAGTGTGAAACACCATCTCAAAAAAAAAAAAAAAAAAAAAAAGTTTGTGGTAAAAAGCATATAATGTAAAATTTACTATCTTAACCACTTTTCAGTATATAATTCAATAGTGTGAACTATATGCACATTGTTGTACGGAAGATCTCTAGGAATTTTTCATCTTGCATGGCTGAAACTCCACACCCATTAAACAACATCTCCCTATTCCCCCAACACGCCCTGCAACCCTTAACAACCACGATCCCACTTTCTGTTTCTGTAAATTTAAATGCTTTAGATACCTCATACAAGTGCCTTTTTGTGACTGGTTTATTTTGCTTTGCATAATGTGCTCAAATTTCATCCTTATTGTAGCATATGACAAGATTTCCTGCCTTTCAAGGCTGAATAATATTCCATTATATGTATATATCACATTTTTTATTCACTTATCTGTTGATAGATACGTATGTTGCTTCTACCTCTTGGTTATTGTGCATAATGCTACAATGATCACAGGCATGCAAATACCATTTCAAGATCCTGTTTTCACTTCTTTTTATCTATACCTGGAAGTAGGATTGCTCCAGTGTGGCTTTCTGGAAACCCCTGATACTCATCAGCAATAGAAAGATGCTGATAATAGATGCTACTTTGCAGACTAGGTTGTTTCTGTGTATTCCTGGGTAACAGATGTTGTGGCCTTCATGGTCTGTGATGCCAGGAAAAAGAGAAAGCAAAACAGAAAACAAGTGAAGAGAAACATCCTCCTAGAAACCCATTTTTCCTCCTGACTTGTTCTAAATGCCTAATAACATCAGCAGGTTTTGGATGTGGAGCGGAATCATTTTTTAACTAGAAAAAAATGTCATTTTAAGAAAAACAAGAGACTATGAAGGAATTGAATCTCTAGGACCTTCTTAACTGAACTGGAAATTTTGCACATAGACCTGGTTTAATTTTCCAAGATCTTTGGGGGATCTTCAATATAATTAAACTAGAAATAAGGATATGTAAGTTGGAGAAGAAAATAACATCTTCCATTTACTGGAGAAGAAACAACAACAAATAGAATTCCCAGCCCACAATGGCCTACAGTGTGAGATATATGAGAAGTAAATTTAAAACCACAGAAGTCCTGTTTGCAAGGGCCTAGCTAGCCTCTGAATCCCATAGTGGTTAGGAAGCAAGGGGAATTATTATTTATTGAAAAAGAGAGTAGAAACTAGATGATATATGCACCATTAAGACTCTATCAACTCTGAGGGAAAGTAATCTAACTCAAATTAGTGTAATCATGGCTCTTATCACTACAAAGTCCATTAGCACAACTGACTCAGGTACAGCAGTATCAAGGTCCCATATGGTGCCACCAGGTCTTGACCTCTCTCACTACCTCTTAGGGAAGATTATTCCATATAGTAAGCACTATGGAGACTAATAACCCAGTGCACAACATAGCAGATCAGCCAGAAAGGAAGCACCCTCCCTGATGACTCTAGCAGGAAAGTTCCAGTGACAGCCTTAATTAGTGCAACTTGGGCCACGTGTTCATCCTCAAACCTATCACTGGGCCAATGGCCAGTGGAGGAAATCAGAGTTCTGTTATCAGAAAATGAGTGAAGATATCTTAACCACAATGCTGGCATTGAAAAACACCAGAAATCAAAGATCTTTCAGTGATTTTCCACCAAGAAGGTAAGATGGGCTGGTCTCCATAGCCACTTTTAGCTCAGATCCGGCTTCCTTAGCAAAACTACTCAAGGCCAAAGTCCCTGGCCACCATTCCTTTATAATTGAAAGGAAACTGCTATGCAGCTTGTAGATTCCACTCAGTGAGAAAGAATAAGACTACCTTGATAGAGGGAGCAGGTTTCTTTACATGGAAGTCACTAGTTACTTGCATAATACGTGGATTTTCTTATTGGTGACTGTTATAATTTTATAAACTAAAGTGCAATAGTGTGGCAGTGGACCAGAATGATGAGAAAAGGCCTTGCTGAGGAGGTGGCATTAAAATTGAGAACTGCATGAAGAAAAGGGTGAGCCACACCTTGATCTGGGGGAAGGTCATCTAAAGTTCAGAAACAGCATATATGAAGTCTGAGATAACCATGGTGCATTTGGTGTTGAAGGAAGCTGCAGGCCTGGAACACCAGTCAAAGGAGACCTCACAATTACAGTGTTTTGCATGGTCCCAGATAATCTCATCATCTTTTCTCTTGACTTCATCACTTGTTACTCTGCCCTGCTCACTCCAAGCAAGCCATTCTTGTCTCCTTGTGGTCTTTCTAACACTTCAGACTTGTTTCAGCCTTGGGACTAGTCTGCAGGCTCTTCTCTCTGTCTGGAATATGCTCCCATTGACATTCACCTGTCTAACTCCCTCATATCTACAAGTCTTTGCCAACATTTCACTTTTCAATGAGGCCTACCCTGACTACCCTATCTAAAACTGGATCCCTGCCGGGCGCGGTGGCTCATGCCTGTAACCCCAGCACTTTGGGAGGCCAAGGCGGGAGGATTACAAGGTCAGGATTTCGAGACTAGGCTGGCTAACATGGTGAAACCCTGTCTCTACTAAAAATACAAAAATTAGCCAGATGTGGTGGCGCACGCCTATAGTCCCAGCTACTTGGGAGGCTGAGGCAGGAGAATCGCTTGAACCCGCGAGGCGGAGGTTGCAGTGAGCCAAGATCGTGCCACTGCACTCTAGCCTGGCTGACAGAGCGAGACTCCGTCTCATACAAAAACAAAAACCGTATCTCATTCTTTCCCACTAACTCATGCTCACACTCTATTTTTCCACTCTATTCTTTTCTTTCCAGTTATCTCCTTCTAATACACTATGTGGTTTATGTAGTATATGTATTGCTCATTACTTTTTCCTCTAACAGTGTGTAATTTATTTTATTTTTTTCTTTTTTTGAGATGGAGTCTCGCTCTGTCGCCCAGGCTGGAGTGCAGTGGCGCAATCTCGGCTCACTGCAAGCTCCGCCTCCCGGGTTCATGCCATTCTCCTGCCTCAGCCTCTCCGAGTAGCTGGGACGACAGGCGCCCGCCACCACTCTCGGCTAATTTTTTGTATTTTTTTTTTTTTTTTAGTAGAGACGGGGTTTCACCATGGTCTCGATCTCCTGACCTCATGATCTGCCCACCTCGGCCTCCCAAAGTGCTGGGATTACAAGCATGAGCCACCGCGCCTGGCCAACAGTGTGTAATTTCTTTGAGAGTGGATTTTTTTCTTTTTGTCCAAGGCTGTACCTGGCACATAGTAGACTCTAAAATAAATAGTTTTTAGATATAAGTGTGGAGGGAGAAAGGAAGGAAGATTTGTCTTCCTAGTGTATTTTCTTATCGTGGAACTATAATACATACCTTTGTCCTGAGGCCCCTTATCCATCTCTAGTCCTTATAGCTTGGTATGTATTTTAGCACCTTATGCCAAGTATCTTAGGCTTGAAGATAAATGGAACAAATTAGCCTGAGAAGAGGCCAAATTCCATTGAAACAACTTTCAGGAACTGTCCTTTTTCTTTTACTGCCCTGGAATATGCAGAATGCTACTGAATCAAAGTGGTCATTGGCCACTTTGGAAATAATTTTGATGTTGGCATTGTTAAGCTGGGAAGTTTTAATATGGTAGTATTGATTGTGGGAAGATTTGAATTAATTTTTTTATTTAAAAATTTTGTTTTGGGATAGCTAACACAACATCCTAACATAGATCACAGCATCTGTCAAAATTTATACAAAATGTGAACACTGAAGTCCCAGGTTTACAAATAAGCCATAGTGTGCTCATTCTATCTTATAGCTCCTACAGCTTTGTTTCTGACTTTTCCTACCTTACAGGATATGTATTTTCCAGAGAAATAGGACATTTTTATCTGTCCGTCACATCGATATTCGGAAGGGTAGACCTTTCATTATTATAGGCTTTAACATAAAATCAATCTTTGTCATATATTACCCCAAATTGCCTGAGAAAATTCCACATATTTTTATGTGTATTGGGGCTGGGGCAGAGGTTAACATAAAGTACATCTATAAAAGTTTACTGCTGTGTATACGTTGATCATTGGGAGGGGGGAAGCTGGAAAACATATTCCCATGATCCTTAAGAACCAGAATAAGACACAGGCACAGGGGCTTCCTCAGTCCCCAAATTGGAAACATCTGTGTTGTCCAAGTTCTCACTTTTTCCCATAATCAAAGGGGCAGCTCCTGGAACAGTGGGGTCTTTAGGAAAGAGTACCAGCCTTTTTGAAACAATAACACAGGATGTCCTAAATTTCCATTAAGTATTTTTGACTCTTTAGGGATATGGGTCTGGTTTTCCATCATTGGTGGCCCCAACCATTTTGGTTGTAGAAATTGAAACAATATATAAGTACCATATTTTGTCTAAAATGTGACACCACAGATTATTATTTTGTTCACTTTTAAGAAAGAAACCAACCTGCTAATTAAATAAGTATAAACGTTTATCATGTATCATTTAATGCGTATATATATTTATATATATATATATGCACATACCTTTTTTTTTGAGATGGAGTCTCGCTCTGTCTCTCAGGCTGGAGTGCAGAGGCATGATCTTGGCTCACTGCAGCCTCTGCCTCCCAGATTCCAGCGATTCTTCTGCCTCAGCCTCCTGAGTAGCTGGGATTACAGATGTGTGCCACCACATCTGACTAATTGTTGAATTTTTAGTAGAGACCGGGTTTCATCATGTTGGCCAGGCTGATCTCGAACTCCTGTCTTCAGGTGATCCGACAGCCTCAGCCTCCCAAAGTGCTGGGATTATAGGCATGAGCCACCATGCCTAGCCATTTTAATGCATACATATTAAATAAAATGAAAGCGAAATAAATTGGTTGAGGTATTCCTAAAACTATTTCCCCTTCAGACTTCAAGCTTCTGAATACATTTTCAACTTAAAATGTTGATGGCAACAGTCCTGAAGAGTTTTCATTACTGTCTCTGGCTTTTCTGCCAATCCTCTGACACCCATTCTGTAAGCTTTGATTATTGATACTTCTTTCATCTCACCAAATTGTCAACTAAAAGTCTTCAGATGATAACTAGAATTCGGGTCCTCTGTCAAATCGTCTAAATGAGTTGTTGATGGCAGCTTCAAGGGACTGCAGTTTTGTTTTCACCAAGTTTGCTTATATGCAAGCAGTGAAAACTGTATACTTTGGTTGACAGCAATTTTAAGATACTATCAGCTATAAGATGCATGCTGATTTTAAAGATGTTAAAATATGAAAGAAAAAAATGTGTACCTTTGAATCTATGAAACACAGTAATTCTCCCATCACTCCATACTATCCTAACCACTTAAATGGCAAGATGGAAATAAAACATCCCCAAAAGAATTCCAGCACATTTTCCTTTTCTTTTAAATAAAAATCAGCCTTCTGGGAGATATATACTGAATTTTAAAATTTTTAATAAAATAATAATAAGTGATAATCTGGAGGTTTTAAGAATATTAGTCCAAGGATGCCAAATTTCTATTTCAAATAACCCAGCTGGGCAACATTAACATGAATGCATACTTCATTGCATACAAATTCAATACTAATGCTTTGGACTCCAGCTTTCTCAAAATTGCAGGTCTCAGAAGCACTCATATTTATTTTCTGAACCATCAGTGTTGATGAAAACCATGTGAAAATGAAGGAGCAATAAAATCACTTTTCAATCCTTACCAAATAAGGACAGTTTTAGCCCATTAAACTTCCATTAACCAAATCACCTCCAGCACAGCAAATAACGATGAATTTCAATTGCAGCCTAAATTCGTTAGTACAGCACGTCCTTGAATAACACCATTCCGTTCAACATCATTTTGTTATAACATTGATGAGGGGAGAAATGGATTTCCAGCCAGGCCCACTCTCTGGGTGGAGTTTGCGGGTCCTCCCTGTGTCTGCGTGGCTTTTCTTTGAGTACTTTGGTTTCCTCTCACATCCCAAAGATGCGCATGTTAGATGAACTGGTGTGTCTCCATTGTTCCGGTCTCAGTGAGCATGTGTGTGTGTGTGTGTGTGTGTGTGTGTGTGTGTGAGTGTGTCCTGTGATGGAATGGTGTCCTGGCCAGGATTGGGTCCCGCCTTGCACCCTGAGTGCTGGGATAAGATCCAGCCACCCACATCCCTGAACTGGAGTAAACTGGTAGGAAAATGAATGAATGAATGAATACAAATTATTGTCAAATAAAAACTTGTAAAAGATGCGATAATCCTACAGAGGCACCACAATAAATGATGTAAAACGAAAGTGTTCAATAAGCTTGCCATCTGTGTGATTGTTTTTGAGTTGCATGGTGGCAGGTATTTATCCTTGACATTTTTGTTCTGCATTTATTATTTGATTTAACCCACCAGCACTATGACTGCCTTCACTCACTGATTTCCCAGGACCTGGGTAAACCATTATCTTGTTCTTAGTCATCTTTTTTAAATGTATGTATGGTTCACATTTATCTTAATATTGAATATTAGAAGTGTTTTTATCTTTATTTAAATGTTAGTTATATTTTTGTAACCAGAAATATGCCCTAGTAACTTAATTCTTGTTTATATAATTAGCCTATGGTAAAATCAGCTTCTTTATTCATTTTTTTTGCTTAAAATTGCAGATTCTAAGAACATATGAGTGACATTAAGTGAGGACTCACTGTACCTTAGTCCCCTCAAATCCATTTTAGAAGTGGGTAGAAATAAATTTTGAGTAAATTAAATAACCTCACATTTTTTCAGAACATTCTGCAGAAGTTCAAAATTGTATTTTGCATGACTAAAAGCCAACCTGTTTTTCTGTCAGAAGATAAGTGTTAACATTTTTATGATTAGTTCTTGACCCCAACTGAATTAAAATGGAATTGGGACCTAGGTACATATTACCCAGCTAGAAATTTTTCCTTGAGTCTTGTAGTGTTGTACTACTTACCGCAGTCTTGGAAACAAGTTGAAATATTTACCAGCCTATAATTTTTAGTACTCTGTCTTCCCCAAAGGAGTAGACATACAGTAGATGAAATAAAACCCATATTCCTTTCTACTCAGTCTAGTACAAAATGTACCGGTATTTGAATGAGCAATAATAATCAAGGATTTCTTCACTCAAACATGTTGTAAATTATAAACAGAACCAATTATCAAACAAAATAACAGTGCCACATGGGTTTAGAGGGGTATTTTGCCAATACAAGGCTAGTATTTATTTTTAAACCCCCAAAATACCTTATATTCTGTTGTTAATCCTTCTAAACCCTTTTGGTTATTTAAAAATGGTATCTATTTGTTTGTTGTTTATGAGCAGTACAGGATAAATCATAGCAAGATGTTATTAATCAAAACAACTAATGAGTATTGAAACTGAATAAAAATTAAACTTAGTTGGTAGTAATTATCAGTTCTAATAAGCTGAAACTCTGGGATGTTACATCTTGAATGTTACCCAGGATGATATGGTTGGAGAACTAAAACCAAATGCAGATGTCTGGGCTCCCAAGCCAGTGTTCTTACCTCTTTACCACATATAATATGTGATGGCAAAACCTCAGAAACATACGCATTGCTGAAAATTTCAACTTCTTTTTTTTTTTTTTTTTTTTGAGACAGAATCTCACTGTGTTGCCCAGGCTGGAGTGCAGTGGCACCAACCGGGCTCACTGCAAGCTCCGCCTCCCAGGTTCATGCTATTCTCCTGTCTCAGCCTCCCAAGTAGCTGGGACTACAGCCGCCCGCCACCATGCCTGGCTAATTTTTGTATTTTTAGTAGAGACGGGGTTTCACCGTGTTAGCCAGGATGCTCAATCTCCTGACCTCGTGATCCACCCGCCTCAGCCTCCCAAAGTGCTGGGATTACAGGTGTGAGCTACTGCGCCCAGCCCAATTTCAACTTCTTTAAAGGTCTAACTTGACTCATCTAGAAAAAGTTTAGAAATGAAATTCTAGGGTTGGGCGCTGTGGCTTACACCTGTAATCCCTACACTTTGGGAGGCTGAGGTGGATGGATCACTTGAGGTCAGGAGTTCGAGACCAGCCTGGCCAACATGGCAAAAACCCATCTCTACTGGAAATACAAAAATTAGCCAGGCATGGTGGTGTACTTCTGTAATCCCAGCTACTCGGGAGGCTGAGGCAGGAGAATCACTTGAACCTGGGAGGCAGAGGTTGCAGTGAGCCAAGATCAAGCCACTGCACTCCAGCCTGGACAACAGAGTGAGATTCTGTCAAAAGAAAGAAAGAAAGAGAGAGAGAGAGGGAGGGAGAGAGGAGAGAGAGAGAGAGAAAGAAAGAAAGAGAATTCTGAGGGCATTGGATACTCTATCCTAAACACCGAGAGTCAAAATATATCTGAATCAAATTATTCCTAACAAATAACTCACAGCAATTCAGTACTTTCAGTAGCTCCAAAGCTCATAACTGACATTAATTAGCAATCCTACACGATATCCTATTGAGGTAACATATGCATTATTCACTTTACAGCACTAATGAGGCATCCAGCTATACTGTACATTTTGTGTGCTTGTTATCTGGTGCCCTAGTTACTAAAACTCAGAAATATTCTCCAAGTTCATTAATTTCTAGGACAATAGTGAGACTGTGAGAGCACAATCTCATATCTGGTTTTCAGTATATTCTGTTGCCACAGTGCTTGTCCACCACTACCTTTAGGGTTGCAATCATGTCAAGCTCATTGCCTGCAAAGCTAGTCAGTCAAAAGATACCTCTCCTTCTTCTACTGCACGCCATCACATACAGGTGCTGGGTGCACTGTGTAGGATCGTCTAGGAGGGAACCAGGTAAACCAATCCCTGCCTGCCTGAAGCTTCCCAGGGAGCCCTGCCTTCATCATCGGTCAAACTTTTCTTGGTACTAACTCATGGGTAAAAGAGATAATAAAGAGGAAACCATGTTTTTATGACCTATTGTCTCCAATCTTGACCATAAAACATTCAACCAAGATTTCCAAACAACCACCTAATAGGTGTCTTAGCCTGTGCAATATACCGAGAAGAAAGTAGTGCCTTTGGGTGGCTTACAGTCTCGTGACCTGCCTTCTACCAGAAGTTTACTTAGGGTTAGATATTAAAAATAACAACGACCAGGAGCAGTGGCTCACGCCTGTAATCCCAGCACTTTGGGAGGCCGAGGCGGGTGGATCACGAGGTCAAGAGATGGAGACCATCCTGGCCAACATGGTGAAACCCCGTCTCTACTAAAAATACAAAAATGAGCTGGTCATGGTGAGCATGTCTGTAGTCCCAGGTACTTGGGAGGCTGAGGCAGGAGAATCGCTTGAACCCGGGAGGCGGGGGTTGCAGTAACCTGAGATTGGGCCACTGCACTCCAGCCTGGCGACAGAGCAAGACTCCATCTCAGTAATAATAATAATAATAATAATAATAATAATAATAACAAGGCAGCTGGCTTGAATTCACAATAGGAGGTCATAATTGTTGAGTGTTTACTGCGTCCTAGAGAGTTTAAATGGATTATTTTATTACCACAATCCCATATTGGCTTCATTTTATAAATGGGGCAACTGAGATACTGAGAGCTGAAATCACTTACATAAGTGGCAGAGCCAGGATTCAAACCCAGGCTTGTCTACTACCAAAGTCCATGCTCTGATCTACTGCTGCTGTGGGCACAATAACAAAGACAACAGAAATTAGAAGAGAGATACAGCCACCCCCACTTCCAGCTGCCTTTACCAAAATCAGACTGGTTCCTGTTTAGCTAAATCCAACTAAGACAGAAACAATAATAGAAGTCAGGTTGAGTCTTGCCATCTTAAATAATACAAATGCGATTAACGCTGGAAACTTGTTTAGGCTAAACAAGAGAATCCAGGTGAAGGATGTGATAACACACTACCATGAAAGCTAAACAAGATGGGAGAAGAGCTGTTGCCTGAAACAATATTTATAAACCTGCCAAATATTCTAAATGGGGCACTGGATCTCTGTCTGTTGGCTCTACATTTGTAAGTAAAAGCCAAAGGACTTTTAAATCAGTGTCACCTTTTCCTAAGCCTTGAATCACTAAGCAATTTATTAAGTGCATATTGCAGTTTACACAGTGGTTAAGAGCCCTGGCTTTAAATTCCAATTCTGCCACTTTTTTTTTTTGAGACAAGAGTCTCGCTCTGTCACCCAGGCTGGAGTGCAGTGGCGTGAACTCGGCTCACTGCAAGCTCCGCCTCCCGGGTTCACGCCATTCTCCTGCCTCAGCCTCTCCGAGTAGCTGGGACTACAGGCGCCCGCCACCACGCCCGGCTAATTTTTTGTATTTTTTAGTAGAGTCGGGGTTTCACCGTGGTCTCGATCTCCTGACCTCGTGATCCGCCCGCCTCGGCCTCCCAAAGTGCTGGGATTACAAGCGTGAGCCACTGCGCCCGGCCCTGCCACTTTCTAACTATGTGGCCTGGGGCAACTTAGTGAACCACTCTGAACCTCAGTTTTCTCGTGTAGAATGAGTATTCAATTCTATATCACAAGATTGCTGTGAGGATTTAATAAAATTATTATTATGTTTTGTTTTGTTTGAGATCAAGTCCCACTCTGTCACCCAGCCTGGAGTGAAGTGGCATGATCTTGGCTCACTGCAAACTCTGCCTCCCAGGTTCAAGCAATTCTCCTGCCTCATCCTCTCAAGTAGCTGGAATTACAGGCGCCTGCCACCACACCTAGCTAATTTTTGTATTTTCGGTAGAGACGAGGTTTCACCATGTTGCCCAGCTGGTCTCAAACTCCTAACCTCAAGTGATCCACCTGCCTTGGCCTCTCAAAGTGCTGGGATTACAGGTGTGAGCCACTGCACCTGGCCAATGAAATTATTTATATAAAGCATTTGATAGTGTACCTGACACATAATCTGCACTCAGTAAATGTATCTGTTGTTATCAGCCATTACATGTCCATGTACAGAACATAATAGAAGGGTGCAAAGGAGCTCCAGGAGGAGTTCCTTTTCATCAAGGAACATTTAATCCATTTGAGAAGATGAGAGGAACAGGCAAATCAGTTAGGAATAAGACAACCTACAAGGAAGGGCTAAGCCATGTTCGTGCTTTGGACCAGAGCTTCTCAAACCTTAAAGGGCACACCAGTCCTCTGGGAGTTTGGTTAAAAGGCAATTTTTGATTCACTGAGTCTGAGGCAGGTGCCTGAGACTCTACATTTCTAACAAGCTTCCATGCGATGTTTTATGTTACTGGTTTGTGGATCACATTTTGCTTAGTGGGGCTACTGATGTTGAGGGTGAAAGAGGGCTGCCCAATAAGAGCTAGGACTGTCAGGGAAGCTTCATGAGAGAGAGAAAACCGAGCTGGGGCTTGAAGGATACATGGGACATGGACATCTCAGGAAAACATAGGTGACTTTGTAGGCACAGGAATGCCATTAGAAGGCAGAAGGCAGGAAAGGCATGCAGGGCTGTGAGGAAACATTCAGTTGGTAGATGAAGTCTCTAGTCTGGTCCCGCTCTGTGGGGTTAGAGCAGCAGTACCTTTCATCTCAGACAGTAGCTCTCAACCCTCTCTGGGCACCAGAACCACCAAAGCAGCTTAAAAAAATACAGATGTCTAAATCCCATTCCCAGAAATTCTGATGAAGCTGATACGATTTAATTGAACGTCAGCATTTGTGCTCCAATTATGGAGGAAAAAAATATCACATGTAAACAGTAAGTAACCAGGCATCTTGAAAATCAGATGTGCCGCTACCTTCACAAGCACCATCAATATTCCAGAATCACTTAACTAGGTAATTGATGAGACCCCAAAAGCAATAGAGAAATTGAGCCAAAATGTATCTTCCACTCTACCCTTGTCTGCATTAGTACAGCAGAAATAGCTACTTAACTTTGGAAAGATTTACTAATGCCAAAGTTGTATTCTTTTTTATTTCTAATCATCTATGCCTCTGCAAGTAATGGTTAATTTATTGTTTGATACATTCTTTCAGTGTCTTTCAGAAATTGATACTACACCATTCAACACTAATCTCTTTCTTTCCTCAAACACGTAAGTCTTATAACATAAGTTTTATTCTTTTCACTTTGCTAGTCTGGAAAGACATCAATCCCTTTCCGCAGTTTCTCAGAAATATTAGCTGTGGTCTCTGAAAATGTTAGAAAAATTCAGGGATTAAGTCACCAGATCTTGCTAATTTAAATGGCTTGTTTTCCAGATATTCTGTAAGAAGTGTTTTCCTTCTTCTTACAGAATAACTGGAAAAAATAAGGTATTTAAATCAACATGATTTAATGATTTATCATTCCTTCAAAACCAAATCAGTCCCCAGTCAATAATTCATCTCTGATCTTTCTGTAGAGGATAAAAAAGATATTAAGTGTGTCTATCTTTAAATCACCTTCTATAATTAGGCTTCCCTTCCTCAATGGCAGGGATAAAAATTTTCTTTTCATTGTTCTCTTCTATGTAACAGTCTAAATAACTTTGAGTCTCTGATGTCTCTTACCAAATAATCCCTATTATTCAGGAGTGCTGGAGCATGCCTAAAGTGACACCACTTTCTTCAACCATGAAAGATATTGAATACATATTTCCTAATATACTTTTTCTTTTTTTTCTTTTCTTTTCTTTTCTTTTTTTTTTTTTTTTTGAGATGGAGTCTTGCTCTGTCACCCAGGCTAGAAGGCAGTGGCATGATCTCGGCTCACTGCAACCTCTGCCTCCCAGGTTCAATCAGTTCTCCTGCCTTGGCCTCCTGAGCAGCTGGGACTACAGGCACACCCCACCATGCCCAGCTAATTTTTGTAATTTTTAGTAGAGACAGGGCTTCACCATGTTGGCCAGGCTGGTCTCAAAGTCCTGACCTCAAGAGATCCACCCGTCTCAGCCTCCTAAAGGGATTACAGGCGTGAGCCACCACGCCTGGGTGTATTTCCCAATACACTTTTAAAATAATATCCCTCCAAAGTTTTTTGGTTTTCTAATAGGAATGAGACAATAGGGAAACCTTAAAGAGAGAGGGGGAAGAGAGAGAGAGAGAGAGGGAGGGAGGTAGGAGGAGACAGAGACAGAGGCAGAAGGGTGGGTTGATGGAGAAAAAAGAAGAAAGGCACAAGTAGAAAGAAAGAAGAAGAGAAAAAAAGAAGAAAAGAAAAGAGAAAGATTTTTTTAAAAAAACATTATTAATTGTTTGAAAAGCAAGGATTAGGAGAAAAATTTGGGGGAAAAACATTTCAGCAGAAAAATAAATGCAGACTGACAAATCATTAGTAAATTCTTGCTGGAGATACTCATTTGCCTTTCTGACTTTAAACAAGGATAATAGCTCTTACTTCTTTAAGTTTCCAATAAAAAATGAATGAGTCCATAGGACACTGTAATACTGGAAAATGTATTATAAAAGCCATTAAATGGAGGATCCAGATTCTAAATGTGGCTCCTTGTGTACAAAAAGCTCTTCCATGAGGAAATAAAATGTGGTACCTCCTCAATCAACATTTACACAAAAATATAAGGACTTACATTTGGAGACAGACATTAACACATTGTTTTATGTGCACAAAACTTTAGAAGATTTGTAAACCCTTCACACCATTGGCTTTTCTCTATTTCAAAGGAGAAAAGGTGGAAGAAAAAGAATCCCTTTAAAAGGAATAGCAGTAGATAAGACTAATGGAGTGCTTACCGTGTGCCAGACACATTTGACCATCACGATGGCCTCATGATGCTGGCACAATTTTAATTTTAGATTAAAGGCTCAGTAGACACATTGAGCAACTTGACCAAAATCAAGTATTTTGCTAGTTAGGGAACCACAATTTGATCTCAGACTGCCTGACTCCAGAGCCCATTAATCTTAACCAATTTGTTAAATAAAATATATAGACAAGCGTCACAAGTCTTATATTTCAAATACCCTAATGCATGATGCTTATTTCTTTATATTTCTTTCAAGAAGGAAACACAAATAAAATCCATCCAAATGAGCCTTCACTTGGAGAAGCACTAATCAATGACAAAGAAAAGCCTTTGTTCCTATGAATTTCAAATGCATCCACATCAAAACTAATAGTCAAAACAAAAACCCAAGGTCAGTATGTTTGAAGTTCACCTTTCCATTAGTTAAAGACTGAAATGTCCTTTAAGATGAATTTAGAATTCCAAGAACTGCCTGACCTTTAATACTCATGTCATAACACAAGTATACTTTGGTGTCATTATCATATTATTATTGGTATATTTCCGTTATTCATTCTTCTCCATTCATTAATCAGGCAAACATCCTGTAAACAGCTAAATTTATACAGATATATAAATAGGATGGAGTTCATTGGTTACTCACTGAAATATCCAGAAATCCACAGGGAAAACATTACATAACAAAAACTGTGGCTTGGAGAACAACCTCTCACAGGAGCTATCATTTTATCCCAAATAATTTTCTTTCTTATGTATACCATGAAAATTAAGAGCTTGGAAAGAAAGATTAAGCATTCAAAAGGGCAGTGCATTGCTTCATGATATTCAACAATCTGCAACTTTTGAGATGAAATAGGAAAAGTAAGAGGTTATCCAATAGTAAGAACATAGCACTTGCTTTGTTGTATTTTTTAGTGTTTGCTATGTGCTAAATCCTTTACGTGAATTACATCTTGGTTTGAGTTCCTCAGAAACAGACTCTGTAACAAAGATTCAAGGGCAAGTCGTTAATTTGCAAGTTGTAGTGAAAACTAGAAAAGAGGGAGAGAGATGAGACAGGGAAGGGAGGGAAGCCAAGAAAGAGTGTGTGCATTATCAAGCCAGTTATCACTCCAGGAAACTGAAGCTTAATCCCACATAAAACATGGGTATTTATCTACCAATTACCTTCGGTCATGATTTGGGAGATGCTCCTTGGGCATTCATTCCCTAGCACCTCAAAGGTGCGGCCTTCAACAGCTTCGGATAAAGCCTGACAAAGAGATATAGACAGGGATTATTGGGAGTTGATCTGCAGACATGAAATAGGCAGACTCAATGGCTTTAGGTGGTACATCTACAGCATCTACTCCAGATGATCCAATTTAACTTCTCTATTAATATCCCCATTCAAAGGATGAGAACATTGAGGCCCAGAAACATTGAGTAACTTACCATGACCACGCAGCAAGTATGGGGGCAGAGCTTGCTTCAAAGAAGGCAGCCTGACTCCAGAGCCTGCAATCTTAGATAGCTCTCTGTACAGTTTCCCAAACGTTACCATTTAAAAGGTAACTCCACCAGCTTCCCAAGGAAAAGATACATCTATCCCGTTTTCACCAGCAAAGAAAATCTGATAGAGGTTTATTTTCAACACTTTTCATTGTGAAACTACTGTTTTTAAAAAATACTTCTAGCATGATTTTCCACATTTATAAAACACTGAATAAATGTTGAAGGAATGAATGGCTCTATAAAGTTATTCATAAATACATGTGTACATAATCCCTATTTCCAAAGGACCCTGCCAGCTTCCAGTTTGAAATTAGGTCACAAACATTCCATCACTTAGCCATATTTTCCTGACCTTTCTCTCCATGTTCAGAACCACAGCTTTCTACAAAGAACCCCTAAAAATTACTGGAAGGCTCTAAGAAATTTCTTACATGAACTGCCAAGCTATTCCAATCACAGACTATGTGACACCCACCATTTTTCCTTCTCTTCATCTTTTCTCTGCTGAATACTCCACATCCATCAGGTGCCATTGCTTCTTCCAGGCATTTCCAATGTGTTCAACAGGCACCACCACTAATGCGTTGCAGCCCCACAGCACCAAGCTACATGGCATTGATATGGAAGCACAGGAGGGCAGACACAGTATTGCCCTGTTTTCCAATGCATTGTATGGAGGAGTTAGTGGAAAATTTATCTGCATATTTACTCTGTTTTCTCTTTCCATAAGAGTCTAGAGTACTAGGCCTGCAGGTAAGACACCAAGCAGGCTCTATGATGACTACGATCTGTTCCCTGGCCAAACTTGGACTGCTTGACTCTTAAGACGAGTCCCCTCCCTGAGGCCTTTCTGTCCTTTCAAATTTCTGGGCACTCAGCCACCAGCCAGCCAGCTCACCCTTGTCTAGCCCCAGTGTTACAGTAATGTTCAAGCTGGGTCCCCTAAAATCTCCATTCATACTTGGTTGTATGTATAGAATTAATATTTTATATATGATATATATATGCAAATTATATGTAAGATTAGAATGAAACCTACTAATGTTATTGCTGCCTGATATTTTCCTCAGTCAGTCTCTAACCTTCTAACTTGCCATTCACTGTATCTACAATGTACTCAGAATATACGCAAAACAAAGAATGAAAATTTTTAAGTTTAAAAATCTATCTTCAAAATTTGCCTAAAATCCATATTCTAGGAGCTGGAAAACCCACAAAATTTACTTTGTTGACCTAATAATCTGACACCAGAACATTCTAATGAAAGATACAAAGAGGGATAATGCCTTAGCCCAACGGAAGTACTCTCTTATTATGCCGTACCAAGACTTGAGGCAAATGGAGGTGGGGGTTGGGGAGGGACATTTTGAGCAGAACTTTACCTAACATTTCTCAAATCTTATTGTGTTGCTAACCTCCAACTACAAAGTAAAGTTTAGCATGAATGGAGAGTCCTGATTTAAATGTTGATCAAGTCAAATGGCAATGAACTCTTTTGAGAAATGATCTTTAAGTGCCAAAAATCAAAGAATATTCACAGAAAGTTCCAGGTTTCAGAAAGATTAGTCTCCAATAAATTGTGTATAGATAGGTGACTAAAATACAAGTATAATTGCATTTAACTTTTCATCCATCTTTGGGGAAAAATAAATAAAAATAATTAACTGAAACAAATATAAATTCTATTCTTAGAATAACAGTTAGATTCCTATAATACAGCTACTCAAGAGGCTGAGGCGTGAGAATCGCTTGAGCCTGAGAAGCAGAGGCTACTGTGAGCTGAGATCATGCCACTGCACTCCAGCCTGGGTGACAGAGTGAGACTCTGCTAAAAAAAAAAGGGGGGGCGGGGGGAGATAGTGTAATCCAGTGCCTACAAGGCAGATATACAGTTAAGACAATCGAAATTCTAAAAAAAGAAATCTCTGAAACCATTGGGTATCTAATGATCGCTATTGGACAGACAACAATTGTGATGAAATTAATGATCACTGCCTGTGCACGCACATTGAACCTTATGGTTTAGAAGAAAGTCCTGGGGGCACCATGGAGCACTCTTTTATGAAATATCAGATCACAGACACTCTTGTGGACCAAGAGGGAAACACAGACTTCCACAACTCTAAATTGAAAAGGGATTCCACATAGTATGACCATGAATGTGGAGAAGTTTTAGGTTTACCTTAGCCCATTTATTTTACTCATATTGTCCTTTTCATGTATGAAAAAGTTAATTTATATAATTAAAAAGCCTATGTTTAAGTAAGTCTAAAAGCACTCTTTTAATGTTTAAATTAAAAATTTAAGTGATAAGTCATCATATCATAGTCCAGTTGGTGTGCTTTTTTTCCTTTCCTAATGATACATAAAACAGTAGTGTGTCTTACAGTCCGTACTATTTTGTTCATTTGTTTCTTTCAGTGAATGGAAGTTCTTTTTCATTTGTATAAATTTAAGGGGTACCAGTGCAATTTTGTTACATGGACATATTGCATAGTGGTGAAGTCTGGGCTTTGAGTGTATCCATCACTCGAATAATGTACATTATACCCATTAAGTAATTTCTCATCACCCACTCCCCTTCCACCTCCAGCCACCATTCTGAGTCTCCAGTGTCTATCATTCCACACTCTGTGTCCATGCGTAAACATTATTTAGCTCCCACTTATAAGTGAGAACATGCCGTATTTGGCTTTCTGTTTCTGAGTTGTTTCACTTAAGATAATGGCCCCCAGTTTCATCCATGTTGCTGCAAAAAACATAATTTTATTCTAATTTTTGGCTGAGTAGTATTCCATTGTGTATCTACACTAAAGTTTCTTTTTTAAAAATTTAACTTTATTTTAGATTCAGAGGGTACATATGCATGTTTGTTACATGAATATATTGTGTACTGGTGGGGATTGGGCTTCTAGTGTACCCATTACCCAGATGGTGAACATTGTACCTGATAGGTTATTTTGCATCCCTCAGCCTCTTGCTACCCACCTCCCTTTTGAAGCCCTCAGTGTGTATTATTTCCATCTTTATATTCATGTGCACCCATTGTCTAATTCTCACTTACAAGTGAGAACATGTGGTATTTGGTTTTCTGTGTTAGTTTGCTTAGGATAATGATCTCTAGCTCCATCCATGTTGCTGCAAAGGACATGATTTCATTCTTTTTTGTGAGTGAGTAGTATTCCATGGTGTATATTTACCACATTTTCCTTATCCAGTCAACTGTTGATGGACACTTATGTTGTATGCCACATTTTCTTTATCCGATTATTCATTGATGGACATTTAAGTTGATTTCATATCTTTGCTATTGTAAATTTTAGATTTAATTAAATGCTGTACTGGACATTTTAAATAAATCATCTCATGCAGTTTTATTCTTGAAATGACTCAATGCCGCACAAGGTAACTGAGTCTGTTAGAAATCCTTTGGTTGCCGGACCAAACTAATGGTCCTGAGTTCATGACAGAACTCCAACTTATTGGCTTAAATAATAAAGTGAATTTAAAAGTTCCCATTACTCAACAATCCAGAAGTAGTTCTGGGCTTCCAGCAAAGTTTAATCTAGAAGGTAAAATAATGTAATTTAAAGATCTGGTTTCCTTCTATCATTCTGTTGTATCATCTGTAGGGTGATCTTTATCCTCCAGTTGGTTCTCCTTACAGCAGTGAAATGGCTGTAGTAATTGTCTTTACATCTTCACCCACACTAACTAAGGTCTTATGGGATAAACTGTGGCCCTTGGAAATTTATGTGTTGAAGCCCTAACCCCCAGTACCTCAGAATGTGACTGTATCGGACGATAGGACTTTTAAAGGGGTGACTAAGTGAAAATGAGCCATTAGGGTGGGCCTTCATCCAATCAGACTGGTATCTTTATCAGAAGGGGAAATTTAAACACACAATGAAACATCAGGAATGGAAAAACCATGTGAGTACACAGTGAGAAGGCAGCTACCTGCAAGGCAAGGTAAAGGGGCTTAGGAGAAACCAAACCTGCTGACGCCAAGATCTTGGACTTCCAGCCTCCAGAACTGTGAGGAAAATTTCTGTTGTTTAAGTCACTCCGTTTATGGTATTTTGTTGTGGCTGCCCTAGAAAACTAATACACAAGGCAAGAGAGAGACTCTGGTAGCTTCTGCAAAAGACAGGAAGTGTCTATTCTCAAGAATAACAGCAAATATCTCCATCATATTACATTGGTTCTGATTCGTTAACAAAAAGATGGAATCCATTCATTTTCTTTTGCTAATCAAGGCTCATCCCTAGAGAGAGGTAAGGTCAACTTTACTCAAACCATAATGAAAGAGTTATTTCCCATGAGTGGTTTCTCAAGTGAAATTTGTACTGAGTATGGTTCCCAGAAGGAAGAGACGCAGATGCTGAGCACCGAGGCTTGGCAAGGCTGGGTAATTTTCCCAGGACCGTAGGAGTCCATAGCAAGTTGGTTTTTCAACCCAAGTTTCCTGACTCCACTGTCTAGTGTTTCCATGCCTCATACTGCCTCTGTAGTCTGGAGAAGCATCCTCTACCTCTTTCCCCCAGTGTAAGGAAGATTTCTGCATAAGGAACTGGCCTTGTTCCTTATGTAGAAGGAAACAGACTTGTGAATGAAGAAAGAAGGACTGTGTTCCCTAACTGCACCCAAATGTTTTTTTAAAGCCGAGTAAAATATTAGGAGAAAAAAAAAAAAACCTCACCCATACATCACAATTAAACTCCCCCCACCAAGCCACCTCCATTTTATAAAAGTTACATACTGTGCAACACGGTACAGAGCATTTTAAAAATTACCCTCTGGGAAAGTAATGTTCTTGAGTAGTTCTAGGATCAATACAGCATTCCCTCTGTGTTCTCCCATCCTCCTTTCTTTCCATCAATACAAGGGAGAAGAAAGGACTTTGATCAGTATGTTTGAGATAGGTAAATGAATATATTCCTTTTGAGCTATAAAGCTCATAGAACCTTTTCAGAGCAACAATTTTCACATCAAATGGAACCCCTCATCCAGTCTCCTTTCCAGACCACTTACCAGGAAAGCTTTTTAATTTCTGTACTGACCAAAGGATGTTACTGATGATAGCCTGGAGCTCTTGTTGACATTGAAAGATTAAGAATTATGAAAAAGTGATTCATCCCTTTCGTGCATGCTTAGATTGTCCAAAAGCTAACTCCAAATGAAACTCAGAACGGAGGGAAGGTGAGCCTCTTGTGACTCTCCCTCCTAGGGAAGGTAAGCCTTTTGTTTCGCTTTTGTGGGAAGTGACAACCCTGGAGACATTGTGTAAGTCCCATTGTGCCACAGCTGCTTTTAGATTGCAAGTGGTGTATAACTCAATCTGTTCATCTCTAATGAATAGAAGTTTTCTCACCACTGCTCACAGAGCTTTGAAACAAGGCTGTGGTTTGCCTGATTCTATCTTCAATAACACCAATTTGTCTTTGAACACAGCTATTAACACTCCATTAAGCAAGTGTCAGTAATGGGCATTTTTCTCGGTCTCTGCAACCTCTGACCCTCCCTCAGATCTTTTTGAGACAAGCTATGAATCATTTTACTGCTGTTGGGGGAAATAAAGCACCCATTGACCAAATGTTAGCAGTGGCATATTGGAATGGATCCACCTACAGGTGTATACGCTTGCAGTGGCTCTAACAAGGGTGTTTGCTTTGTCTGTTGAAGAGTTATAAACATTTTGGGGGAGAAGCTTTTGTTGTTGTGCAAAATGAGTTTTTACTCTTACACCAATACTGTTGAAATACAAAGCAGCATGAAGAAGTGGCAAAAGATATGGAATAGAAATACGGAAATATGATTCTTACCTGGCTCTGTACTAAACAGCTGGACTCAGGTTCTTTATCATAACATGGGAGAATCCATTCTGGCTTTTAGTCTATTAAACAAATGTTCATTGAGTTGCTATTTCATGTCAGACATTGTGCAACGCGTCCAAACTGAGAAAATACATCCAGCACTGACCTGGAAGAGTGCACTGTCTCATAGGAGCAGGTAAGTAAACAGACACCAGTGATATCAAGACATAAGTGCTATGACATTGTTTAGCATAGAATAGGTGATAAACAACTTATGTTATTGAGAATTCTGTCAATATATAAACAACAGTTCATATATGCCATTAATGTCCTTATCTTAATTACAGCTAAATCGAGTGTGGATTTCCAAGTAGTGTAGGTTCCAGGACCTTTGGTTAAGCACAAGTACTATTATTTTAGTGCTCTACAAAATGTAACTTTCTAAAGACAATTTAAATGTTGGAAAATGTAATCAAAATTTATCAGAATAGAATGTTTACCAAATATAATTTAATATATCAGAATAGAATACTTAATTTAAAAAAAATGGAAAATGTATTAGATGTGATACTTAAACCATATCTGAGAGTATAAGTGGAAATTTTTCTACAGAGTCATATAGTTTTCAGGTTGAGTCCTTTTAAAAACCGTATCATAAAATATATCAGATTTTTAATTATAACATTTTAATTGTAATACATTTTCATTGAAATCCCATGTTTTGCAAAATATTTACTAAAGTCAGCTATTTACTTTTAGCACAGAAATCCAAACTCTGGCATGTAACTAAATTTGCTACACCCCTAATTCTCAATTTTTCATTCTGTAGTAACTGTATTTCTCACTCAGAATAAAATACACACACACACACACACACACACACACACGCATTATTTAAATTTTACGTAAATAATAAATATTCAAGCTTTATCTGCAGGGTTTTTTTTTGTTACTATTAGCTTTTGAAATTTACATGCATGTCCACTGCACGCTCTCAACTACCCCAAAAGAATCCCACAAATTGGTGGTAAATATTTTAGCAGAAAAAAAGTTGTATCTTCTCTCCTGGACTTTTGCTATTATGTAAGATTTTAAATTTTTTTTAATTGTCTAACCTCTGGCTCAAGCCTCTTATCAGTTGCTTGGGGTGTGGGTTCCTTTTTTTTGAAAAGGAATCTCACTCTGTTGCCCAGGCTGGTGTGCAGTGGAACAATCTCAATTCATTACAACCTCTGCCTCCTGGGTTTAAGCAATTCTCATGCCTCAGCCTCACCCAGCTAAATTTTGTATTTTGTATTTTTAGTAGAGATGGGGCTTCGCCATGTTGGCCAGGCTGGTCTTGAACTCCTGACCTCAAGCAATCTGCCCAATTCGGCCTCCCAAACGGCTGGGATTCCAGGCATGAGGCACTGAGCCCAGCTAGGGTGTGGCTTCTTATCTCAAGATAAATTTCTTTTTGAGTTTAATATTCTGTCAGGTGGTAAAAGAAGAAGAATTGCTTTAAAACAGTTTGACGCATTTTAGTTATTCAGTTTAGACATTTGGTGTCATTGTCTTCAAGCTAAAAAAAATTTATAAACACATTCTATCAAAATCTTCAAATAAAATTGGCCACATTTCTTTCTTTTTTTGTCTTTTTGCCACATGTATCTTCATTACTTGTTTGGAAGACACCTTTTTAAAAAGACTGGTTTTAAGATTATATGTTTGAGACACTCTAAGCTAGCTTTTTCTTTTCAAATAATAAAGCTTTTTTAAAAATCTGCAAACCAGTACAAGTTAAAACAGCTGCTTACATTTCAGCATCTACTCAATGTCTCTCGCTAAATTAAGATTCTCTGTTTGAAAGAGAAATAATTATTCTACCTTTGGGCTTTCTGTAATCTAAGTTTACTGTGAAAAAAGAGAATTACTCCATTTTGGTCTGTGATTCAGTTGCTCAAAAGTTAAGGATTGGAAAGTGAAGGAGTGAATTTCAGCAAATGGACTTTCTCTGGGAAGAAATCTTTGGTCCATTTACCATAGGTAGGCAACCACTACTGGCCATTATTTCTAAAGTAGCCCTGCTGAGGGCTCAGAGACTGCAGTGGTAAAGCTCTGAGAGCTTACTCTGTCACTGAGGCAATCTGATCCGATGACTCTCTGCCACCTCAGAGGAGAGAAATCCGGCGCTCATACGACCTTGGAACAGGGATAATTTTAAGTATGGAAGTAAAATATGCAATTTTCTGAGGTTTGTTTGAGCTCTCACTTTCCCAGTTGCCAGGGATTATTTTGTGTGTTTATTTTTACCGTAGTTACATGTCCATGACTGTGGTCCTGTGGAGGAGCTGGGGCATGTACCTCCTCTAAAGGGTGATGATGGGTTGTTGTTGTTTTTTTCTGAATACTTGAGTTTTCATGATCCTTAATGAGTATGGGTTACAACTTCCCTTGAATGTCTCTTAATCCTCATAACAACCTTCTGGGTCATGCTGTTTTTATTCCCGTTTTACAGATGACGCAAAACTGAGGCACATGGTGTTAATTATAGTAATGATTAGCTATTAATAACTTTCCCATGGCCTCACAAATGATGGTGATAGGTTAGCAAATCTAGGCTGTCAAACTCCAAACCCTGTACAATTAAAAACTAAGAGTAATTCAACACACAGTGGACCATTCTTCTCTCTTCCCAGAATATTCAGAATATCAACCCTCTTCCCAGTATAGGCCAGAATAGCCAAAGCAGAAAACTGAAGACTCTTCTTGGGAAAACCTGAACTGTCCCAGATAAAAGTCCCTTACAAATGGCAAATTAAGGAATAATCCTATAACCAGTTAGCTCTGCCCAAGTGCACAGAACCGCGAGTCAGGTTTGTAACCCTGACACTTAAGTATACACAGATAACCCAGATAACCAAAGATCACTGATTTTTTAAGGAAATACACAAATGTGAAAGATAAAGCCCAGAAAAAGCAAAGCTAACATTTTAAGTTGAAGAAAACTTCAGAAATATAATTCATCTTCTTAGAGTGATAACAGAAGATATTTCATTCATAAAGTCAAAACAAAGTGCTATGCGAAAGGAACTATCACACCCAACAGTATAACAAACATGCAGAACACAATAGAAGGGAAGGTAAAGACTCTGAATCAGCAAACCAAAAAAAGAGAAAAATATAAATGGCAAACGTCGCCATTAGTGAGAGAAAAGAGAATTAAAACCACTCTGCAATACAACTTCACAATCATTAAGTTGGAGAAAATTAAAAGTTGATGCAGCGTGACAGAAGTTCTGATAGTGGGAGGGTAAATGTTTCAATTACCTTTTGAAATCAATACCAAGTTAGAGGTGAGCACATCGTATGACTTGCAATATTACTTTTAAGTATGAACCCTAAAACATAGTAGAACTATAGTAACAAAATAAAGGAAAGTGAACTGGGTATGGGTAACTTAAATGGAGCTGAATCTTCAGCGAACATAACAGGAATCCAATAAATAATGTCTAAAATTGAAAAATCATGAAATAGAAAATTTAAGCACTTTATTATAAATTTGGAGGAAAACAAAAATAATTAGCTGAAAGGTTACAAATGTTTCCTCTTGAGATTGGAACTCACAGGTTGAGAAGAAGTGAAGGAAGGAGCTGCTAATTTTTTCATTATGTGCCTATTATTTTGTTTAACTAGGTGCAGCTAACACCTGTATACAAATTAGTTTTAAGTTAAAACTAATTAAAACAAAAATGTATAGAAAAAAGTTTTGCCATATAATAATTATTATTATTTATTATTATTATTTTTTTTTTTTTGAGATGGAGTTTCACTCTTGTTGCCCAGACTGGAGTGCAGTGGCATGATCTCGGCTTACTGCAACCTCTGCCTCCTGGGTTTAAGCAATTCTCCTGCCTCAGCCTCCTGAATAGCTGGAATTACAGACGCGTGCAAGAAGTTTTGCCATATAATTTAAAGGTGTTGACAAATCACCGGAAACATATTCATAGACCACATTGACAACCATGGGCTACAGGTAAAGGAGAAATAAACAGGTGTCAGAGAGGCTGCAGGAGATGGCATCCGGGACTCGGCGGGGGAAGTCGTGTGTGTGGTGGTCAATAGCACAACATCAGTGGTCACAAATGAAAAGGAATCAGGGTGGTTATGGATGCAGCTTCGATGACAGAAGTCAGGGAGGAAAGTGGGGGATGAGAGGACTGAGGTCTTGAAATCGTACAAAAGACAACCTTAAAATCAGAATTCTCCTCTCTTTTCTGAAACTGGCCTTGCATTGACTGCCTTTTGTTCTGTGTTGTATAAGCCGTGGCCACCATACAGAGCAGGGTGAGATGGGGAGTGGAGCTTTAGCCCCTTCACTGTAATCTCTTTCCAACGTCATCCTAAATAAACACTCAAGTAGCCATCTACAAATAAAACCGTTTAAAACTACATCGTCTACACCTTCAAGACAAGTCCTCTCGCTCTGCCTTTCAGACTGTTGCTCTAAGCCCATCCTATTCAGAAATGTTGAAAAATGCATTGATTAATACAATCAGAGCTTGGAAATACGTGTTCAGAAAAGGGATCTGACCTTTTCAAGAATTGAGAACGATGCAAAATCTAGCTCATACACAGTGGCTACTCTCTCCCAGGTTCGCCTGTACACTCACTCGATCAGAATCCTGCCGCCAAGAAAACAAAGATTTCAACTGTGAGAAGGGCGAGACTTTTGTTGCTTGGCCATTGAAGGCACAGGAATGGTCCAAAATATGCCCCTAGCGTGCACTGATAAAGGGCCCCTTCCCAGAAGAAGGACGGGTTACACTCAGTCAAGGAGCCCTGTGTAGGTCAATCTACATGACAGAACTGGGCCTGGAGACATGGTGTCCCATTGGGAAAACCCCCCGGCCTGTCCTTTGATTGAAAATTCTTCACCCTCCCAGAGGAGAGGAAGTTGAGTTCAGTGTGTTACAAATCTTCATGACACTTATTGAATTGGATAGGAAAATAGCTTCATCACTGACCTTTGCTATGATTCTCCATTGAAATGTTAAGTGAATCTAAAGTTGATTGAATGGTTTAGGAAAGAAACATGGAAATGAGAAACTCTCCATCCTAGGTCATGCCATACTGAGGGTTTTAAAAAAAATCTTTGTACCCCTCTGTGCCTTGCACAGTGCCAACAAGGAGTAGTGCTCGGGAAGATCTGCTCATTAATGACAACCTTTGAAGTAGGCAACTTTCCATCCTCAGTGACTGAAAGGACAAAAGGCTCAGCAAGTTCAATTTGCCAGCAGAACTGGTTGGTGACAAGTGTTAGAGGGGGTGTACTTTTTGTAAATCACTGCCACGGCTGATGGAAATTCTTAAACATAATAAAAGCAGCCCTTGAAAACATTTGAACATTAGGAAGTCAAAACAATCTGTCTATGGACTTCGGTTTCCAAAGGCAGCCATCCATTGACAGCTCTTGTATTCTTATTTCACAACTCTTCATCTTTCTGTTCTTGTTATTGAGGCTTTTTAAAGAAATGATGAATTTTAATCAGCAAAATAAAAGATGAATGATTTCAATTTGAGGTCTTACAAAATCATTTGGAACATAGAAGGCTAAGTGGAATTTCAAAGGCAGCAAACGAAAGAATATAATATCAGGTAAATGCAAATTTTTCCCAACACATTCGATCTGCAAATATTTAAGTTCCTACCAAGTTCCAGGTACTGTCTGAGGCACTAGGCATGGTGTTTGTCTCTAGGCAATATGATAAACACTGAACCTATACTGGACAATAGGCCAAACGACCGACAGTGGAAAAATTTACAAATATTTATATTTCTTCCATGTCTTTCTTTGCAGTTGCTGTATAAACTCTAGCCATACATGGTGATCGCCTTGGTTTTATAACAGTAGAGACAGCAACAGGACACTGATAAGTGCTTCTGGCAATGAAAAAAATTCTTTTGATCTTATCTCAGTATCTTCAAATTGTGACATTTAAGTCTTTTTAATCAAACTGGCTTTAGAAGTATTCTCCAGGCAACATTCAGAGATCCTCTGCTTTCTGATTAGTGTCCACTGTGTCCACCTTTTACCCTCTCACTTGATGACAAGACTGAGCCTTAAAAGGGGAGCAGTAAATGAGAGCCGACTTGGGGACCCCAGGTGCTACTTATGCCTCATTGCTGATTTACTTCTCCTCCTCAGTCACCTGATGAAATCTAGCCCTCTCCCTTCTTCCCCTCTTTCCCAAGATATTTATCCCCTTACTAAGAAGGGGTCAGGAGCTGGTCTGGCAGGAGCCACTGGAGTCTGGTCCAAGTGGGGCTTCTGGGGACACTCAGGTGCAGAGAAAGCACTAGGGTTTGGCGTTACACAGGCTTAAATTCTGCCTTTATTTCTTATTGGCTGTATTACTCCAGGCAGGTCAATTGACCTCTCTGAGACGCAACGTTTTGTTCCATGAAATGTGGATGACAAAGCCCATCTTGTAAGACTGTTAAAAAAGACCCAATAAGTCAATGCATGTAAAGCACCTATCACAGTGCTGCATTCATGCCAGGTGCTCAGATAGTTTGTTTCTTTTTATCCCCACTTCTCCTTTCTCCTGATGCCAGCAGCCTCTCTGGGGATCAGGAGCCCTCTTCACCCTGAGTCATGTTCACCCCACTGCCTGCACCTTCTAAAATTATATAGTATAGTATTATATAGTATGAATAATAATACAATATTATTATAGTATAGTACTATATTATATTATATATACTATATAATATCTACTATATAATAATATTATAATACTATATAATAATAAAACTATATTATTGTTACTACTACTTTCGCTTAAGCCATCTTTTCCTCCTCCTAATCTAGGCATTCCAACCCTCAAAATATGTTTCTTGTGTTTACCTATGCCACAATCATCTAAAAAATAAAAGGACTGTCTATTCCTGTCAATGATTTGACAATCCTCAGGCATTGCTCATGAATAAGTAAGCTTAGTTGTGATATGGCATCTACCATTTCCCTTCTGCCCTGTTCAGGTACTCTTGAATTCTCTGTTCCTCTCTTCTGCAGGCTTGTCACCCAGGGTATCCATGCCAAGGGTGCTATTGGCAGAAACATCAGTGTGGCAGGTGGGCTTAACCTCTTACAGTACCAATAACGCTCCATTGCTCATCAGCCTTACGTTCTCATGCAGCCACTCCGTCACTGGCATTCATTGCCTCAGAATGAAAACAGGTACATCCTGCAACCACGGGGTCATTTGTCAAAGAGATTGTGACAAAACTCACATCTTAAATCCACTAGCAAGCAATATGCCTGAAATTCAGGTTTCCTAAATTTCTTTTTCATATCATGAGCAAAACTAGAAACCTGTTTGTAGAGGTTAGTAAAGGATATTTGGTGTAGAAGGAATGAAGAAAATGACATAAGAACAAAGTACTTTGATGATGTGCTACAAAGTGCCTTACACTGATAGGTAAGGGAAGCTGCATTTGCATCCTAGTGACTTAAATGAACAGCTTTGTGGCTAGCTAACCAACTAAGGCCAAATTCCCACATAGTATTTAATCTGATTATACCCCAGTGTTTATAAAATGAAATAGATTCCTCTATTGGATTTTCCTACCTTTCTTGCTAAATCTCATAGTTCCCCTTCGTAACCATTTGACATGAAAAAAAATAAAAATTCCTGTCATCCAATTGCTTTACTGTAGAACCTGTCTTTATCCAAAGTAAGTAAAAACTAAATGTCAAGTTTCTGAAGCATATTGAGTAATTGTGGCAAGTCATAAAACTTGATTATTCATAAATAATACCTATTGTTATCACTTCTGTTATAAATGAACTGAGAGAGGAAAAACACAGAATTTCTTTCCTCTTTTCCCATCTTAGACTGAATTTTTTGTTTTTAACTCACTAAAAACTCAGTACAAGTTCTAACATTTTGAAATATTGGCTAATGTTTTTCTTAGCACCTGCCACAATTCAGGGTTATTTGTGGCTTGGATTAAATAAAAGTGCCTTTGACAATTTTTAAACTTAAAACAGAACTTAGAGTTTTTTCTTTCACTGCAGATTTTTTTCAAGTTTTGAAAAATTATTTACCTAAACATGTGAATTAAGAAACCTGAAAAAGAACAAGAAAGTAATTATTTTTAAAGTAGAAGGAAGGAGATAAACACTGTAGCAAAAATCAATAAAATAGACAACAAACCAAAATATCATTTATTTTCTAAAACCACTTTTTAAAAAAGGTGTAACATAGGCAAACCTCCAGTAACACTGCACAAGGGAAGAAAACACAACAAGGTTTAGAATAAAAAAATAGATCAAAACTCAGACACAAGTCAATTTTGAAATAATGAGATCATGACGAAAAACTACAGTCTGGGGCTTTATAAATCTTAAATAAAAAGAATTTAAAAACTAAATAATGAAATTGACTCAACAAGAAATCAAAACCCCAAGAAACCAGAAACAAAGACATTGGACTAATAGTCAGAAACAAACCTCCAGAAGGCAGTAGGCCTAGGTTTTGGAGAAGACTTTTCCAACAAGGAGGAGAAAATTTCAATGTTATACAAATTAAACCAGGAAATAGGGGAAAAAAAGAGAAGAAACTCAAAATACATTTTATGTGGCTAGTATATTCCTCAATAAAGGGAGGAGAAAGAGAGAAAGAAACACAGACAGAGAAAGGACAGAAAGAGAACATTAATGCAGGCTCTGTTAGGGGGACTTTGTGGGAAGGAGGCTCAGTAAGCCAGTTAACTGTCAAGGGTTATGTGATGAAAGACGAGGCAAGAAAAGGGAACTTTTCCTCTTAGTTACAATCTGGATTTCATTTATGTATGTATGTATTCAGAGCTCCAAGTAAAACATTGAATTCATTTTCAATAGCTTTTGGCTACTGGAATTTATTCCTTAAAAGTGACTATATAGGCCAGGCACGGTGGCTTACACCTGTAATTCCAGCACTTTGGGAGGCTGAGACGGGCAGATAACTTGAGGTCAGGAGTTTGAGGCCAACCTGGCCAACATGGCAAAACCCAGTCTCTACTAAAAATAAAAAAATTAGGCAGGAGCGGTGGTGCATGCCTGTAATCCCAGCTACTCAGGAGGCTGAGGCACGAGAATCACTTGAACCTGGGAGGCAGAGGTTGCAGTGAACCTAGATCATGCCACTGCACTCCAATCTGGGCAACAGAGTAAGACCCTGTCTCAAATAAATAAATAAATAAATAAATAAATAAATAAATAAATAAATAAATAAAAATAAAAGTGACTATATAGAGTGATCGACAAGTTGGAGGGCCAGGAAGATTTATGCAGGTTATATAACGTCAACATTCTGATGGAAATAGTGAGGATTCTTTATCCTTTGTGAATTACCCTTCACATTGCCAAATCACAGTTGCCAAATCCCAAGAATCACTGTGAAAACAATCTCATCACCTTAAATTTTCAATAATAAAATACATCTCAAAAAATATGCATATACACACACACAGTGTACATACCACCAAATTTAGGAAAAACTCAATGTAAATATCTTGTAGCTGGCCTGTTTTTCCCATATCTCTCCTCCTCATTTATTGAGTTTTGATCTCAGGTATCATGCCTTCCGCTGTGGTTTACCATTCTCCCTAAACAATGTGTTGGTAAGTTCTTCACATTTTTGAACTCCATATAAGGTGAACCTCTACCTTGATTTTTTCAATGATTGTTTTTTGAAACATAGCTAGACTGGTATAAGTAGCCATGATTCATTCATTTTTATTGCTGTATAGTATTCTACTGTTTAAATATACTACAAGTTATTTTTAATTCTAACAATGAACATTTGTCATGTTTTCAGTTTTTAGGTATTGTGAACAATCTTGTTATGAACATTATTACATAAGTATCTGGAAGTGCTTGGGCACAAATTTTTCTTGGGTGTAGACTGGAAGGATGAAATTCTAGGTCAATAATCATGTAAACTTTAATTTTCACAAAACAACGCTAAATGATTTTCAAAAGCAGTTTTACCGATTTATATTCTTACCAGCATTCTGTGAGTTCCCACTGCTCTTCATTATCAGATGTTTTAATTTTTGTGAAATTGATAGTTACAGAATTATAATGTTGTTTGCATTTCCCTGATTCATAGTAAGGTTGGTTTACTAATCAGTGTTCTCCAGAGAAACAAGCCAATAGAATATACGCATATGCGGAAAGAAATGTACTATAAGGAATTGGCTCATGTGATTATGGAGGCTGGCAAATCCAAAGTTTGAAGGGTGGGCCAGCAGACTGAAAACCCAGAAAGGGTAACACTGCAGTTCTAGTCTGAAGGCTCGACGGCTAGAGACCCAGGAAAGCCAGTGTTCTTGTTCAAGTCCAAAGGCAGTCAGCAATAGAACCAGAAAGAGCCGACATTGTAGATAAACTTTAAAGGCAGTCCACTCGAGAATGATTTCTTGCTTGGCAGAGACTGGCCTTTTTGTTCAATTCAAGTCTTTGACTGATAGGATGAGGCCCCACGACATGATGGAGGGCAATCTGCTTTGCTCAAAGTCCACCAATTTAAATGTTAATCGAATCCAAAAATAACCAAATAAAAACACTCAGAATAATGTTTGACCAAGTGTCTGGGCACTCTGAGGTCAAGCCAAGCTGACGCATAAAATTAACCATCACACTTGGCATATTTTCTATGTCTTTTCTTGACATTAAAAGATAATACCAAGGTCTAGTTGAGAAGAATTTCTTTGGAAGGAGGACTTCCCTAGAAACATGCAGCCATTTCTCAGTGCCCAGCCAAGGGAGGAATTGTTCAGCTCAGGGTTTTGCACCAGCCTCCGGCTTCTAACAAAGACTCGGGGAACTCCTCCAGGTCATGGCTTCCCCAGAAACTCCACTTCACATTCCTGCAGAACCTTCTTAACATAAAGTAGAGCCTACTGCGTCAACACCAAGAGCAGCTGAAGAAACCAATAAGCTGAGGGAAGTGCTTCTGAGAATTTCCCCGACCCTGAACAACAGACGATCAAGCAGATCTTGATGCCACATAAGCCTATGAAAGATTGACGGTACTCTCCGCCACGGTCCTAAATCAAGACTGCACAAAGAAGCCTGAGCTCGGGGCTAACCAAATGAAACTTGAGCTTTTGTGTCTGTATGTACATCAAGGAAAGTAGTCCAACAGTAAGACCTCTATTTCACAGTGTAAAACTCCGTTGTATTTACAAAAATGACACCTTTACAGAATTAATAATTTCTGTACAAGGAAAATCTACATTTTCTGCCTTTTCAAAACTCTATTCAGTAGCAATTTATTCTCAGAAATGTTTACATTATCATACTTTTATTTTGCTATAAGAGCTATTTTCATAAAATCTTGACATTAGTGAAAGCAAGACCTAAAAAAAAAAAAATAGATAATACCAAACTTCTAAAAGTCATCGTATCAATTTTAATTTCCATCATTGGTGGTGAAGTTCCTATTGCTCCACATTCTCTGAAGTCTTAATAATATTGAACTTTTCTTTTTCTTTTTTTCTCCATTTTTTTTTAAATTTCCAGCTTTATTGAGTTATGATGGACAAATAAAAAATATATACATGTTGGGTATACAATATGATGTTTTAATATATGTATGCATTGTGAAATGATTACCACCAGCCAGTTCACATCTCCATCGCCTCACATCATTATCTTGTGTGTGTATGTGGTGAGAACATTGAGATCTACTCTCTTAGCAAATTTCAAGTATATAGTATTATTTTATTTTTGCCAATTCCAATGAGGAATATTTCATTGTGGTTTTAGTCTGCATTTTCTTGATTACTAAGTTTAAGCATCTGTTCATGTTTTTAACCATTTATATGTTTTTGTCTGAAGTGCTTTTTGAAGGCTTTTATCTATTTTTTTATTGAGTTGCTTTAGGTTTTTTATTAATTTGTAGAAGTTTTTCGCTTAGAAACATTGCAAAATTTTTCTCCTACTTTTCCTCTTATACGATTCATAAATAAATAAATAGATGGCCTTCCTTTTAATGTAATATTATTCATTAATTATTTTCCTATGATGTTTATTCTTTTGTGTCTTATTTTTTAAAAAAAGTGTTTACCTACTCCAAGATATTCTTTCTATTATTGTTCCCTAAAAAGTCTTAAAATTTTCAACTTTTGCCTCACTATGTGTCTAATCTGTCTGCAAAATACTTTTTGTGTATTTTTGTGTTAGAGGGCCAATTGTATTTATTTTCAACATAGGTAATCCATGGTCTTAGCATTATTTATTAAAAACTGAGTTTTACCTGTTGATCTGCATGCTCCTTCTGCCTTATATCAACATTCTGTTAGTTAATATGTCCATCTTTCAGCCGATAATCACACTTTTAAGAATATAATCATTCTTAAGATACTTAACATCTGGTAAAGAAATATCTCTACTTTTATCTTCTTACTTGAAGTGCTTTAGTTACTCTTAATCCATCTGGTCTTCCAAATACATTTTAGAATTAGCTTAAAAGGTACCAGGAAAAAAACACAACAACAGCTATTGACTGAAATTTTGAAAGTGCATTTAATGTATAAATAAATTTAGAAAGAATGGATGTATCTACGTGTAATTGCTTTGTCTCTCTCTTTCTCTATGTGTGCATATGTTTGTGTGTGTATCTGCAAAGACCTTGCACATCTTCTATTAGATTTATTTATAGGTACATTTATTGATACTTTTGTAGATATCTTTTTAAAATTGAATTTTCTAATTTTTACTTGTTTTACAAATGTGATTGATTTTGAAAATTGACCTAGCCATCTTTCTAAATATTACTAATTCATAACTTTGTAAATTTATTTAAGTTTTCTACATAGACTATAATGTCAGTTTTGTTTCTTCTTTGTTTATATATTTCTTCCTATCTTTATCCATTTACTGGGACATCTAGTATAATGTTGGATTTAGGCAGCAAGAGTAGATATTTTATCTGTTTTCTGATTTTGAGTTTTTTGAGAATACTTACATTGCGTCACAATTTACTATACAGTGTAATGAGGATCTTTTGCATATGACTTTTAGAAGTTCAAAGGAGTTCTAATGTAACTTTTTTGTTGTTTAAAGGTTTTATCATGAATAGTATGTGAAAACTTTGGGAGCAAAAACCCTATTTACTCTCTGTTATTCTGGGTCCTTATGCTTTAGCTGTATCTAGGAAATAGTTTATAGCTGGATTATATAACAGTTTGATCCCATATAACAAATTTTCATTTAAACTAGTAGTTTACTCTATTTACCTACACTGTAACAAAGGACATATTTAGTTTATTTCTACCATCAGATTTGGGGCTTTTTATTAGCCACACCTTATTATGCTTCCTTTGTTCTCCATTCTTTTGTTTTTCTTATTCCATCTTTGCCCTATACTAGTATGGAGGTTATGGATGCCCCATTAATTTAATATTTATCCTTGCAATTATCTTTCATACATTACTAGGCTTAAATTTAATCCATATTTTAATCTTTCTCCAAAAATATTCAAGAAACTTTTAAAATACCATTCAGTATTCATTTGTTGGGGGAAAAAGTCTTTATTTGGCCCTCCTTCTTGAAAAACATAATCCTAAATTGATAGTTGTTCTTTTATAGAGTTTTAAGACATTATCCCACTGTTTCTGACTTCCACTGCTACTTACAGCAGTGAGAAATCTGCTGTAAGTATTTTTGCTCTTTTTTTTGTCTATGCCCTGCCTTGCCTCTGCCTGCCTTTAAGATCTTGTTTCCTGAAGTTTTAATACAGTATATCCAGTGTATTTTTTTGTTAACTTTGCCAAAGATCAGTTGATTGTAGGTATGTGGCTTTATTTCTGGATCTTCTGTTCCATTGATCTATGTTTCTATTTTTAATACCAGCCCCATGCTGTTTTGGTTACTATAGCCTTGTAGTAAAAATTCCCATTTTAGCAGAAGAGGAAATGGGCATTCGAAGAGCTTAAGAACTGTACCCAAGACCAGTGGTAGTCAATGATTTTCTTTCCACTATCAGGTTGGCTGTACCACTAAAGATAATCCTTTTACGTTTTCTCCTACAGTAAATCTTTAATACTATATTACAGCAGGTGTTGATAAAACGAATTGAGATTCTTAAGGCAAAGAGGCTAAAATCCAAATATTTCTTTTTGTCTTAGTATTTAAGTTACAAGAAATAAAAAGTTCTTTATTTAAAAAATTGAACGTAAAATTGAGTTTTGTACTGGTTCACAGCAGACAGCAATTACAGAAAGGCAAAGTAGCATGTGAAGTGATCTTTAATAAGATATTTGGCATGTTTTCTTATATTTATGGCTTTGCTCAAGCGTCAGATTCTTAGGTTTTAGAGTAATAACCACAGGAAGCTCATTTAATCAATTATAAATGATAGAACAATGTATTCTACAATAAACGTTTTTGAACGTGTGCAAAATCAAGTAAATGAAATGACACAGCAATGAGTAGAATAAGGTTGAATTTAATTTGCTACAGAATAAGAGTATACAAGGGTCTAATCTTACCTTGTAATTCTAATTTTATTATTACTCCAAAAAATTCAAAAGTGGAAAAGCATCTTTCTCAAGGTGAGAGAACTTCAGAAACCATCTTTGAAGAAGCTAAGGGTAAACTTTGGAACTTTGTACAATACATTTTACAATTGACTTGGAAAATTTGCCTTGCAGCTCTCCTTTTTCTTGTGTTAATTTCCCGTTGTAAATGTAAGCAATATGAGACCAGGGTTTTGATTAGATTCCATTTCCTCAGAAATTACAACTTTAGCTTTAACTGCTTGAAGAACTTTCTCGATATTTCATGGTTGTAATTTTTTGGCCTGTGTTTTAATGCCTTTGTTCTTCATTCAAGATTTTTATATATCAGTTTTTGGAAGTGAGAAGCTTGAGAGAATCTGCTGCCAGTACTTCTGAGACTGACTAATCTCTTTGTTCACTCTGATACAAACTTGGCAAGATCTCCTGAAGCTTATTTTTTTCCTTCAATAAAACATCTAAACTTTGATATTTCACACATTAATCTAAAGCATTCCATTTGGGTAATTAGGATCTTAATATAGACTCTATACTGAGTAAATCAGAAACCAAAATGTTAATTAAATATGACATAATCAAATATTTATGGCTAGCTGTTGAGTATTTATCTTAAATAGTCCATAATTAGAAATGAAATAAAAATCCTGTACAGAACCATCGTAATAATTATTAAGAAAAGTTAGTAATCAACTATTCCCACATCCTGCCATAGCAAAGCCTATATAAAGATTTATACGTGCATAGGTCTGCCAGAGAGCCCTACAATAAAAAAGACAGGCTGACATTTAGAGGCAATAAAGATAATAAAAATTATCAAAGTGAAACATCAAATCAGGGGCTTTTTGGCCTCAATGACTTTAGAAATAAGGGGCCTCTGGAGACACGCGATGCCAGATCTTGTAGTAGTTTACGTGGTTGATCTCCACGTATCCATATAGCATATATTTGCAATGTTATACTAACTTAAGCCCAAGAGAGAATCCTGGATCTGAAGCATTGCTGATCTATCTCACAATTTTAAGAGGTTCCACAGTACCTGATAAAATAGCATTAAGCAAATACTCACTGAATGTATCAGAGGATGAGGTTTTAATTTTCTATGGAAAATTTTAAGAAGACATCTCAAGATGTTTCTATATTTTCAAGCATCTGTCCTAGCATTATGGCTCAGTTTCAAGATAAATTAATTTTACTGGAAAAAAATTCTGCCCATGTGTCCATTAAGACTCATTATGTTGCAAGTAAAATAGGATGAGCAAAAATCACAGGAGAGGAGGGTTCATTCTCTCTTCAAAGAAAAGTCCTGGGCTTGACTGCAATTGGAGTGTCACATGCCCATTCCTATGCCAATGGCAGCAAGGTGATTGTGCCACACACTTTAGCCAATCAGGGCCCACCCGAAGCTAAGGTGGTGGCAATTTCACCCAACTGAGGGCTCAAAATAGGGAAAGGGCAGTTCTCAAATAGAAATCTTGGTGCTGATAAAAAAAGAGTTGAAGATGGAAATGAATAGGCAACAAAGAAATTTTGGTGCTGATAAAAAAGATACGAAGATGGAAATGAGCAGGCAACAAAGAAGTGTTCCACTGATTAAGGCAATGTTTATCTCTTATAATTTCTTATTCCAGAAGGCTATATTCTAAACAGCGCCTAGGATGCCTGAGCTTTCTTAAAGTATTTTTGTTTGCATGAAACTCCTGAGTTAAAAACTAAGAGTCATTGTTAGAAATTTGAGTTTGGAATTAGAATTGAGGGACATTCTATGTAAATACAGAGTCCTACAGTCCACATCTCAAAAATTGTTTAATGCTGGTATCAGCAACTCACTCACCAGTAATCACTAGGACTACAATCATGCACATTTGCATAAATAAAGTTGATAAACTTTGTAAGTCTATTACTAAAATTTTACCTTTCATTAATAGGCTTTATTTCACTAACGTTGTGAATAAATAGATATCTGCAAGACTCGAACACATATTTGTCACATGGTTCAGTACTGAGAGCAGTTTTAGATACTGGTAAGTTTCAGGACCTCTGATTATTCTAGGAGCTTCATGGAAAGGAGGTCTTGTCCATAGGAGTGATTCAGACTTGATCTTAAAAAGATATGCCTATGGTTAAGGCTTCTATGATCTGCTTCATCTGGAGAAATTTGCCAAGGAAATTTGTAGATTCCTCTTTCCTAAGATTCTGAAATCTAGCTGGGGTGACTTAGTCAGGTTTTATCATTCTGTACTCATTGAAGAGTTGCTAGACAGAGGACCTGAAGAGTGGGTTTTCTTACTATTCTTATTTTGATGAAAAGAATATCTGAGCCTCCCACTGTTCAAAAGAGCTCATCCACATTCCTGGATCAACACAATGAGAAACTCAATCTAAGTGATAAAGAGATGATGGTACCATAGACCTCACTTAGAAAAACCGCTTATCTTTGTAGTCCAATCTACATAATTAATTGAAGACATAAAGATTTCTTCTACCTGTCAGAAGACATATTTTCTCCCAAAAGAGTTTGCTCATAAATTCTTCAAAAACTAGCTTAGTTTATTCTTGTACATCTTCTGCAGTCAGTAAGATCATATGATAGATTCTTGGAAGATTAGATGAATGTGACATAACAATACTGTCATCAATTTCAAGCTAGCTGTTCCATGAAATAAACACATTCTAATAGATAACTAACCTGACTCTGGTTGAATTGTGGGCCAAAATCTCATTTATATGGTCAGGATGCTTGTCTAGGTCAGGACCTAAATCCTCAGAAATAAGACCTAACCGTGTTTGGTCAAGTTTGAATATCGAAGTATCCAAATACCATTATGCAGCCATATAAGTATGCAATGACATCTCAGAACATCAAAGCTGAGCTTTCTGAGATGACGTAAAAGAAGAATTAAGGAAGAATTTCAGGCCCTAATCTGCTCATTTTCTGTGCATGACATTCTCTGTAATTCGAATTTTCAGTATTTTCTTATCAGACAAATAACTCACTGATATATGCGTGTATGTATAAACAAATCACCTTTCCTGTGGCTTTTGTAGAGAAAAAGTTCCATTATTAGCTTTCCCCAGGCTAAATTAATTCTCAATTTCCCTTCTGCTTCTCAAGACCATTGCTTGCACCGTGGATATTAGAAAGAACTCTGGAGAAGTAGCAGTGAGGATTTCAGGATTCATAGTTCTATATTCTAGCTCTACACTGGCCTGCTGTGGGCCAGCTCATAGGGCAGTCAACCTCTCTGCCTGTGTTTTCTCACCAATAAACAAAAGAGAGTCCATCAGTGCCCCTAGTTCTTCTCAATCCTTGCCATTTTCTTGGGTTACAAAACTTAGCTCTCCAGCACTGAGGCGACCATGTAATCCCACTGGTGTGTAGATGTGTAGATGTTCTTCTCTATGATGGCATAGTGTGAGCCATCTCAGACCCTATCTCTGGCTGGAGGGACAACCATTAATCCACCTCCTTTCTGTCACCAAAAGACCTTGAAAATAATACCATGCTTGGCTGTAGATTTTATGGAGGAGACACATGAAAGCTTCATAAAAATTCTTTCTAAACATTTCTCATTTCCCCCCAAATTTTTCACCACATAGCAACGGCTTCATTCTCTTTCCTTTCTCCATGTACTCACTCACCAGTGGGAGGCGCTCTCACTCATTTCTTCCACTTCCCTGCTGTGCAGCTCCTGCCACCCTCCAAGAGTTCAAACTCCTGGCCAGGCCCCTCCTCACAGCATGAAGTCCTCCAGCAAGTTTGCTTCAATTCCTTTCTTCTTTGATGAGAAACTGCTTTTAGTGCACAAATATATCTCATCTTTTTATATATATGTATATCTCCATATCTTATTGTCAGAAGTGTTCCAACCAGAGTGACTCTACCTTGCATAGGGACTGGGTAAAATAAGGCTGAGACCTACTGGGTTGCACTCCCACGAGGTTAGGCATTCTTAGTCACAGGATAAGATAGGAAGTCGGCACAAGATACAGGTCACAAAGACCTCGCTAATAAAACAGGTTGCAGTAAAGCAGCCAACCAAGGTGGACACAGTGGCTCACACCTATAATCCTAGCACTTTGGGAGGCTGAGGCAGGCGGATTGCCTGAGGTCAGGAGTTCAAGACCAGTCTGGCCAACATGGTGAAACCCCGTCTCTACTAAAAATACGAAAAAATTAGGTGGGCATGGTGGTGTGCATCTGTAATCCCAGCTACTCGGGAGGCTGAGGCAGAGGAATTGCTTGAACCAAGGAGGTGGAGGTTGCAGTGAGCCGAGATTGTGCCACTGTTCTCCAGCCTGGGTGACAGAGCGAGACTCTGTCTCAAAAAAAAAAAAAAAAAAAAAGAAGCCAACTAAAACCCACCAAAACCAGGGTGGCCTCAAAAGTGACCTCTAGTCCCCCTCTCTGCTCATTATACACTGATTATCATGCATTAGCATGCTAAAAGGCATTCTCACCAGCGCCATGACAGTTTACAAATACATGGCAATGTCGGGAAGTTACCCTACATGGTCTAAAAAACGGAGGAACTCTGCCCACCCCTTTCCCAGAAAACTCATGAATAATCCACCCTTTGTTTAGCATATAATCAAAAAGTACCCATAAAATAGCCAATGAGCAGCCCATGCTGCTGCTCTGCCTATGGAGTAGCCATTCTTTTATTCTTTCACTTTCTTAATAAACTTGCTTTCACATTAATCTATGGACTCACCCCTAAATCTTCCTCGCGCGAGGTCCAAAAACCCTCTCTTGGGGTCGGCATCGGAATCCCTTTCTGGCAACATCATGTCTGCCTGCATGGGTGCTATTTAGGACCCTTTTTACCTGTAAAGCTACCAAGAGAAGCACTTACTTGAAGTCTCTGTTCTCAGGATTAGTTCAGTGTGATGAGTTGCTAACAACTTAAAGCAATGTTGAGTCCCGAACACTTTTATCTGTTGGGACACAGAAGAGTTATTGTGAATATTTTAATTCTGATTATGCTTTTATTTTGATTGGATACAGTGCCACTCTAAAAATGGCATCAGACATGAGAAAAAATACCTAAACTAATACCCGGTGACTCTGTGTATTGTGGGTGTCACTCTGCCCAATTAGTTCTCTGTGTGATCTCTATGCAGATATCAAATTCTACTGAAATTAATTTGAAATTCCCGAGGACACATGCTCATTTATAAAAATTTCCGCTGCCTTTATAGTTTTAGGAGACTGGAGTTTATGGCATTGAATTTAAGGGGTTTAGGTGTGTTCTCCTCTGTTTATCCAATTTTAACCCTGGTTCAAACTCCTCAGATGAGGAAACTGAAACCAGCAAGGTATCTTCTCAAGTAATTTCTAATTATGTGATTGTGTGATGCTACCATTTTTCTTGTGTGTGGATGAAAAACCTCAAGTGGTAGAGGCAAAATAGTCCCCCTTTCATTCAATTCCTGATATGCTGTCTGGCACACAGTCTTTAATCAATAAATATTTGCTCAATGGGTCAATCCAATGAGCCCATCGATAAACGCTTTTTCTCACTGATGCAAAATTCATATTGTTAGTAAAAATCGAACATGGATATTTATTCCCAAAAAATAAGGAAAAAGAAAGCAAACCCACTTTACTTAGAAAATCATCATTTTACATCACCTTGTCATTAACGTGTCAACCTAAATGCAAGAAGATCAAGGTTGAGCTTTAGGCAGAAATGGTCTTTGTTCCAAAATCTCTCAGATGCCCACCCGTGTAACTCCTGGAATTTAGAGGCAACTTGCTGCAGTGGAAAGTGCTCAGGCCTGTGCTGGAACTCTGAGCGCAGCACTTGCTGCAATGCACCTTGGCCATGGCCTGTCAAGTCACATTGCTGCATCTGTGAAAGGCCTTACCTGGTTAACTAGGGCATTTCTGGGAAGTGTCATGAGAGCACACACCTGAAAGTGTTTTCTAACCTCTAAAAAACCCTTAGGGGATTCTTTTTAATTCTTTCTTTGAAGTATTTATTGCAGGCACATTCCTCCAGGATTGTATTATCATCCTCCATGCAAATGCAAACACCAATATTTTTTGAAAGAAAATTCGTATCCCATCACTGGTATCTCGGTAAGGAAAATGAGAATACCAGGGATGGATGCAGAGTGAGGAAGTGAGGGCTAAAAACTAACAAGTTCCATTCATGAACAAGTATGACTCACGCAGACCCTTTCTAGGAAGTGGTAGTAGATGATGGTCCTGACTTGATCCTGTCCGTAGTGTTTGCTGCTGTGGCTGTCCAGATCCTCCTTACAGATGGGAACACTCACCCTCTCAGCTCCTGGTCCAAGTAAAACTTTGTAATTTCTTTTCGACAAAAGGACTCACTCCTTTGGCTGTCTCTCCCAAGGTCCTGCCCTTGCCCTAGGAGCAGCCCACATCTAATGATACTGGAAGAGAGGAGAGGATAAGCCCGCTCACCACTAAGTGGAATAATGAAGGGCCATCTCAGCTCCTTCACTCTGGTGGGGTTGGCTGAGGCCTCTGTTGCTGCTTCATCACAGCTCAATTTCTCCCCCAGCCCAATCCTGCTTCCCTCATTCTTACACAGATGTTGCTGCTGAGCACACACACCAATAAATTTTTTGCATGCAAATTTTAGTTTCAGGATTTGTCTCCCTGCAAACTCAACCTGAAGCACCATCTAAGACAGATTGGTGGTCATCTAAAGATGAACTGGATTCTCTAGGAGCCTCAATGGAATTCAAGTGACAGCATTATAAAAAGATGGAAGTGTGCTTTCTATGTTCATTTAAAAGCCAGAGAGAAATCAGAAAATGCAGTCCGTGTAGAATCTAGAAAGTTCCTGGCACATTTTAGGTGTTCAGTAGATATTTGTGGAGTGACTGAATTAAACATCTGTTCACCATATCAGTGGGCTAAAGGATAAACTAAGGTTAAACCAGAGAGCCCTAGCCAATGGCTTTTTACTTTCCTCCAAGTGCTCCTCAATCCCCCCCTCCCTCCCCCAGGGGAGTAGGTCAGAGCACAAGTCCAGGCATCAGAATCAAGTCCTGAGGGCAACACCCACTGCTGATAGAACAATTGCACCACTAACTCAGGAGCCACTTCGGACTCCAGAAAGAGCTGTTTTTCAGAAAATAAAATAATTTGAAGAAAGCTCTTTGTTTTTCCAAATAAAAATACTAAACCTTTCTGGATGTGTTTGTTTAAATTCAGAAATATAAATCTGGAGATTTAGAGGAGAGGAAGGTAGGAGAGGGAGGAGAAAACGGAGAGGAAAGGGAGAAGAGGGTTTGGGTGGTGTGTGCCTTTTCTTTTTTATTATTTGGTTTCGACAGGAAATGCGTGCGTCTAATGATTGGAAGCAGCTGTGGACTGTGACATCTGGGGCAAGATTGGAGCAGAAGTTCCTGCAGATGCAGCCCTTGAGGCAACTCCCTTAGCTCTTCCCCCTTCTACTACAAAATTCCCCGCACATTCTGCATTTTCTTCCCCTCTGGATTCCGGGCTTCTCCCTCTGAGTGGCAGCAACAATGTGTGAATAATGGATGTGTGCAGGAGACTAATTTCACTTGGGAAAGTTTCAAAAGGAAAAGAACCTGTTTGAAGTGATAGTGCAGCTCAGGTGGGTCCTGAACGGGGTGGGAGTTTGCCAGGAAATGATCTTTCCTAGCAGTTCTGTAGCTACAGTACTCCCCTGCAGCAAGAATGAACTGTATCAGTCAGCAGAGGCGAGATTCTGCAACAGTAACAAAAGACTCAAAAATCTCAAGAGTATTTCTTCTTTTCAATGCTCCTTGGCCATCAGGTGTCAGCCCTGGTCTGCCCTACCATTCCTGAACCTAAATGGAAGGAGCGGCCCATACTAGGGACATTGTTGGGCTCACCAAAGTGGGAAGAGAGAGAGAGAGGTGTGGCCCAACAGTGGCTCTTAAAGCTTCCATGTGGAAGTGCTTCCAAGTGCCCATATTTCAGTGGTCAAAACAAATTACATGATGGCTTCCAAGTTCAACACAATGGGAATAGATAGTAAGCAGGGGGACTGAAAGTCACATAGCCAGCTAGAGGGGATTAGAAAACCAAGGCTAAGAATGGTCAAGTGACTGTCCCAGGGCCACCCAAATAAGAAGCAGCAGAGTGAGGACTCCCCAGATTCCCTGTCAGATCTCTGTGCCTAACGAAGTGCCTGGCCAATTACCTCTCAGTGCACTGAGAGAGGTATGCATTCAATAAATACTCGTCTGAATGAATTAAGTAAACAAATGAGTGAATGACTTACTGAATGACTATTGAAACTCAACTCTGCCAAGGTTTTGTCTCAGCAATGCTAATTTACAGAAAAGACCTATCGGCATAATTAAGTTGGAAAGTGCTGTTTGCAAAGTAACCCTGGAAGTGTCACCTTTCACAGCTCTCATGAGAACAAATCATCACTGGCAGCCATGTCAACACAAATAAGCCAAAGGAACCTTGTCAACACTGACGGTCTCCATTTTTATATTTAAAAAAAGGCACCAGAGAGGCTGGCCAGGCTACACTCTGAGCTGGAGCCAAAAAGCTATTGCAGTCTCCTGCATTGAGACTTTGTGTTCTTTTCCACTGTGAGCGATTGAGCTACTGTGTAATATTTCCAGCCTGTCCTTCCTGTGACAGTTCAACCAAAGTTTAGTAATTTGTAAGAAAAATCGTAAATGATACGTCTTAGGTATACAATACTCTTTAGCCACAGGCTAAACTGCCTCACCTTAACCCCAATAGAAGACAATAGAAAAATCTTACTACAGTACTGAGTAAGATGAAAATAGGAATCTGCTAAGGTAATACAAAGATAGTTCATCTTTCAGCTTATTCTGAAATGATTTATTTACTTGAGAAATTTCAACTTTTTTTTTTTTTTTTGAGACACAGTCTTGTTCTGTCATCGAGGCAGGAGTGCAATGGCACAATCTCGGCTCATTGCAACCTCCGCCTTCCAGGTTCAAGCAATTCTCCTGCCTCAGCCTCCAGAGTAGCTTGGATTACAGGTGCCTGCCACCACACTTGGCTAATTTTTGTATTTTTAGTAGAGATGAGATTTCATCATGTCAGCCAGACTGGTCTCGAACTCCTGACCTCAAGTTATCCACTCGCCTTGGCCTCCCAAAGTGCTAGCATTACAGGCGCGAACCACTGCACCCGACCCACAACTTTTGAAGACAATTTTAAATATTTAAAGCTTAAAATAGTCAAAATCAGATGAAAAAGTATTCTTCTAGTCCCATGTGAAAGTTTCTTTTTTCTCTAAAAAAAAGAAGGAGGATGAGAAGTCCATTAAAATGTTTTATATGACATATTTGATGCAGTAATGCATGACCAACAAGAAAAGAGTGGATAAAAATCTGTTACAGGAAGTGAATCGACTTTATACAACTCTTAAACTGTCCAATGATTTTTAATTAAGCGTATGAAATAAACTTGACTCTCACTAACATTTTATGTATGTTATGGATCAATATTATAAACTCAATAGAGAAGCTTAGGTTTTGTAGTTTGTATGTCATCCATTGGGTCTCCCATGAAGACCTACACATAATAGGTATGTACTTATTGCAAATTAATCAGCACTAATATCCTCACCAGGGAAGTATAATTGGCAAACGTCCTTCCATTTTTGTCTACCCTTGAGGGCTCCATTATTCATCTGAAGTCTTCTTCCAAAGCCTGGAGGTATTAACAAACACAGAAGCATTTCAATTTCATAAGTCTGACTTTCTTATTTCAGAAGCCAGTGCCAATAAACCTCTTTTTGGAAGGCAAACATCAAAGGCCCACCTTTCCAGTGCTAATTGCCCAAATAGAAAGATAAACACAATTCTTAAGTGGATAACTGTTCCCAGCAGTTAGAGTTCTAATCCTGGTCTTTGGTCAGGATATGATTAGTGTGTGAGTGTTGAGATATTCTGTTTATGTATTCCATGTTTGATCTGGTGTTCAGTCATGTGCCAATAATAACAACAAAAACAGTAGCATTTGTTGTGTATCTTCTATGTGCCAAGTAATCTTCTGAGTACTTTACATGTATTAAAACATTTAATGCAGCCTCTATGTTACGTCCCATGGTTCTCAGCCTTGCCAGCACATTAAAATTACACAGGGAGTTTTTAAAACAAGAAACCCATATGCCCAGGGCACACTGCCTTGACCAACAAAATCAGAATCTCTGGGAATGGACCCAGACTTTATAAATCTTCCCCAAGTGATTTTAACGTACAGTCAAGGTAATTAAAGAGTTTGACGTAGTCTAAAAACAAAGGACAAATACAGTCGTGTAGTTTTGGTTAGTCACTTAAGACATGGTCTATAAGCAGAAAATCTAATAGTTCCTTCTTGAGACATGATCTCCATCTAATTATTCAAGTGACTAGGGACTCATTTGGTCCAACTTTGGGAGTAGATGAGGACCAGTCTTACTTCCAAGTGCCAGATAGGGCAAGCCCTGGATCCTAACAGCCCTCTGATGGCCCTGCATCTCATTGCCACAGGCACCCATGCAACACTCTAGGGGTGCAGCTTGGTTTTTGTTGCATTGATTTTTTAATCTTGCAACTTTACTGAATTTATTAGTTCTAAGATTATTTTTGTAAAGTCTTTAGGGTTTTCTACATATAAGATTACATCATCTGCAAACAGAGATAACAAGCTTTGGAGAGGATATGGAGAAAAAGGAGCCTCTGCAGTGTTGATGGGAATGTAAATTAGCACAGCCACTGTGAAAATAGTACAGAGGCTCCTCGAAAAAAAAAAATGGAACCAACATGTAATCCAGCTATTGCATTATATTATATATTATAGCCAATTCTTGTTATATAGCCAAAGGAAAGGAAATCAGTATGTTGAAGAGATATCTGCACTCCCATGTTCACCAAAGCGTTCTTCACAATAGCCAAGACATGAAATCAAACTAAGGGCCCATCAACAAATAAATGGATTAAGAAAATTATCAGATATATTCATAGTGGAATACTTTTCAGCCTTAAAAAAAAATCCTGCATTTGCAAAAACATGGATGAACCTGGAGGACATTGTGTGAAATTAAATAAGCCAGGCACAGAAAGACAACTACTGCATAATCTCACTGATATATGGAACCTAAAAAAGTCAAACTCACAGAAGCAAAGAGTAAAATGGTGGTTACCAGAGGCTGAGGGGTGGGGAGATTGGGGGAAAAAAAGAGAGAGAAGCAGGATCAGAGGGCACCAGAGGGTCATACGGGGACCTGAATTTGACACCAAGTGAAGGCAAAGGGTAAGAGTCAAAGGGAAAAAGAGAAGAGCACCAAGCTTCCACCCTCGTCCTAGTGTCTGAGGCCAGGTGTTGAAGGCATCTCTCTGTCTGCTAGTGCCAGGAACACAGTGCAACTTCAGACGCCCCCATGGCTAGAACTGGATAGATTCTGCTAAACCCCTAGGAATGATCCAATTCACTTTCCAGCCAGAATCCAGCCCTGTGGCTTTTTTTCTCAGCTGATTCAACCCTTCTTCTCATTACCCAAAGCTCCAGTACCCTTCCTACTATTCCTGCAGAGATCAATTTATCTCCAATAACCCCAGTGGGAACCAAAGCTTTCCAATTACACACAATGAAGATGTAATTCCAAGTTATGTTTGGGTATATAGGAAGAAAGTTCAGCCATATGGACAGAAATGGCAATGATTTTAACCTGTAACTCTACCTACTAATAGCCATTGGAAGGCATCTAAAAGGTGTGGATAGATTTCCTCTAAGGAGGTGCAAGCCATACCAACAAACTGCTCAACATTGCCATTTTAAAGGTATAGGAAGTAAGAGCGTGCTTCCACATACCCACGATGAGCTGAGTGAGAACAACAGGATTATGAATTGGATTAATATGTCTAAAATTGGGTCCTGCACCAAGTCCCTCGCGATGAGTAAAACTGAGAAAAAGAACCCAGAAACACATCCATGACAGCTTAATAGGATTCAAACAACTCTATCTCATTAACTTTTCAAGGGAACTCTGGCAAAGTATGAAATTTAAGCATCACGCCAGGCTAACTGAGAACAGTTATCTGTTGTTCATGTCACTGCTCCTGCCCTACACTCCAAAGACATGGGCCACAGCTGCTTCTCCCAAATGTGCCCTAGAATTTCTAAAGGGTTGGCTGGCACACAGCAGGAGGGCATTCTGGTAGTGATGGATGCCCCTTTTGAAGCTGTGTGTGCATAGCAAGTGCCCAGTTTTTATTTAGATTGCATATTTATTTGGAGTAGGAGGGGTAGAAATTCCAACAGGGCTGAAGCCCTTCCAAGCCGTCTTTTTGCTCCAACATAGGTATATCCAAAGTGAACATAAACCTCAATGGCAGAGTGAAAAGTGGCCCAATATGCTCTATCTATTGCAATGTGGGAAGCTTCTTTTTCTTTCATTTTCCTTTATTTCTGATCTTTTTTTTTTGGCAGAAGTAAAAGGATAGAGAAGCATGAATAGAAAATTTTCTATAATAAGAATACTATCAAGAAAATCCCCAAATTCTTAAGTTGGTTAAATGTTGTGAAAGAGATTTATCAAGAAATTTAATCATTTTTAAGTATTTCTCAGAACAGATACACTTTCAGAGAATCAAGAGATGCTTACTTTCTTTTCTCAAAACTATTGTGTACCACTTAAGCATTTTCCTGAAGGGAAACTGCCCCAACCAAGGGAAGGTCACCAGTGCACGCCATCTTTGACATAAATGTGACTTGTTTAATTTCCTGAGAATGAAAAGCCGTCAATCCATCTTATCAGCAACACATTTTGTGAATGAAACAAGCATCTGCTTCTTGACAAGACTGGAGTGATTAATACAATCTGAGAGTGGGTTAATTCAATTACCGTCTATTTTCAAGCTATCCTGAAATAATCTTGTGGGAATTCTTTGAATCTGAGAAAAGTCACCAAATAAAGAAATTTGATGTGTAGTTCCCCTCACAAGGATAGTTTTGGCTATTTGGCAACAGGAAAGAGTTCTGGCAACAAAACCCTCTAAGGAGGACACTACCATAGTTGCCGGTTAACAGAAAGTCATCTGGGGAGAATGCACTATTCAGAGAATACAGTTGCCAGAACCTGTATGAACATATTTGCAGGTGAATTCCTGTATGCAGTTGTTCAATGGTTTTGCCTCTGCTCTTTGGCAAGAAGGGAATTAGCAGACCCAGGATGTGATTACTGCCTTTAATATTCAACTTTGAAAGTTTCAGCCGTATATGCATCATCTCATGGATGTCCGCATTGAGTTTCTTAAAAGTCTTTCAAAATGAAAATACTACCTTAATTGATGTAAGACCACTACCCACCCTTTGAAGATACATCACCTGCTCCAGAAATTCCACTATGTACCCCCTCCCTGCACCCCAGGCTCCACACCTCCCTCAAAGCACACCCATGGTAACGAAGTCCTCCCTGCATCACAAATCAGATCACAGTGCAGAGGAATTTCCTGCTTAGACATCTTCCATAATGGACCGGAAGCCTCTCCAGACTGGGAACTGGATCTCCTCCTTCTTCCTGTGTCTCCTTCTGGAGCACAGTGCCTGCCTGGTGCAAAGCAGGTTCTTTGCAACTGGTAGCTGAGTTCAAGTGAACTGAGACCCTTGGGGACGGGATTTCCCAGTGCTTTTAAATGTGCTATTTAACCCTCCTTCCTATGTGAAATAAAAGGGGACTTTTTACAGGCATTAAATTTCATATGAGCCATTTCTCAAAACTAAAATATGTTTATATGTGTGTTCCGCTATGCTAACCCCTGGTGTTTTCCGGTCTTCAGCCAGAGCTCTTCTTCAAGCTGTGACCCATTCCTTTGTTTCAAGTGTCTTAATACTTGTTTTTTTTTTTTTTTTTTCCATCTCCATGGTGTTTTTCCTTCTGCAAATTATTTTTCCCTTTGGACCTCCTTCCTCCAGCAGTGTACAGGCCTGTGAAAGTAAAGTTTGAAGAGTCTTCCTGATTTTTACAGGAAGCTCTAAGAAAGAAGTAGATGAATATTATTCATGTTTAAATAGGATTCATTTGTCTGGTGTTTACCTACTATTGTAGTGTTCCACTAAAATTTAATAGAAAAAGTTTCAATGGAATACCTTGCCTTTTAATTAAAAGCTACAATTTTATTTGAATGTCAGAAATGCACTAAAGAAAATCGGCTGGAATATTTTAGGGAAGTGATTTGCAGACCTAAAAAGGTGAACAAGGTACAAAGGGGAAGATGTATGATAAACTCAAAACGTACTCAAAATTTAAGTGTGCCTTACAATTGTAGATTTAAATGATTCTTAATATCATATGAACCTCATTGTGTATGTAATAGGAAGTTAGAATTCAAGCCCCATGAGGGCAGGGTCTATGTCTGACTTGCCACTCTCCCTAGTACTCATCAAAGCACCTGGTGCATAGGAGCCTCAATATTTGTTAAATTAATGAATATTTCTGAGTAATTAAATAAGTGGGGTTAACAGAAGTAAGTGAGCCCAACTGGATGAAAATACTACCTATTTCCCTCATACACCTCATTATACCTCATTATAGCACTGGGAGTAGAAAATTGACTCAATCCAAAATATGTCTACCAACAATTATTCAACTAACCACTGAGATCATGCAGAAGTTGTGCATAAAATAAAGATAAAAGATTTGGTCCTTGTCCTCAAGGCAATTATTCTCAAGCTATGGGCTCCATACACACATGAAATTAACAAGAGGAAAGGCAACAGATTCCTCTGTTTTTCCATTTTAAGCAGTGAGCCAAGAAAAACTATACATAACCATGTACCTACAGGATCTTTTATATAATGCCTATGAGGAAAAATGACTATTTCCACAGCTTTCCATTTAAGAAATGAAAAGAGGTGGTTGGACTTAAGATATTAGAGATGAGAAAAGCCCCAAAATTGGAATCTCTGATTTGAAGCATTTTAGCTGTACAATCTGGAATACTACCCAGTGGTAGTAGACGTTAATATTTATTAGGCCTAATATGAAATTTCCACTGTTCTACTATAATATTTCCACATTGCAAGCACTTTCCACTATTCACTCACTCCTTTAACAACCCTGTTAAACAGCTGTCGTTACTGTATGATTGGCATTTTACTGATTTAGACAACTGAGGCTCAGAATGCCTAACTTGCCAAAGGTTGTGCAACCACTGAGAGGCTAGCCTAGGCTCTGACCACAGGTGGCCAGATAGGAGAGCCCACCCTCAGACCACCGTGGATAGTGGTGACTATGGCTTGTGCTGATTCTCAATCAGTGATATCACTGTGATTTGGTGATTCTAAATCACTGAATCTTAGTCGGTGCTAATCAGTGCCATCCCTTCTGGAGCTCCACTGAGCCTCATAACAACTTCGGAAGGATCCTTTTGATCCTCAGTTTATTGATGAGAAAATGATGGCTCAGGGAGGTCAGATAACAGAAGATATAAACTACAGAGTGTGTAGCCGGTGACTCCAAATCTGGTTTCTTTCACTATAGCATTGTGCCTCTCAAATGACAAGTATGTGTCATCATTCTGTCACAAAATGTGGGGAAGGTTTATGCTTCCAGAAAGTTTTGGTCTTCAAGATGCTCGCATGAACCAAAACAAAGAGAACCACAGTTGCGGCTTACTGAGACTTTTTTTTTAATTAACGCGAATGAAATCTCTCTGTCCACCTCTCTTGCAATGCTTGATGATCTTTGGCATCTGAGCTGCCCTATTCTCGTTCCTACAGGTTTTCTAAACACTGGTAATAAGTATGAAGAATCTAGCAGTGTCTTGGAGCACAGCAAACGTTGGTGACTACATTTTGCATCCCAATGGCTATCTTAAATGTGAAGAATCTTTGGTAATCTCCCTCAGAGGTTTTAGACATTAAGTTTTTCATATAGAACAAGATCCATGTGGCTACTTTTTACATAGTTCATATCATGAGGACCTGATAACATTCCAGTGACTCTCTGTAGTACCTCAAAAGAAATGAAGTTCCTTCTAAAATGCGCTAGCCAGTTAAGAATACAGTGTTCTAGTAAGGCTGCTGAAGGCTGCCATGTGATATCAAAGACTTCCAAAGAATATCTGAGTCATGAATCCTTCATTTAGTGATTTAAGATTATTATGAAGCATCTGACCCCCCCCAATCCAAAATGTAAAACACTAATAAACTCTTTAAAATATTCTAGTTAAACACAATTCAATTAGGGCAAATCACTGCCACTTACTTGAAGACACAAACTAAACTGTCCTCAAAATCAAAATGAAAAGATAAACTATTTTTAAAAAGACTCTGTTGTCTTAATTCTACTAAGCTGAATGAGAGTGTAGCATGTGGGTCAGTTATGTAGTAGAAGAAGTGATATTAGATAGAGGTACAAACTGGATAATATCCTCCTATTAATTATGCAGTTGTCATCATTCTCAAAATTAAATGACAGCTTTTTACAGTGCTGGGAAAAGAGGAAGTGCCTGACCTCGAGGAACTTAAACCACAGCAGGCATGATTCCTTCTACCTCAGTTTCCCCACATGAGAAGACTTCCTTAAAGGTGAAGTTTGGATTGGAAACCAGATCTGAGAGGTCCCATTAGGCTCCAACCAAGTCCCCAGAGAACTTCCTTTTTTCTTTTTTTTTTTTTTAAGGTGGAGTCTCCCTCTGTCACCAGGCTGGAGTGCAGTGGTGCAATCTCGGCTCACTGCAATCATCTCCGCCTCCCGGGTTCAAGCGATTCTCCTGCCTCAGCCTCCCAAGTAGCTGGGATTACAGGCGCATGCCACCACACCCAGCTAATTTTTGTATTTTTAGTAGAGACGGGGTTTCACCATGTTGGCCAGGATGGTCTTGATCTCCTGACCTCATGATCCGCCTGCCTCGGCCTCCCAAAGTGCTGGGATTACAGGTGTGAGCCACCACGCCCGGCCAGTCCCCAAAGAACTTCTACAAGCTCACCCCTCCACTCTCTACTCTCCAGTATGTTGGAATTATGCAGTCTTTTATTTTTAGAAATGTATATGCAAAGGACCTCAAAGGATCTTCAGCTCCAGTCTCCTACTTTACACTGGTTTGTAATTTTTCTGGTTTTTGAAGATCCTAAGAACTTAATCTATAATCTTCTCTTGCTTATTAGGCTAGAGACTTATTATGGACTCCAATGGTCTAATAAAATGCTCTTTCCTGAAACTTAAACCCATTTCCTGTTGAATTCTATACAGCTGGAGAGTCATGTTGACTTTTCGTGTCTGAAATAACAATCATGAAGCCTTCACTGCTTTTTCTTTTATGAGTCAACGACTGTCTTAGTTAAATTATTTCTGTACACAAGTAACAGAAACCAGCTTTAATAAATGTTTAATAAAACATCACAAGGAATTTATTATAAGGAGATATTACATTCTATATAAGGACAAGGATACAGCTGAACCTCAGAAAAGGACTAAAACTATGAAATGAAGCAGCTCTGGAACCAAGGTGACTCTCCTATCAGTAACAAGTAGAGAGTTCAAACAGAGCCTGAAGCCAGACTCCCCAGGTTCAAGTCCCAGGTCCACCACAGGCTCTACTTTCAGAGAAGGGCCATCATCACAACCAGTCCTTCTTTCTCATGATCAAATCATGTATTCCTTTCTGAAACTCCTGAGGTTCCATTACACCTCTCTAAATTTTGCACTCTCTCAAAAGTATAGAACAAAGTCTATGGGCAGAAAGAGAGAAGCTCAGTATTCTTCACTTGTAGAAGTCAATACTTCTCCTGGAATGAGAAATAGACAGTTTGTACCTCTATCTAATATCACTTCTTCTACTACGTAACTGACCCACATGCTACACTCTCATTCAGCTTAGTAGAATTAAGACAACAGAGTCTTTTCCAAAATAGTTTATCTTTTCATTTTGATTTTGAGGACAATTTAGTTTGTGTCTTCAAGTAAGTGGCAGTGATTTGCCCTAATTGAATTTTACACTCTTTTACAGGGTCTAATTTCTTCCTTTCCTATCTTTCAGACTACTATCTGGAATTCGATTACTATCTTTCAGACTCTCAGAACCCTATTATTTCAGGTCATCTGAAAACTTAACAACTACATTCTTGATGCCATCTTTCAGCTGCTAATCCATCTTCAAGGTTGATCACCCACAGCATATATGACAGATGTCATACAAAGCAGATAGCAGTTGCCATCAGCACCAACCCCTTGTATCCTTTCTGCCAAACGCTGACAAACCTTATGGCAATCTTCAATGAGTCACAGTCTTGTATAATCCCTCCCTGTGAATATGGGCAGAACTTGTGACTTACTTCTAGCCAATAAAATATGGCAATGGTGATGAGATGTTACCCCCATGATTATGTGACATTATGTGAAACACTGTTTCAGCACACTGGAGAAAGATTCTCCTGCTGGCCTTAATGAACTAAGCTGTCATGTTGCAAGGGAATCTATCAGAGGTCCACATAGCAAGGAATGGGAGTGGCCCCTAGGAGCTGACACTGTCCCCAGCCACTGTTAGCCAGCAGGAAAATGGGGACCTGAGTCCTACAACCCCAAGGAACTGAAGTCGATCAACAATCTCAAAAGCTCAGAGGAAAACTCTGGCTCCAGAAAGGAATGCAACCCAGACAGCAACTTCATTTCAGCCTCATGAGTTCCTGAGCACAGAATCCAAGTAAGCCATGTCTGGACTCCTAACTCATGGTAAATGCAAACTGTAAATGAATGGTGTCTTAGGCCACTGAATTTGTGGTAATTCGTTATGCAGCAAGATAAAACTAGTGAAGCATTCATCTCCTACCCATCCATTCCCTAACCTTCCATGACCCCTCCCTATGCTGAACATGCAATAAATCAACGCCTGCCTTAGCTGATCATTAAAACATAAGGAAGGGAGGTGATATTGACTGAGCACCCATGATCTGCCAGACACAACACAAAGTCTCTTTTAATTCTATGAGGTAGGTATTGCTGACTTCACTAATGTTTCATTTTCTTATCTGAAAACTGGGTGTCATGGACTGAATTGTATCCCCCTCCTAAAAAAATTTATAGGTTGAAGCCCTAACCCCCAATGTGACTGTATTTGTGGAAAGGGCCTATAAGGAGATAATAAAGGTTGAAGGGGTCATAAAGATTGTGCCCTAATCCAACAGGACTGATAGCCTTACAAGAAGAAGAGACACCAGAGAGCTCTCTCTTTGTGTGCACAGGGAAAAGGCCATGGGAGAACACAGAGAGAAGGCATCATCTGAAGCCGAGGAGAGAGGCCTCACCAGAAACAGACCCTGCTGGCACCTTGGTCTTGGACTTTCAGCCTCCAAAATGGTGAGAAAATAAATTTCAGTTGTGTAAACCACCCAGTCTGCAGCATTTTGTTATGGCAGCCTGAACAGACTAATACACTGCGGATAAGCATTTTGACCACAGTTACCCATTAAGACAGACATGGAGGCAAATCATGTCACCACTCTTCCTGCTTCCTGATTATCCATCTTTGTGTCAGTAGATATTAACTATGAGGGTCTATAGCATTGATTATTTTTTCTCTACTTCCTTCTCCTCTTCATGCTCATACAATATCTTGGTTATCAAGCATTGTCTTTAAGATAGAGAAAGGAAAGAAAGTTCCAATTTAATTCCAGGTAGTTCCAGCCCAACTCTGATCCTGACAGGTCGACCAAGTAATGCTCTGATAGGAAATGCCTTCCCTGGATTTCTCAGGCAGGCCCTCAATCTTCCCACTCTTTTAGTTGCTGTGTGATATTCTGAAATTGTTCTTTTATAATCCTAATTTTTCTCTGTGCCTCATTTTCCTCATCTGCATATTGAGGAAAATTATGGCCCCATCTCATAATGTTGTAGTGATAATAAGTAAGTTAGTCGAAACAAAGGATTTAGCACTCTCACTGGTACACAGAATGCACTTTGTAGGTGTTAGCTGCTCTTCTCATTTTCAATGGAACAGAACACTTTATTTCTAAACAGCTCCAGTGGAATACTTCATTGCCCCAAAGAGAGAGCTATAGCAATATCTCTTCCTATTTGGTAATCATCCTAAACTGTCTGTGGGGTTTCACATCTGCTTGTCACAAAACCATCCACTAAAACACTACTATGCATTCACACTGGTAATCTAGTGGGTCACAACTTTGGTATCCTATAAACCCAGCTAGACTCTCCCCAATTCCCTAAGCCCCTCCCCAGCCCCTTCCAGGGAGGCAGTTTCCTTGTAACTCTTGCATTTCTGAGTGTCCTGGGAGCATAGCACTAACTGTGTTTTCACCCTGGACTATCTTTTGAAGGATGTCTGTATAGTAAGCAGCATTGCAAGACAGAGATAGTGACAGCCTCCAGAGTAAAGGGAAGATTTGCCTACTGTCCAGCGTAGAAAAGATGATGTCTCTCTCCAGGGAAAAGGGGAGGTTTGCTAGCAGCCCTAAGATTCAGGTTCCCCAAGCCAACGGTTCCTCAGGTGTGAGGTCAGCCCACTGCATGCACAGCGTTCACCTGGGTCCCTCCACATCAACCCCATAAGACATGGAGGGGCAGGTGACCAATATAAACATGATGTTTATGCTGCTTGCTCTGCCATGAGTGAATAATAACATCCTTTGTCTCTGACACAGGAGTCTCATGTCTTCTGCCATCATCCCCAGGGCTGGCAGACAAACTTGTTAACTTGTAAATGGAGTAAAATCTCAGATCCTTCACGTTCCTTATCACCCTCTCAAAAACAAACCAGCAAAACAGACACATATATAATCCTTCCAGCTCCACCCTGGCACCCTATATCCCCAAAGGCTATTGGGAACAACATTGGGGTGCAATAATCCAGGGTGTAAAAGGTGATAACTCACTCAGAAAAAACAAAGAAGCCTGGCAAGTATGGCAAAACCCCATCTCGGCTTAAAAAAAAAAAAAAAAAAAAAAACTAGCTGGGTGTGGTGGTGCATGCCCGTAACCGCAGCTACTCAGCAGGCTGAGGTGGGATAATCACTGAACTCGGAGGCAGACATTGCAGTGAGCTGAGATTGCGCCACTGTACTCCAGCCTAGGTGACAGAGTGAGACCCTATCTCAAGAAAAAAAAAAGAAGAAGAAGAAGAAAAAAGAACAAGCAAAGAGCTGTTGAGAATTAGGCAGATTTTGCTTGTAGGCCCCTTGAAACTACCTCCACTGGTTTTTGAGTGAAGGACATAGGGTTGCAATTTTGTGTAGGATTATATATGTGTCCGTTTTGCTGGTCTTCCACTATTTACACATGGGTACTTCTGTGTTCTTTTAGATTCTTCAGGAGCTTTTCCCTGGTTTTTAAGAAACTTCCCAATTAAGGAGTACCTAAACCAATGTATACCAACAACTAAATTTTCCTGGTAAGCAACTCATCATTGATGATATCAAACACACTCAGCTTTTTAAAGTTTTCTTAACTACTAGCCACTTCTAGCCAATCTAGCATGACTGTATTTTCATTTAATGAATCAAGATGCCTTTAGCTCAGGTAACAAAAACCATGGTTCAAACTGTCTTAAACAAAAGACAAATTTATTCTCTCTCTCTTTTTGTCTCTCTCGCTCTCTCTCTCACACACACACACACACAAACACACACACAGTCCTGAATTAAGCTAAAATGGGCTTCAGATGTGCTGTATCAGGACTCTTGCTCTATTTCTCTGTAATTCTTGTGGTTCAGCCCTTCTTCAGCTATAAAAAATGGCTACAGAAACTTAAAGCATCATATATAGTTAACTTTATATCCAGAGAAGAACGAGGATTTTTGTTTCAGGAGAAGAAAACTTTCCCAGCCACATGTAACATACTTCTTAACATCCCACAGTCCAGAATCTAGGCCCTCCCCACCCCATTCTTAAACTAATGACTGGCAAGCGGAACAGGTGGCTTTTGATTCAGACTCCTTATCATTTTACATGTGATACATTCTAGTTTTAGGAGAAAAAAAACCATAAAAATTGAAATTGCAGGTGATTTTGTCTGGGGAGTAGTAGCATTCTGTACTATTCCTGTTGTTCACACCACAATTCTTTCATCCATTCATCCAGCCACCAAACCATCTCTCCATTCATCCAAGAAGTATTTATTGAGTGTCAAGCAGATGCCAGGCATTGTTTTAACTGCTGAGATACACGAGTGAACAAAACAAGGTCCCTGCTCTTATGGAGCATACGTTCTGCTTTGCATCAAGCTATTGGATCCTGTATCAGTGTTTTTCCAGAGAAAGAGACCAACAGGAGGCGGGGGAGGGTGCGTATTTATTTTAAGGAATTGGCTCACGTAGTTGTGAGGCCTGGCAAGTCTGAAATCTGTAGGGCAGTCCAGCAGGCTGGAAACTCAGGCAGTAGTTGATGGTGCAGTTTTGAGGCAGAATGTCTTCTTATCCAGGAAACCTCACTTTTTGCTTTTAAGGCCTTCAACTGATTAGATGAGACCACATTATCAAGGGTGATTTCCTTTACTTAGAGTAGACTGATTGTAGATGCTATCCACATCTACAAGATACCTTCATAGCAACCCCTAGAGTAGTGTCTGATTAAATAACTGGATACTATAGTCTAGCCAAATTGACACATCATACTAAGCATCATAGATGGCTTGCTTATCTTTTCAACTCCACTGCCAGTTTCTGGGAAAAATGATGGTATCCTATACCTATCTATCTACAACCCCTACAGAGCTTCACGTAGTACCTTGTGGCTAGTAGATGTCCAAGATCCATGCTATTGCATTACTTAACCTCAGTGTTATGACACATGCTATGTTTGCATGTCTTCGAATGAGAAGGGAAGTTAAAATCAAAGAGGATCACCCAGAGCTGAAGCAAGATCATGAATCATAAAATAAAAGGGACAATCTCCTCATTCACTTGGCCCAATCTGAAGACTCTGCCCTTCTTTCGAGCCACACACCCTATCTTCGCTGTAGAGTGCATCCCAGACCATCACACCAATGTCAAGGAATTACATTCCTCTAAAAATGCTACTAAGTACATCATGTGCCTTTTTTAGGAAATGAACTTAAGCCTAGGGCTTAAGAGACTTCATTTTTTCCATCTGACTTGAATCTTTCCTGGGGCCATTTGGTCTGCTTCTTTCCATAAAGCAGATGTTTCCCAGCGAGATTGCACAGGGAGCCCTGATCCGGAGCCAGCCCTCTGATCTGCATGTGTCTTCACTGACCACCCAAGGGGTGCCAGGCAAGCTGTGGCTTCTATGACTCAAAATCTGGCATTTCCAAGCATTCCGTACACCTGATATCTTACCAGACCACACCCCCCATCCAATCCTTAAAGGGAAATATACTTGCAAATGTTCTCTTCGTATGCGGATGCCTGATCCCAAGGTATTTTGTATAAATTGTTTTCTCCATGGTGTAAATGTAACCACATTCTCCAGGCTTGACCTTCTGCATTCAAAATCAAGAAAAGATGAAAGCTAATAAATGAACGGATCACCTACTCTAAGCCAGGCACTGAATGAGGCATGTACACATAGTTAATCGCATAATTAAGTATATGTTGTTATATATATGATACAAACGAGGAAATTGAAGCCAACTATCATTTGGAACACAGATTGCAGTTCAAAGAAAAAGGCAAAGCTAATTAAGTTTGGCCACAAAACTTGCTCCCCTTTATGACTGCACAAACTCACCTGAGATAACTGTTTGCAGTTACCAGTTGAACAGCATATAATGAAGTTTAACTTGAAGTGTTCTAAAATATCCAGACTTTTCCAAAGGAAATAAGGTATTGAGTTTTGTTTTGTTATTTTCTTAAGAGGGAGGTGTGAAGTATGTGCTGAGTGAAAAATGAATATAAACATTTTACATAAAATACTTTTCTGAAAGTATATTAATCTGGATATGGATTTCTTGACATGTTTTTCTTCTTCTTCTTTTTTTTTTTTTGAGACTGAGTTTCGCTCTTGTTGCCCACGCTGGAGTGCAATGGCACGATCTCAGCTCACTGCAACCTCCGCCTCCCAGGTTCAAGCAATTCTCCTGCCTCAGCCTCCCGAGTAGCTGGGATTACAGGTGCCCGCCACCACACCCGGCTAAGTTTGTATTTTTAGTAGAGAAGGGGTTTCTCCATGTTGAGACTGGTCTTGAACTCCTGACCTCAGGTGATCCACCCGCCTCGGCCTCCCAAAGTGCTGGGATTATAGGCATGAGCCACCATGCCCAGCCTCTTGACATGTTTTTCAAAGCCCATTTTTCTTACAATGAATTGTCAAGCATGACCCCATGGCTCAACACAAAGGTCCTGCAAAATAAGGATTACATTAGTTAACCAGTGAAATACACACCTGTTCCTTACTGTGTTTTCCATTAACGTTTTTTTCACTTGGTTGCTTCATACCACAGAAAAATCCTCTCACTCACAAGCCAGGAAAGGAAATCGATCAGAGCCAGAAAAAGTTCTGTTGATGGGAGCTACCCAGAGGTTATCGAGAGTCACAGTGGTTTCCCGGTGAACTTGAGAATCACCCACTTTGGTGCCACAGGCTAACAGCTGACAAGAGCTTCCCTGACCTTTGCTCCCCTTGCCCTCCCAAGCAATGAATAAGCCTCTCATTTCTTTGTATTAAAACCTTTCATACTTGAAGGAGGAGAAAAAGTCAACCAACAGGCTCCTCATCAGTGAATCATTGAATAAATGGGTGGATGGATGGATGGATGGATCAATTGATGGATAAAATTCTGAGGTCATGGAGGCTATAAAAAGTCATGGAGTAGTGCAAATAACACCATCAAGAAAGTAAAGAGGCAACTTACGAAATGAAAGAAATTGTTTGCAAATCACATATCTAATAAAGGACTTGTATTCAAAGTAAACACAGTCATCCTAAAACTCAATAATAAAATAATAAACAACCCAATTAAAAATGGGCAAGTGATCTGACTAGACCTTTCTCCAGAGAAGACATACAGATGACTAGTAGCACATAAAAAGATACTCAACATCCTTGGCCAGCAAGGAAACCAGAATCAATATCACTTCACATCAACAAGGATGGCTGTAATCAATTAGACAGAGAGTAAGAGTTGGTGAGGACGTAAAAAAAATTCAAACCATCAGATATTGCTAATGGTAATGTAAAACAGTGCAGCCACTTTGGAAAACAGTTTAGCTCTTCCTTAAAAGGTTAAACACAGTTACCACATGACCCAGCGATGTTACTCGTTAATACTTACCCAAGAGAAGTGATCACATACATCTGCACAGAAACTTGCACATGAATGTTCACAGCAATAATATTTATAATAGCCAAACATTGAAGCAACCCAAACGTCCATCAATTGGTAAATGGATAAACAACTGTAGCATATACATATAATGGAATATTATTTGGCAATAAAAGGAAAGGAAATATTAATACATGCTACAACACGGATGAACCTCGAAAACATTATGCTAAGTCAAAGCAGCTGGTCATAAAAAGCACACATATTGTAGGATTCCATATATGTGAAATATGCAGAATAAGTCAATCTATAGAGACATAAAGTAAGTTAGTGGTTATCTAGAGCTTGGGGTAGCAGATTTGGAGGGAAAGGGGACTGAATAGGTACAGGGTATCTATTTTAGGGCAATGAAATTGTTCTAAGATTAGTTATGGTGATGGTGCACAACTCTATAAATATACTAAGAAGCACTGAATGGTACACTTTAAACAGGTGATTATATGATATATCAATTATATCTCAATAAAGGTGTTTTTTACAAAAGTCATTTATCAGAAATGAAGATAGCCCAAATTTTAAAATACCACCAGATTTCATCCTGATGATCTAAATGGAATTTTTCAGAGAGTAGAATGAATCACACTTAGTTTAACTTTTTTGGTTCTTTTTTTTTTTTTTTTTTTTTGAGACAGGGTCTCACTCTGTTGCTATTTTTAACAGTTTTTCAATGAAAAGTTTGTCACTTTCATTCTCAATACCAAAACCTGCAGAAGAATCATATGGCAGTATCTTATACTAACTGGTTCATCAATGGATTTTACAGTAGTGCATTCATCTTAGCTACCACCATTACTATTACTTAATATTTTAATCACTTCTCATTCCTCTTAAAAATACAAATATTTAAAAGAAAAATGTATTTTCCTATTATAGCTAGAAAACCAGTTTTATTTGCCATAAATAAAAGATGAATGCTAAAATAAGTATAATGAAAACAAATCAATATTTTTTAATCCTAGCAAGACAGCATTGCTACCAGAAGACTCTGAGACTTGCTATCTTTTTTTGTTTAAAGGAAAGACTATATTACAGAGGTATTAAAATCTAGTGCAGCAGAAGGAATGACACTATCAAAGAATGTGAAACAACTAAAAAGGAAATAATCTGTGCGAGTAAATGTTAACACTGTATCTGTGGACCACCCGAAACCACCTGTTGACCGTCTACCTAACAGTCTGATGAAGGCATTACTGGTTAGAGGGTGTCTTTTCTCTATGTGGCAACTCCAGAACAAGATGTCTTCCAACTTGTGACTCCACCAGACTCCTCTGTATCTAACTGGAGGAGAAATCATGAAGAAGGCACACCCACTTCTCAAAAATATGACTTAGAATCCACACACATCACATCTGCTCATGTTCCATTGGTGAGAATTAATCACGTGGTCACTGCTGGATGCAAGGGGAGCCAAGGAATGTGATCCCTGGCTGGACTACCATTTCCTAAGAAAGCCCTAATCCATGGAAGGAGAAGCAGGAATTGAACTAGGCAGCTCTCTTGGCCACAACCCAGGCTAACCCAGGGATTCTGGAAAGATAAGTCATCTACATCTGAGATGACTCTTGCATTCTGAAAAAGCAAATCTAAGAAAATAGTTGTATTCCATGGGAGACTACTTAAAACTAAATGAAAAAAAAAACCACTTAAACCAAGCATGTAATTATAAATTCTTAGATTTGAAAGAGATTTTTCTATCACACAAAAATATTTCACCTAGAACAAATGCTCAAAGAGGTGGCACCGTGCCACGTCTCTTCTGAGATGCAGTTAGATTGACCTCCATGGGTTTCATCACCGTGTTGGTCTGTCCCTCTCTCCCTCACCACCCGCAGCAAAACCAATTTGTGGTTCCACCGAAGCAGAGAAAAATCAAGAACCACAGGCTGCCTCACTTAGTGGTAAACCATAAAAGGCCTCAGAAACCATTGCTTCTAAATCGATATAAAAGCATTTCTACACTATCCATTACCTTCAGGAAATCGAACTTGGTGGAGAGCTCTTCCATTTAATGAAATTTACCCCTTTTACAACCAAAACTTGTTTTTGTAAATTAAGACATGTGGAACACTTTCTAGAATGTGTTGTGTACTTCCCTACATTTTAAAACAGCAAACAGTGGACCAGCATGCAGTCTTTTCCTGATGATATAGGGCTTACCAACAACAGTCACATGATACAGCTCCTTTCTGGCCTCCTGCTGAATGACTTGGACTGTTGTAGATTTGGAATCCTTGTGGCTTCTCTGACTCTGCCCATGTTAGGCTGCCTCATTGCTCCTCACTTCTGGGTCCTGCTTGGTGTGGCTACTTCTTGCCTTATAACTCACTCCCTATCTGCTGCGGGTTTGAAAACCAAATAGCAAAACTACTGAGGGCATTTGACTCTTACTTTACACACAACTCTAAATAAAAGACGTGCTTCTGAGTCCATCTCAGAATCTTCAGCATATATTATGTGACACTTTGGTTCTTTTGAGTTCCCTTGTACTCAGTTCCCAGTTTTCTTTGCTCCATGTAGGTGAAGCTGTTGGACAACTGAGGTCCAAATGAATCATGTGGTTAGTTACAATACTCTCATCATCTATTAGTTAGGATTTGCATTTGCAGGTGACCCAAGACCAAATCAAACTGGCTTAAGCTCATAAAGCTGAGAAATTCATCACTTCGGGCACAGCCAGGTCCAGGTATTCAAGCAATATTGTCAAAGTGTCATTTCTCAACATCGTATTGCCTTTGGTCTAGGCAAAGGAGGTCACTAGCATCGATGGCCTTTTATTCTACCAGCTTAGCAATTCTAACAAAAACTGAGTATCTTTTCTTCTGTAGTCAAGCAAAAGTCTCGGCACTGATTTTTATTAGCCTAAATTGAATTATATAACATGAACCAATTACAGTGACCAAATGGGGTTAAAGTTTATGGAAGGTGATTGTTTTGGATTAGTCTTCTGCACTACGCCCCAGCAGACCAGACGAGACCAGAATGGAGTCACTTGTGCTAACTGCCACGTAAGAAAAACAAACTTTGAAATGGGCTGGTTTTCAATTAAAAAAAAAACAATTGGAGATTCTAGTCAACCTGAGTTGGTGTAATAAGGAAGTTCACTCTGCTTTAACCCTACAAGGGAAGTAACTTTGAAACAACCAGTCCTCTTTTTGATCCCTGTTTCTGCTTTTCTTCACCCCTTTTCTGTCCATAAAGCCAACCTCCTCTGCTCAGCTCATCGGAACACTAATTCTATTTTATAAGATGATGTGTTGCCCCCAGTTCTAGAATCACAAATAAAAGCCAATTAAGATTTTTAAAGTAAACATGTTGTAATTTTGCCTTTTGACAGTGGCCAGGCTTTGACCATCCACTCAACCTTGGAGTTCAAGCCAACCAAAACTACATAGATTGAGAAAAGGTAAAGTTAAGGTTAATTCCTTAAGATGAAATCAAAGTGCCATTAGCAGAGGAAGAGAGACTGACACTGTGCAGGCAAAAAACAAACAAGAGATGTCAACTGAAGTTCATCTTAATCTATCTTTGTGGAGGTTTAAATACGAGGCAATTTTTGAATAATCATTCTGCTGTAGAGTCATTCCTGTTAGTAACACTTCTAAAATTTTTCATATGCAGGAAGATAAACTTGGCACGAAAACCATCCAATACACCTCTAACATTAGGCCTTTTTAAGTAGAACATATTTCTGTTTCCTGATTGCAACATGTTTCTATCATCACCCTCAAAATAATTTTCACACTTTTTCTCTCACTTGAAATAAAAATTTCAGTGTGAAATTTCTCTCCCGTCTTCAATGTCATTATGTTAGCAGTTTCTCAGTCTTTGTAAGTCTTTCTGGAACACCATTTTCTCCTCAAACAGGAAGTATGAGAGCCAAAAATAATCTTTCCTTTTAGCCTAGTAGCTCTCCAGTAACTGTTGTTGGAAGCTTTAATAAAAGATAGTATTAGCAGCCAGGTCGCTCTAAACTGGTACCACACAGAAGACATCTTTTAATGTTTTTTTTAATGTCAATCTCTCAGACAGATGTCCTTCTGCCTGTGCGGAAACTGTATTTCCACAGGGAGTAGGTGTGGCTCTGCCCCTGGCATCAAATAGGGTGCTGCAGGATGTAGCTGACACGCTCACATGATGAGAATTGGCCAGGCACCACCATGCACACGGTGGCCACCACCTTCCTAAATCCTGCAGTGCAGTAGGGGCCAGGGAATGGATCTGTTCTCTATTCAAAGGCCACAAAGCCAAGAACTCCTAAAGTTATTGCGTCAGAATCACCAGTCTCTAACTCAGCTGGGCATTCTGTCTTGACCATACCTGGCAAGGAATCGCAACATCTTTTGGAAATTCATCTCCCCATGGTTCACAGTAAGGAGACTGGGGTTTGAAACTTGATCCTGCCACTTACCAGCAGAGGGTGTCATTCCCACTCACCTCCACGGGATCCTACACTCCTTATTGACCACAGCCTCTGCTTTCTTTTAGGGCTCTTCCCCTCCCCCACCAAGCATATGGTCTGGGCAGGGCTCTTCCCAAGCCTAAGCCAATCAGCACACCTGCATCACACCGGCCACAGGGACTGTTTCTGGGAGAGATCCTGGTATAAAGCAGTCAGGTCTGAGCAAGTCAGAATATTTTGCAAGAGCTACTCGAAAAAGCATGCTATTTCCTGCTGGATTTGAATCTGTAGCTGATGCTGGAGACCAACTTGTCACAGTTTGGCTGGGACTTTGTTGGCTTTAAAACTGAAAGTCTCCTGTCTGGGGAACCCCCTAACTCCTGGGCAAACTAGAGCAGTTGGTCACCCCCAAGTGATGTGAGGGCTGGAGTTGCTGCAGCCACATGGTTAGCACTGGAAATCTGACAATGAAACCAGCACAAAGGAAACGGAGCTGAGAGGTGGAGAGAAGAAGCCGGTTCCTGGTCACATCTTCAAACTCCTTGTTCTCTTTTTTGCTTAACCCAAGTTAAGCTGGATTTCCTGACACTTGTAACAGAATGTCTGCTCACCAGTATATCAGTTGAGTGATATTGCACAAGTCTCTTAACTCTCTGAGCCTCAGTTACTGCCTCTGTAAAACTAGAATAATACTTTCTGAAGATTAAATGAGAACAGTATCAAGTCTCTATTTCAAGGCCCAGCATGAAGTAACTACCCAGTAAGTTCTGTTTCCTTCTGCTTCATAAGCTAGAGCACTGATAAACTCTAGACAGTGAGGGCTGGAAAGGAAATAGAGATGCACTTGCTCTGAATGCTCATTATATAGATAAGGGAAACTGAGGCACTGTTGAAAAGTGACTTAACTGAAGCCATTCAGCAAGTGACAAAGTCAGAACTAGAAACAGGCCCCCTGAGTTTGGACTAGTGCTCTTTCTACCACATCATGAACCCAAATCTGGTTTCCTCTTCTGGGAATACCAGTCTGTTGATGCACAGAGGATGAATCTTTCACAAGCCAAGGAGATGCCAAATGTGATGACGGTGGCACATCTGGGGCAGAGCCAGCAGCTGGCCCAGAGCAACAAGAGCTCGCCTGCCCAATCTGTGTCACTGGCATCGGTCCAGCGTCCTCATGGTACTCCACCAATACCAACATGGTATTGGTATCAATAACCAATTTGTCATTGCAAGATTCAGAAGCTAACTTTAGACTTTGCTTTCTTCTCAGGCAAGTAAAATTCATTGGCAAAATGAGGCTCCCAGCTGTATTTATGAATGTCTTTCCCAAAGCAAATGAGACTAGGGGGAGGAAAAAGACATGAGGAAGAGGAGAGAATGTGAAAATCCTGCACCAAGCTGGATTGGGAGTGGGGGTGGGGAAGTCACCTGAGGCAGATGCTCCAGTGCTTAGCTGGTCCTCTATCTCCTTCCCAGTTAGGAGGCATAGCCAGGAGCTTACCAGGGCATGGGGAGGTGGAGCCATGTCTCTGCTCTACTGGTGATTTATTTGCTATGTCCACAGCCTCCTCTGTTACAAACTGGACTGGTTTTACTCTAAGCTGACTTGAGATCGTAAAAGGAATATTCTCCTTGACTGCCACATGTTTGGGAGGGAGACTGGGACTGAGTGGCCAAATGATTCCCCCAGGACTACTGGGCTTGAGGCCAGCTGCTTCAAAAACTCTTGGAGGAATGTACAGTACTGAAGTGAAAAAAAATGTTCCTCTCTGTAGACTAGTGTTGTGGTCACTGTGTGTCCAGAGCCAGAGGGGGTGCTTATGGCCGGTGATGCACCTAAATGTGCCTGTAAGGCTCGTGAGGGCATTTCACAAGACGATGTGTCTGGAACATTACACATGTAGATAAATGTGAGTTTCGTGTGTTTAAGCTTTCATTTCACCACATTTCTCAACTCTACAAGATCTGAACCAATTGACAGGTAGAAAAAAGAATAAGATCATAGTCCAAGTTTTGGCTTTATCATTGATAAAGCAGGATTTGATGTCATAGCTTAAGCCCAAAGGCAAAAGAAAGTCCCTTCTCCTCATCCTCCACCTAGTTAAGCCTGCTGACCCAGGGAGGGGCAGACAGCTGGAGCCTTGGCTGCCCTTGCTCTCACCCTGTAAGACACAGATCTGCCTTGGTGAACTTTCTGTTAAGGAGAAGGGATAAGAGGAGGCAAGTGGGCAGGTGGCTCTGAAGGAAAGAATCCAAGGGTCTGAGCATGATGGATGGCATGATCGCCTTTTCCCATCCCACCAGCCAGATAAACCATGCCTTATCCCAGGGAAGAAAGAAGAGAGTCACGGGAGAAGTGCACAAGGAGTTTGCCCGCTGCTTTGTCAAGATCTTCAATGGCATTGTCCTTGGGGTTCAGAAAGCCGAACCACCTTACAGGTAAAGTGCCTCCTCATCAGTATCCTAGTTTCTTCTGAAGATAAGCTCCCTAAAAAGGGCTCTCTAATGAAACCCCCTTATTCCAAAGTCCAAATGAAAGCAAAGGGTTTTACAGCAAACCTCTCATACCATTTCATATGCCTCTGCCACATTCTTTAATTTTCGTGAGTTCAAAATAAACAAACAAAAAACTTAATTTGAAAAACTTAAAGATTAGCAGCCTTGTTTCAAACTACCCAATGGCCAGCCCAACCCAGACACCAAGAATCACAGGAGAGGCTGATGGACTCAGTCATTGAGACCCCTGTTGGGCCTAGTTCAGGCACAGACTCAGGGAAACTATGGGGCTTAATTAAGCTTCACAGCCCCTCACCCACTCATCGGGGGAGGATCTAGCGATGCATTCACATGGTGGTAGATTGTTGTAACATTTGCGGAGGTAAGCTAATTTAACCGCAATGTGTTAATACCATTGATTATTTCCTCTCCTCTCCGATGTTTCCTCTGTCACACTTCCCTTCACATTGGATAGCATTGGAGTAGCCAAAGAAATTTGGGGATTTGGCTAAGGAAAAATTGATTTAGTAATGAATTGGTTTGGGTTTAGCAATAATATACGCATGTAGTTTGCAGTCACTTTTGTATGTAGTTGTTATTGTTAACTGTTGTAGAGTAGAAATAACTTTCAGAAGTATTTTTAAGTTCATTTTTAATTGGAATTTTTATTGAGATAATAGTAGTTGTAAGAAATACACAGAGAATCCTTGTGTATTTTTCCAGCTTCCCTAGTGATAACTTGTTGCAAAACAATCACTTAATATCACAACCAGATATTGATTTTGACCAAATTCATTTACATTGAGATTTTCCAGTTTTACTGTGTGTGTGTGTGTGTGTGTGTGTGTGTGTGTGTGTGTGTGTGTGTTGAGTGCCATCAATTTTTGTCACCCGTGTAGAGAGGTGTACCTATTACCACAGCCAACTTGCTGCACAATCTAACACCATGCCGCCCTCTAGAACAACACCAGATTCTCTCCCCCTAGCTTCCCCTCTCCTTAACCCCAGGCAACCATTAATATATTCTTCATCTCTAAAATTTTGTCACTTCAAAAACGTTATATAAATGAAACCATATAGTATGTAATCTTTGGGTATTGGCTTTTTTTCAGCATAATTCCCATGACATTCACTCAAGTTGTGCGTATCAATAGTTTATTCTTTTTCATAGCTGAGTAGGGTTCCATGGTGTGGATGTAGCACCATTTATTTAGTCACAGACCTGTTGAGAGGCATCTGAGCTCGTTCCAGCTGCTACAGACATTCATGTGTTGGCTTTCATGTGAACATATGTTTTCATTTCTCTGGGATAAATATAAAAGGATGCAATTGTTGGGTTGTACGGTAGCCACATGTTCTGTTTTTTTTTTTTTTTTTTTTTTTTCAGAAAAGAAAAAACAACCTGCCAAGCTGTCTTCCAGAGTGTCTGTACCCTTTGGCATTCCCATCAGCAATGTGTGAGTGTGCCAGTTCCTCTGCATCCTCACCATCATTTTTGGTGTTGTCACTATTCTTTATTTCAGCCATTCTCGTAGATGTATAGCAATATGTCATTGTGGTCTTAATTTGTATTTCCCTAATGGCCAATTATGTTGAATATCTTTCTAAGTGCTTATCTGCCATCTGTATATTTTCTTCAGTGAGATGTCTATGTATGTCTTTTGTTGATTTTTAAATTAAATTTTTTTTACTGTTGAGTTTTGAAAGTTATTTCTATGTTCTTGATGCTAATCCCTTATCAGATGCATGCTTTGCAAGTATATTCTCTGTCTATGTCTCTTCATCCTCTTCACACGGAATTTACAGGGCAAAGGTTTTAATTCTGAGAAGTTAAGAATTTATCAGTTTTTCTTTCTGAGGAACATGCTTTTAGTGCCAAAACCAGGGTGGCTGTACCCTTTGACATTGACCCTTTGACATTTATCAGTTTTTTTTTCTGAGGAACATGCTTTTAGTGCCAAAACCAGGGTGGCTGTACCCTGAATCCCCATCAACCAGCATGATATGAATGTACAAGGCCAGAGGTCATAGGGCAACATGAACATGTCCCAAGCCACCAGCACTGGAGGTAAGTGCGTGTCAAGAATAAGGAGTTTTGAAACGTATGGTCTCAGAAGCTAGTCTTTAGAAAATTCTTATAACAATCAGCTGAGTAAAATTGTGAATACAAGATGCAGTTTTCATAAGGTATAGTAAAATTAGTAAATACTATTTAAAATAAAAATAAAAATTAGTGAACCATAAAAGAAGAAAGACTAAACTCTCTTTCTATTATTTTTACGGGTCATATTATAAAACTATTGCCAAGTAAAGAGATCAAAGAAAATATAACCAAAGAAGTATATACAAGGAAAAGTTTTGTGGACTTATAAAGAGTAATTAAGTAGTAAAAGAGATTGTTATGTGTCTTAGTGTTGGTGATGTTTGTGTTATTGTCAGGTGTTTAAAATGTATAATTTGTTAATATTTCTTATTCTACTTCTATGTTCAAGTTTGTACCAACTATTATTTTCTTCTTAATAAAGTTGGATCCCCAAATTAAATAAACCTCAGGCACCACCCTGGCCAGGTGTTACTTTTTTAGTTGCCCAGATCGTGAGATTTCCTGTTGTGTGTGTCCCAAAGGAGGGGGCCCAGTGACCAGACCATGGAGAGAGGGGGTGAGGTGGTCAAGGGGCATCTAGCAGGCTCAGAAGAGCCGCTGTAGCTACTTACCACCAAGTGTGGAAGTCTTTCAAGGATGTAACTGGTATGTCCCTGCTGATGAGGTCTTGCTAAATATAAGCCCTGCCCCTTGTGTTTATGTAAATGCTTTGTTGGGGTAGCAGAATCCAGGCAAGAAACCAGAAGCTTTCCATGACAGGCAATTCTTGAGAAAAATAATAAACTTGCCCCTGAAGTGTTCATCGGAACCTTATAGGAAAAAGACAAATACTATACTTGAACGTCAGTGGCCTAGAATAGATAACAATAGGAACATCATAAATCACAACAGACATTAAACCAAAAGGTTCCAGCTACTATTTCATTTTTCCCAAGATGCCTGTGTCAGGCATGCTACAAACTGGAGATGAATTCCTGACCCTCCCAGCTCTCTCTGAGGGCTGTGTCCCACCACTCTAAGCTGCTGGATAGGCTGCAGAAAGGATCAAAGGTGAAACAAATCAATTCAACTACAATAAACAACTGCTCTCAGGCTTTGGGGTGGGGGCTTTCTCCATTTAGTTCACTTAAGCCGCTGGGTATACAAGTTCCTCAGGACAGCCATAACTTTCACTTCTTTCTCGAAATGAGAGCTAAAAATGACCCACAAGCCAGACACGGTGGCTCACACCTATAATCCCAGCACTTTGCGAGGCTGAGATGGGCGGATCACCTGAGGTCAGGAGTTTGAAACCAACCTGGCCAGCATGGTAAAGCCCAGTCTCTACTAAAAATAAAAAATGAGCCAGGTGTGATGGTATGTGCCTGTAATCCTAGCTATCCAGGAAACTGAGGCAGGAGAATCGCTTCAACCTGGGAGGCAGAGGTTGCAGTGAGCCGAGATCATGCCATTGCACTCCGGCCTGGGTGACAGAGCGAGACTCTGTCACAAAAAAATAAATAAATAAAAATTAAATTAAATTAAATTAAATAAACAGCCCACGGAATTCAAGACTTGCATCGAAAGAAAATTACATTTAGCTAAGAGGCAAACATTACCAATGAATGACACTGAGAAAACTGGGTAACACAGTTTAACTTCTTTCCTCAGTGTCCCCATCACCTAACCATGATGCTCTTTGAATTACACTGCAGCCATACTCTCCATCTTCTTTGAAGTTCTTCAGATGCAAAGTCAAGATGGAATCCCAGTTCTGCCAAGCACTTGTCATGTGGCGTTGGGCAAGCCCTCTCCCCATGTATAGCCAGGCTTGGTGGTTAGTGACCTCTCCCTTGAAATGTGAGTCTATTATGGCTTGAAGAAGAATATGTTCGTAATGCCTAAGCAGAAACCCTTAAGCCTAGCAAACTCTTAATAAAAGTAACTACTACTATTATAAACCACAACTTGTACATTTTTAACCACCAATAAAAAGGGAATGATACTCACACTGAGATCCTGACATTTATGGTCTGTAAAGTAACAGTTCTTTCTACCAGATATTTACTATCATAAGACAAGACTATTATTGGAACTAGTATGAATGCTCAAATTTTCATTTCCCATTTGCTATTTATTGTCAAAAGTTTTCTCTGCACTAGAGAAAAGAAACTCTCACTGCATTCTACCCATGTAGAACAATTTTAGAGAACAATTAAGTAAATTTAAAAGGAAATCAATTAGTTTATAGAGCTCTCAAAAATGCAATGATATATTCGCAAATACATAAACACTTTGTTAAAACATGAGCTTAATAAGGTTATGGTGCACTTTACAGTATTTAAGAAAAAAAAGTCTTTGTAAGCAAATTAGCAATATAAACAAGATTTGAAAGGGAAAGTTTTCACTTCAAACTAATTGTAAGATTTTTAAAGCAATAGCATAATCTAAGTGCTAATCATGCTGTTATTTATCTTTTTATGAAAGCAAGCCCAGAAAATGTTATGTTTGTAATGTTTAGCTAGTTTAGTATCAGAACCTGAGTGGTAAAGCTGGCATTGGGGAAGTGGTTGTGGTAAAGGGGAACAGAACTTTGTAATGTAAGACATAGATACAAAGCTAGATTCACATCCCACTAGACTTTCATGCTCTTGGACCCTCTGTTTCTCATTTGTAAATTTGTTTGTTTATTTTGAATTTCTTTAACTTCTTGATTCAGTGTGCCCATTACCTAACCATGATGCTCTTTGAATTACTCTGAGGTCATACTCTCCACCTTCTTTGAAGCTCTTTAGAGGCAAAGTCAAGATGGAATCCCAATTCTGCCAGGCACTTGTCATATGACCTTGGGCAAGCTCCTGTCCATGTGTGTAGACACATGTGTAACCTGCTCCCAGGCTAGTCTCAAACTTCTGGCCTTAAGCAGTCTTCCAGCTTTGGCCTCCCAAAATGCTGGGATTACTGGCGTGAGCCACTGCCCCCGGCCTCATTTGTAAAACTGAGATAACACTTCATATCAGAGTTGTTATAAGAAATTAAGGTATGTCAAGTACCCCAACGTCTCCTTGTTTACATCATAATTGTTTTAAATGCATTTCTCATTCATATTTTATTCAACCAGTTTTTTTATACTAATAAAAATTCTTATTTTATATAGTTACATAGGGCACATCTTGATGACCTAGACAGTGTTTTTCCTGTTAAAACCTTGGGAAAGCATAAATTTATTTGAAAAATTATTCTATTGAGATATTTTGGGCCACAGTTAGCTACTTTAATTTCTCTCTTAAAAAAAAATGTTTCCAATTTGGTCTAAAAAAGAGCTCCCCTGATAACTGTAAACATTGTAGCCCAACCTATATTTTTTATGGAAGCAAAATTTCTGCCAATATCTCTGACAGTCTTGCCTACAAAAAGTCTGAAAATTTCAGGCCGATTTGCTTTGCAATATTTCTTTTTTTCCATTCCATTATACAAATCCAGGAGGTTTGAGGGAAGGTAATCAAATATAAAAATTAATCATCATAAAAATTTACATTTAAAAACATTTTGTTAGGCAATTTCAAGGACTTTGCATATCCTGAACACTTTAAGCCTGTACCGATGACATACCGAAAACACCTAAGGCATCCCTGTAGCTGCCAGTATCAAATCCTCACACAATGATAAGACAATGGAATTTTTAAATACACCACATGGTTTTCCTGGCCAAGCCTTGCTTCTGAGTCATGTGAAAATGTGTTTAATGCTATCGACCAAGGTGGTTTTGGTTTTTCTTCAAGGGAAACTCTCAAGGGACTGGAGGGGAACCGGGTTTTGACAATTTGCCCAGCAGGATTTTCAGAGTGTGGTGTCCCTAGCAGGCAAACTGGCACTCGGCAGCCTCGTTAGCATAACTCTGATCTGTGTGTCCCACGAGGCCATCCTTCCAGTCAAGGGTGGAGCCAAAGAAGTCAGCAGAAGCAAGTCAAAGCCAGATGGAAAATCACAGACTCCACAACACAAATGTCCATTTTCTCAGGAATCCAAAAGGTGCTGGGGCACTAATGTACTAGCCTTCTCATCTCTCCTGACATGGGCAACAGGTTCTGTTCTAAGAGGTGGGAACAGGGGGTCACCTTGGATCAGTCCCTCTTTGTTCCAGGAAGTTCACCCGAAATGATCCTTTATAAATAAATTTTGAATCAAGTGCCTTTCGGCTGTTCTGGCGGAAAAGTTCAAGAGTGTTGTTGGACTTTGCAGTGACCTTGGACTCAAATCTTACTGGCAATAAAAATGGCTGTGTTTCTCCCAATTAACCAGTTTGAACCTATAAGTTTATTTGGGGTCTCAGGAACATGCTATGAGGTAAGCAAGCAGTCCCCAGATACCTCCCTTTTAGATTTAAAGTTTTAGATTCAGTCTATTTAGATTGTGGTCAATAGCAAGAAAAGAAAACAATGAAATTAAAAAAAAAAAAAAAAAAAAACTGCCCCAAAGTAGGAAGGTGGAGTCGAGATGGGTGGCCTGGGCTCCACAAAAGAGCCCAGTACTGGGAATATCTCATGACTGATGATGTTATGGGACCCTTCCTAAACTCGTCACCATGGCAACCTGATCATGTCCTCAAGGCAGGGTCAGCTTAAAATGTTCAGAGGCCCTTAATCCTGAGAAGAGTACATTTCCCATCCAGTCGCCATCCCTGCCCAAAATGTCATTCAAAATAATATTTATACTAAACCGTAAAATAAGGGTAAGAAAGTCCAAGAGTAAGAATTAGCTTTTCCCATGATGCCTACTTGGATGCTCCTTTTGCAATATTACAGCTTTCAGACCAGCTTCTTACAGTAATTTCAGTGCCCCATTTGAGTCTGGATTTGGAATTATCCATCCCTTCCTTGAGGGAATGGCCCAGTGTTTGTGAACTCAAAGTTCTGCAGCCTTGGGACCCCGGACCGGTTTTTGCCTGAAGAAACTGGAGCTGAAGGGGCACTCGGTGAGCAGGAGCCCTCCCACTCAGGGTGTGTTTAGTAACCAAAGTGCTTCCTGGCTCCCTCAGGCTTGTTCTGGGTCACCACATATCCTGATTCCGGCAACATCATGGAGTCAGAGAAGACAGCTAGCAGGCTGTGGCAATATTCCAAGCAAGAGAAAATGTAGGCTAAAACTAGAGCAGTGGGAATGAAAAGAAGGCATTGGAAGGAGAAATATTATGAACGAAAAATCAAGAGAAGTTTATGGTGGAGTCGGGGTTGTAAGTGGTGGGAGGAAGTAAGAGTAGGGAGAGGGGGGCTTTCTCACTTGGGTTCAGGGATGATGGCAATGTTACCAACCAAGATAGAAGTTATAAGACGAGAAGGCATAGATAGTTACGGGGAAAGAGTGGTGATTAGGGTTTATGGCAGGCTAAACTTGCTGGCTGTTTCTCCATACAGAGCTGGCTACCCAGGTGAGAGGGAGCCCAGATGGGGATCTAGAGCTTATGAGGAGGACAGGGAGTCACCAGGTAGTCGGAGACAAGAAGTCTACAAGAACACCTTGGAAGACAGGGAGTCACCAGATAGTTGAAGACATGGAGTCTATGAGAACATCTTTTGCATAAAAACCATCCAGTGTAGTGAGAACACTAACTGAAGAGTGACTCTGAGGAATAAGGAGGAGAAGAGATCAGAGTGCAATTGGAGAGCTGTACTCTGTACTCGGGAACTAACCTGAGAAAACAAGAAGAAATTCTTCCTCTGAGAAGGAAAGGGAAGCAGAAGATACTGGCCAAGATGGATACATTTGAAGTGAAGTTCAAGTTCATGTAATGTAGCCTTGACCTTCTCAGAAATTAAGAAATGATGTTGTTCCTGAGGACGATAGTGCAGCTAAAGGTAAATGAGAGGCTCAAAAAGAAAAAAGAAATTAAGTGGGGGGTCAAGGCAGAAAGGGGGAGCAAAGAAACTAGGGTGCTGAGAAGATGAGGCCCATTCATTTGCAAAGAGTCCCCAGGGAAAACAAAAAAAAAGGCAAAGATCAATGCAAAAATGGAGTGGAAAAATAAATTGTATAACCCTGGGCTTGCTTTTCAATATCTTGAGTAAAGAACAGAAAAATAAATCTCGGATAACTATAGGCAATCTAAAATGTTAACATTGTTCTAAGTATTGGGTCTCTGCCAGATTTTAGCCTTTCAAAAATCACAAATATATAGTGACCTAGGCATTTCACCTGGGAGAAAAACCAAGGGCCTCAAATTAAACATGGACAAGAAAATCATTAGGTATTGAAAAGTTCTGCTTAAATAAGATCAACTTTCATAAACCATATGAGAAAACTGATCTCATATATAACCTTCCATAAATATTGTGATGGTTAATATTATATTATGTATTTTAATTTTATGTATTTTATGTATTTTGATGCATTTTATTTTATGCATTTTTATTTTTAAAGCATTTTATTAATTTCATGTATCAGCTTGACTGTCCTACAGGGTAACCAGATATCTGCAAGGGTGTTTCTGGATGAGATTAACCTTTGACCTTTGACTTGGCAGACTGAGGAAAGCATTTACCCTCTCTAACGTGAATGGGTCTCACTCAATCAGTTGAAGGCCTGAATAAACAAAAAGACAGAACTCCTTTTGCCCAGCTGCCTCCCAGCTGGGACATCAGGTTTCTCTTTCCTTCAAACTCAAACTGAAACACCTGCTCTTCCTGGGTCTTGATCCTCTCAGCCTTCAAACTGGAACTGCACCATTGGCTGTCCTGGCTAGGCCTTCAAACTTGGACTAGAACTAGCTACACCACTGGCCGACTGTAGGTCTTGGGATTTGTCAGCCTCCATAGCCACGCAGACCAATGCCTTACTATAAATATTTTTCTGTGTATCTACACATCCTTTTGGTTCCATTTTTCTGGAGGACCCTGACTCATACATCTATAATAAACCACTATTTTAGTATTTCTAAAGAATAATTTGGTCATCAGAAGGTAATGATGCCTTTAAGTTCACTGTGTATTTTTTTCTTCCAAAAAAATTTAATCGTAAAAATGGGAGCTGGAAAAAATTAATCACGAACCTATAGTTTATTTTGTGCTTCATGTTTCTTCAAACTTCACCTCTGGCTCTGGCTATTCCTACAGATCCCCAGGCAGCACAAACACCCGGTCTAATGGGTGCTGCTACAGCTTTCTTACCTGTAATGAGATGGCAAGAGTCCCAAGAACATGCAGTTCAGCAAAATGAATTGGATCTGCCAGAAGGATGTGTGAGGCCAGGAAGTAAGTTTCATCACTCTGACTTAGCAGAACAAATCATTTTGTCAATTAATGACGTCTCTCCTTTCTAAGCCAGACACACTTTAAGATACTGGCAGTTTTCCCCTCAAGGCAATATTTTCCACTTTTATGACACAAAATTATTGCGAGTACAGTTCTTTCTTATTTCTAACTTAGGGTATCTGGCTAGGGATTTCATTTCTCTGGGCCTCTTTCTCCATTAACAAAGTATGAAGACATTAGGGCAGGTGATCTGAGCAGTCTCCTCTCATGCCAGTGTCCCTGTATTGAAAGTTAATGTCCAAAGGGTGTCTCTTTCATAGCAGTTTCATTATCCACTTAAGGTCTGCATTCCTTTTTCTGTGTAACCAAAATGTCAGGTGATCCTTTCATGGATCCTGAGATCTATATATAATTGGATAAAATCCCAATACCACTGCCTGTGCAAGTCCGAAGCCATCTTTCATGAAATCTGCACATTCCTGGCGAAGTTTTTGACCTCAGAACTTTCTGGCACCAACCTTGCCTGGATGGACCATCTTGACATTTATGTCTGCCCCCTATGGACCTTGAAGTGAAACGTAATCCTTTCCTCCATTTCCCTAATTTCTAAAGGAAATAAAGGGCAAGGGATCTGACTTTATTATAGATTTGAAAGGGGTGCAGAAATATAAACAATCCGTTTGAAAAGTTGGCACCTCCTTTCTCAACCTATTTAAATACTAGGCTACCTGCCTTCCAGTGTTCCCCTGGCCAATTCACCCCTGTAGTGCCCACCCTCACTCTGAGAATAGAATAATTCTTATTTTCTTGTTCTGAGCATTTTCACTGTCTTATATTATCTCGGCTCTCTTTCACTGACCTCAAGCTCTTTCTTCCTTGCTATTCCAAAGGTCTTAGCAGAGGGTTGTTATAAACCAAGAGAGTTCTCTCCCTAAGAAGAATTCAGGTGCCAAATACAAAGAGAATATATTTTTCAACCCAGTCTCCCAACACACACATCCGTAATGGAAATCATGCTGCTGTGTTAAGACCTATCATATCTCTGTATCTCTCACACACATTCCAGGAAACTCTCACAGTCTGGTTCATAAAATGACCCCGGCCAGATGCTTAGCAACCAAGACATAAGGGTCTTGAAATTCCTAACAAGCCAGAAAAGGGTTGATGTTCCCCTCCATGGAAGCTAGCAGTGGCCTTCGACAGCACAAATCTTGTGGACTGATAAGCCACCACTCACTCATGAGCTAGGAGACCTTGTGGTTCAATGTTGTAGAGTGTTGACAAATTAAAAACCACATTTACAACCATTCAGATATTTCCAGCAATTACAGTTGTATTCAAACAACAACTTTATGATTCTTTTTTTAATTTTTGAAGCCAGTAACTATTATTTGGGGGCAAATAGGGGTTGCACAGAGTAGCATCTCCCCTCATCCACCCTGGTGAATCATCCCAGTTAAACTGGTTACTATTTTAATCACTTATCACCAGTGATAAGTTTGGTTTGGGGAGTACATGTAAGCTTTTTTATTTATCTTATTTTTCACAATCTCTTCTACAAAAAAAAAAAAATGGAGATATATATGATTTTTGCTTTTGTTATTATCTAGTATTAAATGTTCTTACGTGGCTTATAATTGACTTTATTTTCTTAATTGTTTCTTCTTGATTTTTTATTAACAATTTGCATTGGCTTTTTATGTTAACAATTAGCTTAAGTCTAATTATTGCTAGAATTTCATAAGTATTTTCTAGAAACAAAAACTTCATTTCTAAAAGTAAATAGTGTTTAAACATGATTTGAACAAATAGATTTTAAAGGGCATTATAGACTGTTATAGCTTCAGCATATCATTTTCGGAATATATTTGAACATACAGAACATGAGCAAAATTGGTATCTTGTGAAATTTTAGAATGTTGGTAATAAAATTCAATGAAACTTTATATTTAAATACTATTTTGCTTACATATACTTAATTTTTCGATTTTTTGATGCAATGTAGTTTTTAATGTTTGCAAAAATGCAGTCAACTTAAAAACTGTTTTTGAAAAGCCAATTTCTCTGAAACCAAAGAAGGACTATAATCCTTTTATGTGTCTTGCATTTAGGTAAATTTAAATTTTTCTGACATTTATTATCTCATCATAATGGATAAGACTTTGATTAAAGTCAGAAGGCCATGAGACTTGCAAAACAAACAAAGAAGTCCAAAAAAATGTTTAAGGCTGTTTTTAGGCAATATAATAAAGATGATCACACATTGGAATATGTAAGATCTCATTGCTCTTCTCTGCTATCTAAATAGTGTATTTACATGTTCAAGTTATCAAGGAAAGCAACAGCGCCAAGCAAACCAAGCCCAGCACCTACATCATACATCCAACTCTCAGAGAAGATTTGAACATTTCTAAATATCTTCAAGTGCAAACCAAGAAGCAAAGTTTTTTATGAAATCTGTTCTAATACTGCTAAAGAGAGTTCAAGATGCTACCAATTACAGTGTTTCACAATTAACAGCAAATGCCAAAATCCCTCACGGTGTTGCACATCACTCATTCGATCAGCCTGCGTGAAAATCTTCCACACTGGGTTTTGGAAATATTTATAAAAGAAAACTCATTGACATCATGTCACATGACATAGAGATACCCGTAAACTAAAATAATATTAAATGTGAAAAATTTTATTACAGAATGATGGATTTACACATGATAGTGGCTGGGATGCAGGATGGGGAAGAGCGAAATTGGACTGAGGTTTTAAAGAATTGATGGTGAATAGGAAGCTACCAAATCTGCTCACTATGTTGTTAAGGATCCTTCTACCCAGCAGAGAAAGAACAGTCAACATAGCACAGGTGGGGCGCTGATTGAAGAAATGTGGAACAATGTCATCTTAAACCCCACCACTTGAGGCTGTTGGGTAGGCTGGTTCTATCTATAAAAACAGTGGTGATGGTGGTAAATGCTTCTATAGATCTTATGAGGATTAAAGGGCACACTGTCAATCAAGTGCCTGCTATGCAGTAAGTAGAAAGAAAGGAGGCAGTGGAAGGAAGAGCAGGAGGAATGGGAGCAGCAGCAGAAGAATTTGATAGAGCTAAAATTATTATCCGGGTTTCTGATACAAGGCACTGTCCTGGAGTGTGAGTCACAACTTAGATTCCGAGCTCGTCTACTAATGTGGGCAGGAGTCATGAGGAATCAGAACCATGTTGTGGTGTGCCTGGAACACAGCAGCCGCTCAGAAGACATTTGTACAGGTGGCAAAAGACAGCTCAGATACACTCGGTCATGCCTGGCAGGCGACCCACAGCCATCTAACCAGCATTACTGGAAAATCTCATTCCTGGGCCTTGGCGGCCATACATGCTCTTGTCAACCGACGGTTCCAATGAGGTACTCCAGCAAATATCAGCTCTGCCTTTATAAACTTTGCTGGCCTTTTTAAGTCCCTGGATAACTGCCACCTCATCCAAGAGAGAACTGAAGTGAAATTTATCTTCCAATAATTTTAGAAGAGGTTGGGAGAGGTTGCTGGCTAATTGTAATGCTCAGTAACTCCTGTTACCATGACCTTCCCGTCAGACATGCCAAGAGTAATGAGATACAGCAGCATTCATTGAATTATACATTCTGAGCACATCCACGGAGGAACGCCAGGCAGTCGCTCAGTCATCAGTCATCTGCCTTTCCCTTCCCAACATCCACTTTGCAGAGATGGAGCTGGGGCCTCCTGCTTTTCCAAGCTTGATCTTTCATGGATGTCAGTAGGGAGGAAATCCTGGTGGCAGTATAGAGTAGTGGTTAGGGGAGCTGGGAATGTGACCTAGATTCAAATAATGTCTCTATTGTTTGTTAGTGCAGTGGCTTTGGGCAGTGTTGGAGACTAAGTTGCGTCACCTCCAAATTTGTATCTTGAAGCTCTAACCCCTCGATGTGGGGGAATATGGAGACAGGGATGTTAGAGAGGAAGGGAAGGTAAGATGAGATCAAAACGATGTGGGTTTGGCCAGGCACAGTGGCTCACGCCTGTAATCCCAGCACTCTGGGAGGCGGAGATGGGCAGATCATGAGGTCAGGAGTTCGAGACCAGCCTGGCCAACATGGTGAAACCCCACCTCTACTAAAAATACAAAAAAATTAGCCAGCTGGGGTGGTTGGTGCCTGTAATCCCTGCTACTTAGGAGGCTGAGGCAGGAGAATTGCTTGAATCCGGGAGGCAGAGGTTTCAGTGAGTTGAGATTATACCACTACACTCCAGCCTGGGCAACAGAGCAAGACTCTGTCTCGAGAAAAAAAAAAAATTAGCCGGGCGTGGTGGTGGGTGCCTGTAATCCCAGCTATTCAAGTAATTGTCCCTTGAACCCGGGAGGCAGAGTTTGCAGTGAGCTGAGATCACCCCACTGCACTCCAGTCTGAGTGTCAGAGTGAGACTGTATCTCAAAAAAAAAAAAAGAGGATGGATGTGGGTTTAATCCAATAGGTCTGGTGGCCTAAGAAAAAGAAGAGACACTAGGGATGTCCATGCACAGAAAAAAGGCCACGTGGGGGCACAGGCCAAAGGCCACCATCTAGAAGTCAAAGAGAGAGGCCTCAGAAGAAACCAAACCCATGATACGTCAAACTTCCAGCCTCCAGAATTATGAGAAAATAAATTTCTTTAAGTTCCCCTGCCTGTGATATTTTGTTATGGCAGTCCTAGCAAACTGTTACAGGCAGGTTCTTCAATCTAAGTCTCAGGTCTCCTCCGCAAATGGAGAAAATCAGAAGCCCTATAGGGCTGGAGAGGGGATGGAATGACATAAAGCTCATCAATGGCGGGGCCTGGGCCTAGGCCTGGCACAGAAGAAAGGGGGCTGCACACAAGTGAGGTGTTAATTTTAATAATCCAGCTCATCCGTTTTAAAACTCATGAGGTCCAGGGAAGTTAAATCACAGCTCAAAACCAGTAGCTGTTTGGTAAGCCTGAGTTGGGAGCCAGGAACTTCAGAGTCAGGATTTAAAAGAATAGGATGTATCACTGTAATCATTATCTCATTCATCTCTCTTACAGCAGCTACCTGCCTTTCTCATTCTAAATAGCAGCCTTGGGTAGCGACCAGGGATGCGGGGTCAAGGCCTAAACTGAGCTCTGACCAAGAGCCAAGCACTGTTTCAGGTGCTGGTGACTCATAGGCAAGCAAGGCAGACCAGATCCCCGCTCCCATGGAGCCAGCAGGGGACAGACGTGCTAGGCAGTGACTGCCAACAGGGAGACAGGGAAGGCCTCTCCGAGAAAACGATGCTCCAGCTGAAACCTGAATAATGAGAGAGAGCCAGGTAGGACAACATGTGGGGGAAGCAAGATCTTGTCACATTACCACACTACACCCGGCTAATTTTTGTATTTTTTTGTAGAGACAAGGTTTCACCATGTTGCCCAGGCTGGTCTTAAACTCCTGGGCTCAAGCAATTCTCCCACCTCAGCCTCCCAAAGTGCTGGGATTACAGGCGTGAGCCACAGACTAGTTTATCTTTAACACAATCATAGTTCATATTCTCCTACCTAGAAACCTTGTTTACTTATGGATTAATGTCCAAGAGTTTTTAATTATTTTGATGGAAAAGAAAACAAATCCACAGATTTTTTTTTTTTTTTAGCTTAGCTGAAACCCAAAATGAGGGCTTATTTCAAAGAGAATTACCAAAAGAATGTTTAAAAAGAAAGTGATGGTGGAGGTGGTGGTAGAAATAGGCTGCTGATGAGCAAAGACAGAACCATGAGGACACAGTCGGTATGTCGGAGCTTCGAAGGGCCTTGGAGATAACCTTGTTTGACTGCCTTGTTTTTAAGATGAGAAAACTGAGGTCATAAGCAGTTCAAAGACTTGATTAAAGACCCAGAGCAAGACAGTGGCAGGACCAGGATGGACATTCAGGCCTCCCAATTCTTAGCCCAGTGTTTTAGCCAAACAAATGCCTCTCTCTCAATACCTCCCTAAGGCCCTGTGGGGTGAGGAGAAGCTGAGGTCCTGTGAATTGGAAGCCGAAGTTGTGCCCACACTCCAGGGTGCTGAATGGTCACCGGTTTTCTCATTTCTATTACAATGAATCCAGGGCTTTCAGAAGCTAAGTGACTTGTCCAAGGTTCCATGAATAAAAAGTAATGAGAAGTGCTTAAAACTACAGCCTGTCTGCTTCCGACGTAAGTCAGAGATGAGGCTCTTAATTAGGTGTTGAGTAAGATGGTGCATTGACACCTGTCAATTATACCACATAGGCTCATTTCTGATGCTTGGGCAATGCTCAGCCACAGCTTTGACTTGATGAAAGTTAACAGAGGCAAATTCTTTTAAACCATAGGCTTCTAGACTAAGCCAAAATCCAAATACCTTAGGATGTTGCCAAGACTGAAGGATCGTTACTCAGCCTTTCAGATTCACCTCCCCAGGAAGAAGCTTATTTTGATATTTCCTTCTGCATCCCCTCTTTTTCCCCAGGAATGATGACTGCCTCCCTCAGCTCTCCTCCTCTGTCTTCATTGTATTTGTCTCCCCAAGTTTCAATTATTGACTTTCTGTTTCATCTCTCTCTTTACGCTGAGAATCTCAGAAACAATAAATTTTATTCATCTCTGTTGACCTGGCACAATGCCAATGCCTATAAACATTATTTTAATTAATTATATAAGGGTTGAAATAATAGTATGCTCACTTATTTATTTTGGCTTTGCAACCTTTTGTAAATAGACATTGGATCACAGTAGGCATTAAAACGACAGTCCTGGCCGGTGCTCAGGCCTGTAATCCTAGCACTTGGGGAGGCCGAGGCAGATGGATTGCCTGCGCTCAGGAGTTCAAGACCAACCTGGGCAACATGGTGAAACCTTGTCTCTACTAAAATACAGAAAAATAGACGGGCGTGGTGGCACATGCCTGTATTCCCAGCTACTTTAGAGGCTGAGGCACAAGAATTGCTCAAACCCGGGAGGTGGAGGTTGCAGTGAGCCAAGATCATGCCACTGCACTCCAGCCTGGGTGAGAGAGCAAGACTCTGTCTCCAAAAAAATAAAACCACAATAGTCCTCAATCAAATCAAACCCTCCATTTATACAAAATGTAATCTAATTATAAATACAATTTTTTAAAAATTCAACATAACACCCTAAAAGAAATATAAAGCAGAAATTAAAGGAAAGTAATTTGTAATAAAATACCAATTAAGTCAAGATGTAAACATCCCCTGTGTGACTGTACTAGAGGACTAGTGAAGCTGGGAGATGCCTGCCTCTCTCATGACACCATGAGCATCTTTGTAAATGAGTCAGCTGCAATGTAAACTGCTACATGTTTGTGGGATAGTGGCTCCAAATCACATAGAGCTTTGCCATTGGTGATGAAATTTACTATATCAGTTAACAACCCTTGCTAACATTTTGAACAAAAGACACTGATCATTATACACCTGTGATATCCACTCGTGAATGTCCAGTGGGAAATTTAAATATCCTGGAGAACTTAGTTCTTTGATGTGCAGGAATGTCCCGTGCATTTCAGGGCTCTGGCATCCTGGGCCCCCACTCACTAAATATTACAGCCCAAGATCATGCCCACAAATTTCCAGTTGTCCCTGGGGCCACACTGTCCCCATGGAGACCCACTACACTGGACTAACCAATGATTTACCTCTCCTAATAACATAGTGGCTTTTCTTTCTTCCAGACTTCTTAAAAGTTCAAAAACAATTATGAGCTATAGATAAAGTGAAACATCTCTCAAAAAAATTAAGGCAATCAAAATTGTACCATAAATCAAATCTGTTGGAACTCAACATTCTGATAGCTATCCACCATAAGCCAGGGCTGTGAGTATTACTTCTTATTGCACCTCTTTATTGTTGAACATTCTTGACCCATGGGTGTCCACCAAGAACAAGGTAAAATGATGTCTAGAAAAAAAAAAAAATTACTAGAGGGCACTGATAGCACTGAGACCAAAGGCTCCACGCAGATGCTGATCCAACAGTTGGACCATTTCAGTTCCCAACGGAAAATAGATAAGAATCCAAATGTAAGCAGCTTCAGATTCATATTTTAAAATTCTCAAGAGCCATGGTCTATTTCCACAGCTCTATTTTACATACTTATTTTATGAGTCTCTTGATAGAAATCTAAGCCTTAAATGTTCTTCCACAAACCATTAATCTTCAAAATACAATTTAAGGAAGAGGCTGTGTGGCAATCAAGTGCTGGCATTCCCAATTGATAAAAAATAAGGGAGGCCTTGAGTTTTGAGAAGAACTACCTGCAGACTGGGGCTGGAGTACCAAACTCCTCCTATCACCACAGCAACTTACGCACAGAGATGGCACAGCTCCATGAGCACATCCTCTCGTTTCTTTCTTTTTTCTTTTTTTTGAGATAAGTATATTTCTATTTATTTATTTTTATTTTTGTCTTTTTAAAAAATTTTATTTTAGATTCAGGGGTACATGTGCTGGTTTGTTATATAGGTAAATTGCGTGTCATAGGGATTTAGTGTACAGATTATTTCCTTACCCAGGTAATAACCATAGTACCTGATAGGTAGTTTTTCAATCCTCACCCTCCTCTCATACTCCACCCTCAAGTAGGCTCCAGTGCTTGTTGTTCTCTTCTTTGTAACCATGTGTACTCAATGCTTAGCTCCCACTCATAAGCGAGAACATGCATTATTTGGTTTTTTCTTCCTGCGTTAGTTTGCTTCAGATAATTACCTCCAGCTCTATCCATGTACCTGCAAAGGACATAATCTCATTCTTTTTTATGGCTACATAGTATTTCATGGTGTATATGTGTCAGATTTTCTTTATCCAGTCTATTATTGATGGGCACTTAGGTTGTTACTGTGTCATTGCTATGGTGAATCACACTATGATGAACATATGCGTGCATGTGTCTTTATGATAGTACACGTTACATTCCTTTGGGTATATACTCAATAATGGGATTGCTGGGTCAAATGGCAATTCTAAGTTCCTTGAGAAATCTCCAAACTGCTTTCCACAGTGGCTAAACTAATTTACATTCCCATTGACAGTGTATAAGTGTTCCCTTTCCTCCAAAACCTTGCCAGCATCTGTAGTTTTTTGACTTTTTAATAATAGCCATTCTGACTGGTGCGAGATGGTATCTCACTGTGGTTTTGATTTGCATTTCTCTAATGATTAGTGATGTTGGGCATTTTTTTATATGCTGGTTGGCCTCATGTATGTCTTCTTTTGAAAAGTGTCTGTTCATGTTCTTGTCTCACTTTTTAATGGGGTTGTGTGTTTTTCTTGTAAATTTAAGTTTCTTATAGATTCTCAATATTAGACCTTTGCCAGATGCATAGTTTGCAAATATTTTCTCCCATTCTGTAGGTTGTGTGTTTACTCTGTTGATAGTTTCTTTGGCTGTGCAAAAGCTCTTTAGTTTAATTAGGTCCCATTTGTCAATTTTTGCTTTTGTTGCAATTGCTTTTGGTGTCTTTGTCATAAAGTCTTTGCCGGTTCCTGTGTCCAGAATGGTATTCCCTAGGTTATCTTCCAGGGTTTTTGTGGTTTTTGGCTATAGATATAAGTCTTTAATCTATCTTGAGTTAAATTTTGTATATAATGGTGTAAGGAAGGGTTCCAGTTTCAGTCTTCTTCATGTGGCTACCCAGTTATCCCAGAACCATTACTGAATATGGAGTCCTTTCCCCATTGCTTGTTTTTGTCAGGTTTGTCAAAGATCGGATGGTCATAAATACAGGACATTATTTCTGGGCTCTCTATTCTGTTCCATTGGTCTATATGTCTGTTTTTGTACCAGCATCATACTGTTTTGGTTACTGTAGCACATTCTCTCATTTCTCTTCTGAAAATGGAGATCATTTAAGGTTACCTAGCAAGGAAGTAAAAAGAGAGAAGGAAGGAAGGAAGGAAGGAAGGAAGGAAGGAAGGAAGGAAGGAAGGAAGGAAGGAAGGAAGGAAGGAAAATAAAAAGATGTATGCCATTCCTTAGAAGTCAGAGAGGCACATCATAGAAAATCTTAATTCCCTAAGAAAATTTGCCCCCCTTTTCTCCTCTTTTGTGAGGATTCTCTCCCAGGTGAAAAAGTCAATGTATGAGACAGAGACAAAATGGGAGGATTGATATAAGAAGACTAGAAATTCTACATAAGGAGATATGAACAACTAACTAGTAACAGTCTGAAAGTCAAGCTAAGGATTTTTTTATGAGACTTTGCCTTGCTGTGATTGGTCACCTATTTGGAGGCATGACCCTGACATTCTGCCTTTTACCTATTTGATGTTTTAGAGAAGTGGTTCTCAAAAATGTCCCATTAGCAGTACCTAGAGAGTACTTTTAAGAACCTTTTAAGGCTCTTGATGTCCTGGCTTCACTCCAGACCAGTTAAATTAAAAATCCCTTAGAACAGACCCACCAATCAGTATTTTTTTAATCTCCCTAGATTATTTCAATAATGTATGTAAGTTTAAGAACCAGTTTTAAACAGCTATACCTTTTAACTCCAGGAATAAATAAGGCAAATGAAAATGAATATCTCAGCAGACTAAGAATACCCTCCTTAATATGTGCCATCTCAGAATGCCCAGTTTGTAGATTTCACTGTGATAATGGATCTGAGCCTTGAAGATTCTTCAGCATCCCCCAAAACTGCATCTGTTAATGACACAGTAGATGACTGGCTGTCCATTTTGATTATACCTAATTACAATAGGAACATGATTAATAACGATTAGGGACATTTTATTTTTAAGGCATAATGATGAAAATTAATCATGCTATAGGCACATCCCCAACTCCCACTCACTGAAGAGACTAGGCAAGAGAGCATGATATTCATTATAATCTCTTCTTGTCTGACTTTACTTGACCTTTCAGGTAGAATTCAGTGAAAGTAAAAAGAAAAGAGCATGAGACATCATTCCCTTCAGAGCAAAAATTTAAAAAGAGAAAGAATAGATAGAACCCAGGATTTTTGCAGCAGATGAAGCATCAGACACACACACACAAACACACTCACACACACTCCACTGACCCCATCTCTCAAAAACAAAAGTGTTTAAAAATAACGTCTTGGGGAATTGGGTCATCATAGTAGACTGAATACCTGCATCTTCCTTTCCTCCTGCTCAGAGTCTCATAAGAGGCAAGAAAAGATATTTTTTAAAAAAGAAAATTATAATAGCAGTAGTAAACAATAAATATCATTATAAAAATTTTAAAATGAGAAATTTGTTAAAGAAGGAACCTAGGTGGTATTAGAACTAAGGATAAATAAAATGAAAGAAAATCAAAGCCAAAACACGTATAAGAGAAGACTTCTCTGGACATCCACGGATTGGTTCTGTGAGCACCTTTTATTCAATCAACAGCTGTAAAGAGTAGGAGAAAGCCCAGACATCACCAGGGTAATTAAATGAAGAACTGAATTTAGAAGATATGTACTTATATCCTCTGTACTTTGCCCCAGTTCCTTGTACATGCAATGAAACAGGCAGTAACTCGTGTATACGGGTAATAAAAAATTCAAAGCATAGCAAATATTTGTCAGCAATCACAATAGAGTGAGCAGGTAAAATTTTCCCATGAAAAGACAAAGACCACCCTGTTGAGGTTAGAAATATTTATTTGCCATTTACAAAAAATAAACAATAAACATGGACACACACACGCATCCTGAGCAAAATAAAAACAAACACCTAAAGTTGAAAAATGAAAAAATTATGTCAAAAAAGAAGTAAATATGGCAACCTTAATATGAAACAAGATGAAACGCAAGTCAAAAAACATTAAAAGAGGAAAAGGTGAGCTTAATCTCATATTTAGTTTTTAAAACATCATACACTGAGAAACCATAACACCAAGTTCAAGAACCTTTATGCACGTAACACAATAGCTTCAGATATTATGTCTTCAAACAGAGAATTTTTCTTAGTGAAACACAAACAAAAACTGCCTGTGCAATTCAACCTGCTGTTTTCATTTTCACTGAGGCTAGGCAAGGTGGTCCTGAGGGACCCCCTTAGAACACTATCTTCTCTGCCTGGAGGTAAGAGGAGGAAAAATGACAAGAGGAAGCAGAGTGCTTTTTTTTTTTCCTTTGAGACAGAGTCTCGCTCTGTCGCCCAACCTGGAGTGCAGTGACGTGATCTCAACTCACTGCAAGCTCTGCCTCCCGGGTTCAAGCCATTCTCCTGCCTCAGCCTCCTGAGTAGCTGGGATTACAGGCGCCCGCCATCAAGCCTGGCTAATTTTTTGTATTTTTAGTAGAGATGGGGTTTCACTATGTTGGCCAGGCTGGTCTCGAACTCCTGACCTCGTGATCCACCAGCCTTGGCCTCCCAAAGTGCTGGTATTACAGGTGTGAGCCACTGTGCCTGGCCAGCAGAGTGCTTTTGTAGATGTGGATTTTATTTATTTATGGGCCTGATACAGTGCCCAAGATGACTTTTGTTGACTCACCTGATTCAGGGAACGTGTAAAACCCTGGCAGTCCCCAAACATGAGTGTGTTCAGCTCTGCATTTGAAGGAAGTTTCTGTTGGTCTAGCCAGTGGCAGAATGGCAGCCTTAAGAGGAAGAAAGCCCTCTCCTCGAAAAACCCAAGCAAGGCTGGAGATTTCTCTGCAGTGGTGGGGTAGTGAAAATATACACTTGAAAGGGGTGACCTAGATTGTTTTAAATAGGGCTTTTTCTCTCATCTCACAACCCTATAAATCAAAGAAATATAAACTGAAATGGCCACATCGAAGTTAGCAAGGAAAGTAGGGAGGAAGGACATCTCTTCCAACTGACATGTAGATTTGAACTGAGGAGGTGATATGGTTTGGCTGTGTTCCCACCTAAATCTCACCTTGAATTGTAATAATCCCCATGTGTCAAGGGCAGGGCCAGGTGGAGACAACTGAATCATGGCGGCAGTTTTCCCCATTCTGTTCTCATGGTAGTGAATAAGTCTCACAAGATCTGATGGTTTTATAAATGGGAGTCCCCGTTCACAAGCCTTTTTGCCTGCTGCCACGTAAGATGTCCCTTTGCTCTTCCTTCATCTTCTGCCATAATTGGTAGGCATCCCCAGCCATGTGGAACTGTGAGTCCGGTAAACCTCTTTCCCATATAAATTACTCAGTCTCTGGTATGTCTTTATTAGCAGCATGAGAACGGACTAATACAAGAGGCAAGAGAAAATCCAAGGTTTCTTCCAATCCTCTGACGTGAACAAGATGGGAATGTGTGATTGGAATAGATTGAATCCAATTTTGCAAATATTCACTCTCTTGTGCATCCTACCCCCACAGGAAGGAATCTAATTCCCAGCTTTGGTCGTGTGACTTGCATTGACCGGAATGTGAGCAGACATGCCAGACACTGTGTTAAAAATGACTCTTTCATTGTGACTTGTGGTTTGGCAGACATCTTGAGCCTCCTCCATAGGAAGGGTATATGACTTTGCTAAAGCTGCCATGACAAGTACCACAAGCTGAGTGTCGTAAACAACAGACATTTATTATCTCAGTCTCGAGGCTGGAAGTCCAAGATCAAGGTGTTGGCAGAGTTGGTTTCTCCTGAGGCCTCTCTCCTTGGCTTGCAGATAGTCACCTTCTCCCTGTGTCTATTCACATGCCATTCTTCCAGGTGCATGCCTCCAAATTTCCCCTTGTTATAAGAACAGCAGGCATATCAGATTAGGGTCCACCCTAATAACCTCATTTTAACTTGATTACCTTTGAAAAGACCCTATCTCCAGAAAAAGTCACATTCTGAGATACTGGAGGTAAAGATTTCAACAGATGCATTTGGCAGGGGGCACATAATTCAACTCATCAAAACCGTATCCCAGACAGGGGCCAATGTTTACATCTGAGTCTGGAAGTGGAAGGCCAGCTGGAGCGGATATGGTGGGGACCTTCAGCCCTTACGCTACATGAGCAATTATAAATGTATATGGTAAGCCATTGAGCTTCAGAAGTTGTTTAGTAGACACCATGATTCACCAAAATCTGACAAATATACCAAGTTAGTAGCAAATTCACTAACAATGAGCAAATTATTTGAAAACCACAATGCCTCACTCTGTAAGAAAAGAAACTCTTTCATTTTCAGTGAGCAGTTTCATGATATCAGCAAATCTGAGTGGCTCAGGGGGCATAAAGCATGGAGATGAGGCGAACACTCCAGAAAAGAACTCATGGTGGGATGAGAAGTGAGCTTGGGGTATTAGTTCATTCTTGCACTTCTGTGAAGAACTACCTGGGACTGGGTAATTTATAAAGAAAATAGGTTGAATTGGCTCACAGTTCTGCAGGCTCTACAGAAAGCATGGCTGGGGAGGCCTCAGGAAACTTACAATCATAATGGAAGGCAAAGGGGAAGCAGGCACGTCACATTGACCAGAATGTGAGCAGACATGCCAGACGCCATGTTAAAAAAGATGCTTTCAATGTGACTCGTGGTTTGATAGGCATCTCCATCCTCTGTCTCCTCCATAGGAAGGGTATATGACTTTGCTTAAGCTGCCATGACAAGTACTACAAGCAGAAGTAGGAGAGAGAAGGCAGAAGTGCTACATACTTGTAAACAACTAGATCTCATGAGAACTCACTCACTATCTTGAGAACAGCAAGGAGGAAGCCCCCCCCTCCAACCGCACCCATGATCCAATTACCTCCCACTTAGCCCCTCCTGCAACAATGAGGATTACAATTCAACATGAGATTTCAGTGGGTACACAGATTCAACCATATTACTTAGGTAATCAGTTTGCCCTTTCCGTCTCTTAGGTTCAAAACCAATGAGGTTTCTACAGAGCAATCCATTCACATAATTATGGTGTTCTAAGATGTTTTTATAAGCAGGAAAGAGCACATAATAAATGGTGTCCAGAGCAAAGAATATCTTGCTCTTGGTTTTATTTAATGTAACAACTGAGACAATGTAAAAAAAAAATATATATATATATATATATAAAATAATTCAAGCGTTAACTTCAATGTCTACATGCCTATAAATGGGAAAAGTTTAAGAAAAAACTTTCTGGCCAGGAGAGGTGGCTCACACCTGTAATCCCAGCAGTTTGGGAGGCTGAGGCAGGTGGATCATCTGAGGTCAGGAGTTCGAGACCAGCCTGGCCAACATGGCAAAACCCCATCTCTACGAAAAATACAAAAATTAGCTGGGCATGGTGGCATGTGCTTGTAATCCCAGCTACTCGGGAAGCTGAGGCAGGAGAATCATTTGAACCTGGGAGGCGGAGGTTGTAGTGAGCCAAGATCACGCCATTGCACTCCAGCCTGGGCAACAAGAGTGAAACTCCATCTCAGAAAAAAAAAAAAAGAAAGAAAAAGAAAAATTTCTTACTCAACACTGTATTATCTTTTGGACTAGTTTTTCCCTTTCGAATATAGGAAAAGAGTCTTTTTAAAATTTTTCTTCTCCAGATGAGTAACATATTATAGAAAATTCTGCTCTGAACTCTTAACCACTGGACTTCAAAGAAAACATCTCAAATCCATTACATGTTTCTCAAGCCTGTGACTTTATATACATAAATATATGTTATCTAATATACATATATAAAATATCTATGTATGTACTTCTCTCCACCTTGGATTTGTTTTCTGGCATTTCACAATTATTCCTGTCATAGCTCTCCAATTACTTAAATTCTCAAGAAACTTTCCTCTAAGTCAAGGCTGATTTTAGGCAATTTGAGTCTGACTTAAGGAGGGTAAAACCCAGGCCCAGTTTTGGTGTATTTTGAGACTCCCCATTCTACTGAAGGATGGATGTAGTTCTATTCAGCTCTCGAGGCCATAAAAAGATCAAATGGTCTGGAGGTGAAGAGCCTAGTGTATGGATAAGACTGCCAGGGGTGAAATCCCAGTTCCTACATTTATCAGCTGTGTGCCTTGAGGGATTACTCAACCTCTTTAGGCTTTAGTTTCCTCATCTAGCAAATGGGGCAACAGTAGCATCTCTCCTCTAGGGATTATCTAAAGATTAAGTGAGGTAATACATACAGAGCCCCTAGAAGAGGACTTTACAAGTTGTAAGGGCTCAATGAGCGTTCATCATTATTAAAGGTGGCTTTGGCATCCTCAAGAGAGAGCTGACAGGTTGGTCACAATTGGTGCAACCAAACTACATGTTGGTTTGGTAGCCCTGGGAAACTTAATAGCCTTTTGGCAAAGGCGCATCCAGCCTGGAACAGCTGTAGGGCTCCCTCTTGGCCATGAAAAGAAGGAAAAGGTTTTCTTATTTCCTGGCCACAGGGGAAAATGTTTCTATTTCAGTGTTGATTCCTCAATAAGTGTACCATTCATCGATGCATTCAATAAATACTGATTGACTTCTCACTGTGTACCAAGCACAGTATAAGACTTGCACATGGAGCAATTAGAAGAAGTACAAATTTTTGCCATCTGGGAATTCACACTCTAGTTGGGGAAGACATACAATAAATTAAATAAGCCAAAGCACCTTTCACAATGTAGCTCAGAGAGAACGACAGGTCCTAGTACCGTCTCATTATTCTGTGTTGACTTCTGCCTCAGAGTAGATTCACTCTTCTCTTCTACTGAACACAGTAACTGTCCTAAAATGTATTGTTGTCATTGGTCGCCATACATTTTGAGGCTTAAAGATGAAATAAGTCAGAGATTTCTTTTAAATATTCTAATTTTTTTTTCTGTAGAGCTACCTTATATACTAAATGCTATGGCGTTTAGAGTCGAGAGATTTAAATTCTAGTCCTGCCTGACCAAACCCAACCATATCATTAAAATAATAAAATTTTGCCCTCTGAGTTTTACTTGTATAAAATAATAGAATTGGCTTACCACTGGTTCTCAAAGTGTGATGCCTCTCTCCCCTCAGCAAGGAGCATGAGCATTACCTAGGAATTTGCTAGAAGTACAGGTTCTCAGACCCCACCTCAGAACCATGTGAAGCACAAACTCTGACAGTAGAACCCAGATGTAAGTTTTAACAAGCCCTTCGGGTGACTCTGACTTTCCAACGTGCTGAGGCAGAGGACATCCTTTTCTATCCTATCCCCAAAATTCAACTCAATGAGTCAAGATGAACCAGCATGCTAACTTCTGTGTGCCCACAGCGGTAGTTCCCTGACTGTAAAACCATAGTCAAAGCAAACTATGCAACATCTATTTATCTTGGACACAGGTATCTATTTCTGTCTTCATCTTTTCTAGAAAATATTAGAGTTACCTTCACCAGTCCATCTGGGATATCATGATCCTGAATACTTCAGTCCAGACTCAACTGTTATCTATGTCTTGCCAGAAAATATTAAAGACCCCTCAAACAAATCTCTTTAAACCATGGATCCTTTGAAGGGTAAAAGAATAAGTTGAGCCCGGGAGGACACCCAGTTTGAACATATTTGAAATAAAGATAAGCTTGGAATTCTCTTTTTTTAAAAAACAATGTCAGCACAAACCCTAAAAGAAATTTAAATTTTCTTATCCTTTCAGCCAGACCTCCTCCTGAACTTTTGTTCAATACTCAACATAATCACTGTATAATTCCAAAAATATGTATTACAATTTGTGGTCCTTCCAAGCTTTGGGTTTTTAAAAAATTTTTGTGCTCTTCTCTTCTGATGCTGTCTTTGGCCTGAATGTTAAGTATGCCTGATGACTCTTTATAGGCTAATTAGTGATGGTCATTCCCAGCCTCTTCCTATAAATTTCCTCATATCCTAAGTATTTATCTTCTTTTTGTGGTTGGCTCCATATTAACAATGTCTGCCTTCACAGAGTCTCCTTTCTACCAGTGTGTTCTAGCCTTTCACACAAAGTGAAACAAATGCACTCTCTCTCTCTGTCTCACACACACACACGCACCATGGGGAAATGCAGTGGCCTTTAAAACATGACACAAGCATAACTCAACAGGACAATGAAACCGCCACCACACATGACTAAATGAGGAGCAACAGGAATGAGAGGGACTCCTGGGAGACCCCTAAGCCAGAATGTTTAGGGGAATTCAAACAGGACATGCATGTGACTTTGCAAATCTTCCTGTACTGTTTCTGAGTATTGAAAACTGACATTCTATTTCCTTTCCACACTCCAGACACTTTTGCATACTCTCAGTACACGTGGTACATGGATATTTAATATTCCTTCTTCTCAACACTCTTCCTACTATCTTGTTCCAAGTCATCACAACTCCATGTCTGGCCTATTGCTGTTCTCAGCAAAGTTGCCTTCTGCTTTTCCAGTGAAGATTTGATATTGACAAATTCCATTCAATGGGTGGAAGTGTGCACTGATTTAGGAAGGTGATATGGTTTGGCTGTGTCCCCAGACAAATTTCACCCTGAATTGTAATAATCCCCACATGTCAAGGGTGGGGCCAGGTGGAGATAATTGAATCATGGGGGCGGTTTCCCCCATATGAGATCTGATGGTTTTATAAATGGGAGTTCCCCTGCACAAGCTGTCTTGCCTGCCACCATGTAAGACATACGTTTGTTTCTCCTTTGCCTTCCACCATGCTTGTGAGGCATCCCTAGCCATGTGGAACTGTGAGTCCCTCAAACCTCTTTCCTTTATAAATCACCCAGTCTTGGGTATATCTTTATTAGCAGCATGAGAACAGACTAATACAGAAGGATATTTTACTATTTCAAAGATTATTTAGAGAAGTCCACAAGGAGTTACTCAACAAAGCAGATAAAAGCAGATAGTGCCAAGTTCTCAATGCACTTTCTCTTAAAACTTTTCATTCTCAGAATAGAATTGGGTTTTCCAGGAATATTCAATTGGGATCGCTTGGACGTATATCAGCCTAGTCACTCTGTTTGGAGCCAATCTTTTTTCTGTCATCAGGGGAAACATTTTTTGTTTGTAGCATGGATGAAATTTCAGAATAAGAACCCATTTGTGGACAGCTATCTCATGAAAGATATAAACATTTTTTTCAGTTGTTAACATGACCCTAAAGAAAATTTGGCAAAGAAGAACCTAGCTCACTTTAAGACCTTAGGTTTAGTGTGGTTTTATTGCATAATGTTAATATTCTACAAAACTACCTGGCTCTCAAAGCAATAGAAAATAAGATATGTTAACAAAATAAACAAACTAACAGTAACCAGAATCAAGAATTGTGAATTTAATTATGAAAAGTAAAATTCAAGAAATGAATGACTCAGCTGTCTCAGAATATTCTCAGAAGTGGAGAGGTCCAGGTCAATATTGTGACCAGTGTAACACACCAATATTCATCAAGAAATTACTTTTTAATAATTATAATATTCTCATCTAAAAACTGGACATGGGGTTAAACTTGCTATCCTCTAAGGCCCTCCCAGCTATAACAGTCTATTATTCTGTGATTTCGTGACATCTTTGAGGTAGAGCTGCAAACTTCGCTTGAAGATTTGTTAGCTTAGTAAGATGCTAGATGGGTTCCCAAAACTACAATCCAGAGGACTGATACTGGGTCTGCCTACCCAGTCAGGGTTTCGCTACGACAACTACAGATAATTAGTTTTATCGAAAGTCTTAAATTTTTTATTAAATGTGCCACTAAATCACAAGCAATCAACATGTATGGGATCATAGTTAAACTACAAATTTGGCGAAAAACAAGACATTTATTGAAAAACCATTACTTGCCTTGTAAAGCCATTTATATGGCTCTGGTTTGCTAGAAGATGGTGGGAAAGACCTCATAAAAAGTTGGGGAGGGGGGATTTGAAAAGCATCAACTAATTAAAAATGTCCAAGTTCAGACAAACTCCCTGGAGAGAGCCACTTACGGAATGTGATTTACAAGGTTCTGGGAAAGGTCAACGATACCAAAACCACTACCTACTCTAATCAGCCTTCCACAGGCCTCAAATTCCCCAGGTCTTATTCTTCTCTGCATCTTTTTTGGATTAGGTACTTAGTGAAACTTTGAAATATTATCAACCATTGCCACCTTAACATAAATTACGTTTGTTAGATTAGCTACTCCCACATTCAGCAAGACTCTGTGAGAGAATAGAAACAGATAAATGATGAAATGGGGCAGAATTTATCTAAGTCTAGAACCTCTAAAGGGTGTGAAGAATGCAGTGCCACAGTGGGGACCCTAAGATTCTCAAATAAAGGGAAGAAAAAAGACAAGTTTAGGAGTAGAGAGAAAGAGAAGGAAACAACTATTTGACAGGTATCCACTATGTGCTGGGCATGCTTCTAGAAACTTCGCATTTATTTACTCATTTTATCCTCAGAAGATCCTACTGGTTAGATATTATTAATCCCATTTCTCGCTGATGAAACCACAGACTTGAAGGGGATAACAAATTTGTTAAAGATTGCAGAGCTAATAAATGGTAGAATCTGGGTACAAACCCATATCTCTATGACTCCAGAGCCTGGCCATGTTCCTCTCTACTCCAATGCTTTCTTGAATCCAGAGGCCTTATAAGCTCTGTGCTCCCAGAGAGTCCAGCACAGCATTTTACCACTTACAAGTGAAAGCCCTTGAGGAAAAGAGGAATGGAAACACCAAGAGCCAAATTTGCCTCTTTCACAATTTTGCTTTAAACCAATGGTATTCAAATTTTGCTTTTAACCATGGAAACTTGTCTTCAAAATAACCTTAAGCACAAACTCAATCCACCCACCATGGAAGGCCCAAAGCACATTCACGAACCATGTGGGAGCCATGTAAAAGTCTCAAAATGACTGCAGAAAAGATGTGAACAAGCATTCCACAAATAAGAATTTACAAATGGCCAACAAGCATAAGAAAGGTTGCTTAAAATCATTAGTCATTAGGGAAATGCATACTAAAACATCAATGTAATACCACTACATGCTGACTTGAATAGCTAAAATTAAAGATACTAGGTAAAAGAGGATGTTGAACAACTGAAACTCTTAAATACGGCTAATGGGAGTGCAAAATGGTATGGGCATCTTGGAAAACAGTTTGACATTTTCTTATAAAATTAAAACATATCATTGCAATATGACCCGGCAATTTCACTGCTAAGTATTTTTGCCCAAGAGAAATAAAAATATGTACACACCAAGGCTTGTACATGTATGTTTTTAGCAGCTTTAAAATTAGAAACAGCCCAAATGTCCATGAACATGAAAGGATAAATAAATTGTGGTATTCCATCCAATGAAATACTAATCAGCAGTTAAAAGGAAAGAATGACTGATATGCCCAACTACGGTGATGAATCTCAAAAATGTTATGCTGATTGATAAAAGTCAGACACAAAAGAACACATACAGCATGAGTCCACATATATGAAACTCTAGAAAAGGCAAATCTAGTCTACAGTGTTGAAAGCAGATCAGTGGTTGTCTAAGGCTGGGGGTGTGGGATGAGGAAGGACTGTGAAGCAGTACAGTGTTTTCGGGTGATGATGGTATTATATATCTTGATTGTAGTGATGGCTATTTGGGTGTTGAAGTTTGTCAAAACTCAAAGAACTGTATACATAAAATGTGTGCATTTTAACTCCAATAAGGTTGGTTTAAAAGTATATATTATTCCAATTACCAAGGAATTGTTGAGGCAGACCTGAGTCCCATTATATAATTACTCAGGTAACACTTTGGACCTTTCTCCTCATTCAACTATTTTTATTTCCTCCAGTCTCTAACTTAGCTCGGCTCTCCTCTATAGCCCCATGAAGAATGGCAACCCAATATGTCCTGCAAACTTTCAGCCGACTTCATTATGAAGATACCCTAGGATCAAAGCCAGAGCTAATAAGCATCTTAGACCACTTGGAAGAAGAAAGGATATTTTTTTTGCTCTGGATAATTGAACTTCACTTCAAATCAGAATCTAAGCTATTATTTTCTCTATACTTAGTCCAAATCCTGAAATTTCTGAAATTCATCCACTGTTATTGTCTACCTGATGCCAAAATGTCCTGATGAAAAGTGAAACATTCGTCCAGTTGTGTGAATTCTTTGTCCCGAAATCTAAAAGCTCAGCTATTTGGCAGGATAGCAGAACAGCTGAACAGTCAACATATTTTTACTGTGGATTGAGGAGCTTTAGGATTGTGTAGATAAGGTCTTCTGCAAAAATCAAAATGCGAAGGCCCAGTGTCCTTCATTAATGACCAAGTAAAATCCAAAGCATTAAAATCATAGAAGTTTAAAGCATGAAGGAATCCTGCCCAACTCTTTGTTTAAAGATAAAGAAATTGAGGTAACTCCTATTCATTCTTTAGAACCTAGATCAAATGCCATTACCTATGGGGAGCCTTTCTCCACCTCTGCAGCTTATTCTCTACTCTGGCTCTCATAGCAGACAACCAACAATCTATTCTAATACTTACCCCATCATAGGAAATGTATTTGTTTGTACATCTGTCTCCTCCTCTAATGTTGTAAACTACCTAAGTACAGTACCATGAGCTCTATACACCCAAATTCTAGAACACAGAGGGTACTCAGAGAGTGATTGTTGGATAGACTTGAGCTGAGTATCTGAATACATTTACACTCCAAATACATTCTTTCTCTATACCTATGTTGAAATGGTGATAGTGAAATTCAAAAGAGATTCTTGACTTATTCACAATTAATACTCCACACTGAAAACTAAGAATCTTAGGGTTTCATGTTCTTTGGACAAAGAGGACAGTAATAATGTGATCAGTAATAAGACAGCACAGTTTCTGGCATGTAAAAGGAACATTGTAATATAAGGAAATAAAAATACAATGACAAATTTTTGCTGTATTAGTATCAATATAAACATAATAGTAATATTTGAGTGCTTACTATATATGAGACCCTATTCTAAGAATTATATGTATTTAACTCTTTTAACATAATTGAAAAGCATCTTTATGCTTATCCTTAAAACTAAATGCAACTTGATTTTACATTTTGTGGCTGATCTCCGTGTCCCCTCCAGCTGTGACTAAATAGAAAACCAAACAAAATTTTTAAACGGCAGTTGTCAAACTTTCCCTAACAATCTTTATTTTCAAATTTCTTGCCCATAGCCTATCACGACTTTCCATTTTTAAAAATCACATCTACTTTAAAAACTGAAAATACTCTTTAGACGTCAAATTGTTCTTCTGTAGTGACATGTTGATCAAAAGTTTAAGGAGCTAAAAGCATGAAGATTACATTTCTTTCAGTGAAAACACGCACTTTAAAATCTAGAAGAATATTTTCCATTTTTGTGTTGTCTGTCACCATGGAGCTAAAGAAGATTCAGTAGATAAGGCAGGGTATGAACCTGACACGATAAAAACCAATGAGGAAGACTGGACTGGAAATTTTCATAAAACGAAAAAGAAGAAAAAGGAATCGGCTGATTTTTTTTTCCGTGAAAGCTTAAATTCAATTGCATGTGTTCACTCATAACTCCTTTGACAAACAAAATAGTTTATTTCTTTTTTGATTTAAAAAGAAAGGGTTTCAAGCATTTTGAAAGTACCATCTAGCTATCTTCGCTAGCTAAGTATTTTCAGCCCTCAAAGAAAAATTGTCTTGTTTTTCTGTGAATCGTTCAGGGCACTAGAACAAAATGATCTTGTACACAATAAAGATTCAAAAAATGAATGCTGAATTGATGAATAAATGAATTTAAATGGCCTTGCTTCTTTTTTCAAGTCACTTTTCTGCATCTACAGTAAGTACTGAAATGCCTATTCTGTGCAAATCAACAGCTACCAAATTTCTCACCCTAAGTCTCTAAGGCTCTGTTCAGACCACTCGTAGTCACCGGTAAGTGCCTCAGAGTCTCCTTTTCTTCTCCCTCCAGGACTCACCTAGTCCTTCACCCCTCAGAGCCCTGGTTACTTCTCTTGAATGTGGTCTTTATTTCCAGCACAACCATCCTGGAGAACCGCCATCTCAGTTCAGAGGATAATTTCATTTCCATTTTGTAGTACAACAGAATTGCCCTTTCTCTGAATGACGCTGAGAAGACAACTGAGTTCATTTTGCCGGGAGTTTAGAATTTTTAAAAGTTCATGACTTTCCCAATTGGTTATAAGTTTTCAAACTCATGAAGAAATGCAGAATTTAAGTGAAACCTCATATAAATGCTCTCACATCGGGGGAACAATAATTACATAATTTTACTATCATTTTGTGGAAAACGAGGAAAGACTACAATGCAGGGTAAGAAAAAAAATAATGTGTTTGTATCCGTTAGATGCATAGCTAGGACAAATCCTAACTATGCCCCTTAGTAATAATGTGACCTTGGATGCTTCCCAAAGCCCCGATTTCTTGCATGTAAGATGAACAGTACAGAGCCATTGTGAGGATCAAATGAGATTAAATATTAAAAGGGACACTTAATGGACATTCACTAAATGTTAATGCACCACACGTATCACTTAGGATGCAAAGGCAGTGACCATTGAAACTGTAGATCTTAAACAATTTTGACACCTCTTGCGGCATTTTGGAAAGATGTCTCAGAAAAAACCATTTTGTTTTCCTTGGGACTATGCTCCTGTCACATCTGTAGTCAAGACCGTGGCTAATTTGCAGTGCCTCTTAGTTGGGTGACATGGAAGGACAGCATAGAAGTGCAACATGGATTGATTTTAGGACAGAAAACAACTATAATACAGAGAAATAATTCATCTCTTTTACAGCAAAGTCCAGAATAGGGATGCTACATTTATGGGGGTGTGTGTGTGTGTGTGTGTGTATGTGTGTGTGTGTAAGAGAAACAGAGACTTTTCCCCTACTCAACATCTCCCCCAAACTCTACTGGCCCAGAAAAAAGGAGGTGATGACCAAAGCTGTGTAAGAAACCACTAAGTTTATTCTTAACTTTCAACGTTGAAAGTACCCAAGTCCTGGAATTTTAAGAGCACTTAAAGAAAGGGCTTTCAAGGACAATTTTTGCCTTACACTCTGATTTTAGAACCTAATCCCTGAAGTAAAATCAGGCCCCATTTTCTACTAAAAATATGATTTCCAGTAGTAAAGTACCAACATTTTAAATTCACATGGCAGTTCTAGCTTTTTTCCTAATTTGGTCTTTGTTTTAAAAGTACAGTTTATTTGAAGACCAAAATTACATTTTTTAAATTGAAATATAATAATATTCCTTTAGCCTTCTCCTTTTCAGATGATTTTAAGCTATCAAAGTCCTAATAGTGAATTATTAGTGCCACAAAACGAATTTTTATTACCTATTTATTAAACTATAAAATTATTACAAATAGCTTCAATTCATCTGCTCTGGTTCTTGGTGCACCATTGCTTCTCTGGTCTATAATATCAGTCCCTGGGCCACCCAAAGCCACCTTCTTTTCCAGGTTGGAGATGGCCATCTTGTTTGTGTGTAATTTTGTAGGACCGATCTATGTCTCTTTATGGACCCCATTAGGAAATGCAAGGAGGGTTTTAAACCAGACAGCAGTTTTTAACGCTACATTTTTATAATAGCGGAAGCCCATAAAGTGAGTATGATTTTAATATTATCTACTCTCTACAAGAATACCTTCATCCGGCCGGGTGCGGTGGTGCACGCCTGTAATCCCAGCACTTTGGGAGGCTGAGGCAGGTGGATCACGAGGTCAGGAGATCGAGACCATCCTTGCTAACACGGTGAAACCCCGTCTCTATTAAAAAAAAAAATACAAAAAATTAGCCGGGCGAGGTGGCGGGCGCCTGTAGTCCCAGCTACGCGGGAGGCTGAGGCAGGAGAATGGCGTGAACCCCGGGGGGCGGAGCCTGCAGTGAGCCGAGATCGCGCCACTGCACTCCAGCCTGGGTGAAAGAGCGAGACTCTGTCTCAAAAAAAAAGAATATCTTCATCCACTCACTTCTTCGGAAACCTGCTTTTATTAAGGCAATTTGAATTACAACCAATATACACAAAAGGTACCATAATCAGTTTCTCAACACCCAGAAATTAAACATAATCAGATAAAATAACATCTTGACTTCATTATGACATGTTCCAGATTAAAAAGCACCATTATACAAAATCATACACCCAATCAATTTTCAAGCACCTAGAAAAATTGTGTTCCTGAATAAAAATCACCTTAGAGAAATAGAAAAATTCAGGGCAATTCTAAATACAAGGTCACTCTGTTGTCTTTGGTGCTTTTTTATATAACCTGAAGAGAAAAATCATGGAAAGGCAGAGATTTGGCAGCAAAGTATGTGCACTCTGATGTTTGCAGAGAGAGAGAGAAAATGTTATGTCACTTTTATACCCTGCTTTCCAAAGCAGCCCTATAACACAACTCCAGGCAACTTCTCCAGGCTGGCTAACATTCTCCCTGGGTAACTTTCATAGAAATCCACTATGAACCTGGGAAAACATCAGTCCCTACAGAAATACAGAAAGGAACAGTCATCCCATACCATCAAGAGGAGGGAAAGTTGATCTGCAACCTAAACCAAGTGGCAATCAATGGCAAGTAAAAAAGAAAGAGGCTGTGATTCTGATTCCTTGAATTAGACAGAGGATATAGTACTTTGCTTTTCACAACCAAACTTCCTGAGTTAGTTTATAATGACAATGACCTATCCCTCAACGTGCATCCATCTTTTGTACCTGTGATATCTCTATCCAGCTACTCTACAAATTCTGCATCTTGAAACAGAAAACCAAATACCACATGTTCTCATTTATAAGTTGGGTACACGTGGTCATAAAAATGAAAACAGTAGTCACTGTGAAGACAAGAGTGAGGAGGGAGGATGAGGGGTAAAGATGGAAAACAACTACCTAGTGGGTGCTGTGTTCACTAGCTGGGTGATGTGTTCCAAACCTCAGCATCATGCAATATGCCCATGTAACAAACCTGCACATGTACCCGCTGTTCTAAAATAAAAGTTGGGAAAAAAAATAAAGCTACCACACACACACACACACAAGAAACCTGCATCTCAGGTACTGATCACCTACAAGTCATCAAAAGAAAGATGCTTCCCCTCCCGCAACCTCATCTCTCTATGGCCGACCACATCCTCTTTCTAGAAAATCTCTGCTTGCTCAGTTCCTGAGCATTCTGTCATGCTGATTTTACTTCTTGAACTGCTCCTCCTCTTTCTCCCTTTCCTCTCCCAACCCCCAATAATTCACTGCTCCCCGAGGGGCTGTTCTTTGCCTTCCTCTCCAGTCCTACTCACCTTTGGCCATTTCAGTTGTGCTCAAGATTTTCAGGACCTGTGTCTGCGTGAGAGGTTCCCAAATCACTGTCTGTGGTGCCAGCTTCTCAAAAAATTTTCATACTGATTTTCCAAATGTTTTCTGGATGTCATGTCAGCACCTCCAACTCAAAATTCACAGCACAGTAAGTCCTGGAAAGGATTTTTATTATTTTCACTTCCACTCTCTCAATTACACAGACTCAACTCTCTCCTTCATTCTCTAATATTTGACTAGTTGCAAAATCCTGTCAATTTCAACTCCTCAGTATTTCTAGCTTCTATGTCTTCATTTCACCTGCCATTGCCCCACTTCAGGCACTTGTCTCACCTAGAACCCTGCTTTTATTTAACTCTCTTCCTCAATCCATCTTACAGAATGGAAAAAAATTACAAGCAACATGATGATAGAGACTGGGTTTTTATTCCTGTCCATCTAGTGCCTCGCATGCTCCATTCCAAAGATTAAATTATTTTTTAATTTATATAAACACAGCTCTGATCATGTCTTTTCCTGTTTCAACATTCCTCTGCTCCTCGGTATTTTTCTCATTAAAGAAATAATTTTTTGGTGCCTACAGGGAGCCTGACTCATGCTAATAAATTCACAAGAGACTTACTGGTAAGCCAGACTATGGCTCTGTGAATTTCTTGTAGAAATTATGCCTGATTTAAGAACCAAGATCACATTGGTGGGCCCCCAGGAGAAAGGATATATATTAAGTGACTCAGTGAATAGTGATCAACCTTGTTAGTAGTTGTCTGTGTGCTAGGCTACTTCTTTTACTAGACTGAACTCTCTCTGAGCCTTTTATTCCTGGTATCTCCCTTATGTACTGAAGTGCCTGTCACAAAATCAGCACTTAATAGAGAACTGTTGGATGAACCAATGAGTGATTCTAAACCAAGGGGATCAAATGATCAGAGGAATATTTACGTCAATCTGGACCAACAAGATGGATTGCTCTCCTTCACCCCAGGAATACTTCTGCCTGTTAAAAGACTAGCCTCTGTCCTGGGCATCTGTGAAAACTGTGATGAATTTTTACTCCTTCCTCTTCTCCACACAGATCCCTGCTTTATGCTCTTTGTGGCTCTATCTAATTGTCAAGGTAAAATCCAAATGGGTAGATAATCCTTCATTGATTTGTTTTATAAGTTATTTTTCAGATGGTATCCTGATGTCAATGTGGACTACCTTGCTAAATTTGAGAAATATCAAAATCAATTTAAATAAACATACTTTGAGGGATGGCTTTTTTTCTCACTTCGAGAATAAAAACTTTCTGGCCTTATTTTTTTAAAAGAAGTACTTTTTTGGGTAAACAATGACCATGTGAATGGAAAGAGATTTCAGGGAGGTCCTGGTGACCTAAGGTAAGGGACAGAAGCTTGAGTTTGACCCATGTTTGCCCCCATGTTCTGTGACTAATGGATTATGGGAAATGTAAGTTGAGGGACAGGTTTTTTGGGGGAAGATGGTGAGTTTGAGTTTTGACATCAGGAATGTGAGGTGTTTATTGGACATAGGTGGATAGAGCCAGAGGCATTGGTGCTCATGAGAGAAGTTCAGGCTACAGCTGAGTGACTAGGATCTGGAGACAGAGAGGCAGCACAGCAGGCAAGTAGCTGTATTAACTCTGGAGCCAAATTGCCAGATTCAAATCCCAATTCTGCTGCCAAATATCTGTATAACCAGGTCAATGTTCTTAACCTCTCTGTACTTCCATTTCTTTACCTCTAAAACTGGCTTTAAAATCCCTATCACGGCCAGGCGCAGTAGCTCACGCCTGTAATCCCGGCACTTTGGGAGACCGAGGCGGGCGGATCAGTTGAGGTCAGGAGTTCGAGACCAGCCTGGCCAACATGATGAAATCCCATCTCTACTAAAAATACAAAAATTAGCCAGGCATGGTGGCGTGTGCCTGTAATTCGGGAGGCTGGGGCAGGAGAATTGTTTGAACCCAGGAGGCAGAGGTTGCAGTGAGCCGAGATCACGCCACTGCACTCCAGCCTGGGCAACAGAGTAAGACTCCATCTCAGAAAAGAAAAAAAATAAATAAAAAATCCTATCTCTTAGCTTGTCATGAGAATTAAATGTCACGAGAACAGTGCCTGGCACACAGTAAACACTAGATAGTCATTTGTTATAATTATTTACTTAATAGTTGAAGGTTTGAGGGCGGATGAGATCACCCAAGGAGAAAATGTAAAATAAGAAGAAAAGAACATAATGAGAGAGACCTCTGCAGAATGCCAGCTCAAACTAGACATTTAGACATAAAAATAATACTATAGGGTTCTCAGTCTCAAGAAGTTTATAATCCTGTGGCAAACACAGCATAACTTCTGCTGTAATCGATGCTCGAGGACAATGGGAGAGGAGAATTAAAAAGGAGATTTTGAGAAAGAAACAGAATCTCTATTCAGGCAACATGTCCTGGTAGAAATACTGAATGGAAAAGGAAGATAGCAATGAGGGAGAAATTATTCTTTCCATATCAGGGCTAAGCTTATAAAAATAATGATTGGTGATGTGCCCATTGGTTTCTGCATCACCTGAAACCTCAATCTAGAGCTGAACCTCCAGGGTTTTCCTTCAGGGGTCATCAGTCCTGGGAGCTCTCTGCACTGAGGGAGGAGGGTTGCATGTGAACCACTCTGGTGCTGGAGCTGAGCAGAAATATATGCAAAAATCAAAAACAAACCCCAAAACCAAAAGCCAGTACACCTCATACAGAGCAATTGCATTCAACCCTGTTTGACAATTTCCCTCCTCCTATTTATAACTTCTTCCCCTTTGTTAAAGTTTCCAGTGATGTCACCTTGCACTGCTTTGGGCAAATGTGTTTACTCTTGCCCGCTCAGATCCAACCCACCACAAAGCACAGTAAGTGCCAGGGTTTGACCAGGGAAAAAAGAAGCCAATTGTCAGCAAGGCTCACAGGACTGGTAAATAGAGGCAGCACCAATGACTTAATGCTACTCTGGACAGCTCAAGGAGAGAGGCCCAAGGGAAAAGACCATCTGGGTCTTTTGTCTTCACCGAGCCTTGGAAGAGGCCTCCATGGCCATGTCCACCACAGGGTGTAAATCCCCATGGTGGGCATGACCACGGAGGAGACCTGAGTTTTGCTCTTGTTACCCAGGCTGGAGTACAATGGCGCGATCTTGGCTCACTGCAACCTCTGCCTCCCAGGTTCAAGTGATTCTCCCACCTCAGCCTCCTGAGTAGCTGGTATTACAGGCGCCCACTACCACGCTCGGCTAATTTTTGTAGTTTTAGTAGAGATGGGGTTTCACCACATTGGCCAGGCTGGTCTCGAACTTCTGACCCCAGGTGATCCACACGCCTTGGCCTCCCAAAGTGCTGGGATTACAGGAGTAAGCCATCACGCCTGGCCTTCCTCTATGACTTTGAACAAATCACTTAACTGCTGTGAGTTTTAATTTCCCTGTCACTAAATGGAGAGGTCAGGTTAGATGATCCAGAAGGTGTCTTCCAACACTTAGCATCTCTTAAATATGGTCATATCCTGTATTAATCTGGTAGGTGAGATTATGGTGAAGTAACAAAAAAACCTACTTTTCCAATCATGTTTCTTAGCAAGAGAATTCAAGGCAGGAAAATAAATTCATAGGAACAGCAGAACAAGAGCTTAGCCCTATGTCGAATGCGACAGGGCAAGTGCAAGGAAGGGACTGCAAAGGATGCAAGGGGGATGTATGAAGAGAGGACAGGCTTGTGCAAGACAAAAGGAGAACAGTGTTGTCCCTGCACCCCCTCCCATACCTGTGAATAGAGGCTGCCATGGGCTCAAAGCTCATCTTCTGAGCCAAGGACCAAACCTTAGCTTCCGAGATTGGCCCTAATGATCCATGCTAGTGGGCCATGGACGCCTTCCATCGAGTGACCTTAGCTGGTTATCTCCATGGTAACAGCACACATCCCAAACTGTTCCTTCCTGTGTGAGAGGAAACATTTCAGAAATGGGGGAAGGCTGAATTTAACAGTGGTTTTTCCCTCTTGTGACCCTTCTCCTTTGGCAAAGCGTGCACTTTTTCTGAGCACACTGCAGTCTCCTGAGGAAAGTGTCCACAGAGGAGGAAGTTTTGTGACTTTATTTGCAGATGCATGCCCGGACACATTTTTAAAGTAGAAGCCTGAATCTGCTTTTCTTTGAGTATTTCTCAGGGCATTCCACCTTTCTTTTGAACAACTCCCCAAAGAGAAAAGCCAGCATGCTGTCTTCTTGTTGAAAGAGAGAGCTCAGAAAGGTTAGGTAGCTTCCCCAGAGCTACAAGCAACATGGTAGCAGAGTTAGGCTAGAAAGCCAGATGTAACAAGGCTGAGGCTCCACTGGCCACTGTTTACACCCTACCTGCCTGCATTTCAGGCACAGCCTGAGCCACCAGCCACCATCCTGGCCAACTGGCTGGCAGGTCTCCCTCCAGCCCTAGACTCTGCCTCTAGTCCCATGACCGATGATATGTCCTGTGATTTTCTTCAGCACAGTACACAGACTTTAAGGTAAAGGCATGAGGCAAAGTATGCTCTGCCTGAAGCTGGAGTTTAAGTTACATTTTAAGCTCAATGTTCTGTTTGTTCTACAATGTCTACGGTCAGAGCAGCATTTTACAGGATGATAAATTACCCTCATTTAGCTGAACCCTAGAAGTGCATGTCTGACCATGAAACCCTCCAGTTGCAGCTCTGAAAGGCACCAGGGGGTCCACTTTCCAACCAGAATCATGAGCCAAGGGCATTCATTCCTTGGCCTGACTTCAGCCTTTCCCGGTAGATTTGATCCCATGATTCTACCAGTGAAAGAAATCTTTTACTGTGTAACATCCCTGCCTGACTCTGACGTACAAAGGTGTAATTAGAACAGCGTGGAGCAGGCAGGATGATCTATTTACCTCATCCCTAACATTTAAGTGCTTTCAAAATATGTTTTTAATATCTTAGGTGCACAGGGCCAAATTATCCTCTCAGTTTTTCACAGGCATGAGTAAATCCACACAGACTAAACCCCTTGGGCCTTAGGTTCTGCTTAGAAATTTTTTTTTTTTTAAAGAAAACAAATATCCCATTAAAACGACAAAGTGTACTCTGCATATTTTTAGGACAATTAGAGTTTAGAATTCCCTCTCCTTCCGCCCATGGCTTAAAAAAATAAAAAAATTCTTAACCATTTCCTTACGAAGAATGACATTAAACGGGGACAAATGGAAAGGCTCTCTTGCCTTTTAGAATAATCATCTCGTCTTACATCATCAACGTACCAACTGATGGATCAGGGCCCTCCATATTGTTTGGGAAGGATCCAGGCTCCACTGTACTGTTGCCAGGTAAATTCTTCAGGTAGGTAGTTACTAGTGAACTGAAGGGAAACACTTACTTGAAACAGAAAAGCCAATCTCACAGGAAACAGAGAAACATAAAAGTAAGGATGCTTCCTACCATTTGCTTGATTCAAAAACAGGTCATGCAAATAAAATTACGAAGAAGAGGCTGCCGCAGGCTGGCCACGGCCTCAGCCTGTGGGCAAGAGATACAGACAGAACAAGTGGGAGGGGCTGGAATCAGTCCCAGTCTGAAGGAGACCAGGAGAGGGAGGAGAGTCAACCCCAACCCCACACTTTGTGCTTCACTGTGTTGGTAAGTTTGTGTTGTTGTTCATACAGCAGCTCTTTGCCCATTAGCAGGTGCTGCTGGGCCACGCGTGTGGATAATATTTGCCAAGCCAACATGCAGGTCAAACGTTTTCTTGCAACCAAGCTTGGAGCAACATCTTAGCAGCAGTTGACCTGTCACTGCATGTTCAAAGTCCAAAGGCTCCAGAGCTGCCATATTTAAACAGAGAAGTCCATGTAAGACCATCTGCAGCTTGTTTTCCATTCATTACAAAGCATTTCAAAGGATGAAAAGCCAAGCCTCATTCACCCCATGGTTCAGACAGAAATAAGATATGCCCTCAGGAGATACTGACTTGGGAGAGGAGCAAAATCCAGAGATGTCTTGGGAAACGTATCTGTGATGTCTTAGAAACTAATTACATTGAAAAATCAAACGAAGAATTCATGACTTCCCAGAAGGGAAAAAATGTGTTTATTTATTTAAATTAAAAAATATTGTGAAAATTACAAAGTGTTAAATACAAAAGACAATTCTATACAACTCAACAGAATAAGAAGGAAGTATATACATCACTTTTTAATAGGTGCAGAGAGACTTGCACCAAACTTCAGGATTAAGCAATGGAAAATGTGACAAGGCACATGTCCGTCGCAGTGAAATTTCAGAATTCAAGTGATTCCAGGCAAGAGGCCAAACTTAACTTGGCTTCTTTCAACTTAAACAGCCCCCTTTGGCATAAATCCACACTGAATTTTAAAGTGAACGGAGGGCCTTTTTCCCCCAAATATAAATTTCCTTTAGCTGTATGTCAAAGCGGACTGATAAACCAGCTCCTACACTGTTAACCCTTCCATGGAAACAGTTGTTATTGCTGTGTCTCCAATCCATGCAGAGTATTTTTCTTTTAAAAAACAAAAAAAGAAAAAAAGAAAAAGTGGCCGGGTGCAGTGGCTCATGCCTGTAATCCCAGCACTTTGGGAGGCCAAGGTGGGAGGATCATTTAAGGCCAGGAGTTTGAGGCCAGCCTGGCCAAAATGGCGAAACCCCATCTCTACTAAAAATCAAAAAATTAGCCGGGCATGGTGGCAGGTGCCTGTAATCCCAGCTACTCAGGAGGCTGAGGCAGGAGAATTGCTGGAACCCAGGAGGTGGAGGTTGCAGTGAGCCAAGATCACACCACTGAACTCCAGCCTGGGCAACAGAGCACGATTCTGTCTTAAAAATTAAAAAAAAAATAAATAAATAATTTTTTAAAAAAGTAAATAGAATTAAATTTGACCTTTTACTTCCTCCTTGTCTTTAAGGGCCTAATGGATCTGCAAAACTGTTGACCACAGGAATACTTGGAGACATTGGAAACATTCCTGTGTGTTTTCCTTTAGACTTTGCTTTCCCTTAGCTGGGAGTTTTAACATCACACATTCTCCAGAGAACTTTGCAGAGGAGAATGTGGTGTCTGCCTCTTTCCTTCAATCCTGGGAAAACTACAGCAGGGCTGGGTTGGTAGCTTGCCCTGAATTCCCCAGTTTTATGTGTTCTGAATCTCCAACTGCTCCTTTAAATCAGCAGATCCTTGTTCAGACTAACCGGCCAAAGGGGAAGCATTTGGTCCAAGCTTCCTCACACCAGGCTGTGGAGTATTTATCACAGAGTCCTAAAATCTAAAGACATCCTCCCAACCCCCTGGGGATGGAGATCGTCAGGAGCCTCATGCAGACAGCGAGCTTCTTGATGACATGCCCGGGACCACACAGCAAATGAGTGTCAGGGCTCAGGATCAGGAAGCACAGAACTTGGAGCCCAGCTTTGTGCAATCTCCGCCTGAGTATGCCCTTCTAGGTCTCAGCTACGTGACGAAATACCACATTATGTCCTCTCCCAGCTCAGAAAACTAGGCTGGGAAACTGAGCAGCAGCAGAGCTAACGGCTTGGCCTTGTTTGACCCCACCTTACCCCTTCTAGAAAGATCAGGAAGAGTCCCCTGAACCATTGGGAGTGCAGGTTAGATTCTGGGGAAGCTCTTCTGATCCAAAGAATGTCATGCCAGCATGTGATGCTGCATGGTCACAGGTCAGAGTTCAAGGTCATAAGTTAGACAAAAGGTCAAAATAGCAGATCATCTCTTATAACCCCGGCCAATGTTAACAGGTTTAAAAGTTACGTTTTTTTCTTATAGTGTGCAAATGGGCTGGGTTCAGATCTCCAGCTTTCTCCCATCAAAAATCCCCCTCTAATCCAAAAGAAGCTTGTAACCCACTGTGAAGGAATGCCACAGGTACACAGTAGAGTTACTTAGAGCCAATCAGATCTAGAAGGACAAAGCTCTAGGCAAGATAGCAAATCACAACTAGTCTCTCAGCATGTCCTAAGCATTCGGCAGCCCTGGGAACAGGCAGACCCTGCAGGAGCTACCCAGGGCATCCAGTGAGAAAATGGCAAGCATATCATCCCGCCAAATTCTGATCAGAACCCCAACACCCAGGCCCCGAAGTCAGTGTACACGCCGCACATCTCCGTGGCTTTTTCAGTGGTGGGTGCAAACCACAGGCACATCCCGGACTCCTTGGGGCTGCTGGTTCCGGCTGAGCCTAGTCCCCCACCCCACCCCGAATCAGGGGTTTACTGAGGGGTCTCTTCAAAGTGGCAGCCGCACTGTGAAAGTGAAACCAGACACTTGAAAACTGTCTTTCCTCTCTCTAAGGGTGCTGGCTGTTGGAGCCACCGGCAGGGGTCCCGGGGATGCTAGGAATTCTGATGGATGTTCTCCGAGGACCCTTCGCTGCTCTCGTTGAGGGGCGTCTCCGAGGTCTCCTCCAGCTCATCGTCTGCCCCCTCCTCCTGAATGGTGAGGCGCACGTCCGGGGAGGAGGACTCGGAGCTCACGCTGTCCCCTTCCATGGAGCAGAGGGTGCAGGACAGCGCGGGCGCCACGCTCTCCTGCAGCATGTTCAGCATCAGGGGCACCTGCACCGACCTCAGGCCCGACACCACGGGCAGCGGCTTCATGGCCTCCCCCCAGAGCCGCTCCTCGTCTTTGTACAGCAGCAGGAGGTTGGACTTCTTCTCTCGCCTCTTGGATTTCATGTAGCCCAGCATGATTCCGATCAAGAAAATGCCATAGAAGGACATGACAACCAGAATGTAGAAGTACTCGTTGCCATTGCCGCTGCCGCCGCCGGGCGCACGGGACTCCAGGGGGCTGCTGGAGGCGGCGGTGCCAGGGTGCGTGCTGTTCAGAGGCTCCATCTTCAGCATTGAGGCTGCCTGCACAGCAGGGGCTGGGGAAAAAGCCGCAGGTCAGAACTCTCCCCCAGGTCCTGGGCACAGGGAGGAGGGGGAGCACAAGGTTTGTGGAACTGCAATACCAAAAAAGCTTAAAAGTGCATGAAAGAAATAGCACAAAAGGCTTCGCCAAACAGCTGACAAGAGTGAGCTATGAGGGCTTGGAGTGCAGGGGAGAGAAGCCCGGGGAGGTTCACTGGGAAAAGTAAGAAGGACTTTTTTTTTTTTTTAGTGTACACATTTGTCCTGTTTGTAGTGAGCAGTATTACTTTGATTTAAAAAAAAAAAAAATCAATGTAAGACAGGAGCATACAGTAAATAATATCTTTAAAATTGGGAAACGTATTTTAACTGAGCAGAAACAAAGTTTACATTGTGTTTCCAAAACCAAACTATTTTAAATTCAAAACAATGTTTCCTTAGAACAAAGAAAAGCAGAAAGAAAATAAAGGAAAAAAATTCATCTATTAATTGGCAAAAATGTCCCGCTTTCAAATGTTTCTGAAGCAAAGTGTAGCCTTGCTAACTTACCAAGGCTGACAGTTTGTCCCAAGTTTTGAATTCCCAAATCGTCCAGTCCAAGAGGGTTCTTCTGCTCTGTCCGGCTCTGCGCTCTGACAACTCCGCTGCTGCAGTTGGGATATATAGTCAAGAAGTGCATCGTCACGTGCTCTGGGAGGAAAATTTACAACAGAGGCTGACCGTGGCAGAGTGAGCAGTGAACTGAAAGCACTGCAGTTCAACTCCCTGAACTTTGCAGCTGTGAAAAGTGAAAAAGACTGGGAAGTGAGAACTGCTCCTCACGCCCCAGCGCCCGGCCAGGGTTTTCAGGTAGCCATGACGATGAGTGAAAAGAGGAGAAAGGAATGTGCTCTGTTGGAACCATTACCCCAAAGCCCACTCTCACTGAAAATTAGCTCATGCTTCGTGCGGCTCCTGGGGAATAACCATTATTGGGCTACACGTTGTCAGAGGCAGCTGAATCCCATCATCCGGATGAAAGACAGTTGGAAGCAAGGGCAGGATTTACAGTCAAGGAACTGGGGCTTCGATTTCAGTTCTTCCACTCCGTATGCAAATACGATAAATCCTTCCGTAACCTTTCTGCACCTCACATTCCTCGTCTGTAACATCGTTGTGCCTGGGGGTCTTCTGCAGGTAGGATTATATAAACCATGTGACCTTTTGAGACCCTTTCAGCTTAACCCTTCTAAGATTGAAGGCTGGCTGGTGTTGCTTAGCCCTCTAAAAGCAGAGATTCTAGCTGCCTTCCACATCAAGGTCACAAACCTATGTTTATAATAAGTTGTTTTAAAAGCTCACACGTTCTTTTCAGTGGTCTGCATTAAATGGAAACATGTTGTGGTAAAAGATACTATGGGCCGGTTTTGTTCCATCCTGCCATACACAGCTGCTCCTCTGAAGCCTCATGCAGAGATAATTGACACGTCTCTTTGCTGTCTCTGGCAGGTCAGGGGAGGAGCAGGACTATTTCAGAGTGCAACTAAGCACAGTTCAAGTTTTTTAAACCTCGGTAGACCCTGTGTTTAAATGGCTGCTGTGATCAAAATTGGAAGAGGAATTGCAGGCTTTAATATCAGTTCTCTGCTCCCTGGGCTGCTTGTTCTGAGGCTTTCATGCTAAGTGGAAGGAAACTGGGAGGGATCCACTCCCTCCAGTTGTCTGTGGCCTGTGGATTGTAGCCAGACTGTCTTGTGGGCCAACTCTAAAGGAAACATCTCTCATGGTTCTGCTGTAGTCAAACTGACGCATGCGACATCCACCTGACCTGCTTGAACATATATAGCTTAGGCACTGGAATTTTCACTGCAGCTACAGGAACCCCCCTGGGTTTGCACCTGATCCTGATTCTAAGAAGACACCTGGAGGAAGAACAGGAAGATTAACCGAATGCTGCCATTTTTCCCACTTGACTAGTCACCTGTGTTCACCCATAAATCCCCAGCTGGCACTGGAGGTACCAACCATGGACCACTCCGGCATCACGATCATCCATACACTGGAACAGTGCTCACACCAGTAAAGATACCCCCACCATTGTGTTAATATGTAAAACCCTCCATAGCTACCTCGGCCATGGTAGACTTGGCCTTTTCAACAGGTGTCCATCATAAACACTAGAACACTTCCATCTACATCTAAGCCTACACTGGAATGTCTGGGACCCTAGCACAAGACAGGCCCAAGAAAGAGATGCCTGTTGATTGTTGACCCTGGTATTGTTTATTGTATACCTTAGGACATACAAGATTGGTCATCACCCAGGGATTGTCCAACACCGAAGACTGGAAGCTTTGAGTAGGCAGAAAGGAGGTGGGGATAGGGGTTACCAGACTCAAGGAGGAGGAAGTACAAAGCCTGGTGCCAGGAAGCCAAACAGAGGCTGAAGTTTTAAACAAAATAAATCCCCAAACCTGAGCCGACAGCCCCAAGGGAATATAACCAAGAAAAGAGATGAGTGTGGGGAAACATCTAGAATGAATTCCAAAGGACAAAGCAAGTCAGAGCCAAAGGAAGAGCAGGACTGATTGCAGGAGTCAGGGAAGGAACAGCCCAGAAGAAATTCTGGGCTGCCTGCTTGGAGTCTCTGCTGTCCCGATTCCCACGTACTTCCTGCATGGATATTTCTACTAGAGTTAAATGAGGCCAATTGCAGTGGCTTATTTAGGTAATCCCAATGCTTGAAGAGGCTGAGGTGGATGAATCACTTGAACTCAGGTGTTTGAGACCAGCCTGGGCAACACAGTGAGACCCCTATCTCTACAAAAAAATACAAAAATTAACTAGGCCTGGTGGCGAGTGCCTGTAGTCCCAGCTACTTGGGAGGCTGGGGTGGAAGGATCACTTGAGACCAGGAGTTCAAGGCTGCAATGAGGTCTGAACATGCCACTACACTCCAGCCTGGGTGACAGAGCAAGATCTCTAAATAAATAGAATAGAATAGAATAGAATAGAATAGAACAGAATAAAATAGTTCAATGAAATGATGCAAAGAAAGCACCATGTCTGGCCGAATGCGCATGCTCAGTGTCTGCCTTTAGTTTTCATTGTTAGGAGTACACTGTTGCTCCCAAGGGCTTCAGGTTGCCTCCGTCATGTGTGTGCCCATCTCCAGACATTTTACTCCAGACTTTTTATCACTGCTCCTTCACCTGTCTGTCACTCCCAGGAATGGAATTTAAGAGAAGGGAATTCCAACTTCAAAACACATAGCTCAATCTTCTTCCCAGACCTCACTCATGACAGGGATTGAGTGAATAATGGCATAAAGAATGCTGCCATTTTTCCCACTTTATGGAAGTGAATAATGGCATAAAGAATGAGGGAGAGGGGGCACATCTAGAAAGTGCACTCTGTCAGGAGAGGATGGGACTGCACAAAAATTATTAATTATAGCTACCCCAGGCCTCAGTTTTAGGAGACAGCAATGTTAAAGAAATAAATCAATTTTAGCTAGCATTTCCATTTCCTGAACAGTGTCTTTTCAGGAGCAAACGTATCTAATTCTGATGAAGTCCAATTTATTTTAAATGTTTTTGGTTGTGCCATTTGAATCCTATCAAAGAAATATTTGCTTAACCCAGTCATGAAGATTTTCTCCTGTTTTTCTTCTAGAAGTTTTATGGTTTTAGCCTTACATTTAGGCCTGTGATACATTTCAAGTTAATTTTATTCTACAATGTAAGATATGGGTCAAGGGTTTTTGGGCGGGGTTGTTTGTTTTTGTTTTGCATATGGATGTCCAATTGCTCCAGCATCATTTGTTGAAAAGACTCCTTTTCCTGTTTAAAATTATCTTGGAAACTTTGTTGAAAATCAATTGACCTTATGTATGCTGGTCTATTTCTTAACTCTTCATTCTGTTCCTTTGATCTGTCTTTCTTTGCATCAATATTTTTCTGTTTTGACAAATCCATTTTGAACTTGTATTTTAAATGAGTCTAAGATACACTGCAGTTCAAATCTAGCTTAGTGTCTATCATGTACCAAGAACACATAAGTCCTGTGAGGTCAGGTATTATTACAACTATTTCATAGACAAGGAAACTGAAGGTCAAAGAGGCAAAGCAAGTTGCTCAAGGTCAAATCACTAGCAGTACAGTCAGTCAGTATGTGACCCCAGATCTATGCAATTCCAAAACCCATTCTTTTTCCACTACCTTTTGTCTCACTGAATGGGAAACAAAAAGAAACTGAGAAAGAGTAGGAAGTGAAATATGGACATTTTTCCAACTTCTTTTGAGTCTTCATAAAGCTTTTTTAAAAAAAAAAATGTGAATTCTGACATAACTAGATACACATAAATACACATGTGGAACTACAAGTTGTCTTTTTCTGAATTCATATTATTTTAGGTACTGGAGGCTGCACCAACCTCAGCATGTTCTAGAAGTTATCAGTGAAGCAGTAATACTCTCACCCTATACCTATGTTGTCCATAGTACAGTAGTTTCTCTGCCTACATATACAGCCTGATATGGTTTGGCTCTGTGTCCCCACCCAAATCTCACCTCGAATTGTAATCCCCACGTGTCAAGGGTGGGACCAGGTGGAGGTAACTGAATCATGGGGGCTGTTTCCCCCATGCTGCTCTCATGATAGTGACTGAGTCTCATGAGACCTGATGGTTTTATAAGCGTCTGGCATTTCCTTTGCTTGCACACACTCCATCCTGCCACCCTGTAAAGAAGGTACCTGCTTCTCCTTTGCCTTCCGCCATGACTGTAAGTTTCCTGAGGCCTTCCCAGCAATACAGAACTGTGAGTCAGTGAAACCTCTTTCCTTTATGAATTACCCAGTCTCAGGTATGTCTTTATTAGCGATGTGAGAATGGACTAACATAAGCCTGTTCTGGTCTTCTTGTTTTAATGTGGGTTTTTTTGTTTGTTTTTGTTTTTTCCTATTTGATCCTGACACACACTTTCTCTAGAGCTTTGAGTACTTTCATTTCCTGGTAACGTCATTTTTACCAGATGACCCAGGAGTCCCTGGCCACACATCTCTGAAATTATGTTAACAGCTTCTGTGACTAAACAAAGTCTATGCTGGGATAACAGCATGGCTGTGAATCTCATCAGATTAAACTAAGTCTGGAGTCCAGAAATCCGACCCAGCTCAGCCTTGCCGGTGCTACGTGACTGGCTGGGTTGCATAATTGCTCTGTGTTTCAGTTTTAGCCACCCTCGAGCATGTCAAAAGTAACATCATTAATTGTCTCAAGATCCTGAGAAATGTCCCATAATCCACTGGGCTGTCCCCCTCCTGAGCAGACCAGGCTTTGGGTCTGGCAGAATATTGCAAAATGAAATCCTCAATGCCCACCACTGGTTTTGCTTTTCCCAGAAATTCTGTCTGAAAAGTTCTGTCTGGGAACTCAAGAAGTGGATCATCCCTTCTAATGCCCTGAGTCACCCTCCCTGGACACATACTTTTTAGCATTCCTAGCACTAGAAATAAAACAGGGCTGGATTTCTGACAGGCCCTTAGTAAGGTCCCCAGGCCCTCCCTGTAACACCAGCTATGCTGTGGAGGATGTGGCTATCAGCAGGTCCTGCTTAGATATCACCCAAAGGGGGTTAGGAGGGAAGAACCGGAACTCCTGAAATTAACAGTGAAGTTGGTATTAATTCACCTTTGTTATGTATTATTCAAGCATTTTTAACCTGATATCTATTTAACAAATACTTGCATAGTACCTAAAAGTGCCTCAGGAATTGCTGTAAGTACTTTGCAAAGTTTATTTTATTTAATTCTCATAAAAAGCCCTTGAGATAGGCTCTGTTATTACCCCCATTATACAATAAGGAAACTGAAGCAGAGAAAGCTGGAGCAGCCTGCCCCAGATCACACAGCTAGTACATGGCAGAGCTGGCACTGGAACCCAGAGCTGAAAAAAGAGAAAAGAAAGAAAAAAAAGAGAGAAGAAAAACATTGCCTCTGCCTCTATAGACCTTACCATTGGTGAGGGAGGCAGACAAGAATCCCAAAATTGTATGTGTAAAGTTGCAAGAATGACAAATATTGCAAAAAAGAGAGGATGCTAGGAAAGTTAATATTAAGGGGATTGAATTCCTTAGAGAAATCAGGGAGGACCCCCTTGAGGAAGTGATCCTTGAGTTGGGATCTGAAGTTTGAGCAGGAATTAGCCCAGATGAAGTGAGAAGGTAAGAGAATTCTGGCCAATGGTGATCAGTGGAAAGATCCTTCGGAGGAAGAAAGTGGGGAAGGAAGAGAGATGGCAAGAATGAGGAACTAAAAAGTCTACGGGGACTCTGTCAAGGAGCAAAAAGGAACATGGTAGAATATGCTGCAGGAGAGGCCAGCATGGGCCAGATATGTCCACCTGGGAGCATGAGGACAGGAGACCAAGGAAGTGAAAGATTCCTGCTTTGAAGAGCTCAAGTACCAACTGGGGAGACAACCCCAAGGCCTGGGGTGAGTGTGTGATTGTTCAAGACTGACTGGATGCATGATTGCTGAGCACATTGCAAAGAACAAACTAAGAGCATACATGCCTGAGCACAGTTAGCACCAAGGAAACCAGAGTGAGGAGTTGATTGACTTAATGAGTGTGTTTGTGAATAACCGTGGGAACACGGACTTTGCTTCCAAAATTCTTATCAAGAGTTCCAGACAGGCCAGGCGCGGTGGCTCACACCTATAATCCCAGCACTTTGGGAGGCCGAGGTGGGTGGATCACGAGGTCAGGAGATCGAGACCAACCTCCTATGGCTAATACGGTGAAACCCCGTATCTACTAAAAAAATACAAAAAAATTAGTGGTGGCGGGCGCCTGTAGTCCCAGCTACTCAGGAGGCTGAGGCAGGAGAATGGAGTGAACCTGGGAGGCGGAGCTTGCAGTGAGCCAAGATCGCACCACTGCACTCCAGCCTGGGCGACAGAGTGAGACTCAGTCTCAAAAAAAAATAAAAACTAAAAAATAAAAAAAAAGAGTTCCAGACAATTAAAATAAAGCTCTTGAATGTATCTCAACCACATTTCTCAAGAGCTATCAGTGGTGTGTTTGGAGTAATTCCTGGTCAAAACTTTGACAAGGCGACACAGAACTCCCAGAAGCAATAAGACAAATCAATGTGTCAGCGAGTGTAGTTTTAAAAGACGGGCTTAAAAGTACACAGATGGCAAATCCAAGTATCAGGAACTCAGATCAGATGATGGTACAGCATATAGTTTAAGGGCACAGGCTCTGTGGTCAGGCTGCCTAGGCCTGTCTTGGTTCTTCCTACTAGCTGTGTGACCATGGGCACATTTCTCAACCTCTCTGTGCCTCTCAAAGAAGCATAAGAGTATCTATCTCATAAGGTTGATGTGAGGAAGAAACAGAATTATCCACTATTGCACCTTCCATTTAGACTGAGCCCCAAGACAAAAATACGAAAGGTTTGAGCCTCTTTTCCACATCAAGAGTGTTTTTTAAAAATTAAAAGTCGAGCATTTTTAAGAGACAGTCATTGATGTTTTCTCTTCCCCTTCCTGGGGAAGATGTGGGGAAGGGGCTGCTTTCTCCTCGAGTTAAGGGAAGTGAGGGGGCTCTTCGCAGAGGTCACTTGAGAGTCTCAGTGGTCTCTGTGGCCTGTAACCTGCTGGACACAGAGGACTGGGATCAGAACCACATCTAGAAAAATGTGAAGGGCAAGAAACCATGTCCGGCCAGAACTCTGGGGAGAGCTTGCTGAGTTAGGAATGCTCACGCTCCCAGGGTTTTTTTTTTTTTTCTTTGGGGGGGGGGGGGGGTGAGGGTGGGTGTTTTTTTGTTTTTTGTTTTTTGTGTTTTTGAGATGGAGTTTCACTCTTGTTGCCCAGGCTGGAGTGCAATGGCACAATCTAGGCTCACTGCAACCTCCACCTCCTGGGTTCAAGCGATTCTCCTGCCTCAGCCTCCAGAGTAACTGGGGTTACAGGCACCTGCCACCACACCCGGCTAATTTTTGTATTTTTAGTAGAGACGGAGTTTTGCCCTGTTGGTCAGGCTGGTCTCGAACTCCCGCCCGCCTCGGCCTCCCAAAGTGCTGAGATTACATGCGTGAGCCACCGTGCCCAGCCATTCCCAGGGCTTTTAAAGGAAAAGACAGGAGAGTGTTTCCTATAGGCCAGTGGTAGGCAATGCAGGAATGCAGGAGGGAGACACAGACCTGGGCTACATGTTGGTTGGTTCCTGCCCAAGGCAGCCTGGAGCGGGGTGGGAAGTCATGGCCCTGCCCACCAATGACTTCCAGCCTACCCAAGACCCAAGCAGTGGGAGAAAGAAGGGAAGCAGCCTTCACTCTAAATAAACTTGAGAAGTTACGACCCTCCCATAGGCCTGGACATACAAATTACTGTACTGAGATTACTCAGGGAGACTAGAGAAACCAGGGGGGGTTTCTTACTTAAGAGTAACTAGAAAAGTTGTGAGTCTGCCCCAGATTTTCATCACAGGGCAAGGGAGTAGCTGGCCCTAGAGAATGAGTCTGAGGAAGTACTGGGACTTTAGGATGACACCCTGTAAGCCCTGCTTGTTTATCATAACAAATGCATATGTAAAAGCTTGGAACTGTGCCAAGCACACAGCCAGTGTTCAGTTTTCACCAGTATTAAACAATGTTTAAAAAATGCAAAAACACAATATTCAGGAGGACAGGAGACCAAGGAGTCAGAAGATAGGTCCCCGCCTTGAGGAGGGATGATCTAGCTTAAATTTAGGTTTAGGACCAGAAGTGACTATTTGCTATTTTATTCCCAGCAACTGGAATGGTACCTGGCCTATAGCAGACCTTCCAAAAAAGATCTGTTGACTGAATAACAGAAAGAATGTGCTAAACACTCATTATAGACTTTTTAATTTAACTTTTAATTTCACAAAAGCCCAATGTGGGTGATTATGAACAGAATTTTGTGAGTATGGAGAATGAGGCCAGAAAAGTAACTTGTCCAACTTGTCCTGGTCACAGAGCCGGACGAAGCAGAACTGGAATAGACCGTCCTACCTCATGCTGAAATCATGCCAGACACATACTCCATTTCTAGATGCATGATGCTCAGCTGCTAGCCACTTCCTCTGGCCCCAACTAATCGAGAGGTCAGGACAGAAAGAAGATGTTGAGGAAGTGCTTCGGGGGTTCCAGCTCAGGAGGGCAGAACCAACACTTTTATTTAAAAACAGTGTTTCGAAGCCTTGAAAAGGTCTTCCAAAACCTTTTAAGTACCAGATGATAAGGCAGGACCCAATCAAAAGGAATGTCCACTTAGCTCTGACTTCTGCACTTTCCAAAGGCAGTTGGTTCTAAAGAAGGACTTAGGGATTTCAAGAGCATTTCATCGCTTGGGTTGCCCTTGCACGAATACAGACTAAATTATGGGTGGCAGGAAGTAGGGCAGGAAGAGGGGGTCTCCTTTTCTCTAGTGACTGGCTTCCTGTTGCAGCAATTTCCCATCGTGTTTCTCCATTCGTCTCCCTCTAGAGACAGAGCTGAGGTCTATAGCACAGGGTAGCCCAAGACTATGAGGAATCTCTATTTTGCCACAACTGGAGTTCTCAGGATCAGCCTAGCTAGGCAAAAAGAATGGGCAACTCATCAAGAAAGCTCACTCTATCAACATCATGCAGGCAAAATTTGCCTGACAGGTACTGAATGAATAAATCAAAGCTGGTTCTTCACATACCAGGGAGGCAATTGTGAAAAGTGGCACACGGCTGCCCACAATGAACGAGAAACAAAGGAGGCCTGGACACGGGGAGGCTGAGGCTGATACCCAAGGTTATGCTGAGAAAGCAAGTATTCCTTCTGTGCTCAGTAAATAATTGAGACCTGCACAGAAATGCTAATGTCAGAAATGCTGATTCATGCTGAGTAGTGAGCATAAGGAGAAGTGAATGGTCCCTGCTTCTGCCTGGGGGGTTCCTGTGGAGTAAGGAAGCCACATGGTAAGTTGATCATTGGTCATTAGTCAGGTAGACTCATAGCTATGTGTCTCACATTAATATTTCAAAAAATTTCAGCCAAACCCATCAGGGTCCTGACCTCATGCTCTGCCATGTTTAACCTAATTAATGACATATTCATTTGGCCTATACTGGTTTATTTATTCATTTGTTGATTCATTTATTCAAATAAACACACCTGTCCTGCAACCTAAACCAATAGATATTTTATAAACTTAAGGGATGAAAACAACAAAAAGATGATTGCAAAGAAAGTAAGTCAAGCCACGCGTGGTGGCTCGCACCTGTAATCCCAGCACTTTGGGAGGCTGAGGCGGGTGGATTATTTGAGGCCAGGCATTCGAGACCAGCCTGGCCAACATGGCAAAACCCTGTCTCTACTAAAAATACAAAACTTAGCTGGGTGCAGTGGTGTGTGCCTGTAATCCCAGCTACTAGGGTGGCTGAGGCAGGAGAATCACTTGGATCTGGGAGGCAGAAGTTGCAATTAGCCAAGATCACATCACTGTACTCCAACCTGGGTGACAGAGAGACTCCATAAGGAAGAAAGGAAGACAGGAAGAGAGAAAGAGAGAGAGAGACAGAGACAGAGAGAGAGAGAGAAAGAAAAAGAAGAAAGAAAGAAGAAAAGAGAGAAAGAAAGAAAAAAGAAGAGAGAAAGAAAGAGAAAGAAAGAAAGAAGGAAAGAAAGAAAGAAAAGAAAGAAAGAAAGAAGAAAAAGAAAGAGAGGAGGAGGAAGAAGAAGAAGAAGGAAGGAAGGAAGGAAGGAAATAAGTCAAATAAAATAAAAATTAGCATTGCACAGCAGAGGCTAATGTTGGGGCTTTGTCAGATCCTAGCTTCTTAGCTGAATGATACTGGGCTTCTCTTTGAAAAGGACCAAATATTTGTCTACAACAAATCACACACCAAGCCCCCAGCAGTGTAGACCCAGGACTGCCACCTCCTCCTAGCACTAGATCACCGTGGCGTGAGAGCCATCATGTTCAGTCTGCTCTGACTGCATGACTCATAACACAGGCCCAACCCATAGAAATCCTGGCCCCTTAATGCAAATCTCCTGGGAAAGGAACTTCTGAGGTTTTTTAAATAAGAAAAAAAAAAAACAACTCTGGGGCTCATTTGAAACTGTGCATACTCTATACCTTTGCTCTTACCTCTGGCCATTTGCATTTCTTCTTTGAAGAAACATCTATTCAAGTCCTTTGCCTATTTTTCAGTTGGGTTGTTTGTCATCCTACTGTTGTGTTATAAGAATTCCCTATTTATTCTGGATACTAAATTCTCTATATATTCTGGATACTAAATCATTCTGGATGATTTGCAACATTTTTTCCCATTCTGAGTTGTCTTTTCATGTTCTTGATAGTGTCCTTTGATGCATACAAGTTTTTAATTTTGATGAAGTCCAGTTTATCTCTTTTTTCTTTTGTTGCTGTCCTTTTGATGTCATAACTAAGAAATTGTTGCCCATAATTTACACCTGTGTTTCCTTCTAAAGTTGTAGCTCTTCCATTTAGTTTCTTGATCCATTTTAAGCTAAAGTTCCATGTGTGATGTGAGGTAGAGGTCCAAATTTATTTTCTACATGTGGGTATCCAGTTGTCCCCACACCATTTGCTGAAAAGAATATTCTTTCCCTATTGAATGGCCTTGGTATTTTTGTGGAAAATCAATTGACCATAGATATATGGGTTTATTTCTGGACTTGCAATTCTATTCCATTGATCTGTATGTCTAGCTTTATTTCAGTACCACACTGTTTTGAATACTGCACCTTGCAGTAAGCTTTGAAATCAGAAACCATAGGTCATCCAGCTTTGTTTCTCTTTTTCAAGATTGTTTTGGCTGTTTTTTAAAAAAGGGCAGTTGGAAGTTGATGCCAATTGCATTGAGTCTCTAGATCAAATCTAGGAGTGTTGCCATCTTAACAATATTGAGTCTCCCAATCCATGAACACAGAATGACTTTCCATTTGCCTTATCTTCCTTAGTTTCTTTCAGCAGCATTTTGTAGTTTTTAGTGTACAAGCCTTGTACATTCTTTGGTAAACATATCCTATAAACCAAAAAATATCTGAGACAGATCTCAATCTATTTAGAGGTTTATTTTGCCAAGGTAACATACATATGCCTGGGAGACAGGTCTGTGTCGTTCTTTAAAAATGATTTTTAGGATTTTTGTACATTGATTTTGTATCCTGAGACTTTGCTGAAGTTGCTAATCAGCTTAAGGAGATTTTGGGCTGAGACGATGGGGTTTTCTAGATATACAATCATGTCATCTGCAAACAGGGACAATTTGACTTCCTCTTTTCCTAATTGAATACCCTTTATTTCCTTCTCCTGCCTGATTGCCCTGGCCAGAACTTCCAGCACTATGTTGAACAGGAGTGGTGAGAGAGGGCATCCCTGTCTTGTGCCAGTTTTCAAAGGGAATGCTTCCAGTTTTTGCCCATTCAGTATGATATTGGCTGTGGGTTTGTCATAGATAGCTCTTATTATTTTGAGATACATCCCATCAATACCTAATTTATTGAGAGTTTTTAGCATGAAGGGTTGTTGCATTCTTGTACACCAATCACAGACAAACAGAGAGCCAAATCATGAGTGAACTCCCATTCACAATTGCTTCACAGAGAATAAAATACCTGGGAATCCAACTTACAAGGGATGTGAAGGACCTCTTTAAGGAGAACTACAGACCACTGCTCAATGAAATAAAAGAGGATACAAACAAATGGAAGAACATTCCATGCTCATGGGTTGGAAGAATCAATATCGCGAAAATGGCCATACTGCCCAAGGTAATTTCTAGATTAAATGCCATCCCCATCAAGCTACCAATGACTTTCTTCACAGAATTGGAAAAAACTACTTTAAAGTTCATATGGAACCAAAAAAGAGCCCACATCGCCAAGTCAATCCTAAGCCAAAAGAACAAAGCTGGAGGAATCATGCTACCTGACTTCAAACTATACTACAAGGCTACAGTAACCAAAACAGCATGGTACTGGTACCACAACAGAGACATAGATCAATGGAACAGAACAGAGCCCTCAGAAATAATGCTGCTTATCTACAACTATCTGATCTTTGACAAATTTGACAAAAACAAGAAATGGGGAAAGGATTCCCTATTTAATAAATGGTGCTGGGAAAACTGGCTAGCCATATGTAGAAAGCTGAAACTGGATCCCTTCCTTACACCTTATACAAAAATTAATTCAAGATGGATTAAAGACTTAAATGTTAGACCTAAAACCATTAAAATCCTACAAGAAAACCTAGGCAATACCATTTAGGACATGGGCGTGGGCAAGGACTTCATGTCTAAAACACCAAAAGCAATGGCAACAAAAGCCAGAATTGACAAATGGGATCTAATTAAACTAAAGAGCTTCTGCACAGCAAAAGAAACTGCCATCAGAGTGAACAGGCAACCTACAGAATGGGAGAAAATTTTTGCAACCTACTCATCTGACAAAGGGCTAATATCCAGAATCTACAATGAACTCAAACAAATTCACAAGAAAAAAACAAACAACCCCATCAAAAAGTGGGCGAAGGACATGAACAGACACTTCTCAAAAGAAGACATTTATGCAGCCAAAAAACACATGAAAAAATGCTCATCACCACTGGCCATCAGAGAAATGCAAATTAAAACTACAGTGAGATACCATCTCACACCATTTAGAATGGCCACCATTAAAAAATCAGGAAACAACAGGTGCTGGAGAGGATGTGGAGAAATAGGAACACTTTTACACTGTTGGTGGGACTGTAAACTAGTTCAACCATTGTGGAAGTCAGTGTGGCGATTCCTCAGGGATCTAGAACTAGAAATACCATTTGACCCAGCCATCCCATTACTGGGTATATACCCAAAGGACTATAAATCATGCTGCTATAAAGACACATGCACACATATGTTTATTGCAGCACTATTCACAATAGCAAAGAGTTGGAACCAACCCAAATGTCCAACAATGATAGACTGGATTAAGAAAATGTGGCACATATACACCATGGAATACTATGCAGCCATAAAAAATGATGAGTTCATGTCCTTTGTAGGGACACAGATGAAACTGGAAAACATCATTCTCAGTAAACTATCTCAAGGACAAAAAACCAAACACCGCATGTTCTCACTCATAGATGGGAATTGAACAATAAGAACTCATGGACATAGGAAGGGGAACATCACACTCCGGGGACTGTTGTGGGGTGGGGGGAGGGGGGAGGGACAGCATTAGGAGATATACCTAATGCTAAATGACGAGTTAATGAGTGCAGCAAAACAACATGGTACATGGATACATATGTAACAAACCTGCACATTGTGCACACGTACCCTAAAACCTAAAGTATAATAATAATAATAATAAAATGATTTTTAGGGCTTCAATATTGAAAGGGGAAAAGCAGGCTAAAGAGGAAAGAAGGAGAGTATGGTCATATTACTGAATCCACATGTTGCAAGAGACAAGAAGCAGGTAGGAGAATAGTCAATTATGTATTTGTCTTGCACTCATGATAAGGTGAACATAGCGTAGCTACCTGTGGAGATATTTAACTTTTATCTGCAGCTATCTGCTTAGGAACAAAAGGAAAGGCAGCTTCTTGCATGACTCAGATTTCAGCTTAATTTTTTTTCTTTTGGCATAGTGAATTGGGGTCCCAATTTTTTATTTTCCTTTCACAGTCCCTAAGCATTTTAATTTTTTTGATGCTATGATAAACGCAATTGCTTTCTTAATTTTATTTCCAGATTGTTCATTGCTAGTATATGGAAATACAATCAATTTTGTACATTATTCTTATATCCTGCAACCGTGTTGAACTTGTTTATTAGTGTTAATAACATTTTAGTGGATTCTTTAAATTTTTCTCTATATAAGATCACGTCATCTATATAAGATCAAGTAGAAACAGTTTTACTTTTCAATCTAGATGATTTTCTTTCCTTTTCTTGCTAAATGTTGTTTATTTGTTTAATTACTTTTCTGAACTAATTCTGTATTGTCTACATTCTTTCTCATGTGAGGCCACTGAAGTCTCTACTCAGTTAGTTTAATGACCAGATGATGACTAGACATAGAATCATTTCACTTAAACTTCTGGAACCAATAAATCTCCTAGTCTTTACCAGGGAGCTCAATTTACATGTTCAGCCATACCTTCAACACTCAGATAGCTAGTTTACAACTCTATGCTAGCCTTCACTTCCCCCTTGCACAGAACCTTAAGGTCAGACAGGGGTGAGAGAATAGGTCCTATTGAGGTCTTTCCTGAGTATGCACACACCTTTCTAAATGTGTGTGCCTTTCTGGATTCCCTGGAATACGTCAAAGCTCTTCAAAGTCTCAGTGAACATCTCATTCCTCAGTTTTACTTTTTTAAACTTTGGTTTTTGTTTTCCTTGTAAGTTTATTGTTTGTCCCAGCAGCTATCCATTGCCTCACAGAGTTTATCAATTACCCCTAACTGTTTTCAACAGGGGTCCCTGGGTAAAATATTTTTCTCACTGGACAAGCTCAAGTCAAGCAAACAAAGACAGCCTTGTAAGCAGCATCCTCCAGGAAACTACCATAAAGGTAAAATAGTGACAATTCTGTGGGAATGAGGCTTTAAAGGAATTCCAGGCCCACTCTCCTCTCCCACGGGTGGCTGCCAGACTGCTAGATTTCAGTGTAATTTCATTTTCAGGCTGTGAATTTTCTTTATTTTAATTGATAAAAAGATATTTATTGAGCATTTTCTAGATACAAAGCACTTTGGTATATACTACGAAGGAAGAATAAGAAACAGTCCCTAGCCTCAAAGTCCTTCAACTGAGGTGAGGATAGAGCTAAATAATTGACTAGCTGTAATACAAAGGAAATTGAAATAAATATTAAAGTCAGGTCATAAGCCATCCTCTAAAGAACTGCATGTCCAGGGGATGGATTAGCAAGGACTTCATGAGCAAGTTGCATTTAGGTTCAGGCTACAAATTTTCAAAGCTACTGCAGAGCTGGAGGCAGAGATGGGAACAGAGCAGCGTAAAACACCATAAAGCTTTTTGTTCTGAGATCTAGCCTTTTTTAAAAATAAACACCCCCCAAGTTTCTACAAACCTTTAATTTAAAGTTCCAAAAATTGTTGGTTCTGATATTTTATGTCAGTTTTCTTGTTGCTTTTATGAAAGAGATAATTTTCAGAAGTCCTTGCTCTGCCATGTTCTTTGACATCATTTCTGCCTGGCATTTGGTATAGACCATTGCATGGTGGTCAGAGCTTGAACTCTGGCAGCTAGACTGCATGGGTTCAAATCCTAGTTCTACCGGTTACTGGCTGTGTCACCATAATCAAGTTTCTCATCATCTCTGTGCCCTGGTCTCCTTCTCTATGAAGTAGAGATGGTAATACTCCTATATATACACTGCCTAAGATTGCCATGAGGATTAAAATACTTAATACATGTAAAACCATAGTACAGGGCCTGGCTTATAGTAACTACTCAATAAATTCTGATTACCGCTGCTATTATTGTTATCATTTCATTTCTGTAAACATGGCTGGGGGAAGGGTTATTATCCCAGCCATTTGACAAAAGATAAAGGGGGACAGAAAGAGGCTAAGAAACTTGCCAGGGATCACATAGCTGGAAGTCCTGACTGTGCTGCTGTAAAGCAAGATGCAAGGTGACCCCAAGTTTATGCCCACATATTCCACTGGCCAGCCATAAAGGAAGTCAGGGCCTAAACGCAAAAATAACAAATTGTGATCCCAAGAACCAGAGACTCCCATCACACCTCCCTTTTTTCTCTATACTCAGCAGAGAAGGAAGAGCAAAAGGCTATGTTGAAACAACCTTTGCAAAATTATTTTTGAGGAAATTATGACAGTGAAAGAAATCAAACCTGACTCCACCTTGCTTCTAACCTTTAGGCTGTCCTGTTCATTCCTGGGCATAGCCCAAACTAACTTTGGGAAGGAATTCAGTTCGTGATTTCACTCTGAAACAAAACTGATAACAGCCCTATTCTTAAAAGATCCCCTTCTTCCTGGGGACCAGTCTGCCTTTGCAGGACCAACAAATTAGCTACAAGATTAGAAATTACAGTTTAGGGGTTGGGCAGCCTCTGGTCTCAAGAGTCTGAACCTCCCCAGATTGCTCCTGGGGAGTCTACATCACTATTGTAAAACCTAAGATCAGTGCTTGGGATATTGTGCAGACCCTGCTCTGGATGGATCAGCTGACACCACCCAGACCTGTAATCTGGCTCAACCAGTTCTGCCATCCCACCCAGGAACAGAAGGCAGCAAGAAAAACTCACTTCGACCCCCTATGATTCCACCTCCAGCCTGACCAAGCAGCACTCCCCAATTCCCAAGCCCCTACCCTCCAAATTATCATTAAAAACTCTAATCCCTGAATAATCAGGAAGACTGATTTGAGTAATAATAAAACTCTGGTCTCCCACACAGCCAACTCTGCGTGAATTAGTCTTTCTTCATTGCAATTCCCCTGTCTTGATAAATCGGCTCTGTTTAGGCAGCGGGCAAGGTGAACCCACCGGGTGGCTACAATATGTGCAGATGGTACAAAGGAAATCCTAGGGAGAGCCAATAAAGGGAAAAGTGCAAATGAAGAAAGGGCTCCAAAGGGTACCAATCAGTGAGGGGAAAATATGTTTTTCCCCGTATTGATTTTCACCTCACTTTCCCCTGGGAGGAAAAAGACTCCCTCATCAGTTCCAATGCATGTTATACTTGTAATTCATATTTATGTTGCCTGCTTTCTAGAGTCTGGGGCATCCAAGTGACATGGCCCACCACTCCAAACTTGCCTTGCCTCAATGAAGAGCCCCAGCAGGGAGTGCAAAACCCTTGTAGGCCAACTCCCAACCTCTGCCCCTCCCTCCATTTGCCCTACACAGTTCCATTTAACAAACAAATATTGAACATTCTCTCTGGGCAAAGGACACTGCACCCCTAGAAGGGTCCTTCGTTGATAGAAGGGAGTCCAAAGATAAGAAGCAGTCTCCAGCCTCAAGAATGTAAAAACCAAGTATGGAAATGAGAAAAGGGCTCAAGCCAGTAGAGGGCCATTAACTCCAAGGACCATCAATGAGGTAGAAACCACAAGTCCAGGAGCTTCTGAAGGAAACAGTCCTTCAGCCTGGATGGATCAGACGGCACTGACTGATACTGTGCTAGGTATTGCTAGGAGTTGAAATGAGCATGTTGGGAGGTAATACGAGTGCAATCCAGGAGGCTGGAGCAGCCTCAGGGAAGAAGAGGATACAGGGTATGTTCAGAGATGAGCTAGGTACATGTCAGTGAGTACTAGGAGAGTGCGACCCACAGCATGTAAGGCCTTTATCCTGGACCAAATAATGTGGACACAATACAAATATGGGTAAGGGGATACTCTGCAGAACTTGGAAACAGAGCACCCCGTGTTCACATGAGAGACCTAGGTCAACTAATGGGGCAATATTTGGAGGAGGAGCTGGAGGGTGGTTTCTACCCCAGAGTCATGTTGGTGGCGGAGGCCAGACACCGTTCCCAACAGAGGCAAGATTGGTGGGGTCACCACACCTAAACATTCTGAGCTCCTCATTCATTTTGGTCAAAATACCCTTGGGCCATGGACAGGTAAGAAAACTGTTGGGAATCATTCTGGAGCTGACAAGGCCAGGGACATTGCTGATATTCAGTCGTAGGGGAGTGTGGCCCAGACCAGCAAGGAATGGAAGAGAGAAAAGGTTAGAAGGCTAATGCTCTGCTCCTGGGAAGAAAACTGGAGTGGAATCAGCAGGAACAGAGAGGAGGAGATGGGGGCTAATGCTGTGGGAATCCACAGGCAGCTCAGACTGCTCTTTCTTTCTCTCTTTCTCTGAAATCATCTTTAGGGCATTAAGGGTCACTTCCTACCCGCCACCCACTCCACTCTACCCCCTTAAGTGTCCGTGTGTGTGGTATGACAGCGTCCTCTCTAGGGCATGGAAAGTAGCCATCTCCAAAGATGAGAAGCACTAATGCATCCTGCTGTGTTCGGGCTTAGGGAGAAAAGGTAAACTCAGGAGGGTGCCCTAGGGAACTAGGGTCTGGATGCCTGGGCTCCAGGTCTCCTGTCCCACACTGGGGCCATTGCCAAAGTCTCAGAAAAGTTTCTGGGCACTGAAAAAGCCCTCTGTGACAAGCAGGGAAGAGTGACATGCCATGTGAGTGCCAACTCAAGTTGCTGGAGGGCACCACAATAATGGCTCAGGGGCAGGCTGCCCTTTGCTTGAGGTGGACCACAGCTCAGCCTATGCTTCCAGACCTTGCTGGCACTTCACAGATCATCTAGTGGGAAGGATAATTGCCACTTGCACCTCAAGAGCTTGTTCACAGACACATAGACCAATGGAACAGAATTGAGAACCCAGAAATAAGGCCACACACCTACAGCCATCTGATCTTTGATAAAGTCAACAAAAATAAGCAATAAGGAAAGTACCCTCTATTCAACAAATTGTGCTGGGATAGCTGGCTAGCTATACGTAGAAGAATGAAACTGGACCCCTGCCTTTCACTATATACAAAAATTAACTCAAATTAGATTAAAGACTTACATGTAAAACCACAAACTGTAAGAGTCCTAGAAGAAAACCGAGGAAACACCATTCTGGACATTAGCCTTGGGAAAGAATTTATGACTAAGTCCTCAAATGCAATTGCAACAAAAACAAAAATTGACAAGTGGGACCTAACTAAACTAAAGAGCTTCTGCACAGCAAAAGAAACTATCAACAGAGTAAACAGACAACTACAGAATATGAGAAAATGTTCACAAACTATGCATCTGACAAAGGTCTAATACCCAGAATCTATAAAGAACAAACAATTCAACAAGTAAATAAAAAAAAATTAAAAACTAGGCAAAAGATATAACAGGTACTTCTCAAAAGAAGATATGCAAACAGTCAACAAACATATGAAAAACTGCTCAACATCACTAATCATCAGAAAAATGCAAATCAAAACCATAATGAGATACCATCTCACACCAGTCAGAATGGCTAGCATTAAAAAGTCAAAAAACAACAGACGCAGACATGGCTATGGAGAAAAGGGAACACTTATGCACGGCTGGTAGGAATGTAAAATAGTTCAGCCACTGCGGAAAGCAGTTTGGTGATTTCTCAAAGAACTTAGAACTACCATTCGACCCAGCAATACCATTACTGGATATATATCCAAAGGAAAATAAATCATTCTACCAAAAATACACATCCTCTGCTCTTTGAAGTGCTTTGCTAGTGGTTGATTTTTGGCTCTAAAGATGAGCATATAATTCTTTTGCAAAGCAGAATATGGTACGTGTCTACCAGGTTATAAGCCCCTGTCTGGGGACAATGTCTTATTCATGTTTGCCTCCCTCATGAAACCTAGCCAGGGTCTGACTATATTTATATTATATATTTATTGATCTAATCAATTACTCAACATTCAAACAACTTCTTGGACAAAGAGCTTCCTCACAAGATGGCTAGAATTGTCAGAAAGTTATTGTATCAGCCAAAGCTGCAACCCTGGAATCTCTTTTGATGAGTCATTGCTCTCCCCTATGTGGCTATCTTAGAATATTTTCCTTTGTCCTCAACCTGATTGGCCCACAAATAGTTGAAGTGAGGATCCATCCTCTGCTTCAGCCTCCTCCAAATCACTTTTTTCCTCTCTTAAAAATATTCATACCCTAAAAGAGACCATAATCTTGACTCAGTAACTAGACACTAGGGAAAACGAAATTAAAAAAAAAAAAAAGGAAAAACTGAGTTCAAAGACAACAAATGACGAGGATTGGTTTGAGGTTTGGATAGGATTCAGCTCCTTGATCCCATGAGTCACTTTCAGGGAAGAAAGACACAAACCCCTGGAATACTCAGGGAAAGCAGTGGAATTCTTTCACCTCTATGAATGGCACCTGTATTAGTCTGTTCTTATGCTGCCAATAAAGACATACCTGAGACTGGGTAATTCATAAAGGAAAGAGATTTAATTGACTCACAGTGCCATATGACTGGGGAGGCCTCATAATCATGGCAGAAGGCAAAGGAGAAGCAAAGTCACATCCTACATGGCAGCAGGCAAGAGAGAGAGCATGTGCAGGGAAACTCCCCTTTATAAAACCATCAGATCTCATGAGATTTATTCACTATCATGAGAACAGCATGGGAAAGACCCACCCTCATGATGCAATTACCTCTCACAAGGTCCCTCCTATGACATGTGGAAATGGTGGGAACTGCAATTCGAGATTTGAGTGGCCACACAGAGCCAAACCATATCAGCACCCAAGGAAAGACATTCTGTAACTGGACAGAGCAGTCAGATGATGCAATTGAGTGTTGTTTTCTGCAGACCAGTGCTACCTTAGTGGTGCTTACAATGAAGATACAGAGAGGCAACATAAAGAAGCATGTTTTACTCAATGCACAGAAGGGAACTCAGAGATTATTTAATCTAGCCCTTTCCATGTACAGGCAAGAAAATGGAGGCCCAAAGAGAGGAAATGAATTAAGCAGTTACCTACATGTATCTTCACAGATCTAAATTTCCAGTGTCACTAACCAGGCTCACACCTGGCCTCCTGCAGCTATATTTCAGGCAAAAATAGAATGGCTCATCCTTCACCTGCTCCGTGATACATCGCACCTTCCACCACAGAACAGATGCACAAGACTAGAGCCAAGAAATGCCTTAAATGATGTCTTCACCTCCAGGGTCACACAGTGAAGCCCTGGGGTTGGGATGTTCTAGTTCTCAGGTGAACAGATGGCTTTATGAATGTCAATTATGTTATTTTGATTTATAACATACATATACATACATTATATATTTTAATATGTATCGAATGTAATATTTTTCAAAGAGGGTAAAGGACAGGACAGGTGAGGGACTTTTATCTACATCATTTCCTTAAAGAGGAGAGAGGCAGACAGGAGAACAAAAGTATCCTGATAATGTTGATAATGGTTTGTTCTAGCATAGAGGGGAATTCTGGAAAGGCACCTTAAACAGGGCCTTTTCCTGCCATAAAATATGCAGAATACACATTCTCTTGATAGGGAGCGAATTCTCTTGAGTACTGATTGTGTAAATGTGTGGCACCTCCCCCACCTCCTGCTTTCTCTGTGTGACATGCCTGCTCCTGCTTCATTTTCTGCCATGAATAAAAGCTCCCTGAAGCCTCCCCAGAAACCAAACAGATGCTGGCACCATGCTTGTACAGCTGGCAGAACCATGAGCCAATTAAACCTCTTTTCTTTATAAATTACCCAGTCCCAGGTATTTCTTTATAGCAACGCAAGAATGACCTATTACAGATGGGTGAAGTCATTATTATGAGCCAAGTGCTTTGCATGAACTATCTTATTCAAACTTTACAATGACCCACCTTACAAATCGGATAACTGAGATACAGCCTAAGATCACAAAGCCATCAGGTGGCAGACCCCAAAATGAAGCCCAGGTGACTTTGACTCCAGCACTATGCTAATTTCTTGTACCCTGATGCCACTTGAAGTAAAGGGGCTAGAGAGCATTTAAAGGTTAAAATTCTTCCTTTAGGAATCCGAGGGACAGAGGAGCTATAGAAAAAAAAGAATAAGTAAATAAAAATAAATAATGTGGACAAAAGGAGCTGTTTGTTGAGCAGACAGGAAAACTGTCCCCCATGAAGCATCCACTGTCATTCTGCCTTCTGCCTGCAACTGAGTGAGGGATCTGTCCCATGGAAGAGACAAAGCCTCTTCCCACATATCAGCTCCAGAGAGTAATGTATTTGTCAGCAGTTATGCGTTACAAGTCTTCTCTCCTGTTTTAACTTGCATCAGTGGTGCTTCTGCACTAAAACATTAAGGCCTCCCTGCATTTACCAACCCAAAGTCCTGTGAACAGTGATGGAGCAAGCTGGGGGCACTTTTTTGAGGAAAAGCCACCTTCTCGGTGGCAGAATGAGTGATTGACTGCATTGCCCCAAAGGTTCAGGATCAAGTCCTATTATGGGCGGTGATTCAGTGGGAAACCTCACCACTTTGCAGCTCTTTGTCTTTTTCAAAAACCAACAATGGCATGAAGCAGTTGGACACAAAATTTATTACCTGAAAATTCGATCTAAGACTCAAGTTCAAATAATAATTCTTAAAGTTCATATTTGTTGAAACGTAGGCTTATTCTTATTTGAAAATTGCATGTATAGGTGGCTTGGGATTAAAATTCCAAAATACATGCTGTTTAACCATCTGCTTTTATGTGTTTTCTCCTAGCATTGAAGTTGTGGTTAAATAATACATGTTTTACATTTAAATAAGTGGAAAGATGGCCAAGACCCATTGAGAAAAGCAAACATTTAGCTCCCCGTTTCCTCTGGCTAGTTTTTAGAACACGTTTGTGAATGCCTTTCCTGAAGAACAACCTTTAATCACACCAAAGACAGACATGTTTGTTTCAGTGATTTCAATAACATGAGAAACGAAATGCGTATTGCTAGAACATAAGTATTAGAGACTATCTACTCCAACAATTTCATTTTGCAGAAAAAAAAAGCTGAGACACAAAGAAAGGAAATAATTCTCTTAGACCTGTATGAAAGAAGCTACCCTTTGCTAGTACAGTGCTCATAAAGACAAGGTTTTGCCCTAAATAATACCAAGTTAGATGAGTGAACATTTCTCCAAGCCTCAAAATGTGTCATTTTCTGAAGCATTTCTCATTAGTTGCTTTGATTAAGGTTGACAATGTCATCAGACTCTGGGACTGAAGCAGCCCAAATTGCATACTTAGTTAATTATTATCTAATAACCAAAAGTATATTCTTGCTAGTTGTGGCAAAGGTAACTAATTGCCCATCAAAGACTTGTGCTTTCCTTTCTATTATACAGAGTTTTTGTTGAAAAATGGCTTCCAGGCCAGGACTGTATTCTATCTCTTTTCTATTGGTAAGGTCATGTGACTAGTTTTCATCAATGGAACATGAGCAAAAGTGACGAGTGTCACATCTGGGCTAAAACAGGTAAGAAGCCAGTGTGCCTTGTCTACAAGGTGGAAGAAGGCTGGGTCCCTGAATCACTGCATGGAAGGCAAAAGGCCTAAACCTACTTTGGACTCAATATGAGTGAGCAACAGCTTCTATTGTATCACCACTGAGGTTTGGGAGTTCAGCTGTTATAGAAGCTTGCATTATCACTAATGCATGCATCAAATGAAAAGCACCTCAAAATGTAAAAATGTATCCCAAGCCAGTAAATTACATGGAGACCCTGTCTGCATGCTCTGTGTGTTAATTAAGTGATGAGACCTATTTCTTAGGTGAGGGTGCTGATGCTATAGCTTGAGAATCTCTACATATGTCACTGGCATAGTGGAAAGTGCATAGTCATTAATGGCAAGAAGATGTGTTCAAAACCCAGCTCTTCCGTCTTCGAAGTGTGGAATGTTGGACAAAACTGCTTAATCTCTCCGTATCTCCCATCCATGGCTGTGATGTTCAGGGAGTGGTGGTAGGCAAACTTCTGGTAAAATCCTGAACCAGAGAAAGAAGCGTCCATGCCTGCCAAGGGGTTCTCTGGCTCCTTTCCAGATGCACTGAGTCAGTTGGTTCAGGCTTCTGGGAGAACTCCCTGCTGTAGCAAAGCAAATCCCTTCATAGCACACTGACCTGCCTCCCCTATCAATCACATGCCAGCCTCCTCCCAGAAGTCCAGGGGACAGCTCCAAGCTTCTAATGGCCCTGCCTTGGCTTCATCTCCCTTGAGGCTGGACTGACAAAATGAAATCTCTTCTCTACCATCCATTTTATCCCCTTCTTTCTTCTCACTCCTAGTGTTTTTTAAACAGTAAGGTGGCCAGGCGCGGTGGCTCGCGCCTGTAATCCTAACACTTTCTGAGGCCAACGTGGGCAGATCACCTGAGGTCAGGAGTTCGAGACCAAACTGGCCAACATGGTGAAACCCCGTCTCTACTAAAAATACAAAAATTAGCTGGGCGCGGTGGTGGGCACCTGTAGTCTCAGCTACTAGGGAGGTTGAGGCAGGAGAATTGCTTGAACCCAGGAAGCGAAGGTTGCAGTGAGCCAAGATTGCACCACTGCACTCCAGCCTGGGCGACAGAGTGAGACCCTGTCTCAAAAGAAAAAATAAAAAAACTAGTAAGGTATGCCTGCAAATAGTGATGTGCTAGAGAAGTGTAAACTGCTAGAGAATCTCAAGCTATAACATCAGCACCCTCACCTAAGAAATAGCAATGCTCCAACTCAGACCAGCCTCAGGAAAACCCCCAATAGCTACTTTGGAAGATTTTGCTGAGTCACCCAGGACATAGCATCCAGATTGCATGAATGTAACAGCCCCAAAAATGCTTTCTACCATTTCTTAAGTGCAATAAAGAATGTAGAGAATATTAAGACACACAAATAATTCTGTTTTAAATTTCAAGAAGTTCTTTAAGCCCTGTTTTGCCCCCACTAAATTACGAAACACGTAGCTAAACATGCTCTTAACAAAAAAGGTTTTCCAGTTTTTTTAATGTCTTGACTTTTCAATCAGTTTCATCAACTCAGTCAAACAGGTTGCAATTAAGATCAGAAGGAAAAACGTCAAAAAGCCATTGAATTCATTTGGCACATAACATACTAAGGAAATGGCTACGTAAATCCAGCCTTTGCTTAGGTCTTCTGTTTGCTCAGCTGTGTTTATTTAAATTACATATTGGCCTTAACTAGGTCCAATATTTACTATTCAACCCCCTCCTGCTCACCTGAATTTGGGGTTCTTAGTTGCATGGAAGTAGGGTCAATGAATTAAATGTTTCTGATGTGCTGATTTGCATCTCAATTCAGGGGAGTCACTCAAAGTTTGGGGTTCCAGAGACACTAACTTCAGTGACTTGAAGACTCAGCTTTCCTTGAAGCAAGGACATGAAATACATCACAGATCTAACAAAAAAAAAATTTTTAATTTTAAGTCTGGTAATGCGGAAATGGAACTGCAAAGATCAATCACAGGAACTGTTAAGTGAGAGAATAATTAAAGATTATCTAGTTGGATGATCTTTCTAACGAGTTTTTAGCACTGGAGCCCATATTATTATTATTTATTTATTTATTTATTTAGGCAGAGTCTCGTTCTGTGCCCAGGCTGGAGTGCAATGGTGCGATCTTGGCTCACTGCAAGCTCTGCCTCCCGGGTTCACGCCATTCTCCTGCCTCAGCCTCCAAAGTAGCTGGGACTACAGGAGCCCACCACCACACCCAGCTAATTTTTTGTATTTTTAGTAGAGACGGGGTTTCGCCATGTTAGCCAGGATGGTCTCCATCTCCTGATCTCGTGATCCACCCACCTTGGTCTCCCAAAGTGCTGAGATTACAGGCGTGAGCCACCACGCCCGGCCTGGAGCCCATATTATTAAAGATAACTCATACAGAAGCCAAATAAACAAAGTAAGTAAATTCTGAGTTGCTGTAATTATTTAACAAAACAGGGTTGGAGGTTCCAAAGTCCCTATACCCACTGACCCCTTTCTCTTCGGTGTCCCCTAGGGCTCCTCTTCCAAATCCTTGGGCTCCAAAGACCATATTATGAAAACCACCATCTAGTTCAGTCTTCTTGCTTTATGTTGCCCAGAAAGAAACTGAGGCACAGTGACGTGCTCATATTCACTTAGCAAGCTAGTGGCTGGGCCAGAATAGAAACCAAGTCTCCAGACTCCCAGTTCGCTACTCGAAAGACAACAGGCCACTTCTCTAGATGTGTTCACATAATCTCTGGGCCTGTGAGTTTCCTGCCTGTATTGGGAGCCTTTCCATTGACACTTATCTTCTGGTTCTGAGGTCAAATATACAGCTGCCTCTGCTGTAAACATGCAGAACCCCGATGTACAGAAATCTCGTGAAAGGATGACCAGCACGTCCTTGGAGTGGGAGCCTGCCAAACGAGGGAACAGAGAGCAGGGTCTGCATGTCCCGCCATCGACCCAAGTTCTCACACGAGTCCTGTGAGCAAAGATGCATCGGTTCTTGGAGACGGGAAGGCTCCCAAAGATCATCTACTTTCTGAGGCATTTGTAAAATAACTCATTTTCCAAATGAGAATGTATTTGTCCTGGCACTTTATAAACTGATGAGTACTTTAGAGCTATAAACAGCCATGTCTGAGAGGCAGCTTGGACTAGAAAGGGGCTTCTCAATGTGAGTGTGACTCATGGACCACCTATTTTGGAATTACTAGGGGTACTTAGTAAAAATGTGGATTCCTGGATTGAGCATGAATCTGCATTTTAACCAACCATCCTTAATGACTCTTCTACATATGCCACTGGCATAGTGGAAAATACATAGTCATTAATGGCAGGAAGATGTGTTCAAAACCCAGCTCTTCCACCTTCAAAGTGTGGAATGTTGGACCAAACTGCTTAACCTCTCCATGTCTCCAATGCATAGCTGTGATGTTTAGGGCGTGGTGGTAGACAAACTTTTGGTAAAATCCTGAACCAGAGAAAGAAGTGTCCATGCCTGCCAAGGGGTTCTCTGGCTCCTTTCTAGATGCACTGAGTCAGTTGGTTCTGGCTTCTGGGAGAACTCCCTACTACAGCAAAGTAAATCCCTTCATAGCACACTGACCTGCCTCCCCTATCAATCGCATGCCAGCTTCCTCCCAGGAGTCCAGGGGACAGCTCCAAGCTTCTAATGGCCCTGCCTTGGCTTCATCTCCCTTGAGGCTGGACTGACAAAATGAAATCTCTTCTCTACCATCATTTTACCCTCTTCTTTCTTCTGACTCCTAATGTTTTTTAAACAGTAAAGTATGCCTGTAAATAGTAAAGTGCTAGAGAAGTGTAAATTGCTAGTATTATTACTATCATCCATGAAGGAGTTATCGAGAGTGGTTACAGCTCAGCTAGAGAAAAAGGAACCACACTCAAGACAGAATGTAAGATGGAAGCTGGTGCAGGGGTCCCCGTTGAAAGTGGTAAGACTGATCATCAGTGCCACAGGCAAGACAGATAATTATCCAAAGATGCTATAAGTTAGGGAAGGACTCCTGTGATCAGTGAGATGTCGTCTGCAGAGGAGTAGAAAAGGGCAATGAGGTCAGTATGAACAAAGACTTGACTTTGGGACCAACACCAGTGAAGAGGCCCTACTTGAAAGGAACAAGGCCAGGTGTAGTGGCTAACACATGTAATCCCAGCTTTTTGGGAGGCTGAGGTGGGTAGATCACTTGAGATCAGGAGTTCAAGACCAGCCTGGGCAACACAGTGACACCCCATTTACTAGAGAGAAATTGGTAGAGCATGGTGGTATGGAGTGGCTGCCCCACAGCCCTTGAGGCCACTCCATACCACCACATTGCCCCTCCTCAACCACTGAGAACATCCAGGTTAAAATAAGTTTATCTCTATTAAGATGCAATTTAGGTAGCATGATTATATATCCCAATTGTATGGCATGATTCTAGTCTACATGTAGTTATTCATAGCATTTCCTTTCATTATCAGTAATGTTCCACTTTGGACACTACATTACACGGTCACTCAAAGCTTGGGGATTTAACTAATCCCCATTCTTCCTCAGTGGTAAAAATTAATATGTTTCTGAACTCTGTTCTTCATTAATTTAATGATTCTTATGCTTGCATGCTGGCTGTCCACAGGCCAGATACTACTTGTAGATGTGTAGGTGGGGTGGGGACGGGGGTGTCTTTGAACTGTTTTTAAATTAACTTGAGTTAAAAATGGTTGAGTTCTTTGGCATTTTTAATTTGAGAAGTTTCCCCTGAAAGCCTGGATTGGGGGGTTCTCTTGAAAAATTAGATCTGCCATCAATGAAGCTACAATCCCTTCTGACAGCAATTGCCTAGGCCCAAGCTTCCAGGCCAACCCAGCCCTCTCCCAGCTCATGTATTGTTTTTATATTATCTACCTGCTGTAATTTATCATGTCTTGTTACTATATTACCTGCCGCTGTGGGCAAGTGAGTTTGTAGTCCCCACATTTATATAAATGTATTCATGCTATGAGTTGAATTGTGTCTCTCTAAAATTTGCATGCTGAAGTCCTGACCCCAGTGTCTCAAGATGTGGCCTGATTTGGAATTAGGGTCCTTACAGATGCCATTAGTTAAGATTAGTTAATTAAGATGTGTCCCGATCCAATATGATGGATCCTTATAAAAAGGGGAAACCTGGACACAGAGACACACACACATAGAAAAATGCCATGAACATGAAGGCAAAGACGGGATGCTGCATCTACAAGCCAAGAATCACCAGGGATTGCCAGCAAACCACCAGAAGCCAGGGAGAGGCACGAGAGAGTCTCCCTCAGCCTCAGAAGGAACCAGTCTGTCAACACCTTGAGCTCAAACTCTAGCCTTCAAAACTGTGAGAAAATACATTCTGTTGTTTAAGGCACCTAGTCTGTGAAACTGTTATGGCAGCCCTAACACATTTATATAATTTATGTAACTATAAATTATATACATGTATATAATTTTACATATACATGTATATAATTTTATATAAATCCATGATTCTCAGTCAGGAGCAACCTTCCCCAAATGGGACATTTGGCCATGTCTGGAGATATATTTTTGTTTGTTTGTTTGTTTGTTGAGACAGAGTTTCACTCTGTCACCCAGGCTGGAGTGCAGTGGTGCGATCTCAGCTCACTGCAACCTCTGCCTCCTGGGTTCAAGTGATTCTCCTGCCTCTGCCTCCCAAGTAGCTGGGATTACAGGTGCCTGCCACCTCTCCTGGCTAATTTTTGTATTTTTAGTAGAGATGAGGTTTCACCATGTTGGCCAGGCTGGTCTTGAACTCCTGACCTCAGGTGATCCACCCACCTCAGCCTCCCAAAGGGATGAGGTGACAGGCATGAGCCACCATGCCCGGCCTGGAGACATGTTTGGTTGTCACACCCGGGAGGTAGGGAGTAATGAGTGGCGCCTAAGGATGCTGCCTGACATCCTGAAATGCACAGGATGGCTCCCACAACAGGGAATTATCCAGGCCCAGGTGTCAATGATGCTGAGTTGGGAAACGCTAATATAGATGAATACCATAAAGTCATGTTCCACGTGCCAGGCATTCGGGCTTTGCAAGCATTAACTCATTTAATCCTCCCTAAATTCTATAGGAGATGATATTTTTTTTAATTGAATAAGACTTTATTTATGAGCAGAGCCAGAAGAGACATAACAAATTATTATCCCTAGTTTGCTGATACAAAACTGAGGCTGGCATGAAGACAGGTTAATTAACTTGCTGTCAGGAACCCTGGTGTTTTGACTCAGAGACCTTGTTTGAAGCCTATCCCACACGGATATCCCAGCGGGTCAGTGGGTTGAACCCCAGAACAAATGTCCCCTCTCTCCATAACTCATTTTATCCCAAGGACCACCTCCTGAAGCTCCCACTGTTCAGTCTAGAAACTCTGAAAATGTGTATTATAACCTTCTTTGTCACGCTGTTTCCAGCATGTTCTGTCTGGCAAAAGGGATTGGGACTAAATGGAATCAAGATCCTCTCCTGTGAAATTACCAGGCTCTTTGCATAGCATGTCATGAAAATTGGAAACTGGAGGAATGATTCCCAGGCTTTTAGCCTGATGCATTCCTTCCTCATTCAAACTCTTGTTATAAAGTGTATGAGAAATGGTGCAATCAGCTGTAAATTGTCACCACGTCACCCTAGTTTCCCCTCAGTAGCCTAGGGCACCATGTCCCTGACATCACACAGAGGCCACATTTAAATGTAAATAACAGCTGTGAATGCGGGATTCTCAAAGGCAATGAGCAGAGTCCACCCCTCAAAATAGAGTCCTCTTATTTCATGTACGAGGGCTTCAAATGGGACCGTCCAGTGTGTCACTTGCCTCGTGCTGCTGACATTTCCTCCTCTGTAAAACAAGGGAAATAATAATGCCAGTAGCACTGTAGGGAGGATTACATGAATTAATATATAATTAAGATGCTTGCTGCTGTGCTGGCCACATAGAAAGGTCTCAGTAAGTGTCAACCACTATTACTGGTAGACAACTGCTTTCTCCCTGGGTGACCTTGACTAGTTTTCTGATCTGTAAAATGGGAACAACACACACATAATATCTTCTCCACCAACATCAATAAATTGTTATGAGACGTAAGTGAAATAATTAATTCAAAATCAATTCGTACATGTATTCAAACATAAAGGCATTAATATTAGTGGCCTGATTCTCTGTGGGAGATGCGAATTATGGCCTAGGCAGGGTGAGGTGGCTCGTGCCTGTGATCCCAACACTGTAGGAGGCTGAGGTGGGAGGACAGCTTGAGCCCAGGAGTTTGAGACCAGCCTGGGAAAACAGCAAGGCCCTATCTCTACAAAAAGTTTAAAAATATGATATGGAGTGAAGAGCTCATCCACGTGCCGGGAAGGTGGTGCACCCCAGCTGCATGGGAACAGAAGCTCCTGTGCTCAGGACCCTTCTAGACTTCACTTTATATATCTCTTTATCTGGATGTTTATTCGTATCCTTTCAAATACCCTTTGTAATAAATCAGTAAACGTGTTTCCCTGAGTTCTGTGAGCCACTCTAGCAAATTAATCTAACCAAAGGCAGGGGGTGAGGTTCACAGGAACCCCAACTTGAAGCCAGTCAGTCCGAAGTTCCAGAAGCCTGGACTTGCAACCGGGGGGAAGGAGGGGATTGTCTTGTGGGAGTAAGCTCCTAACCTGTGGAATCTGCTATATCTGGGTAGATAGTTGGAATTAAATTAGAGGACACCCAGCTGGGTCCTCCTGCAGAATTGACTGCTTGCTTGCTGGAGGGGGAAAATAAACACATATTTTTGGATCACAAAAAAAAAAAAATTTTTAAATAAAATGAGCCAAGCATGATGGCTTGTGCCTGTAGTCCTAGCTACTCGGGAGGCTGAAATGGGAGGATCGCTGGAGCCCAGGAGATTGAGGCTGCAGTGACCCATCTTTGAGCCACTGCACTTCAGTCTGGGTGACAGAGTATGTCCTGAATGGTATTGCCTAGGTTTTCTTCTAGTGTTTTTATGGTTTTAGGTCTAACATTTAAGTCTTTCATTCATCCTGAATTAATTTTTATGTAAGGTGTAAGGAAGGGATCCAGTTTCAGCTTTCTACATATGGCTAGCCAGTTTTCCCAGCACTATTTATTAAATAGGGAATCGTTTCCCCATTTCTTGTTTTTGTCAGGTTTGTCAAAGATCAGATGATTGTAGATGTGTGGTATTATTTCTGAGGGCTCTGTTCTGTTCCATTGGTCTATATCTCTGTTTTGGTACCACTACCATGCTGTTTTGGTTACCGTAGCCTTGTAGTATAGTTTGAAGTCAGGTAGCGTGATGCCTCCAGCTTTGTTCTTTTGGATTAGGATTGACTTGGCAATGCGGGCTCTTTTTTGGTTCCATATGAACTTTAAAGTAGTTTTTTCCATTTCTGTGAAGAAAGTCATTGGTAGCTTGATGGGGATGGCATTGAATCTATAAATTACCTTGGGCAGTATGGCCATTTTCACGATATTGATTCTTCCTATCCATGAGCATGGAATGTTCTTCCATTTGTTTGTGTCCTCTTTTATTTCGTTGAGCAGTGGTTTGTAGTTCTCCCTGAAGAGGTCCTTCATATCCCTTGTAAGTTGAATTCTTAGGTATTTTATTCTCTTTGAAGCAATTGTGAATGGGAGTTCACTCATGATTTGGCTTTCTGTTTGTCTGTTATTGATGTATAAGAATGCTTGTGACTTTTACACATTGATTTTGTGTCCTGAGACTGCTGAAGTTGCTTATCAGCTTAAGGAGATTTTGGGCTGAGACAATAGGGTTTTCTAGATATACCATCATGTCATCTGCAAACAGGGACAATTTGACTTCCTCTTTTCCTAATTGAATACCCTTTATTTCTTTCTCCTGCCTGATTGCCCTGGCCAGAACTTCCAACACTATGTTGAATAGGAGTGGTGAGAGAGGGCATCCCTGTCTTGTGCCAGTTTTCAAAGGGAATGCTTCCAGTTTTTGCCCATTCAGTATGATATTGGCTGTGGGTTTGTCATAAATAGCTCTTATTATTTTGAGATACGTCCCATCAATACCTAATTTATTGAGAGTTTTTAGCATGAAGCGCTGTTGAATTTTGTCAAAGGCCTTTTCTGCATCTATTGAGATGATCATGTGGTTTTTGTCTTTGGTTCTGTTTATATGCTGGATTACGCTTATTGATTTACGTATGTTGAACCAGTCTTGCATCCTAGGGATGAAGCCCACTTAATCATGGTGGATAAGCTTTTTGATGTGCTGCTGGATTTGGTTTGCCGGTATTTTATTGAGGATTTTTGCATCGATGTTCATCAAAGATATTGGTCTAAAATTCTCTTTTTTTGTTGTGTCTCTGCCAGGCTTTGGTATCAGGATGATGCTGGCCTCATAAAATGAGTTAGGGAGGACTCCCTCTTTTTCTATTCATTGGAATAGTTTCAGACAGAATGGTACCAGCTCCTCCTTGTAACTCTGGTAGAATTCAGTTGTGAATCCGTCTGGTCCTGGACTTTTTTTGGTAGGTAAGCTACTAATTATTGCCTCAATTTTAGAGCCTGTTATTGGTCTATTCAGAGATTCAACTTCTTCCTGGTTTAGTCTTGGGAGGGTGCATATATCCAGGAATTTATCCATTTCTTCTAGATTTTCTAGTTTATTTACATAGAAGTGTTTATAGTATTCTCTGATGGTAGTCTGTATTTCTGTGGGATTGGTGGTGATATCCCCTTTATAATTTTTTATTGCTTCTATTTGATTCTTCCCTCTTTTTTTCTTTATTAGTCTTGCTAGTGGTCTATCAATTTTGTTGATCTTTTCAAAAAGCCAGCTCCTGGATTCATTGATTTTTTGAAGGGTTTTTTGTGTCTCTATCTCCTTCAGTTCTGCCCTGATCTTAGTTATTTCTTGCCTTCTGCTAGCTTTTGAATGTGTGTGCTCTTGCTTCTCTAGTTCTTTTAATTGTGATGTTAGGGTGTCAATTTTAGATCTTTCCTGCTTTCTTTTGTGGGCATTCAGTGCTATAAATTTCCCTGTACATACTGCTTTAAATGTGTCCCAGAGATTCTGGTATGTTGTGTCTTTGTTCTCATTGGTTTCAAAGAGCATCTTTATTTCTGCCTTCATTTCATTATATACCCAGTAGTCATCCAGGAGCAGGTTGCTCAGTTTCCATGTAGTTGAGCGGTTTTGAGTGAGTTTCTTAATCCTGAGTTCTAGTTTGATTGCACTGTGGTCTGAAAGACAGTTTTTTATAATTTCTGTTCTTTTATATTTGCTGAGGATGCTTTACTTCCAACTATGTGGTCAATTTTGGAAAAAGTGTGATGTGGTGCTGAGAAGAATGTATATTCTATTGATTTGGGGTGGAGAGCTCTGTAGATGTCTATTAAGTCTGCTTGGTGCAGAGCTGAGTTCAAGTCCTGGATATCTTTGTTAATTTTCTGTCTCGTTGATGTGTCTAATGTTGACAGTGGGGTGTTAAAGTCTCCCATTATTATTGTGTGGGAGTCTAAGTCTCTTTGTAGGTCTCTAAGGACTTGCTTTTTGAATCTGGGTGCTCCTGTATTGGGTGCATATATATTTAGGATAGTTAGCTCTTCTTGTTGAATTGATCCCTTTACCATTATGTATTGGCCTTCTTTGTCTCTTTTGATCTTTGTTGGTTTAAAGTCTGTTTTATCAGAGACTAGGATTGCAACCCCTGCCTTTTTTTGTTTTCCATTTGCTTGGTAGATCTTCCTCCATCCCTTTATTTTGAGCATATCTGTGTCTCTGCACATGAGATGGTTCTCCTGAATACAGCACACTGATGGGTCTTGACTCTTTATCCAATTTGCCAGTCTGTCTTTTAATTGGAGCATTTAGCCCATTTACATTTAAGGTTAATATTGTTATGTGTGAATTTGATCCTGTCATTATGATATTAGCTGGTTATTTTGCTCATTAGTTGATGCAGTTTCTTCCTTGCATTGATGATCTTTACAATTTGTCATGTTTTTGTAGTGGCTGGTACTGGTTGTTCCTTTCCATGTTTAGTGCTTCCTTCAGGAGCTCTTTTAGGGCAGGCCTGCTGGTGACAAAATCTCTCAGCATTTGCTTGTCTGTAAAGGATTTTATTTTTCCTTCACTTATTAAGCTTAGTTTGGCTGGATATGAAATTCTGGGTTGAAAATTCTTTTCTTTAAGAAGTTGAATATGGGCCCCCACTCTCTTCTGGCTTATAGAGTTTCTGCTGAGAGATCCACTGTTAGTCTGATGGGCTTTCCTTTGTGGGTAACCCGACCTTTCTCTCTGGCTGCCCTTAACATTTTTTCCTTCATTTCAACTTTGGTGAATCTGACAATTATGTGTCTTGGAGTTGCTCTTCTCAAGGAGTATCTTTGTGGCGGTCTCTGTATTTCCTGAATTTGAATGTTGGCCTGCCTTGCTAGATTGGGGAAGTTCTCCTGGATCATATCCTGCAGAGTGTTTCCCAACTTGGTTCCATTCTCCCCGTCACTTTCAGGTACACCAATCAGATGTAGATTTGGTCTTTTCACATAGTCCCATATTTCTTGGAGGGTTTGTTCGTTTCTTTTTACGCTTTTTTCTCTAAACTTCTCTTCTTGCTTCATTTCATTCATTTGATCTTCTATCACTGATACCCTTTCTTCCAGTTGATCGAATCAGCTCTGAAGCTTGTGCATTCATCACGTAGTTCTTGTGCCATGGTTTTCGGCTCCATCAGGTCATTTAAGGACTTCTCTACACTGGTTATTCTAGTTAGCCATTCTTCCAATCTTTTTTCAAGGCTTTTAGCTTCTTTGCAATGGGCTCAAACTTCCTCCTTTAGCTCGGAGAAGTTTGATCGTCTGAAGCCTTCTTCTCTTAACTCGTCAAAGTCATTCTCCATCCAGCTTTGTTCCATTGCTGGCAAGGAGCTGTGTTCCTTTGGAGTGGGAGAGGAGCTCTGATTTTTAGAATTTTCAGCTTTTCTGCTTTGTTTTTTCCCCATCTTTGTGGTTTTATCTACTTTTGGTCTTTGGTGATGGTGACATACAGATGGGGTTTTGGTGTGGATGTCCTTTCTGTTTGTTAGTTTTCCTTCTAACAGTCAGGACCCTCAGCTTCAGGTCTGTTGGAGTTTGCTGGAGGTCCACTCCAGACCCTGTTTGCCTGGGTATCAGCAGCAGAGGCTGCAGAAAAGCGAATATTGCTGAACAGCAAATGTCACTGCCTGACCATTCCTCTGGAAGTTTCGTCTCAGAGGGGTACCCGGCCGTGTGAGGTGTCAGTCTGCCCCTCCTGAGGAGTGTGTCCCAGTTAGGCTACTTGGGGGTCAGGGACCCACTTGAGGAGGCAGTCTGTCCATTCTCAGATCTTAAACTCCATGCTGGGAGAACCACTACTCGCTTCAAAGCTGTCAGACAGGGACATTTAAGTCTGCAGAGGTTTCTGCTGCCTTTTGTTTGGCTATGCCCTGCCCCCAAAGGTGGAGTCTACAGAGGCAGGCAGGCCTCCTTGAGCTGCGGTGGGCTCCACCCAGTTTGAGCTTCCCGGCTGCTTTGTTTACCTACTCAAGCCTTAGCAATGGTGGGCGCCCCGCCCCCAGCCTCACTGCCACCTTGCAGTTCGATCTCAGACTGCTGTGCTAGCAATGAGTGAGGCTCCGTGGGCATGGGACCCTCCAAGCTGGGTGCAGGATTTAATCTCCTGGTGTGCCGTTTGCTAAGACCAGTGGAAAAGCACAGTATTAGGGTGGGAGTGACCAATTTTCCAGGTGCTGTCTGTCACAGCTTCACTTGGCTAGGAAAGGGAATTCCCTGACCCCTTGCGCTTCCCGGGTGAGGTGATGCCTCGCCCTGCTTCGGCTTATGCTCAATGCGCTGCACCCACTGTCCTGCACCCACTGTCTGACAAGCCCCAGTGAGATGAACCCAGTACCTCAGTTGGAAATGCAGAAATCACCCATCTTCTGTGTTGCTCACACTGAGAGCTATAGACTGGAGCTGTTCCTATTCGGCCATCTTGGAACTGCCACCTTAGAGGGATTTCTGTTTAGCATGCAAAATAAAACCTACCTAAAACTTACCTCTGGTGATACCCATCTAAAGCCATGCTTCTCAACCTCTGCAGACTCAATGGCTGCTGTTTTTCATAAATATTTCAAATGTCTTCTTTATATTCTGAATTAAAATTTGCAAGTAATATAACTTGCCTATACATGGAATTTTCAAAAAATATCCATGTATTAACCTAACATTAAAGGTAAAATAGAGAAAGGCAATTTATAATAACAATACAAGCATCATGGAGCAAGTGCTTGGATGCAACACTACTACTCATGGTCTGCAGAATCACCATGAATGCAACAGCTACAAATGTAGATTGACACCTGTGTGTTATGTGGGAGATGCAAATGCAATAAACAGCTTTATCATCATTAGTGCGATTTTCCAAAAATAAAGCAATTGTATCAGTGTGTTAGGGCTGCCATAATAAAACACCACAGACTGAGTGGCTTAAACAATAGATATTTATTTTCTCACAGTTCTGGAGGCTGTAAATTTAAGATCAAGGTGTCAATAGGTTTGGTTTCTTCTGAGGCCTCTCTCTTTGGCTTGCAGATCACTGTTTCTCACCATGTCCTCACATGGTCATTTCACTGTGTGTATGTGCCTGATGTTTTTTTCTCCATGTCCTAATCTCCCCTTCTTAAAAGGACACCAGCCATATTGGGTTAGGGCCCATCCTAATGTCCCCATTTAAACTCAATCACTTCTTTTAAGGCCTTATCTTAAAATGAAGTTGCATTCTGAGGCTTCAATATAGGAATATATGAATTTGGGGATGGGGAGGACACAATTCAGTCTGTAACAGCAACCTACTCTTAGTAAATTTCTAAACCAAATAATGGAATATAATCTTCCCTCAATTTTCAAGATAATTGGATTCCTGGAAAAGTTATTGTATGTTATTAAAACTATGCCCCCAGCTACCAAGCCCACATTATTTTTATATCTGTCTTAGTCCATTTGTGTTGCTATGGCAAATTACCACTGACTGGGTAATTTATAAACAATAGAAATGTAATTCTCATGGTCCTGGAGGCTGGAAGTCCTAGATCAAGGTGCTGGCAGGACTGCTATCTAGTAAGGGCCTGATCTCTGCTTCCAAGATGGTGCCTTATCACTACATCCTCTGGAGTGGATGAAAACTGTCCTTACAGAGCAGAAGGGACAGAAGGGCAAGAGAGCATTTCCTTCAACCTCAAGCTCTTTTTAAGGGTATTAATCTCCTTCATGAGAAGGAGCCCTCATGACTTAATCATCTTTCAGAGGCCACACCTCTTAGTAGTGTTCCAATGGGGATTAAGTTTCAATATAAATTTTGGGGGGGACATCATCATTCAAATCATAGTGATATGTGCAGTGGAATTAGATTCTAGACTTAGCTCATTAAAAACAGATTATACACCCATGTGACTGTCCCACTGGGCATTTGACAATTGTGCAGGCTAAGAGATAATTTATTTGTGCAGGATTGTTGAGTACTGGGACAGACAGCACCAGCTTCTCCCCATTAAATGTCAGTGATACTTCAATCACTGTGACACTTAAAATGTTCCCTAAGGGGGCAGAACTGGCCCCTTTGAGAAGGCTTGATTTGAGGAAACCCAATAATAAACCATAATCTAAATGTTTCTCTTGCTAGAGAAAATCACCATTCCCTATTTGCTAACTTTTGATGATTGTTTTTAGATTTCCTAAAATTGAGGAAAAACTGTTCATGTATTTGATAAGCTTGACTGCAGGGCTATCTGACATACTGGAAATTACCCAAGCACAAAAAGGATTCCAAACACAGGTTATGTTGGTTTTTATGCTGTTCCAAATTAGCCACGCCAATGATTCTGCCAGCTGATCTGATCAATAGTCTAAGACTGATAGCATGCAATAGGGAGTAGAATTTTTCCCCTTGCTACATATTGGGAAAGAAGCCAAAATTAAATTTGCCATTGAAAAATCTCAACATGTTTTAACAGTGATGTTTACCTTGAATTCATATATGCAACTGAAAAAGGATCAAGAAGAATATAAAGAAAAGCCATCGTTGTTTACCTAATAGTGTTATGTGCCTAAAGTCCCGCAACCAGCAGGTGGTGGAGCCACATACTCACCATCTGACACCAGAGCCCTGCCCTCCACCACCGCTCAATCCACAAGGATGAGATGTCCAGGAGAAGGCCAAAAACAAAGCAGGCAAATGCTGTGGGACATGCAGCATTTCTCCAACAAACCATGAGATCCTTCTTAGCAGGAGGAGCAGGTGGGATGGTTCCTTAGAGCACTTCATACTCCATCAACTTTAGAATTTGATTAATCTTTGAATAAGGCTAAAATTTCACTCATATTATCAATGTCTAAGTCCAGGGAGAAAAGGTCTAAAACATATTTGATTAAGCTTTGAACATGTGTTATATCTTGTTTTTTAGAGACAGAGTCTTGCTCTGTCACCCAGGATGGAGTGCAATAGTGTGATCATAGCACACTGTAGCCTCAAACTCCTGGGCTCAAGGGATCCTTTTGCCTTAGCCTCCTGAGTAACTGGGAATACAGATGTGTACCACCATGCCCAGATAATTTTTTTGTAGAGATGGGGTCTTGCTTTGTTGTCCAGACCAGTCTTGAAGTCCTGACCTCAAGTGAGGCTCTCATCTTGGCCTCCCAAAGCACTGGGATTACAGGTGTGAGACATCACATCTGGCCTAACTTTGAACATTTAAAATGTCAAATACATTATGACTTTAGTGGTTAGATTTTAAATGGGCTGGAAATTGACATTATTTCCTGATTGTCTCTTCCCCTCTTCAGCACCCAAGAGTTTGCTGTGTTGAGTCTTTTGAGAAATACCAAGGTAATTCTATTTTTGCACAAGCTGAGGCAATAATGCCCCACATTGCTAGGCATTTTCCACCAAGGCCCCATGTGTTCCTGCTCTCAGCAACCAGGAGTTTCTTCCACAGACAGAGGCAAGAAGAGGGCTCAAGTCTTAGTGTTGTTGTCTCTTTTTAAATGATTTCCCTTTTACTACAGCATGAGAGAAATTAGTTATGATCCTATCTCCATGTTGCAAAATAACAGGTAAAATATTTTCAAAAGAGTAGGTAAAATAATTTCCATGGCCAATATAAATCATACTGCAAGTGATTATGGTAATGGTTTGACACGTATTTTTGCATGAGTGGGTGGGTATGATAGATTAAACCATGTGTAAATACTGGAAAGGCAAAATGACCTGGAAAGCTAAATATGGCAACAGACATGACTAGAATCTCATCTTAATATCATCTTTCAGGGGATAAAAACTAGGGGCTTTCTTTTGGTTAAGATATTCAAAACCATGTGTTTGGGGTACTTCTTTTAAATGTAATAATAATTTGTATTTTGACTCATTAAATTATTTTCGAGGACTTTATATTGACAAGAAGAGACAATATTTACAGTACATTAGATGTATGTTAACAGTACTTTGTATTCTGTGATTTCATCCCCAAATCCGAAGTTTCCCCATAGATATTGTCCCTGTGGTATTGAAGGTTGTATCAGTGAAAGATTAAAGAACAAGCTCTTTGCCAATAGTGTGTTTCCATGGCTCTTAGAGACTGGATTCCCTCATGACCCTGTACCACAGGATCATTTTGTATACCTATTATGCAGTATGGGTTACAAATTCAAAGACAACAATCAAACATAATTGAATTTAACCAATAGTTTTTTCCCTCCCATTTCCACTTTTCCTGAACACATTTAGGAATGCCTTCGATAATAGCTTAGATCACACATGCATGGTTGATTCATCTGGTCCAAGTCATGACCAAAAATACCCAAAAGATGTGCAATTACAATCCAGTCATAGTAGTCATAATGTATTCAAACGATTATAATAATTTTACGGCAGCCAAATGGTATTTGAACAGTGCAACTAATCTTCCTTTCAGGCCATTTCTATTATGCACCACCCCATTGACCATTTGGCAACCGATCTAAGGGAACTGTTGAACATCATTTTATAGCCTTCCCCGAGATCACCAAGGGAATTTGACAAAAAAGGAAATATAATGGTTCATTTGTAGGCCCAACACTCCTAGATTTCCAAGGCTTTTAGAAATAATTCTTCCACTCAGCACACATTTACTCAGCCGCTATGTTTCTCACATGGGACTATATATCAGACATCAAAAGATGAATAAGGGATATCTCTCAAGAAATTCACAGCTGAACAGGAGAGACAGTATACAATGACCTATATATGGGGCTGTTTGCCCAATATGTAATAGTAACCACTAGCCATACATTACTACTGAGCACTTCCAATGTAGCCAGAGTGAACTGAGATGTGCTGTATGTAACACACACCAGATTTCAAAGAATTCATTCAAAAAAGAAAATAATATATTTCCTTAATAAGTTTTACATTGAGCACATGTTTGTGATGGTTAAATTTACATGTCAACTGACTGGGCCATGTGGTAACTAGACATTTGGTCAAACAGTATTCTTGGTGTTTCTGTGAGAATGTCAGATGAGATTAACATTTAAGGGGTAGACTGAGGATAGCAGCTTGTCCTTCATAATGTGAGTGGGCTTCATCCAATCAGTTGAAGGCCTGAATGGAACAAAAAGGCTGACCCTCCACCAAGTAAGAGAGAATTCTTCCTGCCTGATGGCCTTTGTCTTAGTCCATTTGAGCTGCTGCAGAATGTCATGAACTGGGTAGCTTATAAACAACAGAAATTTAATTCTCAAGGTTCTGGAGACAGACAAGTCCAAGATGTGGACAGATTTGGACAGACCAGCAGATTTGGTTTCTGGTGAGGACCTGATTCCTGGTTCATGGATTACTGTCTTCTTGCTGTGCCCTGACATAGTGGAAGGGGCTAGAGAGCTCTCCAGCGTCTGTTTTCTAAGGGCACTAATTACCTACCAAAGACCCTACCTCTTAATACCATCGCATTGGTGGTGAGGATTTCAATGTTACAAATTTTGGTAGGGACACAACCATTCAGTCTATAGCAGCCTTTGAACTGGAACATGAGCTTTTTCCTGCCTTTAGACTAGAACTGAAACATTAGCTATTCCTGAGTCTTGACCCTGCCAGTATTCAGACTGGAACTACACCATTGGCTGTCCTGGGTCAACTTACCCTGCATCTCTTGGGACTCAATATGCACAATCATGTAAGCCAATCCCTTACAATAAATAAATCTATATTATACACACACACGGACACACCCTTGGTTCTCTTTCTCTGGTGAACCCTGACTAATACAAACATTGAAATGATATGTCTGATATATTGTGCTGAGTACATTCTTAAAATTAACTTCATATGTTTCTTTTTGTTTTTTAATGTGGCTACCAAAAATTTTAAATATTGCAGTTCATGTTATATGTCTACTGGACTACACTGATATAATATACGTGCCATTTGCCTAGTATGAACAGAAAGCTAGTTATGCACAGAGGAAAAAGTGATTCTTCTGGGTAGAGATTCTTGACATTGAATATCAGTCTTTTAGAGACTTCTCTGGAGAAAATTTGATGAGACTACAATAAAAAACAGATGAGCAAAGTCACAGAGGCCTTACAGTGCTTGGCATGTTTGCAGAACAGCACGTAGACTGGTGTGCAGGAGGAAGGGAGGCAAGTCGCAAGAAATGGGATTGGAGAGGCATGTGGACCCACATGGTGGAGTCTTGATTGTCACAGTAAAGAGTCCGACTTGGTTCTGTGGACAAAGGGGCATCATCAAAGGTTTTTAATCCGGGGATTGACATGACCAGGTCTTGCTTATTCTGGAATAAGAGAGAAGAGGCTGGAGGGATGAGGAAACAGGGAAAAGGAAAAAGGAGACCACTAGAAAATTGTGCCAAGAAATGATGAGAGCTTCAATTAGATCAATTACAAGGAGTGGAAACAAGAATGAAGGACATGGTAGATACTTGTCAAGGCACTAATGAATATGGTGTTTACACTGGAGTCAGAAGGGCAGGTTTCCCTTCCCCAAGCAAATGCTTATGTCCTACCTGCTAAATGTGTTTATTATCAACCAATGAACCATAATAAAATTGTTGAGAATCCCATTTATTTATTTCAAAAACTAAATTTCATTTCAATTTTGTGTAAATTCTCTGGAATTTACACAAATCCTTAGGTACAGATTCTTTAGGGCTTTTCTCATTCATCCTCGAGTCTCCTGAAGACTGTGACAACAAGGACGTGCACAGCCGTCCCACATGCACTTCCTCTGAGACAGGCCCTCCTTTTTTCTCATGCCGTGCTATCCTTGAAAAAGGGTAGTCCACGTGGCCAGACCCTGGACTTGAATTGCTCATCTCCCTTCCGCTTTCCTTTTGCACAAAGGCCACTGAAGTCTGTTCTGTGATTCCTCTCTGTTTACATAATAGCTACTTCAGTGTTCTGTCATGTTTTCATTTCCCTTGGGGAGAAAAATGTTATTCTCCCCAGGATGCATGAGAAAAAATGAGGAGTATAGTTCAATTAGCACTCATCAGAAGAAAACTTTGAAGTGTTTCGAGTAAGAAGCCAGAGATGAAGCTAGTGGAAAAATTAGCAGAGGATGAAAAAAGAAGAATGCAGAGCAACACCCCAATAATAGTTTCACCCAATAAAGGGGGCTGGAGAAAGAAAGAAAAGTATTACTTTTGTTGGGACAGAAACATGTAGATGAAACCAGATGAAAATCACAAGACAGCTACTGGCCACAGCTATAAAATTAAGAATCTTCACATTAAAAAAGTAAGATTGTGTCTTTGTTGTTAAGAGTCTACCATATTATCTTTCAATCTTCATGAAAGCCTTCAAAGTACAACCTTTTGGGGAGTGATGCCTAGCAAAAGGTGAAACTGAATCATAAAGAGAAACATTCAGTTTCCAGACATCTCAGACTACGACTCAAGTAGTGAGACAACATGTTCTGCTCGTAAGGAAAGAGCAGGGAATTCTGTTCTCTAAAGTACACATTCAGAAGTATTCTGTATCAGCTAGTGACCAGTCAGCACATCCTGAAAAGCTGATAGGGGCTGGGAAGCTAGAAACTGCCTAAATCAGTTGGAGTTTGTTTATTGCAAGCAGCAGAAATGGACTCTGGCTATATTAATGTGAAAAAAAAGAGAAAATAAAAAATATTGAAAGGCTATGGAATAACTCACAGAAATGAAGGAAAAGCAGAGAGGTCAAAACTCAGAAAACCCAGAAATCAGCTCTGGAGATCCAGGTGGCAGGAACCAAAGGACTGTCAATTCAGGGCACAGCCATCAGGATTCATCGGTTTGACCATTATCCTCTGGATAACTCCATGTGAGATCCACATGCTAGGGATGGAGCTTCTTACCAATGTAGCTGGAATCACCCATCCACTTCTTATCTAGGTAAGACAGGATTCCTTGATTGACAGTCCCGCCAAGCCTGTAAGTAGTAAAGTGTATTTGAGTCCTCCAAAAGGAGGGAGAAGAGTGCTGGGCAGGCAAAAGAATCAGGCATCCTCTGCAGGTCTCATGCCCTTCCTTTGTTCATGCCATCCACTCTTCTTGCTCTCTGATCTAAAGCCCATCCATTCTTATGTCCTTACCTTCAACCTACTTTCTCCAAGAAGTGTCCTCTGTATACTCCAACTCCTATTGACCTCTTTCTCTTCAGAATGCATACAACACAAGTAGTCAGTCACATCATCATTTGTTCAACCAATAGTTTCAAGCCTTCACTATGTGCCAAGTACTCTCCTAGGTACACATGCTTCTTCTGAATGTCCTGATTCTTTTCTTTATGATTTCCCAGGCATAAGATTCTCATATTTGGGAACTCAATTAAAACTTTGCAGCATTTATTGGTCACTCATCAGTCTTTGATCCCATAAGTAGGCGTCAACTTTGAACCACATGCTTCTACCTAGCTAAAGGCTCTGAAATTGATTTAATGACCTATATCATGCAACTACTGATAAAGACAAAGCACTTAGAAATACTTGCAAGGCAGATCAATTCTAATTTTAAATGATATCAAGCAGGTATCCTCAATTTACATTTAATTTGTAGTTATTCACCCATTCAGTAAACAAATATCTATTGAATGTCTTTTTTGTGTAAATACAGACATACTTTGCTAAGCAGAGCTGACATTCAGCAGCATACACTAGCATGACTGTACCAACGACTGTTAAAATAGTGAAAGTTCCCATGCTGGTTGGTAGTCACAGCCCCAAGCCTCCAAGTGTCCCATCACCACCCTCAATAGCCCTGGTCATCCCTGTTCCTATGACCCCTCCCTCAGGTCCCTCATCTCCTCATAATCCAATGACTAAAGGTTAATTTCTGGCACAAGATCCTGCTGCAGCACCCAGGCCAATATCTGTTCTGATGTGTGCCCATGTCATCTTTGTTGATAAATATATTTAATATCATCCTGGTTCCAAGTACAGTGGTGGACACAAAATTAGGCAGGCCTTGTCTGTAAGGAGCTTAAAGATGGAGTACTACTCAGCAATAAAAAGGAACAAAGTAGATGAATCTCAAAAACATATGTTGAGCAAAAGAAGCCAGACACAAAATAATACATACTGTATACTTCCATTTATACGATGCTCTAGATCAGAAAAAACCAACTATATGTAATATAGTTTGGCCCTGTGTCCCCAGCCAAATCTCATCTTGAATTGTAACCCTCATAACCCCCACGTGTCAAGGGTGGGACCAGGCGGAGGTAATTGAATCATGGGGGCCATTTCCCCCATGCTGTTCTTGTAATAATGACGAAGTCTCACGAGATTTGATGGTTTTATAAGCGCCTGGAATTTCTCCTGCTTGTACTTCTCCTTCCTGCCATCTTGTGAAGAAAGTGTCTGCTTCCCCTTCACCTTCCACCATGAGTGTAAGTTTCCTGAGGCCTCCTAGCCATGCTGAACTGTGAGTCAATTAAACCTCCCAGTTTCGGGCAGTTATTTATAGCAGCATGAAAACAGACTAACACAATGAGCATGTAACTCAGCAGAGTAGTTGCCTGGGGTGGAATGGGAGAGTGAGGTCTTAATTGGAAAGCGGATTGAGGAAACTTCCCAGAGTGATAAAAATGTTTCATGACTTAAGGACAGTGGCTTAAAATCTGTGCGTTTTGTTGCACATAAATTATATTTCATTAAAGAGCTTACAGTTCAGTAAGGAAGAGGATGCCTCCCAAAAGCAGTTTAATACCAATGAGAAAGCCTAAGTCATGTGAGAGAGGCACAGAGGCTAAAGCCTTCATGGCCGAGTGGCTGAGATCCTCTTCTCTTGGGTTGCACAGCACTGCCTGGCTTTGAATCCTGGGTCTGTGGAACTATGGGCAAGTTATTGTAGCCCCCTCAGTTTCCTCATCTGCAAAATGGTGGCAATCATAACTACCTGAGGGGTGCTGTAAGGGTCAAATGAATTATCCATATAAGGCATTTAGAAACTTTAGCCCAGAGTAGGCACACAGTCAATATTCACTAATAATAGAATTCCTGGACTTCAGAAGAGGAGGTTATATCCAGTGGGAGAGCCTTGAGGAAGCCACATTTGAGCTGAGTTTTGAAGAGCTGTTTATAAGATGTGGATATGGGCAGTGACTCACACCTGTAATCTCAGCACTTTGGGAGGCCGAGACAGGAGGATCACTTGAGCCCAGGAGTTTAAGACCAGCCTGGGCCACATACGGAGACCCCGTGTCTACAAAAAATAAAATAAAATAAAATAATAAGCTGGGCGTCGTGGCACACACTTGTGGTCCTAGCTACTAGGGAAGTTAACGTGGGAGGATCACTTGAGCCAGGGAGGTCGAGGCTGCAGTGAGCCATGGTTGCACCACTGCAGCAGAGCAAGACCCTGTATCAAACAAACAAACAAAAAATATGTGTACATGAGGAGATGGAGGGAAATTAGATTATATCTATGTACACTCACCTTGCCACTCCAATCCTTCAAGAATTATCTTCAGTGTCACTTTCTCCAACAAGCCTGACCTAACCCTTTAGCTACATTCTGACCCTCTGTACCCAAAATCAGGGTGCCCATACTCCCTCGTGCTGCAGTTATCACATTTGTATTTAATAATAAATTTATTGATTATTTAAGAATTTATTTCATATGTGTCAGTCCTCTCTAGGAGACTAGAAGCTGCAGGGGGTTCGGGTGCTCATTTTTGTATCTCCAGACCCTCATACAGAAACTTGCAAAATTATTCATTATTAATAAGTAAGGAAATAATAAATACAAGATTTATTTTATATAAGTAAAGTTGTAATTTTGCTCTGTTCAACTCAATTCAGAGTGTTTACTTGAGGCACTGGTGACTGGGGGCTCCTCTGTGGGCTTGAGTTCTGTTTGCAACCTCCTACAGACATACCCCTGAGCAAATTAGTTAACCTATTTACACTCTGCTCTCCTGCATGTAGCACAGGGCAGTAAGAGTCCATCTGCATAGATTTGTTATGAGCAATAAGCAAGGGAATTTTTGGAAAGCATTCTATCCTGTGCCTAACACATAATAAATGCTCAAAAAAGGTGCTGTCATTATTGTCTCTTTTGCCCAACCTATAGAGGAACGTCACCCCACCAAAGATACTGTTGTGTCAAAAATATCAAAGTGCATCACACACTCAAGCCCGACTTTGTAGATCTTTCTCAATCTCTTCTTCCAACCCCCCAACTGGCAGAGTGTGGAATAAGGTTCAGTATGTTTTGTCTCCATTGTATGTATTTTGTCCAAAAATGCATTGCAAAAAAATCTACTCCTTTGGGAGGCCGAGGTGGGTGGATCACCTGAGCTCAGGAGTTCGAGACCAGCCTGGCCAACATGGTGAAATGTGAAATTAACTGGGTGTGGCAGCAGGTCCCTGTAATCCCAGCTATTCGGGAGGCTGAGGCAGGAGAATCGCTTGAACCCAGGAGGTGGAGGTTGCAGTGAGCTAAAATCGCACCATTGCACTCCAGCCTGGGTGACAAGAGCAAGACTGTGTCTTAAAAGAAAAAAAAAAATCTACTCCAATATCAATCATTTTGTCTTTCTTTTCTTTTCTGATTCCAAGATAGTATTTTCTAATTCTTTCCCATAGTGAATTTTGCAAAAACTGTTTTAGCGTTACAGAAATCTTGCACCTACTCCATCTCACTTTATGTTTAGATTGACCACATTTTTCAGTATGAGATTAGAAAATGAGAAAAAAAAAAAAATAGAATCTTCCCCAAGCCACAAAGAGAGTAAGGGGCAGAACTAAGATTCGAAATCCAAGTCTTGCAGCTCCAAACCTAACATTCCTTTAGCCGAAAGTAACTTCCTAGAAATTTCTACAGCAGGGTCCTAAAGCATAAATGACACTTTTCTGTGTGTCTGTCGGTCTGAATCTGATGAGGCCCATTGCCTGATTTCTTCTGACCCCAGGTTTAAACTCCAAAAAAAATCAAGTAGCCTCAGATTTTACAGTTAAATAAGCACAGTCTGGGACTGAAGATTTTAATTAATCACTGACCTGGTACAAATTTCCTGGAGCAACACCTCAGGTGAGAAAAATTCAGTTGCCAGGAAACAAGCATCACTGAAAAAAACTCCTACCTTGAAGAAGTGGAGAAATGGCCTACCACATTAGTAGAGGGGATGCCACTCTGGGAAGAAAGTAAAGTACTAGAGGTAACAGGCCCCTAATTTGACCAGATACAAATCACTCTAGGCCGGGCGCGGTGGCTCATGCCTGTAATCCCAGCACTTCGGGAGGTCCAGGTGGGCGGATCACGTGGTCAGGAGATCGAGACCACCCTGGCTAACACGGTGAAACCCCATCTCTACTAAAAATACAAAAAATCAGCCAGGCATGGTGGTGGGCGCCTTTAATCCCAGCTACTCCGGAAGCTGAAGCAAGAGAATGGTGTGAACCAGGGAGGCAGAGCTTGCAGTGAGCCGAGATCCCAAGATCGCGCCACTGCACTCCAGCCTGGGCGACAGAGCAAGACTCTGTCTTTAAATAAATAAATAAATAAATTAATTAATTAATTAATCACTCTAATGTTGGCAGGACTCTCTTTTTATATTTCTTTCTGTATCAAGTACTATTTATATTCAATGAATCAGGGTCTTTTTTAATTCTTTTTTAATTCCTTGGGTCAAAAAGTACATATATTTTATACATACATGCATACACACACACACACACACACACACACACACGCAAGTGTAATTGTAAGAGTTTTTTTTTTTTTACCTTAATAAAGATACTAAATTCTTAAGGCAGAAATAAATGTGAAAATTCCTAGCACTATTTAAGGTACTCATGGGTATTCAATAAATGCTTACAAACTTTGAATCTACTGGAATTTCTTCCTGGGCACCTTTTAGCTTTTTACAACAGACACCAAGACAAACTTTTCTCCTAACCCTACCACAGTGCTAAATATGCCCAGAAGAGTTCTTTTGAAGCCCTATTCCCTTGCCTAAGGTTTCTGACACATCAAAATACCATTAAATAGAGTTTCAAAGGTAAATAATCAGACTACTTTTCACCACAAACTCTAGAGAAATAAAACTGCAAACAACTCATTAGAAAGGCTGATAAAAAGCCATCTTGAGGGTTGTTCGAATCGTTATATAACCATTTCAAATTTTCTCTGGGATGCTTCCTCTCTAGATAATGCAAGAAAAAAATAGCAGTTTTGCACATAGATATGTCTAAGGCCATAGGCTCAAATTTCACACAGAAACATGACAAGCTCCCTGTCTTTGAAAGGACTGAGGCAGACCGAACTGACACTTCTTCATGTGAATTTCTCTCCCTTAGCTGCCAATCTGAGTAAATGCCACAATTTTAAAATCAAGTCTGGTTTTTTTCCATCTCCAAAATGTTTTTATTTGCACCCTGGAAAGGCTGACGTCAATTGCCTTACAAATCCACCCACCTAAAAAAAAATCCCAATTAATTATAGTTGACAAGACTGTCGCATCTGTAATAATGGTAGACACAGAGCTTGTGAGCACAGTGTCCGTTGCCATAGTTACCTGTAAGGTATGACAACAACTGCAGCTCCAGAAATTAAAGTGTCACAAAATGGAGGATGACTGCATATCACTTAGCTAAATGATCCCACATGGTACCTTGGCTGATTATTAGAGAGGGATACTGTGTTCCTTCAGGTGAAGCTAATAATCAAGTGAAATGTCCTCTGAGAGACAGCGTTTTCTCTCCTAGATCCCAACAGACTGATAAAATGATCCCTTGATAACTCTTAAAAGCAATTGTTCCTTTTTGAAAAGTTTAGGAATGTGCAATATTGTAGTAATTGACCAATTGAATCACTTTAGATTACATAATACCCACTATGGCCACTACCAAAGAGGGAAAAGCATAGTTAAGAAGAAAGGTGTCCTACCTATATGACAGCAACCAATCAAATTGATCTTTTCCTTTAAATGACTGGTTTACAGCAAAATAGTTGAAGAAGGAATCAATCTGAAATATACCTTTTACTAAGTGTATCTTTTACTATCTTAAACGAATGCGCTGATCAACTTGTTTAAACTATCCATGTAGATGTGTCCACAACTTAAAAATCCTTGTCAGTATTTACTGAGCCCCTTGCCCCTTTCTATCAAAGGAGAAAGCTGAGAATCAGAAATAATGTATTTAAGGTTGACTCCACTTGTTTCAGATGGCTCACACAGAGCCATTCTCAGCTCCTTGGAGGTTCTTTAAGATAAATAGGCACAAGAGCCAAATCTCTATAGAGAAATAGTGTTAACTTCATTCTTTAGCAAGGGGAAAAGTTAAAGTTTTAATGATAAGAGAAACAATGCTTTCCTTATATAAGACTAGACTGTACTGTTAAAAAGAAATACACATACATAAACTTAACTTCTTTGGTGAGATATACTTAAAAGGCAACCGGAGCTCCTGCTGGCAGAGATTAAACTAGAATTGGAATATCCACCATCTTCCCTTTAATTCACTGGACTTGTACCTCCCTTCCTGACTTGGGGCTGACAGGGCATGAGGAAATCAACCTCTAGCATCCATCGTAAACTTTCACTAGAATTCACAAAATAGAGACAGGCCCCAGAAGTTTCACACAGGGAAGAGTAGATTTTCCTGAGAAAGAAGTTTGAGGGCTGTGCACAATGGGATTTGAGGGGAGCTTGAAGGACTAAGAAACTGAATAGTATGAACATTCTACATGGGGAAGCCTCTTCTCAAAGACCTTTCCAAACTCTTGGAGGGTATAAGAGATCTAGATGGTTAGAGAAAAAACAAACTTCCCATTTCCCTCATCTGTAGTATTTTTAGATATTTACCCAATCCCTGTGTCAAAGAGATGCTTAAACTTTTATCATTTTTAAGGACATATTCCATCTAGAAAAGATGGCATGGAGGTATGGTGCTCCATTCTGCCTGCAGGGCTTTGGCTAAGATGGTGCCACCTCATGTAGGTGATATGGCAGAAACATCCGCAGAGTAGCCAGGCACCTCTCCCCAAGCATGTGATAGAACAAAACCCATTCCCTTCATTTCTTCCTTGTCTCACCCTTAATAAAACAGCAAGGAGGGTCCGTGAACAGGCACAGGTTACACCTACATACAAAGATATAATAAAAAGAAAACTTTGTGCTAAATCTCAGCTAAGAGAAAACCATTACAAAAGGTATAAAATGGGACATCTTAGAGCCCTCATTTTCTCCACTGACCTCTCATTTCTCTCATTCACTATATGAAAATAGGGAAAGTTGCTGATATAAATCGGAGGGTTAAATTTTAAATTTCTAGATGAAAAGAAGATTTCCTTGTTCTTGTGAACCATCCTTTTCTCTTCTCCCACAATACCTTCTCTGTCATTATTACACAGGTTTCCTTTTATTAACTTTGTTTCTTCTTATAATTTTTGAGTTTGTCTGGGGCTTCTTTTTTTCATCCCCTAGTCTTCTTTCTCTAGTTATCTTTTGCAACGACAGGCTTTCTTTATTCCTTAAAAGTACCACTGTTGTCACTCCAATATGTTTTAGTACCAGGTGAGAACAAAGCAGCATTTGCCATTTCAGGGATCAATGTAAATGGTAATATTATTTAATAACAAATTGTGTGTTTGTGTGTGTGTGTGTGTGTGTGTGTAAACTCTACACAATTTTACTTTGGGTAAATTAACCTAGATCATAAATTCCATAAGTGCTATATTTTCAACATCTATAGCACAGCCAGACAAATAATTGTTGAACAAATAAATGAATAAATGTTGACTAATTTGCACTTTTAGAAAAATTAAAATTATAAGGCTTGAAGGTTTCAAAGGAAACTTTGACAATATGAAAAGACTTTTAATTTCGGATTCTCCAATTCTCCTTCAGTTGAAACAAATAATTACCTTAAGATCACAATTTATTTCTAATTAAAAGAAGTAACAGACGATTACAGTTCCTATTAAGATGGATACATGTATCCACTGGATACAATTTAAAACAGGAGAAAAGGTACATAGAACGCCTTTCTGAAGACTTTGGAAAGTAAATGGAATCAGGAGGATTATAGGGGGAAAAAAGAGATCTCAAAGTATCACTGAAGTGGTGATAAGTATCACATTTGTCCTCCAGTTTTTCCCAGCCTGGACTCAAAATCAGTCTAAAACCTAGAAGCACACACTCAGTACACACATAAAAACTCTAAGCCCACCATGCAGGCTCCCAACACTCTGTGAGAAGGGAACTCTAGTCTCTGACTGGAGAAGCATGGCTCCAAGAGTGGCAAGACAGAGGTATCCCCATTGCTTTTTTCCTTTCCATTATCTAACCACTTGGCCACCAAGGGATGGGCAATTATAGGAACTGGGCAGAAGAGTGGGGAAAATAAGTCCCAGCTGTCTAATCAGATGTCCAAGGGAGGGAGGCATCCCTAGTTGCAGGTAATCAGAGAGAGTAGGAGCTCAAGAACGTCATACCTTAAAGTAATTCTCAAAGGCTTTCACTTCTCAAAAGTTTTGAGAACTGAACCACAGGGTGGACCACTTCCAGATTCAAGACTGGGTGGTGAATATACAAGACAGGTATAAACAGTGCTACGAAGACTGAAAAATGAACTGCCTCAAAACACAGCCTACAGAAATGGATAGGAACTTGCAGCCTCAACTCAAGCAGGTTGATGAACTAAAAACAAGAAAAGAAAACAAAATCAATAGTCTCCATCAGATTTAAACAAAACCCAATGTCCCATAATATGATATTCAAAAGGCTTCATGATACAATCTAAAAGCAATCAATATAAAAAGAGCGAGAATAATCTCAACATCTCAGAAGGGAAAAGAAAATAAATGCCAATCCAAAATCACACAAATGTTGTAATTTTCAAAGACTTTAAAGCAGTTATTTTAAGCATACTCTAAGAAGTAGGATAACAACTCTTGAAGCCAATGGAAAGATAGAAAATCTCAACAGAGAGATAGAAGATATAACAAAGAGCTAAATGGAAAAAATTTAAAAACACAATGATTGAAGTAAACTATTCACTGAATTGATCCAATAGAGAACAGATGAGAGATTTGATGAACCTGAAGAAAGAGTAATAAAAATATTCATCCTGAACAACAGAGAGAAACAATATTTTTAAAAATGGGCAAAGCCTTAGAATCCTGTGAAATAATACCAAAAAAATTAACATTCATGTCATTCTAGTCCCAGAAAGACAGAAAGCAGCATATAGTGCAGAACAAATATTTGAGAAAATAATACTTTACATTTTTCCAAATTTGATAAAAGACATACACTTACAGATCAAGTTCATTAAACTCCAGAGACTATGCTAAAAGAAATCCATATTTTAACAGATAAAACATAAACTTATCAAAAGTAAAAACAAAGAAAAAATATTTTAAGCAGCCAGAAAAGGAAAAAGAGATGTTAAATTTAGGGGATCAGCAATTCCAGTGACTGTGGATTTCTCACCAGAATTCATGGAGGTCAGAAGGCAATGGAATAACATTTTTTAAGTGCTAAAATAAAAGAATTAGACAACATAGAATTCTACATCCATGCCCAGGCACAGTGGCTCACGCCTGTAATCCCTGCACTATGGGAGGCCGAGGCGGGTGGATGACCTGAGGTCAAGAGTTCAAGACCAGCATGGCCAACATGATGAAACCCTGTCTCTACTAAAAATACAAAAAATTAGCTGGCTGTGGTGGTGTGCACCTGTAATCCCAGCTACTCAGAAGGCTGAGGCAGGAGAATGACTTGAACCTGGGAGGTGGAGGTTGCAGCGAGCCGAGATCATGCCACTGCACTTCAAACTTGGAAACAAGAGCAAAAATCTCTGTCTCAAAAAAAAAAAAAAGAAAGAAAAGAAAAGAATTCTATATCCATCAAAATATCCTTCAGGAATGAGAGTAATATACAAAGATACTATCAGATGAAGAGCCAAGACAACTTGTAGCAAGTAGACCTGGTCTAAAAGAATTGCTAAAGAAAGTACTTCAAATGCAATGAAAATGTTACCAGAGAGCAACTTGAAACTTCAGGAATAAAGGCAAAGCAACAGAATTGATAATGGTCCAGAAGATGACTGTTTTTGTCTTCTTAATTTCTTTAAAATATGCATGAAAGTTGAAAGGAAAATGTATAGCATTGTATAATAAGATTTAAAATGTATACAAATATAATACGTATGAAAAACAGACCACAAAGAGGGGAGGATAAAGGGATTTTATATAGTAGTAGATTCCTACATCCTCCAGAAAGTGATAAGATACTAATTCTAAATAGACTATGAAAAGTTAAGAATATATATTGCAATCCCTAGAGCAAACATGAAAAAGTATACAAGCAAATATAGTCAAAAACTCAGTATAATAATCAAAATAGAACACTAAAAAAATTCAGTGAATCTAAAGAACAAGAGTAAAAAGGATAACAAGAAATTTTTTTAATGGAGGAATAAACTAAACAAATCAAGACAGCAATAATTACATAAAATGAAAATTGTCCGAACACAGCAGTTAAAGGAGATAGATTGTCAAAATAAATTTTTTGAAGAGCCAACTACATGCTATTAAAAATCTCTCTTTAAATAAAATAATATAGGTGGGTTAAAAGTAGAAAGAGATGGAAAAAGATATACACAAAAACAAATGGGATATAACTAACAAAAAAAGACAAAATTATCATTATTTGTAGGTAATATATTTATCTATTGGTGAAACCTGAGAAAATCAACTAAAAAATACTGTGGCCAAATTATAGCACTCAGTAAAGTGGCTGCTTATAAAATAAATATTCAGCCAGGCATGGTGGCTCACACCTGTAATCCCAGCACTTTGGGAGGTTGAGGTGGGTGTATCACTTAAGGTCAGGAGTTTGAGACCAGCCTGGCCAACATGGTGAAAGCCTGTCTCTACTAAAAATACAAAAATTAGCAGGGTATGGTGGCACATGCTAATAATCCCAGCTACTCAGGAGGCTGAGGCAGGAAAATCACTTGAACCCAGGAGGTGGAGGCTGCAGTGAACCGAGATCACACCACCACACTCCAACCTGGGTGACAGAGCAAGACTCCATCTAAAAAAATAAAATAAAATAAAATATTCAAAACTTAACAACTTTTATATGTATTTATAATAACAAGTTTAAAAAATTAACTCATAATAGCAACAATGTTTTATTCTGCTAATGTTATATAGTATTTGACTTTTTTTATTTCAATCATTTTGAGGGAACAGTTGGTTTCTGGTTACATGGATAAGTCCTTTAGTGGTGATTCAATTTTTTGCCCTTTCCTTTCTGATCAGCAAAGTTACATTAAAACAGAGATATGTTATAAGGAACACATTGCTTCACCTTATCAATTAGGTAGGACATTTTTAGTTCCGTTGCTGACTGTGTCTGGGAACATAAATGAGGAAACCTCTGCCTCCCAGTCCAGCCCACTCTCTGATTTTCTCTATTTAGAAGTACTCTTCAGTGGCATAGACAGACTTTCTCTGTGTGGTGGTTGTATTAGTCTATTCTCAAGCTGCTATGAAGAAATACCCGAGGCTGGGTAATTTATGAAGAAAAGAGGTTTAATTGACTCATAGTTCTGCATGGCTGGGGAGGCCTCAGGAGACTTACAGTCATGGTGGAAAGCACCTCTTCACAGGGTGGCAGGAGAGAGAATGAGTGCTAGCAGGGGAAATGCCAGGCACTTATAAAACCATCAGATCCCATGGGACTCGCTCATTATCACAAGAACAGCATGGGGTAACTGCCCCCATGATTCAATTACCTCTACCTGGTCCCACCCTTGACACATGGGGATTGCGGGGACTACAATTCAAGATGAGATTTGGGTTGGGACACAGAGCCAAACGCATCAGTGGTGAAGTAGATTTTTAATTAGTGTGCTTCCTTCCTGTTCTCAAGCCCAGTGCAAGATTTCTTCTCAGAGCTCCAGCTCCAAACAGAAGAACCCTAAAGAAAGATTGGTCCAGCTCAGGTACCAGGCTCTTACCTGTATCATCAGAGTGGTCAAGAAAATGGGAATTTATGATTAACCAGGCCTATACCGTGTGGCTTATAGGAAAGGAGGAAGATCCTATAATTAATGGTCCCACCAGAATCACAAATCTAAAATATGAGAGATTTAATACTTCAACCAGGGTGTGCAGTGCTAGACACCCTAAACCCACATCTTCCAAGAGGAAAGTCCTCTACAATAATTGGAACATAGGAATATAAAGAAGAAATGAAAGGCCCACATTCCCCCAGAAAACCCTGCCCCAAAAATGTACAGAAGAGAAACTCCTCTGGGCCAAGAGTTAAATGGTGTTTTTGCTTTTCATCCAGAAAAAGCCAAGATGATGCAAAGGGAATATTATTCTTTCCTAACTGATGCAAACTTCTGGGGAGAAAAACATACATGTGCAAACGTATGTTCAAATCTACATATGCATAATACATTCATGAGCACCAGTATATCACTATGATTTGGCATCTAATATTTAACGAATCTAATATTTTTGTTTCTATGAATACTTCTCAGCTGCCTGGGATAGCCTGAAAGTTCCTAGTCTCATTTCTCTGCTGGTTCTTTGCCAGAGAATGTAACAGTGAAGGAAATCAAAAGGCCTTACTTCATCAGCTGACACTGGAGGGAACAGCACAGGAATCACAGACTGAGGCTGGCAACCAGCCCCCTTTGTCACAGAGGAAAATTACCAGAACTCTCTGCAGAGTGACTAAGAGCTGCCAGCAGTGCTGCCTCGTGTCCTCTTCTCATCTGAGACTGAGCAGATGCAGCTTTATAAACAAGATGGAGAGAGAAGCCAGGATTCCACTCTGAGACAGAGCAAGCCATCTCTGACCAGGTGGTCTTCCCATCATATCTATGGACACTGGGCAGACAGCATGAAACGCTAATGAGCAAAAGCACCCCAGATGCTTCCTGAAACCAGGGCAGTGCTGAAAGTCAACAGAATGGGCGTCCTGGTTATGGTAGGTATCAGCTTTTTCATAATGTGGTCAGGGAGACAGACGCTCCCAAGAAATCCGTTGGCTCATCCAGTTGTCTGGCAGAGATGAATCGATGTTAAGATACATGCCTGACTGTGCCTTCCATGCATCTGTTCTAGAACTGGAAAGTTGCCAAGACCCTCAGGACTCTCACAACAGAAAACAGAGGAAAAAAAAAATTAAATTGGAATAGTGTATTGTAGGAGTAATAGAGATTTGCATTATTTGCCTGATGTTATGTTGGTTTTGAACCACATGCAGATAAAGAGCCTCTGACTTACTCCCTGCTGTATCCCAGCTCCTAGTAGAAAAGCCAGTTCATAGAAGTGCTCAAAACATATTTCATAAATGAATGAGAGACATTACCTAATTTTCCTCCATACCAACCCTAATCATGAAAAAGGCTGGTGTGTACATATGTGTGTTGTGTATGTCCATGTATTTCATTGAATCCCTGCTTCTGAAATACTTCTGAAATAGTAAAGCTCCTAAAGTACCAAAGACCAGGAAAATATGACTTTGTGTCTATGTGTACCTGGCTAGATGATGAAAGTATAATGTGGTCTGGTCAGAATATCCTACTAATTGGAGATTTTGAGTCTAGTTATCCCAGGGATAAACCATACATTTGAATATTTTAATATTCAATTATCTTTTTTTCCCTTTGTGAGAAAGAACAGAACCATCTCTAAAAAGGAGCAAATGAAGACAGTTTCATCAAGACCAGCACTCTAGGGAAGGAGAGCCTTATCATATCAGTGAAAGAAGGAATCAGGAAATTATCAGCTAGCAGCTGAAATAGAAGTGTTGTCTGTCAGTCCCTAAAATGCAACTAAAAGTCTCCTATCAACACCATCACCCATTGTCTCCTTTTATACCCCTCAAGTTGCTTGTTATCCCTTTCTGGTACCTCATCTCAGAAATACCTCTCCAGGGATAATCACTGACCACACCTCCCTTGGACATTTTATTTAACCAATTTTTGTCCATATTCCTATTTCAAATGAGGGATGAGCCCCTTCCCTCACCTCTGCTCCTTTGAAGCTAGGTCCTAAAAAGTGGGCAGTAGGCCTAGATATTTCAGGACAGAGAAAGGAGCTATGCTAAGTCATTAGCCCACCTCCAAACAGAATCTACTGTGAGAGAGGAGCTTCCACTTACAGAGCTAACTATAGGAGCACAATTTTCTGGGAAGATAAAAGTCAACGATCTTGGCAGCCAGGCTCCAGGTGCTCCTGCCTCCACCATGACATTCTCTTCTTAAGGCAAGAGCATGGTCCAAGAGTACCTTTTCCAGGCTGTCTTCACATCCTCAAAGGTAAAAGCACACAGCACTAATTCTTCCCCCACACCTACTTCCCCATGTTCGGGTGGGCCAACAGCACTACTGCCCATTCACCTACATGCCACTCAGTCCTGCCACTAGAAAAGCCAGCATCTTTCCAGAGGGCTACCAAGCACTGCCAGGACACTGGAAACAGTTCTCAAGCAAAATGGGTCCTTAATGGAAGACGATTAAAATCTAGCTCTTGGATTGGGAGCAATGGAAGGCTGAATGCCCTTGGCCCAAAGGCTTAGGGTTGTTTAGGTTATGTTTCCTGGTCATCTTAAGCTGAACAGGCTGAAAAGGAAGGTTCCTAAGTGCTGGGAGGGAGAATGAAAAGGAAAACAAACAGAATATAGAGACAGCTGTAGTGTGGATACCCAAGTTCCTTCTGAACTTTGTACAGAGAGACCTCACACGTTCTCCTTTCCTCCCTCAGAAGCAGGGACAGATAGACACTGCTCTGCTACGTGGACACATACTGGGAGCCCAAGCTTCCTTTTTGAAAACCCATGGGGATTTTTCTCTCTGGACTTCAGCCTGATACACTAACATAAAGAGGAATAGCCTTGTTTTCACTTCGTTTCTGTCTCAATTATTACTCGCTACACTCCAATCTCTTCCAATTCCCTTCATCTCTCCTGTCCCTCATAGTTCTGTTCCTAGCCCTCCATCCCATTCTCACCAAAGTAAATGGGAAAAGAATTATCAGGAGGGGGGAAAAAGATGGCTTTCTCATCAGAAAAATAAACTTTTGGTGTTTATACTCAAAGATTATCTTAAATAACATGTGTGTTTTCACTCATTCAATAACTATCAATACCAACTCTGTACTCAGCCTTGTGGAGAAGATATTAAGGTGAACTAAGTACAAACTCCACTATCCTAGGCCTCCCAGTGTTCTAATAATTTGTTCTGGTCTTAAGATTTTTATACAGATAGAAGCAAGGCATTATGGGAATACAGTGAAATAAACTCTTAATTGTCTCTAGAGATATCAAAGAAGGCTTCTTGGAAGAAACAACATTTGAGCTGGCTCTTAAAGGATGAATAATGATTCTCTAGCCAGACCAAGAAAAACAGGAAAGAGTTTATGAGGCTAAAGGAAAGTCAACTTAAAAAATGTGAAGATGAAGACTAGCTTATGTATTCAGGGAACTGCATTTGGTAGCCGTATTAGAGATGAGACTACCCAAGCAGAAAAAAGTCAGGGCATGGTGCATCCTACGATCTCTATGTTCTTTATTTAGTGGTTTGGACATTGTTGCATGAAAATTAGAGAAATTTAAGTGGTTTAGATTAGGATCTGATCAGATTTGCATCATGATCAGATTTGCATATTAGAAAGATCCCTATGGGCCGGGTGAGGTAGCTCACACTTGTAATCCCAAGATTTTGGGAGGCTGAGTCAGGCACATCACTTGAGGTCAGGAGTTCGAGACCAGCATGGCCAACACGGTGAAACCCCTTCTCTACTAAAAATACAAAAATTAGCCAGGCATCGTGGCACATACCTGTAATCCCAGCTACTTAGGAGGCTGAAACCGGAGAATTGTTTGAACCCTGGAGGCAGAGGTTTCAGTGAGCCAAGATCGCACCACTGCACTCCAGCCTAGATGACAGAGCAACACTTCATCTAAAAAAATAAATAAATAAAAAGAAATATCCTTCTGGCTACAGTACCAGGGATAATGCAACTCGGGTTAGATCAGAGGTGGGGAAACTAGTGAGGAAGTTACTACAAAGTCAAGCAAGAGATTGGGAGGGTCTGAACAAAGGCAGTGATGTGGGTTTGGAAAAGAGGGGTTTATATTATTTATCACTCAGTTCCTAAGGTAATATTTTTTTCCTGCCTAATATTGTAATGTGGAATCAGGCAAGCGAATGTCTGCATCTTAAGGCAAGGATTATGTGTGTTTTGGGCTTATCTTTATTAAAAATTACCTTATCCTGAACCTGACCTAAGCTCTTCTGCCCAAAGTGAGTGGTGGAGGTGGTTGTCATTGTTGACATGATTGTTATCATGATGATGATAATGATGACAATGACAACCCATTTAGAATGTGAGAGCAGACCTTTAACTACCATAAATTAAATTTGCTATGCTCTGAATGCTTGTGTCCCCCCAGAATTCATATGTTGAAACTTAACCTCCAAGGTGATGATAGAGCCTTTGGAAGGTAATTAGTTCATTAGCATTCTGCCTTCATGAATGGGATTAGCACCCAATATGGTTTGGCTGTGTCCCCACCCAAATCTCATCTTGAATTCCCATGTGTCGTGGGAGGGACCCAGTGGGAGATAATTGAATCATACGGGAAAGTCTTTCCCATGCTGTTCTCATGACAGTGAGTAAGTCTTATGAGATCTGATTGTTTTATAAAGAGGAGCTTCCCTGCACGAGTTCTCTCTTTCTCTCTTTGCCTGCTGCCATCTGTGTAAGACATGACTTGCTCCTTCTTGCCTTCTGCCATGATTGTGACCCCCGGCCACAGACACATGGAACTGTAAGTCCATTAAACCTCTTTTTTTGTAAATTGCCCAATCTCGGGTATGTCTGTATCAGCAGCATGAAAACGGATTAATCCAGTAAATTGGTACCAGTAGAGTGGGGCACTGCTGTAAATACCTGAAAATGTGGAAGCGAATTTGGAACTGGGTAATAGGCAGAGGTTGGAACAGTGTGAAGGGCTCAGAATAAGATAGAAAAATGTGGGAAAGTTTGGAACTTCCTAGAGACTTGTTGAATGACTTTGACCAATGCTGATAATGATATGGACAATGAAATCTGGGCTGAGGTGGTCTCAGATGGAGTTGAGGTACTTGTTGGGAACAGGAGCAAAGGTGACTCTTGTTGTGTTTTAGCAAAGGGACTGGTGGCATTTTGCCCCTGCTCTAGAGATCTGTGGAACTTTGAACTTGAGACAGATGATTTAGGGTATCTGGTGGAAGAAATTTCTAAGCAGCAAAGCATTCAAGAGGTGACTTGCATGCTGTTAAAAGCATTCAGTTTTATACAGGAAGCAGAGCATACAAGTTCAGAAAATTTGCAGCCTGACAATGTGATAGAAAAGAAAATTCCATTTTCTGAGGAGAAATCCAAGCCAGCTGCAGAAAATTTGCATAAGTAACAAGGAGTTGAATGTTAACCCACAAGACAATGGGGAAAACGTCTCAAGGGCATGTCAGAGACCTTTGAGGCAGACTCAAAGGTCCCATCAGAGACTTGGAGGCCTAGGAGGAAAAAGCGGTTTTGTGGGCTGGGCCAAGGCTCCCTGTGCTGTGTGCAGCCTAAGGACTGACTTGGTGCCCAGCATCCCAGCTGCTCCAGCAGTTGCTGAAAGGAGCCAATGTAGAGCTCAGGCCATGGCTTCAGAGGGTGCAAGCCTCAAGTCATGGCACCTTCCATGTGGTGTTGAACCTCCCAGTACACAGAAGTCAAGAATTGGGGTTTGGGAACCATCACCTAGATTTCAGAGGATTTATGGAAATGCCTGGATGCTCAGGCAGAAGTTTGCTGCAGGAGTGGGGCCCTCATGGAGAACCTCTGCTAGGACAGTGCAGAATGGAAATGTGGGGTCAGAGCCCCCACACAGAGTCCCTACTGGGGCACCACATACTGGAGCTGTGAGAAGAGGGCCACCATCCTCCAGATCCCAGAACGGTAGATCCACCGACAGCTTGCACCATCCACCTGGAAAAGCCACAGGCACTCAATGCCAGCCCATGAAAGCAGCCAGGAGGGAGGCTATACCCTGCAAAGCCACAGGGGTGAAGCTGCCCAATACCACGGGAACTCACCTCTTGTATAAATGTGACCTCGAGGTGAAACATGGAGTCAAAGGAGATCATTTTGGAGCTTTAAGATTTGACTGCCCCGCTGGATTTCAGACTTGCATGGGGCCTGCAGTCCCTTTGTTTTGGCCAATTTCTCCCATTTGGAATGGCTATATTTACCCAATGCCTGTATCCCACTGTATCTGGGAAGTAACTAACTTGCTTTTGATTTTAAAGGCTCATAGGTGGAAGGGACTTGCCTTGTCTCAGATGAGACATTGGACTGTGAACTTTTGAGTTAATGCTGAAATGAGTTAAGACACATGATTGGTTTTGATTTCTGTTGGTTTTTTTTTTCTTTTTTTTTTTTTTTGTTTAGACAGAGTCTCACTCTGTTGCCCAGGCTGGAGTGCAGTGGCATGCTCTCGGCTCACTGCAACCTCTGCCTGCTGGATTCCAGCAATTATTCTGCCTCAGCCTCCCTAGTAGCTGGGACTACAGGTGCACACCACCACACCCAGCTAATTTTTGTATTTTTTAGTAGGGATGGGGTTTCACCACATTGGTCAGGCTGGTCTCAAACTCCTGACCTCGTGATCCACTCATCTCAGCCTCCCAAAATTCTAGGATTACAGGCATGAGCCACTGTGTCTGGCCACATGATTGGTTTTGAAATGTGAGGACATGAGACTTGTAAGCGGCCAGGAGCAGAATGATATGGTTTGGCTGTGTCCCTACCCAATTCCAATGTGTTGTGGGAGGGACTTGGTGGGAGATAGTTGAATAAGGGGGGAAGCCTTTCCCCTGCTGTTCTCATGATAGTGAATAAGTCTCACCAGATCTGATTGTCTTATACAGAGGAGCTTCCCTGCATGAGTTTTCTCTCTCTCTTTGCCTGCTGTCATCCATGTAAGACATGACTTGCTCCTCCTTGCCTTCCACCATGATTGTGAACCCCACTCCCCACCACCAGCCACGTGGAACTGTAAGTCCATTAAACCTCTTTCTTTTGTACATTTCTCAGTCTCAGGTATGTCTTTATCAGCAGGGTGAAAATGGACTAATACAGCACCCTCATAAAAAAAAGCCTTGAGGAAGCCTATTCACCCCCTCTGCCCTGGGAGGACACATAGAAAGCACTAGCCATGAGGACAGGCCCTAAGCAGACACTGAATCTGCTGATGCCTTGCTCTTGAACTTTCCAGCCTCCAGAATTGTGAGCAATACATTTCTATTGTTTATGAATTACCCAGTCTAAGATACTTTGTAATGACCACCCAAACTAACTAAATCAGAATTGAACACCAATTATTCTTTCAAAAGGTTTGAAGTTATATATTTAGAAATAAAGATATTATTATTGATTGAGGCCATTCTTGGCTTCAAATGGGATACTTCAGGGACTGCTAAACCCCCAAACCAAGGAACAGAGGCACTCACTGTGTTTATGATGTTGGAACTTAAATATAGAGCAAGAGGTCTCCTTATGCTCATTCTTGCTGACACTTGCTCTTCTCCCCAGCACTCCAACCACAGCCCTGGTCCCCTGTACTGCCATTGTCCCTTCTCACTGGACTTTCACAAACTTTTCCACAGTTTATTGCCCTAGCATGTGCTGTTTCATCTAATTTTTTTTTAAACAGAGTCTTTCTCTGTCACCCTGGCTGGAGTGGAGGGCCACATCTTTTCCTGTATCTACTCTGCCTTGGAAACTTGAGCTCATTTCTCAATTTCCAGCTCAAAGTTCCTCCTGCCTCTTGGCAATATTCTCTGATCCCAAAGAGGAAGCTTGTTGTTCAATATTTTATGTGCCTATAGCAAAGGGCTCATAGCTGTGTTATAGTACTTAGATATTAAATTGAAAGAAAGGAAATTGAAAGAAAGAACAAATAAAGGAGAAAATATAAGAAAAATAGAAAGACAGCAATACCACAAAAAGTGAAGTGCAGATAAAGAATTTAATATAACCCAGTAATAACCAATAATTAAGAGCCAGGACAAAATGTCTTATATGTGTGTGTATTTTTCTAGAAAGAGAATCCACAGCCTGTCAGATTCTCAAAGGGGTCTGAGAAACAAAGTTTTTAGAAAAATACTTGTTGTACACAAAATGAAAAAGAGTTAACATAAAACATTTTAAAAGAGAGTGAAATACTTTCATGTATTTCTGTTAAGCCTTGTTATTAAATCACATTTGTTTATTGACAAAGCATAGGAATAGTGAATATAAATAAAAAGCAGTTTTTAACTCCAGGGAGAATAATAGTAGAATTACCCAGTGAGTTCTGGCCTCAAATCAGACAGAGCCATATAAAATATTCAAAATCTAATAAGATATAATTTAGGTATATTTAAGTGTCATATGGTCCTAGCAAAAAGAAAGGTTTCAAAGGTTCAAAAGTGCATAAAGTTTCAATTCTTAGGATTCTATGAAATTCAAAGATTTAAATATATAAAAGGAAAGACATGTACATATGGTAAGAGCTTATCAGCCTAGTAGAGCTGTGGACTTCTCCCAGTTGACAGAAAAATAAAATAAAATGTATAACTTACATTCAAGGAAGTGGACTTCCCTCTTCTAAAGTCAAAGAATCATTGACATTACAACATAAGTAAAGTCAGTACGTTCTATCAAGGTCACAAACAAGAATCCAGTCTCCTGGCCTAAATCTCTGCTGCTAATAATATAAATTGTAACAAAATAGGGGTCAAGTGCCCAAAGTCCTTCCATTTGTTTTCATGAATATGCATCTACAGGTTCAAGGGTATGGGGTTCATCTCAAGGTGAGGTCAATTCTTTTTTGGCTGTTTCTTCCAATACTCAGGAAATACATTGCTATGACTATCCTTCTACAGCATGAATATAGACTGCCAGGTCAACAGCAAATTTCACATCAACATATCCGGTCCAGCAGCAGAATGGGTCCACATGGAGGAAGTCTGAAGAAAGAGGTGTCTTACATCCAAATGGACCAGGTCCTGTGAAACTCTCCTGGCAACCCTTGAAACCTCTTTTGTAAAGATTATGACAGTGAGAGAAGTCTAACAGGGCTGACTCCATTTTACTTCTAGCCTCACAGGCTGCCTGTCTTTGCTTATTCCTGAGCATAGGCCAAGCTAACCATGGGAGGAATTTAGTTTAGAGTTTAACTTGGTAGCAAGGATGAGAACAGTTCCTCCCTAAAACTAATTCTCCCCTTGCTCAGTGACAAAAACCTGGTGAAAGGCCATGAGATTAGGATTATGGGAGGAGCCTGAACTCCACTAAAATGTAGGTATAGTTTCTATAACTTCCTACTGCTCAGGAGTCATGTGGCCAGAGGTTACAAGATTTGTGGCTTCTCCAATTGCTCCTATAGATAACATTACCATTATAGAACCTGAGGTTGGTCTTTTGAGATGCTTTTCAGACCTTTGCATTCTGGAAACTCAGTAATCCCACCTAGACTCATGGCTCATGATTCAACTGATCTTCTGCACCCCCTAAACCTACCCAGAGGCAGACTCAGCACACAAGGACCATTTTCCACACCCTATGATTGCATCCCCAACCAATCATGTGGACCCATTCCCTAGTCCCCTGCCTTGAAAAAGCCTAACCTCCAAGCCTTTGGGAAGACTGATTTGAGTAATAACTCCATCTTCCATGTGTTTAGCCTAGCATTAATTAAACTCTTTCTTTACTGCAATACCATGGTCTCAGTGAATTGGTTTTGTCTATGCAGCAGGCACAAAGAGGCTGTCAGGTGATTATACCTTTGTGGATAGAGTCTCTCTTCTGAGTCAGCCATGTACTAGGAACCCATGGACCACTGGACCCATGGACCACAAAACTTACCTACATAAAAAGTGCCATCAAAGATGGGCATCTGCAAAAATGAGTATCTGCAAATGACAGATACCACTTAATCTAAAAAAGAATCCCTAAGTTTCCCTCCCTGTGGCAGCTTTAGCCTAGAATATAAAAATGTATGCCCCTGAGGATCTGATTCATCAACATTAAATCTCAAAAAACCACACTGAGACACAGGATAGGAAACTTCAGAGCTGCTGGTGTGCTCTGAAAAACTCTGGGCTGATGGAACTAGCTGCAAATCAAGACAGTCTTGACCTTGCTCCAGTGGTAGTTTGCTGCCGCTCACCGGAAAGGGCTCCTTCCCTGCTCCTCACTTTGACCACCTCCCTCAAGTTTCCCTTACAATAACAGTGAAGAATTACAAGCTTAGAAACTTATCATTTTAGCCAAATGAAATATGGATATGAATGTGAGATTTGTACATACACAGAAGGGAGCATAAAGAGGAAAGTAGGCCTCCAGAGTCACAAGAACTTCATATCATGTATTCCTAAAACTTTAAAATGCTGAAAATGACTTTTCTTTTAAAATGTATATCTGAATCATTTTTTCAAAAATATACTGCATTTACTGTGACTACCTTTGCTTTCAAAATGCATGTTTGAGTCCCTTTTTAAAGTTTACTATGATTCTCTTGGGAAAAAAAGTGTGTGTGTGTGTGAGTGTGTGTGCGTGCGTGTGTGTGTACATATATATAGGGACTAGGGAATGGGTCCTTGGGTCCTGCTAATTGGTTGTGTCTGCAATCAGGGGTGTGGAAAATGGTCCTTGTGTACTGAGTCCATCTCTGGGTGGGGGACCACAGATATAGCTAGCTAGCTAGATAGCTAGATACATAGATAGATCTATAAAATAAATATTTAAAATAAAAATAAATAAAGACTGAGCCCAAAATAAGACGGCCTTGGCCTCAGGGTTTTCAAATATTTGTGGCCATTTCAGAACCTTTTAGCAAGAGTCCATTTGCATTTCTGGGGTATAACCACACAGGAGCCTGAAACACCATCCTGAGCCCTAGCAACTGAGCCAATCCTGGTGTTCTTTTCCAACTAATATTCACCCAGATGGGCTCCTGCCTCCAGGTCAGATCATCATATAGATCTTTGCTACTCAAAATGTGGTGCCCAGACCAGAAGCAACAGCAGCACTTGTGACCTTGAAAGAAATGCAGAATCTTGGCCAGGCATGGTGGCTCATGCTTGTAATACCAACACTTTGGGAGGCCGAGGCAGGTGGATCACCTGAGGTCTGGAGTTCAAGACCAGCTGACCAACATGGTGAAACCCCATCTCTACTAAAAATACAAAAAATTAGCCTGGCGTGGTGGCGCATGCCTGTAATCCCAGCTACCTGGGAGGCTGAGGTAAGAGAATCACCTGAGCCAGGGAGGCAGAGGTTGCAGTGAGCTGAGATCATGCCATTGCAATCCAGCCTGGGCAAAATGAGCAAAACTCCATCTAAAAAAGAAAAGAAAGAAAAGAAAGGCAGACTCTCAGGCCCCAGCCCAGAACTACTGAATCAGAATCCATATTTTTCTAAGATTTCCAAGTGAGTTCTATGCACATGAACATTTTGGAAGTCCTGGTGTAGAATACATTGTCTCTCCCACTATAGGTACCTAGAGAAAAAGGAAGAGAGGCATTCACATTGCTACCTCACAGATGGAAGAAGGATGGACAGAGCTTTTGGCCCCGATATTTTCTTGCTTGGAACAAGTAGGAACTAGATGTGGACAACGATGATTCCGTCACTCCCTCAGGTGCACTGGGCGTTTGCAGGCTTCAGTGATTTTTATAAATGTAATTAAATCTCACCCTACTGCCGGGCGCGGTGGCTCACGCTTGTAATCCCAGCACTTTGGGAGGCCGAGGCGGGCGGATCACGAGGTCAGGAGATCGAGACCACGGTGAAACCCCGTCTCTACTAAAAATACAAAAAATTAGCCGGGCGCAGTGGCGGGCGCCTGTAGTCCCAGCTACTCGGAGAGGCTGAGGCAGGAGAATGGCGTGAACCCGGGAGGCGGAGCTTGCAGTGAGCCGAGATTGCGCCACTGCACTCTAGCCTGGGCGACAGAGCGAGACTCCGTCTCAAAAAAAAAAAAAAAAAAAAAAAAAAAAAAAAAAAAAAAAAATCTCACCCTACTTCTATTTTGACTACTAGCTAACATTTTTTGACCATTTATTATATGTCACAAACCACTTTAAATTTATAATAAGTACTGTCTCATAGAATCCTTTTAAGGATCCCATGAGTAGGTTCCATTACTACCCTCATTTTGCAGAGGAGGAAACTGAGGCACAGAGCCATTAATTAGCTTGCTGAAGATTACACACTAGTAATCCACAATTCCCTCTAGGCACATTGACTCCAGAGCTCCAGCTCTCATCCTCCACACCAATCCCGTTGCTCTTACAGGAGACAAAGCTGGGTCACATGGTCACGAGTAGAACCTCTATGCATATCTGCATTCAGAAAGATGATCAAGCTGTAGAACGGCTAGCCAAAAACACAATGCTGAAAGTTCAGGGTTGCAAAAAGTCAGAGACACACATCAGCTTCAAAGAGAAGGCTGTCAATGGATATGGGAAGTGGGGAAAAAGGGGGTAGCATTCTCTCTGCCACACAGAAATGGCTCCAAGGCTGTGATGCAAGGTGGCCCCAGCTCTGTGAAAAGGCACTTTCACCTTTAAAGCACTTTGCTGAGAGGGAAAATCAAAGCTGATGTCCTCCTAGAATAAAGCACTCGGGTCTACTGGGGAATCCAAAAATAAAAGCATGGCGTTAAGTATTTCTCCACCTGTAGCTACTGCTCACCCTTAAGAAGAGGGGCAAGGTGGAGCTGTTAAGGTAGCAGGTAGAGGGAGAGGCAGGTGGGGGACCGCCGTTGAAGCACTAGAAAAGGGCAGCTGGGAAGACTCGCATGTGGGAGTGGGGGAAGGGGCAGACTTCCAGAGGAAGTGGTTTTTGTTGAGGCTGGCTGAGAGCAACAAGGAGGCTGGGAACACCAAGGATGCCGTGAGAAGGTGAGTGACCCAGAACTCATCACGTGTGCTTCTCGAAATCAGAAGACATCTACTGACAGTGACATCTTTTAAATTGGAGCCCTGATAGCATAAACAAGGCTTCAAAAGTCTTTAAAAATTCCTTATTTTGGTCAAAATACAACCTGATTTTGCAGGCCATCTTATCCTGGCTTCAAGACTTTTTCATCCTCCTAGACTTCAAAGCACAGATGTCAGGTTTCCAAGCTGGCAAGTCTACCTTCAATATTAGAAGGAAATGCAAGAGCAAAAAGAGATGAATGACACAATCCAGTAGGTTGCAAATGGAACTGTTTGTGTGAGGCACTAGAGTTGCATCAGCTCTGCCAGGTCATGTGTGAAAAGCAAAGTGATTACACCCAGAGCAAGAGGCTGAAGTGCCCTCCACTGGCCAGACAGATTCCCCAGTAGCCTCAGTGTCACCGCGGAAATGGCTTGAAAGGACAAGAGTTTTTGGAATTTGCTCCATCTTAAATCCTGGGGTTCAAAGATGTTGATGATGCAACCAGTGGAAGAAACTAGCTGATAGTGTTGCTTCCTGAATCCAAGCTTTTAATTTTATTTAATATGGGAAATTCTCTTTAATCTTACAACAAAGAGATTTACCTTAAGTCTTTAATGTCTGAACCACAGAAGCAGAAATAGAAACATGATATACTCAAGAAATTATCACAGATTTATCTTTTGTCTTCATGTTGTTTCCTTTTGTTTGTTTTCATTTTTGAACCTCATTCTCCATCTTTTTCCAGGCAATTTTTATTGGTAATCTGCTTAACAAAAGACTAAAGTGATCTAGTTCTGCAGATGAAGCTGAAAGCAGATTCTATTTCTCCAGCAGGGTTTACCTCGCTCTGTGAACACAGGCTTAGCAGACATGAGTTAAAAATGGACAGGGGCTCTCTGGTGCCTCAAGACAGCTTTAGGCACACATGGAAGAAGGGAAGGGTCTTTGAGCAAGAGAAAAAATGGGCACCTCACTCACCCTTCCAGGCAGAGTCCAGCACAATCTTTGGAGGGCTAGAGGTGGATTGGAGGTTGTCACAGAAGCCTTTGAACATTGCAGAAGTCACTTGAGGTATTCCCCAAGGATAGCAACATCTCACAGGGACCAGCTTCACTGTTCAGGAAGGAACAGCAGCGGCTTCCTACAGGGACACACGTATGTGCAGTGTCTGGAGAGTGGCTCTGCTGGGCCAGGCTGCCTCACGGAGACAGCCAGCAGGATGTTCCTTTTATTTATTTTTTCCAGCTTTATTGAGGTATAACTGACTGACAAACTATCAGTTTAAGATGTACAATATTAGGATTTGATATATGTATGTATTGTGAAAAAAATGACCACAATCAAGTTTGTTCACACGTGTGTCACCTCACCTACTTACCAGTGTGTGCATGTGTGTGTATGTGTGTTTGTGTGTGGTGTTGAGAAGGAATGAAATCAGTAGCTCAAAGAGATAGCTGCACTCCGTTATTCATTGGAGCACTGTTCACAATAACTAAGATATAACCACCATAAGTGTCCATTGACATGAATAGATAAAGAAATTGTGAAATACATGTATGTGTGTGTGTGTGTATGTAATTGTATATTATTTAGCCATAAAGAAGCAAATCTTGCCATTTGTGACAACTTGGATGAACCTGGAAGACATGACGCTAAGTGAAATAAGTCAGACAGAGAAAGACAAATACAGTATGATCTCGCTTCTATGTGGAATCTAAAAAAGTCAAACTCCTAGAAATAGAGTAGAAGAGTGGCTGCGAGAGGCTGGGGATGGGGGAAATGGGGAGAGGTTAATCAAAGGCTGCTCCTTCTAAAGAGTGAACTGAATGCAGACAAGGTGGCCAGGCAGTTACTGGTTAACCTATCTGGGCACAAATAACTCTACAAACTTCACAAATCAAACCACTAAAAAGCAATCACACTATTTTATTACTAACTTGTGCACTATGACAAAATGATATCATCTTGTTTTCAATTTAAGGCCTATAAAATATTTAGTGATTTGTGGGAAAATTTGGTACACAAGGGAGAAAGCCTAACTACAAAGACCCAGACACACAAGGAGGGTAGAAGATGGTTCCCAGGAGCCGTTATCTATACAAAACCTTAGGGCTAAAATTTAGACCTTCTTGATGCCATGAGACCTGCCTTCCTGTGCAGTTTTTCCATTAACTGCAGTGAGACCTTTGTCTAGTCACTTACTCTCCCAGGAGCCCCATCTCCTTGTTTGTTCAACATTCAACAAGCACATTTTGAGTCCTAAATACTTTCTGGGTACAATAAACCGAGATGGTTTCTAACCTTTCTAAGTATAAAATAACATATCTTCACACCAGAAAATTTCCAACACGCTTCTACATGAATATCACCATACTTTTCCTTTTGCTTCATTTTTTAAAAAGCTATCTAAATGGCAGAAAACAATGGAGTCAATGATACATCTAGTACTTTTATATTTACTAATCAAAAGAGCATCTATGCAGACCACAAAAGTGGCAATAAATACACTGCAAGACGTAGTATTCATGTAGTCTCAATGCCTGGTGCACCAACATATCCACTGGCTCCTCACAAAAATTTAAAGGTCCCAGGAGCACAAGGTCCCATCTTTGCTCAAAATAGACAGTACTAGTCTAGGTGTCCCGATGTTCAACACCAGGGCACTGGACACTGAGATGTGGACATTATCATCTCCCAGGAAAACAACTTCCCCTAACTTTAAAGTACCACCGGACTCAAAGGGTCATATGGCTGGAAACAGTTCTGGCTTTACTTTAACCACCAAAGACTCATTGCCTGAGACAGTCTCAAAATTCTCCAACTCCCTTGGAATTCTCAAACCGTTATAGTCAGCAGATTTGGTATTATTTATATTTGTATCTGTAATTTTCCTCTTCCCCCACTGCCTCATGCTCATGAGACAATGCTATCAGTAGAGAGTATCTGAAATCACTTCAAGTAAGAAGAAGAAGCTACTGATACATGTGTGAATCTCATAATGTTCAATGAAACAAATTAAAGACAGAAGAGTACACACGGTATGATTCCGTTTATATGAAGTCCAAAAGTAAACAAAACTAACCTATGGTGGTGGAGGTCAGAATCGAGGGTTCGTTGTGGGGTACTGGCTGAGATGGTCATGCAGGAGCATTTCTGGAAGCTGAAAATTCTCTAACCTTGGTTTAACTGGCAGCTATATAGGTGTACATAAAAGTAAAAATTCATCGCATATATATTTAAGAAGTGTGCACTTTAAGGCAAATAAGTCATACTTCAATTTTTACATACAAGGGGAAAAGCAATGGGGAATTAAACCAGGAAAATGGTTAAAAGGAACAGGTGGGTTCAGAAATAGAAGCAGGGAATCTGGAAGCAAATCCTGGATGACTTGAGCATGTAAGGATGAGTGGGGGTTGTGAGGTGCCCAGCAAAGGAGACTGGGAAAAAGAACTCAGAGAAGGGGGAGGAAATGGTATAGGGAGGGACAAGAAGACAGGAGTAGTTCTCAATGACTTGCAGAGGTGAAAATAAAATCTAGGCTGTGGGGACTCCAAATTAGTTTGAGTTTGAAAGAAATATGACTGTGGTACCTGCGTCATGTGAGAGGCATCTGCAGCCTGGGCAGGTGTAACTGTTGTTTCTCTCCTTATAGGTTAGACTTCTTCCTTACCTACATTGTTTTTTAAAATGTTGTAAATGACTAAAGGGAGGCAGGGAAGACCCCTTCCCTCTTCACTGTTGATCTTCATTATAGATTAACTTCCCTCTTACCTTTCTCACACAAAGACTTGATGGTCATCACATTTTCTAAAGACAAATGTTGAACACATTCTTTTAAATTGGAAAGAAAATGAAAAAAAACCCCATGGAAAAGAAAACAAACTATAATGAATTAAATTGTTGTAAATCACCAACAAGTCCTGTATAGAAAATGTTATAACACGGCACATGGATATATATGTAACAAACCTGCACATTGTGCCCATGTACCCTAAAACCTAAAGTATAATAATAAAAAAAAAAAGAAAATGTTATAATCCTATCAAGCTTCTTTGTTTTCTGCCAATATAAGCAGGAAGGTAACTTTCAATTTTGGAGGACTGGACCCACTTTTCTGGAGTTTGTGTCTTCTAGATGGTTATTCCCAGCTTTTCACTTGAATAAACTCTTAAAAACTGGATTCTGATCCTTTTGATTATTTCATGTTGACATAGATAAAGAAGGATGGAGACAGGGTGACAGAGGAGAAAGACCTTCCGGTCTCATTAGTGAAAATAACATACATGAAAAAGCCATATCTTTTCACAAGTTTCAGAAGTATCTGGGTAACTTTAACACTTGCTGGAGAAGCATCAAGTCTCCATTCAAGGAAACCTGAGTATCATGTCCAAGTACCACTGTCAGAATCCAGAGCAATCTGGGGACCCTCTGGAAGGATGTTCCGAGCCCTTCAGAAATACCCACCCAATGGCCTGCTTCTGCCTGGAGAGGGAACGTTCACCATCTCTAGCTGGACAACAGAGTGACCTTCAGGGGCACCAAGCCAAATGCAGAGAAGAAAGGAACGGAATGAAGCAGAGGCAATACTGGGCAACACCTGCCATTAAGTGGAACAACCTGGGCTGTTAAACACACATTCACTTGTAGGGAAAAATTAGAATCAGGTTGGTTTAGGCTTAATAGTGTATTTATACTGTGCTGGAGAAGAGTTTTCAAAGCAGGGGGCTTCTGCAGTGCAGCTGACATGGCTTGTATGAAAATACCATTTTCTTCTCTTAATTTCTATAGCACTTTGGTGAAGATATTTTTTAAGAAATCTGTTACATTTTTTCTTGTACTGTGCTTATTTTATAGACTTTTATTTTCCTCCACATTAGACTGTAAACACTCTGAAGACAGAAAGCAGGTCTTTTGGCCAGGCACGGTGGCTCACGCCTGTAATCCCAGAACTTTGGGAGGCCAAGGTGGGTGGATCGCCTGAAGTCAAGAGTTCAAGACCAGCCTGGACAACATGGCAAAACCCTGTCTCTACAAAAAATACAAAAATGAGCTGGGCATTGTGGCACATGTCTGTGGTCCCAGCTATTCAGGTGGCTAAGGTTGGAGGATCGTGTGAGCCCAGGAGGTCCAGACTGCAGTGAGCCGTGATTGCACCACTGTACTCCAGCCTAAGTGACAGAGCAAGATCTTGTCTCAAAAAAAAAAATGTTTTTTTCATCTTGTGTGCCCCCAACTCCCCCATGGCTCCTCACAGTTGGAGGAATGTAGCAGGTGTTCCCGGCGCCTGGGCGCTGGTGCCTGAGCCACTCCTCTGCTGTGAAGAGGGACCCTGAAGGGTGAGGTTCACCCTGCAGGCAGCCGGTTGTACCCAAATGCATTGTCTTTGAGCCAGAGGCATTGCTGCTTCTCTGAAAAAGGTAAAAATAAAGTGTTTAAAATTCAAGGAGAATTTCAGAGAAATAGGGACTAGGTAAAGACAGCCCTGTGGCAGTAAATAGCAGACAGTGAGGGAGGAAGACAAAGTTTCAGAAGGAGGAAGACAAGGTCGCCTTGCCCTCTGGTCTCATTAGTGGAAATAACACCGACAGGAAAGTAACATCTTTGAAGATATTTGAAAGTTTCCTGGGTGATCATGAAATTGCAGGTGGCAGTATGAGGTTTTCAAAATACACAGAGCATGCCCTCTGAGAGAAACTCAATTGGCAATTAGGACATTGCAGGATCATAGAGCTTTTCTTCCCTTCTTTAGCTATGAGTCACAAGCTGCCAATTAAGAAATCAGTGACCTGTCAGGAGCTTGATATTACCTAATGGGCTAAAGCCCTCGATGGTGATGACTAATAACATTGGTGTGTTCAGGATTTAATCTTTAACTTGATTTCCTGGGGTGATTAGATGATGAACAATAAGAAGGGTTATTTTATTCTTCAATAGATCCTTTATGTGGGGATCTGGGTGATGCAGTAAAGCAGAAGGAATAAAGAATTGTATCCTCTTGCGTTCTTCCTCCTCCCCCTGCCCAGCAACAGACATGTTAAGGTCAGCAGTCTTGAAGTACAGACGGGTGTTCTTGGTAAGATGTGCAGGAATCCACAGTGATCAGAATGCATGTGGACCCCATTGTTTTTACCGTGCAACAAATGTGTCAAAAGCTCATACAGGACAGCAAAGCAAAGATGTTTTTAAGAACATGAACTCAGAGTCAAGCAGACCTTGTTTGACTCCTAGATCTGCCCCTTACCAGTCTCAAGCAAGCTTCTTAACCCCTCTGAGCCTCCACTTTACTCATCTGTAAAATGGTGATAATAACAGTACCCACCTCATATCCTCATATGATTGTTGAGGAAATTAAATGAGATATTGCATGCAAAGGCTTCATGTAGTGCCTAGTTCCTGATGAAGTGCTAACAGACATCAGCTAATATTATCATTTTTATTAGCAGCCTGTGAAAATCTCTTATAACTTAGCCATCTGTCTTTACAGAGTATAAACCATGTTTCATTACTTCATCCAAGGAGAGAAGAGATTCCTGTTGATAGAGGAATATAGCAAATGAGCTGGTCATATATACAGATTTCAACCTGCGTGCTTAGAAGACAGCTCTGTGACCAAGGCTACTGAAGACCTGTCAGGGGGCCATTAAGATTTACAAAGGATCTCTTTTTAAATATCACACATTGTTGTAGATCAAAGCAAGCCACGATCTTTGAAGAAGGTCCTCCACTTGTCTTGTTCTTTCCATTGCTAGCATAGAAGGATCTCTTGGATTGATGCTGGTTTGTTGCCAGAGTATCCATGGCCATTCTTTGGGAAACTCTTGGCTTTTCCCATCCTTGGTGAATAGGGTTATCCAGCCCTACTTACCAGGGACATTTTGAAGAGGGCACTAGGAGAAGTGGGCATTTCTTCAAGAGAGATGAAAAGAGGGAAGGCATGCTGTCACTATCACTTCATATGAATGGCAAACACATATCAGTGTATATAAACTACTGGCACAAGCAGAGTCTCACTTACTGGCTCTGACCTACACACCAGGGTCATTGGCCAGAGCATCACGGACCAAAGCACAAATAGTGCTGGATGATAGGGTTCACTGCCAAGACGAAGAGGAGGGATGAAAACAGGAAAGGAGAAGTTTGCCACATGCTCAACTCAAGTCTCCTTACAATAAAAAGTCAAAAATTTATTTTCTGAACTACATATCTGCTCGGATCTTACCACCTTCATTTAGCCACCAAATTGTTGACTTAAAAAAAATGGGGAGGGCAGGTGGGATGCCTCTCGTCTGTAATCCCAGCACTTTGGGAGGCCATGGTGGGCAGATCACAAGATCAGGAGTTCTAGACCAGCCTGGCCAACATGGTGAAACTCTGTCTCTACTAAAAATACAAAAATTAGCTGGGTGTGTTGGCGCATGCATGTAATCCCAGCTACTTGGAAGGCTGAGGCAGGAGAATCACTTGAACCCAGGAGGTGGAGATTGGAGTGAACCAAGATCACACCATTGCATTCCAGCCTGGGCAACAGAGTGAGACTCCATCTCAAAAAAAAAAAAAAAAAAGGAAGTCAGGTTCACAAAGTTACAGAATGTCTTTCTTGGCTAAGACCTGAAGCTCCTTCATTTCTGTTAAAATTAGGCAAATAATTCCCAAATGGCAATGTGGAGTCCAGGACTAGTATGCAGCACCTGGGAAACTTCCACAAATTACAGATGCCTTGAGCTTACCCCACGTGGACAGATCCAGAATCTTTAGGGGAGGGTTCCATTCTTTTGAGCATCTCTGATGATTACGATGAGGGGCCAGTCTTGGGAACCCCTGAAACGGGCCATTTTCATGCCCGGATTTACAGGGTCTGCATCTGAATGTCATGTTCATTAATTGATGCATTTCCTTATAACTTGACATCAGGAAGTTTGCCCAGCAAGTTTCAAGAAGATAACATAACGCTGATAGCCAGTCCCTCCTATTTACCCAGGAGTTTCCCTTCTCCTCTGCTGCAAAAGTCTTTCCTTTCTTCCAAAGTCCTGACACTTTCCACTTAAACTGGCCTTGAGTCATATCTAAACCTCCCCTCTCTCAAAGCGAAAACCATTTTACCCCTTCTCACCCTGAATACTTTTCCTGTTAAGATTCTTACATATGCAACATGAGTGCGTCCCCTGGACATATTGGCTAAATGTCCAGAAAAAGAATTGCTCCAATAAGTGCCCAGTAAAACTCCTAATGAGACCATGGAGTAGATGCTTAAAATAAATTTTTAAAAAACCAAAGTTGTATTTCAGTTCTCTGTGTGTGTGTGTGTGTGTGCGTGTGTGTGTACGTGACTGTGCATGTGTTGAAAGGAAGGGAGAGATTTTTAATCAAATTTAAACAAAGCAATAATTTATATTCCAATGATGGAAAAAAACAATTTGGTCTCACATATGGAACCTGAGGGAAAGACAAGCTTTTCATTTATAATTTGGAAAGATGCCAGGGGTAGGAGGTGGGAGAGCTGAGGAGGGCAGGGGTGCAGTTTTTTTTTCTTTTTTTAATAACGTTTTTTAAATAGTGTGACATGTATGGTCACGCCTAAATCTCCCTAAATTATATTTTAGAAAAAAAAAATCATTTAACCTCCTTTCCTTTGTTGGGAAGACAGAGGTCATGGAAACATGCCTAAAGCAAGAGATGGTAAAAATGATATCACTATTTCCGCGGCTTCGAAAAGTGACACTGGTCTCTGTGCAGGGACATTGTCAAGCATCAGGAACTTTTCCCAGGCTGAGCCACCTTCTGCACTCAACCCCAGCTACTCTCTGTCAATACGCTACCCAACCTTCAAAGTTCAACTCAAACATGTCAGCCTCTCCAGTAGCTTCTTCTGCCCTGGGTTAGGAGAGAGCTTCCTGTGCTAGAATTTAGTTCTTCACTCCTTGAGTTAGAACAGTGTTCTCAATTAGAGAAGATTTTGTCCTTTGGGGACTCGCGGCAGTCAGTGTCTGGAGACATTTTTGGTTGACACAGTAGGGAGGGAGGTGCTACTGGTATCCAGTGGGAAGAAGACAAAGATGCTGCTAAACATCCTATAATGCACAGGGCAGCCTTTGACAACAAAGGATTATCCAACCCCAAACATTGGCAGTGCTGACATGCAGACCTCTCCCTCCTCCTCAGCCTTTTACCTATTTGGCTTCCAGGACACCACATCCTTCGGGCTTGAGTTTTCTCCGACCTCACTGGTCCACCCTCTTCAGTTACCTCTGCTGGCTCCTCCACACCTCCCCAAACTCTAAACATTGGAGCACACTAGTGTTGGGCTTTATCTCTTGTCTACCCATTGTCACTCCAGTCTATGCCTTTAAATATCATCTTCAGACCTGCTACTCCCAGATTTATATCTGACTGGACCCTGCCCCTGAATTCTAGGTTCATAGATCTGAACATCTCCATTTGGACATCTGAAAGGGCATCCCGCACTCAGCATATCCCAAACTGAGTTCCTGATCTTTCCCCAAAAAACCTGCTCTTCCAAATTATCTGTTAATTGCCATTCCATCTGCTCAATTGCTCAGGGAAATAACCTCAAAGTTATCCCTGACCCCTCTCTGCCTCTCAAATTTTCATTCAATCTACCATCAACTCTATTGGCTCCAAAGATATCCTAACTCTGACCACTTCTCTTCACTTCCACTTTCATTCCCTTTGGCCCTGGTCACCACCATCTCTCACCCAGACATGGCAGCTGTCTCCTAACTGGTCTTTCAGCTCCTGCCTGTAGGACCTTCTCAATGCAAGCGCTGGAGTGATCCTTACAAAATGCAAGGCAGATCATGCCACGCCTCTATTCAGAACGCTCAATGGCTTCCAGCAATTTCCAAAGTAAAGTCGAAAGTCCTTATACTATGCTGCAAGGTCTCATGTGATCACTCTGCTTCGAAATCTCCGGCTTTTCCCCCATTAGAATCTCTCTGACTCATAGCCTGCCCTGCCCCTTCACCTGCCCCAGCAGCCACATCAGCCTCCTGGGTCCTCCCTGCCTCCTCCAGGCACCTCCTGACCCCAGGACCATTGCCTCTGCTGTGCCCACTGCCTAGAATGGTCTTCCCCTAAAACTCCTGTGGCTCACACCGTCAATCCTTCAGGTCTTATTGAAATGTCACCGTCTCCGAGAGGTCTTCGATGCCACGCTATTTAAAAGTGAAGCCCTGAACCTCCAGTGGTCGGCTGTAATATCTTTCCCGTAGTGCTGACCATCATCTGGCACACTCGTTATTTTTCTGGCGTGAGTTTTTGTCAGATTCAAGCTCTCTAAAGACCGGGACTCTTCCGTATGACTGTCTCCACAGCATGCGGACAAGTGCCATCTGCGGTAAATGCCCAGTGTGATGCACAGCTGAACCCCCTGCAGATTTCAAGATTCCCCAGGAACAAGAGGTGTCGTATCACCCACAGTAGCTTACCCAGGTCTCCTTCCACGCCTTCCTATATGACCTCCATCTCTCTTCCAGGCTAAGCCCTACACAAGGAGCTTTTGTACACATTTGTCATTTCGTTTACTGGAACCCAATCGATTTTTAATTGAATTTACAACCAGAATCCCGAAAATGTCAAAGGTATCTTCACCGCGGTGAAAGCTTCATGCTGCTCTCCAAACCTCAATTTACCAGCAGCCTGGCAGAGGCTGCAAATCACTCTTCAGAGGTGGTGCCCTTGGAGGACAGACTGTGAGCAGGGTTTCTGCACCATCTTGTGGACAGCTTGGGAATGACACCTACTGAAACACGTCTTGTTTGGCTTCTCCTAGAGTGTCTTTCCCTTAGCAGCAGCATCTAGTTCACTCTCTGAATCAGGAAACTGTGCAGGTAAGATGAGTCTTCAGTATCTAAAGGGGCTGTCCTCGGAGGCATGATTTCAGCAGCACCATGCGAGGCCGGCACACCACCCCCTAGTCCAGTGGGCCCTCTGTAATGTGCCTTTTATTCCACTGTCAGAACTCAGGTTTTAGATGTAAACACTCCTGGGAGAGGAGCACTAATGTCCAGTCATACCAGCCCAAATGTCCAGTTATACTGACCCAAATGACCAACAGCCAACCTACAGGCAGGAGGTGGAGAATGAGGGCAGACAAAGGCCTCTAGTCACCTAGTGGGGAAGGCAGATCTGGGACAAGAAAGGCCACCTGACCCTCCAAATGCCACTGCACACACCTTACAATTTCCCTCCTACTCGGCCTACCCATGCATGGTGTCAACTCACTGATTCCACCCTGTGTGTTTGGGATTGAGGAGGGGAAAGGGGCCAGATCCAACTTCATTGTGAAAATTCTACACTCCAAGGGTTTGTACAGCAATTCCACTACCTCAAAACCCGTGAACTATATTAACTACAGCCACCCAAGCTTGCCTGGGGAAAGACGGTGGACAAAGAGCCATGATTTGTAACCAGCGCACGATTTGTTTGAAAGGAGCATGCACTTCTGAGGTGTGAGAAAGTTCTAGAATCATTTTAGCCAGGATCAGGGAGATTGTTTCTTTCATAATATGTTAAGAAAATGGAAGAAAGAGTGTGGACTCATAAGTAAATTTAAACTTTAGACCAGTATATACGAATTAGCATCAGAAAGGGAAGGGAAGAGAATAAAGATTTAATGAAAGCCCATTTATGGAACGCACTATCCAGCCACATTACAAACCTAAGTTTAATAACCCTCATTAGAGGCCAGCTATGCGATCCTGAGCTAGTAGTTTAACTTCTCTGAATCTCATTTTCCTGATCTGTAAAATGGTGTGCTGATGCTGTGAAAAACAGTTGGGTGTTTCCTCGAAAAGTTAAACATAAAACTACCATATGATCCAGTAATTTCACTTCTGAATATATACTTAAGAGTGAAAGCACAAACTCCAACAGATATTAGTACACTAATGTTCATAACAGCATATTCACAATAACCCAGAGGTAGAAATAACCCAAATACCAATGGACAGATGAATGAATATACAAAATGTGGTATAAACATACAATGTTTTGTTTTGTTTTGTTTTGTTGTTTTGTTTTGTTTTGTTTTTGAGACAGGGTCTTGCTCTGTCACCCAGGTGGGACTGCAATGGTACAATCATGGCTCACTGCAGCATCAACTTCCTGGGCTCAAGTGATCCTCCTGCCTCAGCCTCCTGAATAACTGGGACCATAGGAACACACCACTATGCCTGGCTAATTTTCAAAACTTTTTCGTAGAGATGGGATCTCTCTATGTTGCCAGGCTGATCTCAAACTCTTGGGCTCAAGTGATCCTCCTGCCTCGGCCTCCCAAAGTACTGGGAATATAGGTATGAGCCACAGCACCCAGAAAATATATTATTTTTAGGCCTTAAAAAGGAATGAGGCCAGGCGCGGTGGCTCAAGCCTGTAATCCCAGCACTTTGGGAGGCCGAGGCGGGCGGATCACGAGGTCAGGAGATCGAGACCATCCTGGCTAACACAGTGAAACCCCATCTCTACTAAAAATACAAAAAATTAGCCGGACGTGTTGGCGGGCGCCTGTAGTCCCAGCTACTCGGGAGGCTGAGGCAGGAGAATGGCATGAACCCGGGAGGCGGAGCTTGCAGTGAGCCGAGATCGCGCCATTGTACTCCCGCCTGGGAGACAGAGCAAGACTCCGTCTCAAAAAAAAAAAAGGAATGAAATTCTGATGTAAGCTACAACATGGATAAACCTTGAAAGTGTGTATGCTAAATGAAATAAGCCAAACACAAAAGGACAAATATTGCATTATTCCACTGAGGTACCTAGAATAGGCAAATTAATGGAGATGAGAAGTAGAATAGAGGCTACTAGGAGCTGTGGGGAGGAAGGAATGATGAGTTAGTGTTTAATGGGTGTGGAGTTTCAGTTTGGGGTGATGCAAAAGTTCTTGAAACAGATAGTGGCAATGATTGAATAACACTGAGAATGTATTTACTGCCACTAAATTGTACACTCAAAAAAAGGTTAAAATGGTAAACTTTATGTTATGTATATTTACCACAATGATAGAATAGATGACAAATAGATGATTGATTGATAGATAGATAGATAGATAGATAGATAGATAGATAGATAGAAAATGGTACTGGGTTACTATTCAAAGTCATGTCTTTCTTAGCCCTAAATATATATATATAACAATTTAAATATATATTACAATTTATATTTGTAGAAGGGATATATATATATATCCCTTCTACTATATTGTCTAATTCTATGTTTATTGCATTGCGTATTTTGCTAAATTTTACTCTGTGCAAAACGTGTTGAATAGGTGTGAATTAATTAATTATATAGTTTTACTGACTACAGCAGTACAAAAGGAAAAGACGTTATGATAAATTTTCTCAATACACAATACAAACTAAAAAGACTCTTCCAGTCCTCCTGAGCTGGTTCCATCCTGAACCAAGTATCTCTCCCAAGAGGCCCCAGCAGGGCAGGCTCAGGCAGGCTCTCCTCTACAGTTCGATGAGAAAAGTCTCCATGATGTACTTTTCTCATATTTACGATATGAAGAATGGCTTTTTTTCCCTCTAGTTTTAATTGAGACGGAACATTCCAAGGCCAAGAAAATGTCACGCATTCACTGGTGAGTAAGCTGGACGTGACGGGAATGACAGTTACAGGACACAGCTATTTGCCAAAAACGTGACCTGTGGGACTTAAGAACCATGTCACGCTGCTCTGCTTGACGGTTTCTATTTGGATGATCTGAAATCAGAAACTTGGTTTTCTTTTGAAGAGAAAAATGTCCAGAATACTGGGATATGCGCAGGGGTGTGGGACACGTGCAAGTGTGCACATCCACATGTTCACAGCCATGGAGAAGGGGGGAAAAATCACCCCTTAACTCAAAGAACTATGGAAATTACAAGAGGAAACAACCTACTTTTCCTATTGAACAGCAACAAAAAAAGAAGCAAGCAATAAGGGATAATAAAATGCCCAAGTTATGTTTTTACACGCAAGGAAAGTGAGTCAAGAGGACTATAACTTTGAAGACAGCTTATGGAATATGAATCTTTCCACATAGGGTACTTACTGTATTTTCTCGTTTCTTTCAAATCCTGTAGAAGTGCATAGTCAAGACTGAAAATATAAAAGGCCATAAAAATGGAGATACAAATGGCTCTCTAGATGTTTGAGTTGGTTCTAAGAGAAATCACATTTGTGAGAGCAGACAAAAATGTGAAACAAAAAAAAAATGGCAGTACTTAAATGTTAAAGCAAACTCAATTGACAGACATTAATTGAGCACCTACCAAATAAAAGATACTGGGCTAGCCTCCACAAAACAAAAAATAAAGCATTATTTCCCCCATGATTCAATTACCTCCCCCTGGGTCCTTCCTGCAACATGTGGGAATACTAGGAGATACAATTCAAGTTGAGATTTGGGTGGGGACACAGTCAAACCATGTCATTCCACCCATGGCCCCTCCAAATCTCATGTTCTCACATTTCAAAACCAATCATGCCTTCCCAGCAGTCCCTCAAAGTCTTAACTCATTTCAGCATTAACCCAAAAGTCCACAGTCCAAAGTCTCACCTGAGACAAGGCAAGTCCCTTCCACCTATGAGTCTGTAAAATCAAAAGTAAGCTAGTTACTTCCTGGATACAATGGGGGTACAGGTGTTGGGTAAATACAGCCATTCCAAATGAGAGAAATTGGCCAAAACAAGGGGGTTACAGGGCACATGCAAATCTGAAATCCAGCAGGGCAGTCAAATTTTAAAGCTCCAAAATGATCTCCTTTGACTCCAGGTCTCACATCCAGGTCACACTGATACAGCTCTGCCCCTGTGGCTTTGCAGGGTATAGCCTCCCTCCCAGCTGCTTTCACAAGCTGGCGTTGAGTGTCTGTGGCTTTTCCAGGTGGACAGTGCAAGCTGTCAGTGGATCTACGATTCTGGGATCTGGAGAATGGTGGCCTCTTCTCACAGCTCCACTAAGCAGTGCTCCAGTAGGGACTCTGTGTGGGGGCTGCGATCCCACATTTCCCTTCCACACTGTCCTAGCAGAAATTCTCCATGAGGGCCCCGACCCTGCAGCAAACTTTTGCCTGGGCATCCAGGCATTTCCATACATCTTCTGAAATCTAGGTGGCGGTTCCCAAACCTCAATTCTTGACTCCTGTGCACTCTCAGGCTCAACACCACGTGAAAGCTGCTAACTGAGCAGTATGTAGGCCCCTTACAGCCATAGCTGGAGCAGCTGGGACACAGGGCACCAAGTCCCTAGGCTGCACACAGCATGAGGACCCTGGGCCTGGCCCACGAAACCACTTTTTCCTCTTGGGCCTCTGGGCCTGTGAATGGAGGGGCTGTCTCAAAGGTCTCTGACATGGCCTGGAGATATTTTCCCCATGGTCTTGGGGATTAACATTAGGCTCCTTGCTACTTATGCAAATTTCTACATAAGAAATTTTCTATTCCATAGTCAGGCTGCAAATTTTCCTCTGCTTCCCTAATAAAATTGAATGCCTTTAACAGAACCCAAGTCACCTCTTGCATCCTTTGCTGCTTAGAAATTTCTTCCACCAGATACCCTAAATCATCTTTCTCAAATTCAAAGTTCCACAAATCTCTAGGGCAGGAGCAAAATGTCACCAGTCTCTTTGCTAAAACATAACAAGAGAAACATTTACTCCAGTTCCCAACAAGTTCCTCATCTCCATCTCAGACTACCTCAGCCTGGACCTTATTGTCCATATTGCTATCAGCATTTTGGGCAAAGCCATTCAACAAGTCTCTAGGAAGCTCCAAACTTTCCCACATTTTCCTGTCTTCTTCTGAGCCCTCCAAACTGTTCCAATCTCTGCCTGTTACCCAATTCCAAAGTGGCTTCCATATTTTCGGGTATCTTTTCAGCAACACCCCACTCTACTGGTACCAATTTACTGTATTAGTCTGTTTTCATGCTGCTGATAAAGACATACCCAAGACTGGGAAGAAAAAGAGGTTTACTTGGACCTACAGTTCCACATAGCTGGGGAGGCCTCAGAATCATGGCAGGAGGTGACTTCTTACATGGTGGCGGCAAGAGAAAAATGAAGCAGCAGCAAATGTGGAAACCCCTGATAAACCCATCAGATCTCGTGAGATTTACTATCACAAGAATAGGATGAGAAAGCCTGGCCCCCATGATTCAGTTACCTCCCCCTGGGTCACTGCCACAACACTTGGGAATTCTGGGAGATACAGTTCAATTTAAGATTCGGGTGGGGACACAAACAAACCATATCACAGTCTGACGGTAAGATTGGACTAATCATGTAATATATGATAGATATGTCATAGAAATAGAAATAAGTTAAATGATTAAGGTTGATTTAGATTAATATTTGAGATTGTTCCAGCCAAAATATGACATAGACATCAACAAAAAAAATGGCACAGCCTATCCAAGGACCACACCAGAAGCAAGGCAGGTGAGGGTCAGACCATATGGAAACTTGGGCACCAAGAAAAAGGAGACTGAATTCATCATAACAGCCATGAAATGCCATTGAGAAGCTTGTAAAAGAACATAATATAATTAGCATATGGTCAAGTAATTCCATTGCTAGGTATATATCCGAGAGAAATGAAAACACATCTACACTCAAAAACTCTTATATGTGAGGCCAGGCACAGTGGCTCATGCCTGTAATCCCAGCACTTTGGAAGGCTGAGGTGGGCAGATCTTTGATGTCAGGAGTTCGAGACCAGTCTGGCCAACATGGTAAAACCCCATCTCTACTAAAAATACAAAAATTAACCAGGCGTGGTGGCACATACCTGTAATCTCAGCTACTCAAGAGGCTGAGGCACAAGAATTGCTTGAACCCCAGAGGCAGAGGGTGCAGTGAGCTGAGATCATGCCACTGCACTCTAGCCTGGGCAACAGAGCAAGACTCCATCTCAAAAAAAATAACAAAAACTCTTATATGTGAACCTCTCAGGAGCATTATTCAGAACAGCTGAAAAGGAGAAACAGCCCAAATGTCCATCAAGTGATTAATGGATAAACAAAATGTGATATATCCACGCAATAAAATATTATTCAGCCAAAAAAAATGAAGTACTAATACCTGTTACAACATAGATGAACTTTGAAAACATACTAAGTGAAAGAATCTAGTCACAAAAAGCTATATATTATATGATTATATTTATGTGAAATGTCCAGAATAGGCAAATCCATAGAGACAGAAAGTAGATTTGTGGTTGCCCAGGGCTGGGGTGTGGGGGAACAGGAGGTGACTGCTAATGAGTACAGGGTTTCTTTTTGGGATGAGGGAAATAGTCTTAAAATTAGATTGTGGTGATGTTTGCACAACTCTGTGAATATATTAAAAAGCATGAATTTTATGCTTTAAATGGATTGTGTGGTATGTGAATTATATCTCAGCAAGTTATTTTTTAAGATGTAATTAAATTTATGTTTTGGAAAGATCAGCCTGGCAGTCATGTGGGAAAAAATTAGAGGAGTATAGAAATGAATGCAGAAAGGCCAGTGAAGAGGCTATTTTTACCATCAAAGTGGTTGTCAAAGACAGAGGGGACTACAGTGGTAGTGGAGTGGTGGTAGAGAAAAGTGAATCACTCAAGAGAGACTCAGAAGGCACAAGACACAGGAGTTGGTGCTTGGTTGGCTACATGCACAAGGGTGAGGGGGAAGTCCAACATGACTCCCAGGTTCTAGCCAGATGGAGAAGTGCTACACTAACCACATTAGAGCAGAGTGCAAGAGGACCAAGCTTGCTTCTGTGGACAGGGTTATTATGAATTTAGCTTGGAGGTACTTTTGAGACATTCAAGCAGAGATGTTTAGCAAATAGAGAAAGTGCTGCAACAGACATGAGTGGGTAACCTTCATGTTGTAGCAATGAAGCTCTGAGATTGGGTGAGACCACCTGGGAAAAGAGGACTGAGCCTAAAGAACTCCCCCTGTTTCAATGGCTGAATAGAAGAGGACAAGCTGAAGAAAGGCCACGAAATGTAGGGGAAAGCCAGGGAGGTCCCCAGGGAAGACCTGTGCTTCAAGAACCATGGGTCTGTGGCATTGAATGGTGCTGTGAAGTCAAGGAAGACAAAACTAAACTGTGTGCACTGGATTTAGTGACATCATGTTTTGGGGGCTCTCTGAAAGAGCTGCTTCCCTGGAGTGATGGGCCCAGAAGCCAGATTGTGTTGGGCGGGAGAGTGAATAAGAGGGGAGGAGATGGAGATTAGATATCTTGGGTTAGGTTTTTCAGATGCAGACTGGGACATTCAAGTGCAAGTGATTGATTAAAATGCCCCAAGAAAATGCCAGTCAGGGGAGGGAAAGGAGAACAAAGAAGACAAGAGAAGGAGGCCAACCAAGGTGCAATCTCAGGAAACGCCAGCAGAGTGTGGCTTCAGCCAGATCCCGGATCCCACTGGGGAGCTCTGGGGTGTCAGTTGTTCCAGCCTGAGGTGAGGGAGCGTGGCTTTCAAGCATTGCCCCTGAGTCACCCTGAGTAAATTCTAGGAACTTCTGGAATGTACTGGAATTACCTAGAATATATTCCAAGGCCTTCTGGATCTGTGGAGGGTAGAGGTGGGAGTTGAGTGGTTCTCATAGCCCAAAGGCAGTCCTCATGAAGCCATAGTGCTGGGTGTTAGAAGCAAAAGCACGCTGAAGGGGGGCAGGCAGACACAAGAAGCAGGGATTCAAAGGTATGGGTGGACAGCCAGCACTGTCTGATACATCAGATAAGAAAACATTATTTTGAAAAGTTTGACTTTGAAGAATAGGAGAAAGACAAAATCATAGCTGGAGGGGACAAGGGACAGTTTTGATTTAATGGGAACAACTCACAAATGTTTAAAATCAACATGAAGAGTCAAGTTGAAAGGGAGAGGTAAGCTATTCAAGAAATGAAAGGATAACTGATCATAGAAGAGTTGAGAAAGAAGAAAGAGAACAGGTGCAAAGCACAGATGAAGATGTTGGCCTTCCATTGACAACTTGCAAAGGGCACTCAAATACAGAGCTCATTCAAACCTCACAAAATCATGGGAGACTTTTTTTAATGTGCCTACTACATGCAGCCTTTTTTTACATGAACTATTTCATTTAATCCTGATAACTCAGATAAAATACTATCACTTTACAGATGAAGAAACCAAAACTCCATTAGAATTTTGATTGGCTGCATGTGACTGGAAACTCCAAGAAATAGTAACAAAAACAAGCTAAAAGTTTGTTTTTTATCTCATGTAAAAATGTCCAGTGGCAGGCAGTCTTGGCTTGGTATGGGGCTCCTTGATAATTAAGGACACATGCTCTTTCTGTCTTGCTAATGCAGCCATCCTGATGCATGGCTTCCATTCTCAAGTCATCTTGTGGCCCAAAATGGCCTCTAGAAGTCCAGCCATTACATTTCAATTCCAGGTAGTAGCAATGTGGCAAAGAAGAAGGATCTAAAGTACCATATAATGATTCTACTTATTTCTCTTTTAACAAAATTTAGTCTCATTATCACACCCAGGTAAAGTTACCTCTAGATTGTAGTTCTTTAGCTGAACCCACTGCTGACTAAGTTTGGGGTTCTGTTGCCAAGAAGGAGTGAGAAAGTGGGGTAGGAAATCAGCCCTCTGAAACACTGAGTAATTTGTTGAAAGCTATCTGTACTATCTCCACTACTCTTCAACATGTACTATAATCTTAGACAGTACAGCTAGATAAGATAAACTAAGCAGAATCATACAAATTTGAAAAAAAGTGAAACTATAGCTATTTGCAGATGACATGCAAGAATACCTGGAGAATCTTAGAGAATCGATAATAAAACTAGCTCAAAAGATTCAAATAAGATAGCAGGATAATAAAGCTAATGCACAGAAATCAATAGTCTTCATATACGAAAGCCATAACCAATTAGAAAGTTTTATGATAAAGAAAACCTCATTCACAATAGCAACAAAGAAGGTATAGCAATAAACTTAAGAAACGTGCAAAATCTACATAAGAAAAACTTTAAAACAATTCTAAAAGAAAAGTTGACTTGAACGAATGAGAGACATACTATATTTTTATTTTTTACTATTATAAATTTTAAAAATCTTTATGGGTAGATAGCCATTGTAAATATTTATGGGGTACATGAGACGTTTTGATACAGGCATGCAATGTGAAATAAGCACATCATGGAGAATGGGGTATTCATCTGTCCCCTCAAACATTTATCCTTTGAGTTACAAACAATCCAATTACATTCTTTAAGTTATTTTCAAAATACAATTAAGTTATTATTGACTATAGTCGCCCTATTGTGCTATCAAATAGTAGGTCTTATTCATTCTTTCTATGTTTTTTGGTACCCATTAACCACCCTCACATCCCCCACAACTCCCACTTCCTTTCCCAGCCTCTCATAAACATCCTTCTACTCTCTATGCCCATGAGTTCAATTGATTTTATTTTTGGATCCTACAAATAAGTGAGAACACACCTTGTTTTTAAATAGGAAGAATCAACATCATAATGATATCAGGTATCCTTATTTTATAAAGGTAATGCCATTCCAGCAAGCATTTTTATGTAGCTAGAGATATTAATCCTGAAATTTATATAGAAAAAAAAATGCAAGAATGACCATTAAACACTGGAAAAGAAAACACTGAAAACGAAATTCTACAAGGAAGGACTATCCCTACCAGACATTGGAACATACTATAAGGATTCCATAATTAAAACAGTGTGGTACTGGTGCATGAAAGGATAAACTAAGGAAGTAATATAGAAAGTTCAGAAATAGACCCAAATACATATGGAAATTCAGCATATAACAAAGCAGCATCTCAAATCACTAAGGCAAAACTGACCTTTTAATAAACAGTATTTGCATATCTAATTAGCCATTTAGATTAAGAGAAAATTAAATCTATACTTTAGACCACATACTGAAATAAATTCCAAATGGATTAGGAATCTAAATCTATATAGGTCTTCACCCCCAGGCTACACCCGTTCTCAGGCCTTCTGACTCTGACTACATCATTGGCTTTCCTGGTTCTCCAGGCTGTAGGTGGCACAGTGTAGGATCTCTCAGCCTCCACAAGTGTGAGCCAGTTCCCATAATCACTCATGTATAATCTCCTATTGGTTCTGTTTCTCTGGAGAACCCTGGCTGGTACCATGACTTCCAGGAGGTAAGTAGTAATGACCGTTAAAGGGTGGGGGTGGGAGCAAGGTGAGGAGTTTAGGGGAAGGATAATTTCCTGACAATATATACCTTTTGGTATAATTATGTTATAGCATATATGTAGAATCACGTTAACGTTTCACATATTCAAATAAAAAGGATGGGTAGATAGATAGATAGATAGATAATTAAATGAGAAGGAGTAGGAAAATACCCAAAATTGAAAGTAAGCAGAAATAAATTAACCTATTTTCAAGTAAATAATATAAATACATTGAAGGGGGTTGAACGCTTACTGGAGTAACTTTTGAATTCAGAATTTTGACCATATACCCTCAAGCTAAAGTGAAAAATGAACTGTAAACAAATACTGAATTCTAGTTCATATCTTCACTTTCCACAGTGATATGGTTAGCAATTCTGAAATGACTTTCTGGCCAGGCATGGTGGCTCACACCTATAATCCCTGCACTTTGAGAAGCCAAGGTAGGCAGATCACTTGAGGTCAGGAGTTTGAGACCAGCCTGGACAACATGGTGAAACCCCGTCTCTACTAAAAATACAAAAAGTAGCCAGGCGTGGTGGTGCATGCCTGTAATCCCAGCTACTTGGGAGGCTGAGGCAGGAGAATTGCTTGAACCTGGGAGACAGAGGTTGCAATGAACCAAGATGGCGCCACTATACTTCAGCCTGGGCAACAGAGCAAGACTCCATCTCAAAAAAAAAAAAAAATGAAATGACTTTCTGTGTGTTCTAAGATTGAGGATTTAAGTGACTCTATTCTGAATAAGGGGAGCCAGGTTTATAACTGTTGAAGAGTGTTACAGACATGGAAAGAAGGAAGGCTAGAACGAACCTTGTGTTGCTGGTTAGTATTGGGGGTACCAGTATGAACTCAAGGTTTTAGGATGGATGGATGGATGGATGGACAGAACAAAGCAAAGAAGAAAGGAAGACAGATACAGATAGTAATACAGGGTGTGTATGTGTCTGTGTGTGTGTGAATACATATGTGTATTTATTAATGCTGTCCTCTGACACAGCCTAGAAAGAGTGACCCCCTCCCCCAATAGAATGAGTACATCTAGCACCTAGATGTTAATTGAGTCCTGGCCCCCAGGGGGAGGTGGATTTATTTATTTACTTATTTTTCTCTTGCCCTAAAGGACATTAACAGGACAACTAGAAAACTTTGAATAAAACCTATAAATTAGAAAAGAGTACTACGTCATTGTTAACTAACCAATTTCGGTAATTGTGGTCATATAAGATAATGTCATTGTTTTTAGGATATACACTCTAAACTATTTAGGAGTAAAGGAGTATCATGTCTACAACTTACTCTCAAATGGTTCTGAAAAAAATTTGAGAAAATGATAAAGCAAGTATGGTAAAATGTTAACATTTGAAGGATTTGGATGAAGGGCATACTGGAATTCTTATACTATCTTTGCAACTTTCCTGTAAGTCTGAAATTGTTTCAAAATATAAAATTATTTTAAAGAAGGCAATAAAAAACATTAGCTCAGGAATTCTGAAGGTGGCACAGAATTGTGGCTGGTTATTAGAGTTCAAACTGTATTAAACACCAGTCCAGGGAGACTGGCATCCCTTACAAAAAAGGAACTTAGACACAGTAATTACAGTTTCAGGGGGAAGTTGCCAGACTAACACCCCTTTTGCCATTAAAGTTTGCTACTTTTCTATTCAAAAAACATAGGAGGAAATTCATTCAAGAAAATGTGGGAAATGCTGAAAGCTGTAAACCAAAAGATGATAGGCTAGTTTTCATTACGTTTGTGTACACACTTACATGTGCCTTTTCATAAAATTAGGATAGGATCAGATCATGCTTTATACACTTTTATATGCTCCCAGTTTGGGAATATTATAAGCATTGCTCTTGCTATTAAAATTTTTTAAAGGTGGAGAGGGTTGAGCTAGTCATATTCCCCAGTGAATGACACGTTTGTGTGTGTTATATTTGTACTTAGCAACAGTACTTTTTACCTTCATTCCTTTCATCCCATTCTCCTCGTTTGTATGTGCTCCTGTAATGCACATAGCTCTGTGCAATGCACACATCGTACACAGCTCACGCTGTCCTTAATGTTTTACTCAGCACGTTTGTAAGTTCCCTTTAGTCCACGACTTCTAACTGCTACAGATATTCAAATATTTTTAAACAGGTGAATTTTCAAGACTGCATAAAACTTCATCATAGGACTGTACCATCATTTTCATCTCTTTCCCTGCTGTTGGCAAATAGGTTGCTGCTGCTTTCTTCTTTGTTCCTTGCTCCTCCCAAGTCAGGAGTAAGACGAGTTTGTGTGTATGTCTGCTGTGTGGCCATGCCAAGTCTCCTTAACATCTCTGAGCCTCAATTTTCCACAACCCTAGGGTTGAACACGGACTTGTAACACCGATATGGGAAGGACCCAAACAGAAGGAGGAGGGATTACTGTGGACAAAGCACTTGGCGACAGCAGTCTATATTCTGCAAGGCTTAGTTCCAGGAGCCCAATTCCTGGAGTAAGGATCTCAGTTCACAATACAATCCATAAGAGGCAGATCTGCTTTGACATCTTTTGCAAATAAAAAAAAAAAGTGGGCAGAAAGGAGGGATCTAGGGAGCTTAGCATGTTGACCCTGGACTCATCTCCTGGGGTAGCATGAGAGGGTGCACTTACACCTCACCAGCAATTTGATAACAGCTGGACCAACCGGCGAGCCACTCCAGAGACACTGGAAAGATGACAGTGCAGCCTCTTGAGCCAGGAGAATCCCTGGAAGCAGCAACACTGCGACCACCATTTCCCCAGTGCAGAGGTAGGCATGGGCATGAGCATGGAGGTGGGGAGGTGTCTGGGCAAACATGGACCCAGAGAAGGCTGCCAGAGGTAGCTAAGGACAAGCCAGAGGTAGCTAAGGGCATGCCCGTATGCTTTTGCTCCCCCAGAACCTCCCCATCAAGGTGAAAGGGACCCAAAGAAAGGCTGGGTAGAAATCCCGTTGGGGCTGCAGTGGGTGTCATGCTCCCATAGATGCCCCACAGCAGGAGGCTCTGGGGGAAGTTGCCAGGTGACAGGCTGCAGGTGTCTGAGTTCACCTGAAGGAGCCAGCATCGAACATCATGAGGGGCTGAGAGAACCAACATCCATTAAAGAAAATGTGGTACATATACACCATGGAATACTATGCAGCCATAAAAAGGAATGAGATCACGTCCTTTGCAGGGTCATGTATGAAGCTGAAAGCCATCATCCTTTGGAACAGAAAACCAAACACCACATATTCTCAATCATAAGTGGGAGGTGAACAATGAGAACACAGGGACACAGGGAGGGGAACAACACACACCAGAGCCTGTCAGTGTGGCAAGGAGAGGGGGAGCATCAGAAAAAATAGCTAATGCGTTGGGAGCTTCATACCTAGGTGATGGATAGGTGCAGCAAACCACCATAGCACGCGTTTACCTATGTAACAAACCTGCACGTCCTGCACATGTATCCCAGAACTTAATTTTTTTTTTTTAAAGAACCAACATCCAGGCTATTAGCAATGATGTCCCACACCAGCTGGAAATGATACTACAGGGAGAAAGAACAAGGAAAAGCCAGAGGGTCTACAGTACGAATCCTGCCCCTTCCCTGTGAAGTTATTTAAAAGTCCAGGGCCAGGGGCCAGGAGGGAGCAAATAAAGCCCCCAGAATAACCATAAATGGGTATGAGGCATTGCTGTGAGGTGAGGAACTTGTTCCAAAACTGGGCTATAGTGATGATTGTCCAACTCTATAATTTACTAAAAATCATTGAATTATACACTTTTAAAATGATTGAATTTTATGGTATGTAAATTATACCTCAATAAAGCTATTTTTTTTTTTTTTTTTTTTTAAGACAGAGTCTCATTCTGTCGCCCAAGCTGGAGTGCAGTGGCGCGATCTCGGCTCACTGCAAGCTCCACCTCCCAGGTTCACACCATTCTCCTGCCTCAGCCTCCTGAGTAGCTGGGACTACAGGCGCCCGCCACCACACCCGGCTAATTTTTTGTATTTTTAGTAGAGACGGGGTTTCACTGTGTTAGCCAGGATGGTCTCGATCTCCTGACCTCGTGATCCACTCGCCTCGGCCTCCCAAAGTGCTGGGATTACAAGCATGAGCCACCGCGCCCGGCCAAAGCTATTTAAAAAAAGAAAAAATCCTTTAGATGGAAAAAAGTCATAAAATGTGGCCTCAATTTTAATATGCAACCCAAACTAGAAATAGCCAGAATGACTGAAGTCTCAAGAACAGAATAATTATGTTGCCTACTCTAAGCCAAAGTTAACAAAACTCCATTCTGAGGATACAGTAGTCTTTATGTTTGTACATAATCTAGTGTGTCCATTTATACTTGGTGCTATACAAGCCACCTGGCACAGTGCCAGGCAGGTGGCAAGCCAGCAGCCAAATGTTGTTTTATTAACTGCTCAGGGCAGATGGTCAGTGCCATGCTTGGAACTGGAGACCAGGTGGGCAGAATACAGTAAAGCATCATGGGTCAGCAAGGTGCTGGGGTGGGGTTGAGGGGTTTAGAGTCAACAAGCCAAGACCAACAGGATGGCTCAGGAAGGTCTGGCAGCATGAGTCAAAAGGCTGGAGTCTGGAGGACCAGACCACATCAAACTAGTGTGCAGTGAGCTTCAGACAGACAAGGTTCCAACCTAGCTGTCACTTACTCTTTTAACTGCTGTAAGCCCGAGCTTCCTCATCTGTAAAACAGCATGAATAAGGCCACCCGTTTTTGTGTCACTGTCATGCGGATTTATGGAGGTAACATGTATCAAATATTTGGCAAATTCTGAGTTAACTGTTGTGTCCTGTTGTTCTGTCTTTTGTTTATTGTTTTTTGGTTTTTTTTGCTTTTTTTTTTGGAAACAGGGGTCTCTATCTGTTGCCTAGGCTGGATTGCAGTGGCACGATCACAGCTCACTGCAGGCTCAACCTCCTGGGCTCAAGCAATCCTCCCACCTCAGCCTCCCTAGTGGACCACAGGTGTGCACCATCACATCTGGCTATTTTTTTTTTTTTTTTTTGTAGAGATGGGGTCTCCCTATGTTGCCCAGGCTGGTCTTGAACTCCTAGGCTGAAGAGATCCTCCTGCCATAGCGTCCCGAAGTACTGGGATGACAGGTGTGAGCCACCGTGCCCAGCCTGTATAATGTTCCAGAACTCACAAGCATGAGGATTGCTAATGTCTTGCAAGCATGGCTTCCCAACAGGTTTTTCCAATAAAAGTGATCATCTTTCTGTATCCTTAAAAGCAAAGAAAAAGCAGGAAGGACTTGGAGGGGGGAGAAACAGGAGATCCCAATTATAAAATTCAAAAAGCAATTCTTGTTACCAGTACTACAATAAAAAAACTGTCCTTTTTTCACATATCTGTAATCATATCTAATTGTCAGCCTCGACATTACAGACACACAGGTGACTGGTGATCATGGGCATCTTGCTATGGTGAGTCTGCGTTCTTCATCCTCTCTACCTGTGAAAACAGTATTGCCAGGGTTTGGGGTGGGGGAAAAATAAGAAAATTTTGTTTTCTACTGTACCAGATTCCCATTACTGTGTATGAGCAAGGCTCTGTGTCCATGCCACTTTGGGGAAATGGAAGCTACCTAACACAGGGCTGGGTGCGGTGGCTCACGCCTGTAATCCAAGCACTTTAGGAGGTGCAGGCGGGAAGATCACTTGAGGCCAGGAGTTTGAAACCAGCCTGGGCAGCATAGTGAGACCCTTTCTCTACAACTAATTAAATTAATTAATTAGTTAATTAATAAATAAGCCAGATGTGGCAGTGCGCTCCTGTAGTCCCAGCTACTTGGGACACTGAGGCAGGAGGATTGCTTGAGCCATGATCACGCCACTGCATTCCAGCCTGGGTGACAAAGCAAGACCGTATTTCAAAAAGAAAAAAAAAAATAGGGAAAAAAGAAAACTAACACAGGGTCTACAAAGGCTCAGAGGGACGGGACCTGCCTCGGTCACACTATACACGATGTTTCCCCTTCTTTCCTGCATTTTAGCTAAGGCGAATTGATGAAAAGGCTAAAGTGGCCTAAAACTGGATTACTGGATTATAGTAATGATTTCCCAACTCTATGGTTTACTAAAAATCATTGAATTATACACTTAAAATGAGTGAATTTCATGGTATGTAAATTGTACTTCAATAATGCTATTTTTAAAGGAAAAAAAATCCTTAGATGGAAAACTTAAGCATGAAATGTGGCCTTCATTTTAATATGCAAACCAAACTAGAAATAGCCAGAATGCCTGAAGTCTCAAGAACAGGATAATGATATTGCCCTCCCAGGGACAGGACCTGCCTGCGTCACAATACACCATCTTTAGCTAAAATGCACCTGCATTTTAGTTAATTGATGATAAAAGGCTAATTAATGAAAATGATAGTATACCCAACATTCATTCAGAATCTCTTAGAAGAAAGTCATATGACACTAGACTTGGAGGATACAAAGAATCACTAAAACACCCATTCCTCAGGAATTTAAATTTATCTGAGAAGTCAGGAGATAAATATGTACATACACACACACACACACACACATACACTCAAAACCAAATAACAATTGGATAGTTTACAAAACTGCTAAGGTTTGATCTACCTAGCCATTCCTCTGTTAGAAAGCTGTCCTGTAGATGAGCTTCCCCTTAAGCACAAAAATGTGAGTAAAGGCTTTGTGTTGTCACACTGATTCTAATGGTAAAAACTGGAATAGCTTAAGTGCCTAACAATGAGAGAATGGTTTTCATTATGATACATCCATTCTGTGGAATATTGCCTCGCCATTAACAAGGTTATTCATGAATCAGGTCCATTATATGCGTACTGACATAGGAAGATGTCCAATGTATGCTCACAATAAAAAAGGCAAGTTATAGAATCTAGACCAGGATCTAACTGCGATCTGTATTAGTGTGCTAGGGCTGCCATAAGAAAATCACAGACTGGGTGGCTTAAGCAACAAAAATTTATTTTCTCACAATTCTGTTGGCTAGAAGGGCAAGATCAAAGGGTCAGCAGGGCTGGTATCTTTTGAGACCTCTCTTTTTGGGTTGGCATCCCACGCTCTTCACTCTGTGGAGATCTGTGTCATAATCTCCTTGTGTAAGGACTCTAGTTATATTGGATTAGGGGCCACACTAATGACCTCAAGTTAATTTAATCACCTTATTCAAGGCCCTATCTCCAAATTTACTCACATGCTGAGGTACTAGAGATCAGGACTTCAACATATACCTTTGGGAGGAGAGACAAAATTTAATTCATTTTATGTTTTCTAAAAACCCTGTCTGTATAGGGAGGATCTCCGTTTTTAGTCTATATCTCCAAATTACTAGAAATTTTATAATGAGCATAAATTCATGTTATGCTAAATAAGCAAATCTTTCAGAAACTAATATGGTATTTTTACACCTGTTTGTCTAACATTCCAAATAAGCTTAAAAAAAAATCACAATAGCAGGGAGCCTCAAGCCTGGTCTGTAAAGGACATCTGGTGCAATCATCCACAGGTCTCAGCACTGGCCCTGATGAGGGATCACAGGTCAACACTGACACCAGACCCAGAGCTAGAATCAGCCAATAAAACAACCAAAAGGCAAAGAAGAACTGGGCAACTTTCAGGGAAAAGATAGAAGAACAGCATCTTTCTGAATTTCCCTTTTCTTATAGGAGCTGTTTTAAAAAATTAGCAAATCATCTCCTCTTTTTAAAATGGATGATCTACAGAAAAAATATGCAATATGATATTGTATTAGTCCATTTTCACGCTGCTAATAAAGACATACCCGAGACTGGGTAATTTAAAAAGAAAAAGAAGTTTCATGGACTCTCAGTTCCACACAGCTGGGGAGGCCTCACAATCATGGTGGAAGGCAAAAGGCACGTCTTATATGGTGGCAGGCAAGAAAGAATGAAAGCCAAGTGAAAGGGGAAACTCCTTTTAAAACCATCAGATCTCATGAGACTTATTCACTATCATGATAATAGTATGGGGGAACCGTCCCCATGACTCAATGATCTCCCACCATGTGAGGTCCCTCTCACATGTGGGAATTGCAGGAGATACAATTCAAGATGAGATTTGGGTGGGGACACAACCAAACCATATCAGATATTGATACTAATAAAGTTTTACATTTAACAGGAGGAGAAGAAAGGGCATAGCAAATCTACTGGACACACAAGAAGAAAATCTTCTTGAAAAGAGCTATTTAGGGGCCAAGGTCCTACATAATTCAGTTATAGAAAAATTAAAATTGAGTCATGAAGCAGCAAATAAGAGAAAAAATTCAGATTAAGAACATGAAAATAAAGATATGCAGAACATGGGCAGAATTACCAGAAAAAAATGCACACACAGAAGACAGGCACAGATACCCATATATCATGTTATAAAGCTGGAACAAACAGAACAAGATTGATAAACAAGGGTATAGCTGAAGGGAGCTTTCAAAAAATATATAAATATGAATGGGATTAGAAAATAAAAGGGTTTCTAGTTTCTTCTTTACTAGAACACTTAAGATAGCTTCAAATATTTTTTCTTAACAATTGATAATTTTGCTAAGATAAAAAATTTCAAAGCTTATGGTCCATATTTTAAGCTAGGCTTCTTTATATCAGCTTGACTTTTTACTGTAGGAGTAAGTAAAGCCAATGTAAAGAATTTTGAAAGTATGAAGAGAAAAATGTCAATTACAATTTTTGGCCAATGTTGGCACATTTCTTTCTAGACTTTTCTCTATATATACACAACACACACACATTATGACATAAAGTGCCTACTGAATTTTGATTCCTACTTTCTTCCCCCATAAAATTCATAGTATGAAGTTCTCCTCACAATATAAAAAGCTGTATAAACATTTTTTGTGCCTCTATGATCAAGTGGATAGTATATAATATTTAACTGATATCTTACTTTAGTGCACTTAAATTGTTTCCAATTGATAGATTGCTATAAACAACTTCACAATGAAGGTCTTCCTGGAAGAAATCTCAACCCGCACCTCTTGAGTATTTTATAAGGACAGATTCCTAGATGTGGAATTAGTGGGCAAACCATAGGAACTTTTTTCAGCCTCTGGTGCATCTCACTCTCCTACGTGAGGTGAGCTGCTGATCTGCTGAACAGGGTAAAAACAGATTTGGGTGGCTATTTTTGACTATGGCTACCAAATAGCCATCTTTTCTTACATTTGTGGAAACGTTTAAAAGAATTCTAAGACCGGGAGCGGTGGCTCACACCTGTTAATCCCAGCACTTTGGGAGGCCAAGGCGGGTGGATCACCTGAGGTCCAGAGTTCGAGACCAGCCTAGCTAACATGTTGAAACCCCGTCTCTACTAAAAATATAACATTAGCTGAGCGTGGTGGCGGGTGCCTGTAATCCCAGCTACTCAGGAGGCTGAGGCAGGAGAATCACTTGAACCGGGAGGTGGAGGTTGTAGTGAGCTGAGATCATACCACTGTACTCTAGCCTGGGCCACAAAGTGAGACACTGTCTCAAAAAAAGAAAAAAAAGAAAAAAGAAAAAAAATTCTCCGAGTTCTTGCCCCAATGCTCTCAAGACATCCAAAACATTCAAACCAAGAGAGGACTGGAGTGAGGATGGCATTAGTGCTAAGGCTGAGCGGAGAGGTATTATACAGGGCAGACAGAGCATCTAGCAGCAAGGGACTGTGCCCTGGCCACTCATGGAGGTCCTCAGACGGGGTGAGTGACTCACAGAGGGTTGGGAGCTTCGAGGACAGCACATTGCTGGGTTGTTAGAGCTGGATGTTTTATATGTGAGCACCTTCCCACACAACACCGTTCCTTTCCCGCCAGGCCTGAAGCCCCATCCTTCCAGGCCCCCATTAAAGGCATTGGGACTTTTAAGTCTTCAACATCCTCCTCTTCCCAGATTCCAGATGAGGGCTTTCTGAGTGATAACAGGGCCCAGAATATGGCCATGGGGTTGACAAAGTGGCAGGACTAGGCAGGGCGTTGGAGCTGTAGGCTTTTATACATACACATTTTGACAGTTGGGAGATCAAATTATTTGGACAACATAGTTACAGGTTTTTCATTTCTATTTTGAGGAAAAATGTGGAATTTCGCCTTTATCACAGAACAAATCTTGCAAAGCTATATTCTTCTGACAGCTATGATCTTTTTTCTTGGGAGTCAGGGGTGGGGAAGGCATGCATACAGCCCTCCTAATGAACCCTTATCCTTTGCCACTCTCTTGTACCTTTTGTATTCTTAATATTTTGGTCATGAAGAAAAATCAAAGTGAATGATTTACTTCTACATGTTTCATGATAAAGTACAAACCCTTTACAAAGAAATATTGATAGATATAAGCCACATAAACAAACATTCTGGAGTCCTCAATAATTTATTTCAGAACAGAAAGAGGTCCTGAAACCAGAAAGTTTGAGAACTGCCTTAATGAACATGAGAAAAATCACACAGGCGAGAAATCCTATGAACATAAAGTATCTAAAATCTCTAAAGACTGCTCCTCCCTTATTCAACATGTGAAAGTTCATACAAGTTAAAAAACCAAAAACCTACAAATATAAAGAGGTGAAATCTTTAGCAAAAAGCATCGTTTAGTAACCAGTAAAGAATTAATACTGGAGAAACTCCACAAATGTGGTCAATGTGGAGAATTTTTCCCTTGTAGCTTGCCTTGATTAAACACGAAAGAACTCACACTGAGAAGAAACCTACAAAGGCAGACGGTGTGGGAAAACCCGTAGCTACAGCTCTTCGCTCTCTCAACATGAGAGGGTACATTCCAGAGAGAAAAACTGTAAGTGCACTAGCATGGAAAAACTTTCCGCATCAAAACATTCATATGGGAGACAAACCTTGTTTCTATAAAAGTAATCCACGCAGAAAAGTCACTTTTTTATAGAATAACAAAAAATCCACACAGAACCTTTCTTCACAAATGAGAATGAATCTAAGAAAAAAATCACCAAATGCAGGAAGTTGCTTTCGAATGAATCCCACCAAAGGCAACATAATTCAAAATCACTGAATAAAGACACTAATGAGGAAGGGTTTGCTGGAAAGCATTTTGAAAAATCCAAACCAGAAATAGGCATGTAACATTACAGGATACGCATGCACTGTTATAATAATTTCGTTAACATTTTAATTCACTCAAAACCAGTTACCAAACACCTCCTCTGGGGGCCATGCATGCACCATGTTAAGGCATCTGGTTTACAGAGGCAATTCTGAAATGGACAGGCCCTTGCAGACTATATGCTTGCATGTGGACCAACTAATTAGGAGGAAATCAGAGACAGATCTTATCAGATTGAAGATGTTATTACATAAATCAGGCTATAGATCTGCATATAACCTGTTTTATGTTATGCCATAAAAACCATTCCATGACACTATAGACCAGCCTCATCCTAAAATCATTTGCATATTTGGTGTGGTAGAAATATTGTTACCAATGTTTAAAAGAATAACCTGAGCAAAGTTAATGAAGAGAAATTAGGCACAACTGTCTAAGTTAATGCAAAACACAGAGAAGATGCCAAATGTTTATGTAAAGAAACCTTTAACTGGTTTTGTTACAGGATTACACACAGAGCAAAAGTATGCTATGATAAAGTTACATATACCCACAAATATTGACTGGCAGTCAAAGATGGGGTGGGTAAGGGAGGTTAGTTTCTGAAATACAGCATGATACAACTCTTCCTCCCACAATTATTGGATTAAATGTTGGCACAAAGTTTAGATATTTCTGCCACATTGTAGATTCTACCCCATTAATTTTGATGCCAAATTTTAATTTACCATCTCTATTCAAGATTTTATGCTGTATGAATATTTTGGAATTTAAAATGCTGACAGTATATCTTCTTGGCAGTCAGAACCAAAAAGGAGGAATGGAAAGGAGGAATTCGGGAAGGGTTAGGGAAAAGTTAGAATATAAAAAGGCTAGGAAATAGATTATTAACAGAATTTCTAGAATAAAAAGTTTTCCTTTGGTTAGGTTGTTAGGCCAGGATGGAAAATCCCCAAACTCCTTCTTCAACAATTATTTCAGGAATGTCAATTAAAGTTTCACTTTTACGGGAAGAGCTTTTCTTAAAAAAAACAAAACCAAAAAAAAAAAAAAAAAAGCCAATATATTAAGAGCTTTAATATCAGAAACTTCAACTTTTATATATCTTTATTCTTCAAACTTTATGTCAAATTACAAATAAATAGTCCATACCATGTAGCTCTTTATGATACACATGTCTTCAGGCAGAAAACAGCAACAACCAAGAATACGTCGGAAATAAACTCACAGTAAATAACCAATTTTAAGTAGAGAAAGGACATATGACATTTCAGTGTGGTCCAATATGTACACTGTTTAAAAGTGGATCCCCCTGTAAAACATCACAGATGTACATAATTCTTATGGAAAAAAAGGAGCCCACACATCAGAGATTTTTAAAAATTTTTTCAAAGTTGTATCACAGGGACTAGTTGTTTACAAATGGCAAAATCTTGAGTATTTTAGCAGCAAACAAGTAAGTTATTCCAGGCTAATCTATTTTTAAACATTGCTGAAAAAGTTGCAAGCTTTAGAGAACATTATAAATATCAAATCCACTACTGAAAAGCAAAGTAGTATTTGGAAAGTAGATACTACTTTCAGGTTTGTTCTGTGTCAGCAAAAACTTTTTAATGAAGTTTCTGCTAAGAAGGATGTCAGTGGAAGAGCGGTGGGAAAAAAATGGAGGTGGCCACCAGTCTTTGCTGTAAGTTGGAACGTGTAATGTTTACGAATTCTTCATACAGCTTAGCTTATTCCCAGTAAACAATATTTCTTAAGAACCATTCTTTTAGATCTATATCCTATTGTCAGATATTTGTATTAGATTTAGCAATTTGAAATTCCTTAAACTTTTCCTCCCCAAATATCTCCTGGTTAAACCAGTATTTCTTATATGAGTCATAATTGGGTGGTTTTTTCATTGAACAATTTTTTCCTCTTGAAAGGGTAATTTTAGACGATATTATTTTTTAAGTCACTAAGATAGTTTTGCTTACAGAGAAATTTGTTTAAAAGGGGACTCTACTTAATTTCATGTTCTACTGTGGCATTTGACACCTGGCATCTGACATTTTAGGACTGAAAGGAATTATGGACTTCATATGAGAAAACAAACGAAACTAGATAGAGTTTAAGCCTGCCTCATTAGATGGTTCAATCAGTGATCAGCTACATATTCATCTGACACTATTTCAAGTCACAATTATCAGTATCTCTCCTTTGAAGCATTAAAACTTTTTCCTAGATACAATCTTTTTTTAATCATCTGAAAGCAAACAATTATTCTAAAGACAAGGCATCAGAAACAAATTATCTCCACCCACCGAGATTTAATTTTTAGATCACAGCATCCTCATATAGAAGTTCCATTTAATATTTTTACTTCTTCTTGGCAGTTATCCCAAACATTAATATTTAATAATGAAAAGAGAAAAGCATTCAAAACATAATACAAATATACAAGAATACAAGAAAATTTGAAAACAAAACACTGTATTGCAACGTCTCCAAATACGATGTTTGTGATGCAACCAAACACACACTATACAGTCCTAGCGAGCTGCTCCTAACACTCCCCTTCCTTTACACAGACCTAAGTTCACCTTTTTTTTTTTTCCTTTTGATGCCTACAGTAACTGAGAATCAAGAAAGTAACTAGTCTGACATGAAAAATGTGGTGCCTATGATTTAAGTCCTGATTTGAGCACATCTTAATTGGTGCACTATTGCTTTTGATAATCCAGAAATAACAACAGACAAGCAGTAATATACGAAGAGACTTACTATGTATCACACAGGCAATGTTTCTGAATCACAAATAACTTCAACACTGACATCAAAACCTATAAATTAAATCTTAACTCACGTGGTTATAAAGTTAAATTCTCATGTGTCTTAGTGAGAATGCTATTATCAAATGCATTCTAAATTATTTCATTTTCTAGTGTAGAAAGGTTATGGGAGAAAGGATAAGGTGCTTTTTAAATAAGCTACCAAGGACTCACACACATCCATACACACATCAGTGCAAACTATGAAAAATACTAATTTTAAAATGAAATAATGATTATCTAGACCAAAAGGAGACTTTGGGATAGAATGATTTTCCATGACTGACTAATTTGTTTACAAATATAGATAATTCAGTGTACATATAGTCAATGAAATATTCAAAGAATAACTTTATATACTCTTGTTTTTTAAATTCTATCCTCTCTTTCAGAATTACTTCCACTTAAGTTTAGATATTTTCCTAGTTTCAACAGATGAATAGAAGACTTCATTGAACATTTCTACAGTAAGCTACTAGAGAGACCAATTATCAATTGGTGCTACACGTGCTGTTATATCTCCCTTACTATTAAACTATAACCCTCTCTTGCTATTTTGTTTCATGCATCACCAACCAAACTTCATTTTTTCTAATAAAAAATAAATATATAAAGAAGACACTGACAGGCATATATTCACAAGATCTCAATTTCTTAAAACATAAGTACGGGTATATTTATTTCTCTCAAATGCATACAAGACAATAATTACACAGCAACAAATCTTTTGTTCAACAATGATTTGATTCATAAGCATCTGAAATGTACATAATTTGATATCAATACCCTTGAATTTTTAAATACAGTAAGTAAAAAAGCCCCCAAATGACCAATTCTTATATTTCCTATTTATTCCTCTATACATCCAAACCTTTAAAAAGTTACAAACTGAACATTATACAGAACATATAAATCATGTTTAAAAACTTGAGGTTTTAAAATCACTGCTTCCCCAATATGATTCAGAAAAATTCTCATACTGACAAGTACAGTCATAGGTGGTAAAGTAAGTTGGTGGCGGGGAAAATGAAAGAAGAGACAGACACAAGTTTGCTGTCTTAATGTTTTACTAATCCTGTCAGTTAAAAATAGTGACGTCATGAGAAGTAATAGTTTAATATGAGGAATGGAGTTTGCCTTGCAGCTTGAGACATGCATTTCAAGTATTTTCCTATTTGATCTGAGCTCACTGTAGCAAACTGATGCCAGAAGAGAATAATTATTTTCTTCCATACATTCGCTCGATGTCCGCCTGGTAATGTGTTTTAAGCTCTTTGCGTTTCAGCTTGAAGGCATCTGTCACCAGACCAGTTTCAGGGGTCCACGGCTCAGGGCTCAAACGAATTTTTACTGGAATTTCAAACTTTTCCAGACTTGCTAAGATGATTTAAAAAAACAAAAAAGAAAAAAGAGGTATTTAAGTTCTTAGCAAATGGTGTAACTTCACCATGATGGATACTTTTCGAGTATCCATCAAAATGCACAACCAACAAGTGAACCATGAATGTCACTTCTAAAGAATCTATTCCTCAAAATACAAACATTTAAGTAAAACAATAAACTAACAAGTCCCCATCAAGAGAAAAATGAGTTAAATAAAATATGATATAGGAACAAAACAGAATATAATTCTGTCACTGAAAACGAGTTAGAGCCAGGCATGATGGCTCAGGCCTGTAATCCCAGTAACTCTGAAGGCTCAAGCAGGATCGCTTGAGGCCAGGAGTTCAACGCCAGCCTCGGTAACATAGCGAGACCTTGTCTCTAAAATAAATAACTTAAAAAAAGTTTTTAATAGAAATAAAAAATATGAGCTGGGTATAGTGGCATACACTTGTAGTACCAGTTACTCAGGAGGCTGAGGTGGGAGGATGACTTGAGCCCAGGACATCTGAAGATGCAGTGAGTTATGACCGTGCTACTGCACTCCAGCCTGGGCAACAGAGCAAGACCCCATCTCATTAAAAAAAAAATTAGATTTAGACAGGTATCTAATAGGGTATCCAATATAGTCACACATCTCTTAATGACAGGGATATGTTCTGAGAAATGCATCACACTTGGCAGTTTTGCCATCATGGGAACATCATGGTGCATCTTACACAAATGTCGATAGTATAGCCTACTATATACATCTAAGCTGCATTATCTAGCCTATGGCTCCTAGGCTACACACCTGCACAGCACGTTACTGTACTGAATACCATAGGTAAGTGTAACACGATGGTTAAGTATTTGTGTATTTAAGTGTATCTAAACATAGAAAAGGCAGTAAAAATATTATAATCTTATGTGACCACTGTCATATATTCAGTCTGTCACTGACTGAAACTTCATTATATGCTGCATAAATGCCTATTGTTAAGTTAAAAAAAAAAAAAAAAAAAAAAAAAAGACAAGTTCCAGCACAGGCTGCATAAACTTATATGCACCTAGATGTGAGGAGAAGGATACATACCAAGCTATAAACTCCACACCTCTAGAGCCTGGTATCCAGGAGAAAGGAAATGAGGAAATTGACCTTTTCCTTTATACCTATTTGTTTTCCTTGAATTTATTATGCAGAGCACATTTACTTCAGAAATTAAAAAATAATAAAGTTTAAGACAAATTATGTCACTGAACCAGGATATTCCCTACAAGCTATGCGGAGACAGAATGCTTGCTCAGTATTGTGTTCCTAACATATTGCCTAATACTAAGGAGATTCACGATAGCGGCAAATGGAGAAAGGAAGGGAAGAAAGCAAAGCATTTAAAGGAGATTAAGGGGCAGTGTAGTTTTGAAAAACCATATGTCATCAGTAGGACTGACTTATTTTTCTAAGCATTCATTCAACAAATATTAAAAAACTATTACTACATGTAAAGTGCTTTACTGAACATTCTTTTAAAAATGCAAAATATGACAAGTTTCTGCTTTCCAGTGGCATGCAATCTAACAAATGGAAATGGGTAAACAGCTAGCCATATGATACATGAAAGAAATGTGTTAAGGAGTGATGTCAGCAAGATGACAATATAGGAAAACGCAGTCCCTCCTTCCCCTACAGAAACATGGATTTTAAAATGCTATATGGGCCTATTTATTGCCTGTGTAAGAAACTCAGAAACCAGTTAAGAGGTTCCTGCACTCCAGGACAGAAGGAAACCAACCGCATCAAAGGCTGGTAGAAAAATACAAGGTATTTGCTTGCCAGAGACCCTCCCCTCAGCACAGTACAAAGTAATAGGGAAGAAATCCCTAACTTCTGACTTCTCCCTAGGGAAGAGAAGGAGTGGAACATACATCCAATATTCTGACTTCTGGGGTGCAAGGAACTTGCTTCTGTCTTTCCTGAATCTAAATAACAGGAACAGGGCACCAGGTTGGGAGCTGTCAAGAACAAAGATTAACATGCACCAGAGGCTGCAGTATCACAGACACTAGGTAGAGCTCCAGTACCATGGCTAACTACAGCACCAGTGAGGCCACAATATCACAGACAGACACCAGAGGGAGCTCCTGAGTAGAAACCAGCAAACCTCTTCAATTAGATTGTACCCCACAAACCCAAAAAGGACACAGCCTCGGAAAAGGCTTAAGATAGCTGGCTCTAGAATCCGTAGTAGGGCTGACTGGACAAAGTCCTCTCAATACAAAAGCAGGACTGTAAGACAGAGAAAGGTAGCTCATTTTTCAAATGCTGACATCCCAACAAAAATAAAGATGTAGATAAATATCTATTTATCTATATAGGCTATCAAAAGATCAAATTAAATCTCCAGAAATAAACCCCAGAAAGACATGGAGATAGATGAATTACCAAATTCAAAATAACTGTCATAAGAATGCTCAATGAATTACAAGAGAGTACAGACACCTGAAAAAAAAAAACAAGAAAACAATGCATGAACAAAATGAAAATATAAACGAAAGAAATTTTTTAAAAATGAAGAACCAAATAGAAATTCTGGAACTGAATACAATAAATGGATAGAAAAATTCACTAGAGGATCGACAGCAACTTGACCAGGTAGAAAAAAGAATCTATGAACTCAAAGACAGGACTTCTGAAATTACTAAGAGGAGCAAAAATGTAAAAATGAAGAGAACCTAAAGAATGAATGGTACACCATCAAGTGGAAAAATGCTCATTATAGGAGTTCAGAAAAAGAAGAGAGAAAGGAGCAGAAAGCCTATTTGAAGAAATCATGGCCAAAACCTTCCTATATCTGAGAAAAGAAATGGGAGTATAAATTCAAGCAGCTCAAAACACTCCACTAGGAAGAGAACTACACCAAAACACACTCATAATCAAGCTGTCAAAAGTCGCAAAAAATCTTGAAAGCAGCAAGAGAAAAATGACTCATCACATACAAGGAAGCTCTCATTGAACTATCATTTATCAGCAGAAAGCTGGCAGGTTAGAAAATAGTAGTATTCAAAAAAAAATTAGCCGGGCGTGGTGGCGGGCGCCTGTAGTCCCAGCTACTCGGAGAGGCTGAGGCAGGAGAATGGCGTGAACCCGGGAGGCGGAGCTTGCAGTGAGCCGAGATCGCGCCACCGCACTCCAGCCTGGGTGACAGAGCCAGACTCCGTCTCAAAAAAAAAAAAAGAAAATAGTAGTATTCAAAACACTGAAAGAAAAAACATTGTCAACCAAGAATACTGTGACCTAAACCTGTCCTTCGAAAATAAGGGAAAAATTAAGACTCCATGATAAACAACAGTAGAGGGGGTTTATCACCACTAGACCTGTCCTACAAAAAATAATGATAGGAGTACTTCAAGTTAAAGCAAAATGAAAACAAACAGTAACACAAAACCATAAGAAACTACAAGACTCCTTGGTAAAGGTAAATACATAGGCAAATACAGAATTCTGAAAGTAATTTGATATAGGTGCATAAGTCACATTTAAATCTGTATAGAATTTAAAAAAACAAAGACATAAAAAGTAATTATGAATCTATATTAATGACTACACAATAAAAAGGTCTTGAGGGAGGAGCAGTTATAAAGGACTCAAGTTTTTATATGAGACAGAAGATTAAGCTATCAAACTAAAATAGACTGTTATAATTTTAAGACGTTTTATGTAACTGCATTGACAACCATAAAGAAAATGTCTATAGAACATACACAAAGATAAAAGACAAGGGAATCAAAGAATGTAATTATACACACAAAAAATCACCAAAACAAAAGAAGGCAGCAAGAGAGGAAAAGCTACAAGATATACAGAAAATAGTTAACAAAATAGAAATAGGTATGAAAAGTCTTTCATATCATAATTACCTGAAATGTAAATGCTGATTAAATGCCCAATTAAAAGATACAGATTGACCAACTGAATATAAAACAAGACTCAAGTATATGCCATCCACAAGAAACACACATTAGATCTAAGGGCATGCATAACCTAAAGTGAAGGATGGAAATAGATATTCCATGAAATTAAGAACCTGAAGGGGATGGCCATACTTAAATAAAACAGACTTTAAGACAAAAACTGTCACAATAGACAAAGAAGGACATTAATTATAATATAATGATAAAAGAGTCAATTCTCCAGGATGATATGACAATTACAAATATACACGTAACTTGAGAGTTTCTAAATATATGAAGGAAACACTGACATAACTAGGGGAGGAAATAGAAAGCAATACAATAATAGTAGGAGACTTCAATACTCCACTTTCATTTATGAATAGAACAATCCAAAGATCAGTAAGAAAACTGTTATATGTAGAAAACTCTAAAGACACACACACAACCTTTGTAACTAACAAAGAGATTCCAGCAAAGTTGCAGGATAAAAAAAATCAACATGAAAAATCAATTGCATGTCTATACACTAACAATAACTGTTCTGAAAAAGAAATTAAGAAAACAATACCATTTAATGTAGCATCAAAAAGGAGGAAATACTTAGGAATAAACCTAACCAAGGAGGTGAAAGACTTGTACCCTGAAAACTACAAAATGTTGCTAAAAGAAATTTTAAAAGACACAAATAAATGCAATGTCCTGATAAAGTTTGGCTCTGGGTCCCCACCCAAATCTCATCTTAAATTATAATCCCCATAATCCAGATATGTCGAGGGCAGAACCTGGTGGGAGGTGACTGGATCATGGGTGCGGTTTCCCCATGTTGTTCTCATGATGGTGAGTGAGATCTCACAAGATCTGATGGTTTTAGGGGCTCTTCCCCCTTCGCTTTCTCTCTCTCTTCATTTGCTCTCTCGCCTGCTGCCATGTAAGATGTGTCTTTGCTTCTCTCTCTCCCCTTCTGCCATAATTGTACAGTAAGTTTTCTGAGGCCTCCCCGAGCCATGCAGAACTGTGAGTCAATTAAACCTCTTTCCTTTATAAATTACCCAGTCTCAGGTATGTCTTCATAGCAGTATGAGAACAGACTAATACATGTTCAGAATTTGTAAGAAACTTGTACAACTTGCTTGCCTTCCATCCTTCCTTCTTTCCTTCTTTCTTTCCTTTCTCTTTTCTTCCGTTGCCCACGCTGGAGTGTACTCGGCTCGCTGCAGACTCCCTGCCTCCGGCTCCCGTGATCCCCTGCCTCGGCCTGCGGGCTGCCCGCCTGGGATTGCGGCTGCGCGACACCACCCCTGCCTAGTTTTTTCTCCTTTGGCTGGAGGCGGGGTTTCGCCATGTTGGCCAGGCTGGTCTCCAGCTCCTGACCTCCAGTGGTCTGCCCGCCTCGGCCTCCCGAGGTGCTGGGACTGCAGACGGAGTCTCGCTCACTCGGTGCTCGGTGTTGCCCGGGCTGGAGTGCGGTGGCATAGTCTTGGCTGGCTGCAGCCTCCGCCTCCCAGCCGCCTGCCTTGGCCTCCCAGGGTGCTGGGATTGCAGCCTCTGCCCAGCCGCCGCCCCCTCTGGGAGGCGGGGAGCGTCTCTGCCTGGCCGCCCATCGTCTGGGATGTGAGGAGCGCCTCTGCCCGGCCACCCGGTCTGGGAGGTGAGGAGCGCCTCTGCCCGGCCGCCGCCCCGTCTGGGAAGTGAGGAGCGTCTCTGCCTGGCTGCCCATCGTCTGGGATGTGAGGAGCGCCTCTGCCCGGCCGCCCCGTCTGGGATGTGAGGAGCGACTCTGCCCGGCCGCCACCCCATCTAGGAAGTGAGGAGCGCCTCTGCCTGGCCGCCGCCCCGTCTGGGAAGTGAGCAGCGCCTCTGCCCGGCCGCCCATCGTCTGGGATGTGAGGAGCACCTCTGCCTGGCACCCCCCATCTGGGAAGTGAGGAGAGCCTCTGCCCAGCTGCCCCGTCTGAGAAGTGAGGAGCGCCTCTGCCCGGCCGCCCCGTCTGGGAAGTGAGGAGCGCCTCTGCCCGGCCGCCCCGTCTGGGAAGTGAGGAGCGCCTCTGCCCGGCCGCCCCGTCTGGGAAGTGAGGAGCGCCTCTGCCCGGCTGCCCCGTCTGGGAAGTGAGGAGCGCCTCTGCCCGGCCGCCCCATCTGGGATGTGGGGAGCGCCTCTGCCTGGCTGCCCCATCTGGGAAGTGAAGAGCACCTCTGCCCGGCCGCCCCGTCTGGGAAGTGAGGAGCGCCTCTGCCTGGCCGCCCCATCTGGGATGTGGGGAGCGCCTTTGCCCGGCCGCCCTGTCTGGGAGGTCTACCCCGGAGGCCAGACGCAATGTGGGGGCTGGACGTGGTGGCTCACGCCTGTGGTCCCAGTACTCTGGGAAGCCGAGGCGGGTTGATCACTTGAGGCTAGGAGTTCGAGACCAGCCTGGCCAACATGGCGAAACATATGAAAAATACAACAGACAAACCAACCAACCAACCCAGCAACAACAAAACAGGTCTACCCTGGAGTCATACTCTAATTTTTTCTATTTTCCTCCCTTTCTCATCCTTTATCCTACTTTCTTTTTCTTCCTCTTCCTTATCTTTCTTCTTTGTCAAATAGAGGATTGAGTTATTATCATTGATCCATACAAAGTCCCTCTCTCATTTATTTTCTTCAACTCCCACCCCCCATTTCTATTCCCCATCTTCCCATGTGCAACCTTCCTAATATGTTTGATATGCATCTTTTTATTTGTATGTCTTTTTAGAAAATGTTTGTGTGCAAAAAAATTAATAAAAAAAAATTTTTCAAAAAAAAAAAAGAAACTTGTACAACTTAACTACGGGGGGGGGGGGGGGGGGGGGGGGCGGGAATCCTGAGTTTAAAATGGGCAAAGGACTTGAATCAACAATTTTCTGCAGAAGATATGTAAGTGGCCAACAAGTATATATAAGATGCCCAACGTAACTAATAAAAAGAGAAATGCAAATCAAAACCACAATGAGATATCACTTCACATCTGTTAGAATGGATATTAGGAAAAAATATACAAATGTTGGTGAGGATGTGGAGAAATGGAAACCCTTAATACCGCTGGTGGGAATGTAAATCAATAGTCATTATGAAACACAGTATAGAGTCTCCTGAAAAAATTAAATATAGTATTAATAATTGCCATAGGATCTAATGATCTCATTTCTGGGTATATATCCAAAATAATCCAAAGCAGAATCGCAAAACCTTATTTGCACATCTATGTTCATCACAGCATTATTCACAATACCCAAGAGGTAGAAGCAACCCAAATGTCCAAACATACATGAATGGATAAAGAAAATGTGCAATATACATATAATGGAGTATTACGCACCCTAAAAAAGAAAAATCCTATCATATGGTACAATATGAATAAACCCTGAAGATACACTACACTAAATAAGACAGTCACAAAAGAATAAATACTGTATGATTCCACACGTATGAAGTACCTCAAGTAATCAAAATTTTAGAAACATAAAGTAAAAAGGTGGAGGGAATGGGGAGAGAGGGAAGAGGAATTAGTGTAATGGGTATAGTGTCTCAGTTTTGCAAGATGAAATAGTTCTAAAGATCAGTTGTGCAACAATGTAAATACACTTAACACTACTGAATTGTACACTTAAAATGTTAAGATAGTAAATTGAATGTTATGAGATTTTTACTACAATAAAATAAAGAAATATGCAAAATTAAAGACAAAGTGCCTTGGGAGTAAAAAAAGGTGTATTAACTCTAACTTGTAAAAGTAAACAGAAATAATACACAAGGTTTCAGTCTTCAAAGATTAAAAATATTTCAGGAGTGGTTTCCAAAGGAATATACACTATGAGCAAAATCAGTAAGGCATGTACGACAGGGCTGACTTAAAAGACTGCGTGGAACCTGACATTACTGAAATGTGAAGAGACTAAAAAGTAAATGCTGGAGCCTGGCATGGTGACACACGCTTGTAGTCCCAGGTACTCAGGAAGCTAAGTTGGGAGGATCGCTGCAGCCTAGGAGTTCAAGACCAGCTTGGCCAACATAGTGAGACCTCGTCTCAACAACAAAACAAAACAATTTTTTTTTAATTAGCTAGGCATAGTGGCATGCACTGGTAGTCCCGGCTACTTGGGAGGCTGAAGGGAAGAATCGCTTGAGCTGGGAGTTCAAGGCTGCAGTAAGCTATGATTGTGCCACTGCATTCTGGTTTGGGCAACAGAAGAGACCCTGTCTCTTAAAAAAATAAATAAAATAAAAAATAAAAAATAATTCACGCTTGTTTTATGCTTGACACAACAACTTAAAAGACACAGATGTTTTTATTAAACCAACAATATTAAACCAGTCTTGGGCACTCCTCACTCCACCAAAAATGGTTATGGAAACTATTAGTACAACCAACTACCAGTACTCTAACATTGTATAAAGTTTCAAAAGGAGTTTTGGCCTGATCACACTGTGGGATAGTGTGGCCAGAAAACTGAGCAAGGCCTTGAAGAACAGCTGATATAAGAGAAAGGGTTAACCCAGAAAGCAAAGGTTGCAGAGACAAGAACATTCAAAATACATGTACCTCAGTTTGGTGGGAGTGGTTAATTTGTGTAGCAGGGCTTGAATGGGGGACTGATAAGTTTACTCTTCCATATACTAATGGTACAAATGGTTTCTGAGCAGAAAGTGATGAACCCTAAACCTTAAAACAGGTTGAATGCATGTAAGTACTCTCTTCCCATCTCAGTTCTTAGTCTATCAGTTTAACCGAATACTCACCTGAAATAGCAGCTTCGGAAAGCACTTTAAGTACCTCATTTTCCATTTCACAGCTGTTACACAGCTCCTCCCAAGTCCCTTTAAGTCCTTTCTTTTGAGCTAGTTCAGTTAATTCCTTTTGATTTGGCACAACAAATCCAATGACATAAGAATGATAACTGAAATATAGAAAGGATAACAGATAAGGAACAAAATGGTAAACTGTGTTAACTGCAGTTATTATTACAGTGACAAGTAGTAAATAACTCCTCACTATTTTTTTTAAATGCATGTGCCATACTTGGCACTGGCATACCCATTTCATGCAACTGCCAGTTTTACTGTTTGATTCATAATATTTTCCAATGCTTTGGCAGAGTTCATTGCTAAATAAACTTCAATCTGACATTTCATGACGAATTTCAACTATGAAAAACTGTTATGAATACTGCCACGTACACATTTTAAAAGCAAGTTACAAATATTAGAAAATTCACCTTTAAACCCTGATTATCAGTATTTCATAGCACGTGTTTTAAAAAATTAAAATTTAACATAAATTAAAACTATCTAAAAATTCAGCAACGAATCAAAATGATGTGAATATATTCTTTTTTTTCTTTTGTTATCAGATAGAGGAACTCTGACTATGCCCAATGAAGGCAGATACTTTTTTGAAGGCCATAAAACAGTAACATCAGGAAGAAGATACTTCTGGTTACTATCACATAAATAAATCCAGAACTGTATCATCACTAAAGAAAATACTAAATGGCTAAAGACCAGAATCATTTACAAATAAACGCAATTCATTTCTAACTTGGGCTGTACCCCCAACGCCTGTTTCTAAATTAGTTTTTCTGATAACAGATTTTATTTTCCCATAATAATGCATGTCAACTGTCGTAGACAGGTTCCCAGCTGCCTCTTCATCATCATGAGGTGGGGAGGCTGTGCGTTTAGGCTGCAGCTTAACACAGCTTACATGGGAGCCCCAAGACCTGCCTGGAGTGCCGAGCAGGCTCAAGTGTAGAGTGGGGATAAGTAAGCAGCACACTCCTCACTGCCACTTCTTTACTCCCCATTCCTCTGGAGTAGTTCTGTGAAGCTTCCCCTGCTGAGGGACAGGTAGGTAGGGGTACCAAGGCAGCAGGAAGGAATGTTTAATTTTCTTCACCTCCCTACATGGGACACTGCCTTGAGACGTAAAGCAGAAAACAGGGACAGAGAGAAAGATCAGGGGAAGCCTTACAAGGAAAAGAGTCAGCTAATGGCTGTAATGAGAAGGAGGCCCTTCCCACAAGTAACAGATAGGAAGAGTTCTCGGAACATCTTTACAAAGAAGGTCCATACAGGTCGGAAATGTCTATGCACATCAAACGTTTTAAGTCAAAGTAGTATGAGTTCCACGTTCTCACCTGTTTGCATATGCACAAATGTTATCTACTAGTGGAAGATTCTTCAAAGCTGCCTCTACTTTCCCAAGAGAAACATATTCTCCTGCCTGTAGTTTTACAAGGTCCTTTTTACGATCTGCAAAACAAAGAAAAGTGGAGAGGGGAAAACAATGAGTAATAATATTAATAACATTTAATACATATATAAATACTGGCCATTCTCTAAGTAATCTGCTATCAAATTATTTAACACTTGGCAAAATTAAGCATTAATGGTTATGCCGAAATTAAAAGCACATATTAAAATTAGGCCCTAATTTTTGTACTGCTAAATACATGCTTTTAAAAGAAAAACAGGCCAGGTGCAGTGGCTCATGCCTGTAATCCCAGCACTTTGGGAGGCCGAGGCGGGCAGACCACTTGAGGTCAGGAGTTCGAGACTGGCCTGGCCAACATGGTGAAACCCTGTCTCTACTAAAAATACAAAAACTAGCTGGGCGTGGTAGTGCACACCTGTAAGGATCCCAGCTACTCAGGAGGCTGAGGCAGAATTGCGTGAACCCAGGAGGCGGAAGTTGCAGTGAGCTGCGATCATGCCACTGCACTCCAGCCTGGGTGACAGAGCAAGACTACATCTCAAAAAAAAAGAAAGAAAACCAATTAACTTCTACGTAATGGACTCCATTAGCAGGGCTTCAAGTATGTTCTTCTGAACAGGTTTATTCCTGGTATCCATTAGTACCAGGCAGGTGAAGAAGATATTCAATGCCATCTGCAAGTTCACAACCTATCTGGAGACATGCATAATGCAAAAACGTATTACTTCAATACATTGGTACTACAATGGTAGAGCTAAGTGTTAAGACTCTCCAGCCTGGGGATTTGGAAAAAATTCTTGCAAGTGAGGCCTGAGCTGAGGGTTGGTTGGTTGGTTGGTTGGTTGGTTGGTTGGTTGGTTGGTTTTGAGATTTTGAGTCTCACTCTGTTGCCCATACTGCAGTGCAGTGGCACAATCACGACCTCCTGGGCTCCTGTGATACTCCCACCTCAGCCTCCCGAGTAGCTGGGATTACAGACCTGAGTCACTATGCTCAGCTGCTTGAGCCAAGTCCTAAGGGAAGAGTCAGAGGTCAGGTGGAACAACACTGGCAAAAGCCAGAAGAACATCAGCTCTAATTTCAGCTGCATCAAGGAGGAGAAAACAACCGACGATGAAGCTGAAGAGGCGAACAATGTTAACAGGGGCACCCTGAACTGAGCTTCTAGGAGACATTAAATGGTTGTGGCCAGTAAGATCCATGTTTAGTAATTACATGGTGGCAGTGAGAGGATGTGTTTAAGGCAGTAAGCATGGCAATAGTGAAATTATTGGGAGAGGGTGGCAGAAGGTACAGGCCTGACCAATGATCAGGTAAGAGAGACAAAGAGAGAAGAGTATGATTTTGAGACATAGCTCGTAAAATAAACTAGTGGGATATAAAATAGGCATGGGAAGCTGACTGAAGAGAACAGTCTTGAGTCTCCTCCCAGGTTTCTAGTTAGCAAGACAGGGACAGAAATGCCATTAACTTTTTTTTTTTTTTTTTTTTTTAGACGGAGTCTTGCTCTGTCACCCAGGTTGGAGTGCAGTGTCGCGATCTCCGCTCACTGCAAGCTCCGCCTCCCGGGTTCATGCCATTCTCCTGCCTCAGCCTCCCAAGTAGCTGGGATTACAGGCGCCCGACAAAGACACCACGTACGGCTAACTGAAATGCCATTAACTTTTAAAAAAAAGAACCTAAAAGGAGAAGCAGAATAACGTATTTTTCAACCCATATGAGTCATAGTACTTAAGCCGCCTGGCTTTCCTTTGTTCTCCTGGGCAAGGCAAGGGTGCAGTTCAGACTGTGAGAGCTCCATCTACTAATCTCTAGATGTCAGAAACACAGGCAGGAAAGAATGACTAAAGGTTATCTACAAGTAATTTAAAATATCACTGCTGCTGAACCATCTCTGAGAACTCATAACACGTCAGGCCTCATAAATTCCACGGTCCGCAATATTTCATATTCCAAGAGTGATGCAACAACCCAAACTAAGATTACATAAAGATCTATATTATTAAACGCCTTCTCTAAATATATTGTACGTCTTGTGTAAACTACTTCAGAAACATTCATTTTCAAAAAAATATTAGATGACTTACCAATAATCTTTAAGCATCCATCGGGTTCAAACTCTCCAATATCCCCAGTACAGAGCCACCTCTGTCCATTTTCATCTTCAAAGAAATCAGCTTTTGTTTTTGCTTCATTTTTGTAGTATCCCATTGTCACACTTTGGCCCCCAATAAGAATTTCACCCCTGGGGTGTGGTTTATCAGTATTAAAGTATCCACCTAATAAAATAATAATTAATTATTTGGAGTTGGGTTAAACACATGAAAATTTGAAACTATTAGTTTCTAAATAGTCATCTTATTTTAATCCAATTAGAACTTCCCAAAGGAAAAAAGGCAGACACTACGAATGAACAAAGTTTATCAATTTAACAGTAGGCACAAAATCTCAGTTGCTAAACCATAAGCATTTATGTTTTCAAACTTCTATTCCAAGAAAAAAATTAAACTCTAAAATCCAACATCTTCCATTTGTTGTATAAAATTATAAATACAAGAGACAAATTATTTGAAAGATTCTGCAACGTCTTAAATATCATATTGATAAACTGATAAAAGTATTAAGTCATGCAATTAATAAAACAAATCCCTATATAAGAATGAGTTACTGCTGGGCCAGTGGCTCATGTCTGTAATCACAACACTTTGGGAGGCCAAGGACGGTGGATTGCCTGAGGTCAGGAGTTTGAGGCCAGCCTGGCCAACATGGTGAAACCCCACCTCTACTAAAAATACAAAAATTAGCCAGGCGTGGTGGCGCACGCCTGAAATCCCAGCTATTAGGGAGGCTGAGGCAGGAGAATCGCTCAAACCCAGGAGGTGGAGGTTGCAGTGAACCAAAACCATTGACATTGCACTCCAGCCTGGGCAACAAGAGCGAAACTCCATGTCAAAAAAAAAGTGAGTTACTACATATTAAGATTTATTCTTACAGATAATTTCAAAATGACTCCAAGCCTAAATTTATTAAATATTCTCACTAATTCTGCTAAAGATAGCTAAAAGACATCCCAGCCTTAGAATCTTTCTTTCTTTTCTTTCTTTCTTTCTTTCTTTCTTTTGGAGACAAGAGTCTCGCTCTGTCGCCCAGGCTAGAGTGCAGTGGTGCAATCTCGGCTCACTGCAACCTCCACCTCCTGGGTTCAAGTGATTCTCCTGCCTCAGCCTCTCGAGTAGCTGGAATTACAGGCACGCACCACCACACCTGGCTAATTTTTGTATTTTTAGTAGAGATGGGGTTTCACCATGTTGGTCAGGCTGGTCTCGAACTCCTGACCCCATGATCCGCCCATCTTGGCCTCCCAAAGTGCTGGGATTACAGGAGTGAGCCACCACGCCCAGCCAGAATCTTTATCTTTACCTGATGTAGAGGAAAGGTGCATCCCAGTAAAACACAGATAATTTGTATATTTTAACAGGATCAAATAAATTTTTACGTGACCATTATTTTAAATGGCATGAGGATAAACAGACTTTTATGGAATTACAGTGAAAATTTCCTTCTAATAATATAAGTTTGAAGCCTTCAGAAAAAAAAGAAAAAAATCATTTAAAAATCCACAATTTCATAAAATAAATTTTATAATTTTACTTCTGCAAAATAGTTATGATCAATCCTAATTTATTGACATTATTCACTTACTAGTACATTTCTTAAGTTTTTGCCATAATTCTTACTTGTATCTACATAATAAGTAAATAAAAACAATTATAGTTCTTCAGAAACATCTTTGAAACAAGAAAAATAAACGCATTCATATAGTTCGAGATAAAACACGTCTATTACAAAGGACAAAAATGAGCACTTATGGGTGTTTACATTCTAAAGGAAGAAAGTGAAGCACTAATTTTAAAGTGATTCTAATTTTAAAGTTTAATACTTTAAAAATTAATGCTCTGTGGTTAAAACAGTTTATTACCTTCCTCCCAGTTTTTTAATTTGATTTCACAGCAAACTAATGGTGCTCCCACTCTGCCAGTATTGTAGTCCCACACTAGGAATTAAATGAAAAAAAGGGTATTTGAGAACAGTAGCTAATACATTGCTTCATTTTTCTAAATTACCAAAAATGATTATCCCAAGGCTGAGATATCCCCAGAGAATCCTTAAAAGCAGAAGTCACATATTGGTGAAGCACAGGCTGTGAGGCCTGTAGAGGCGTATTTTTTGGCCTACATTGAGGGTTCTTTTTTTTTTTTTTTTTTAATTCGTTATTGCCATTCTTAAAAATCAGGAAATTTTAGATGTAAGTGTGGAATCGCCAGCAACAATGGGCCCACATTTCAGGTACAGCAGAAATGACAGCCTCTGTTAGAGAGGGCATGCCTGCTCCTGTTCCCTCAGAATCAATCCTTACCCATCACACTGTCTTACATTAGGGCCCACTTGACTCATTTAAACAGGCAGCTGCCTGGTTCTTGAGTTTGAAGTCCCTGTCTTAAAGGATGATGAAAACAATGGTTTACATCTATTCTACTTTCTTATTAGGCCTCACAGATGTGCAGTACAAAACACCTCTCTAATCTTTTCCCATGTAATGTATCACCATTTCAAAGCAAGACCTCTGCAGGCTTCCATCAGCTTATACTATCACACCCTATTTAAAATTAATACAGCAATAGCTCAAGAGCCACACTGAAGAATAAGACTGGAAGCTTTCAAGGATGTGAGGAAAGAACCCTCCACTATTATGAATTACTATTGCATTATGTTTCCTCTTCAAAGACCAAATATCAGAAATGAAAGGCTGATATTTAACACTTAAAGACTTTTATTTACAACATAAACTGTTACTAATTAATCATTCAATTTGAATCTTAAAAATAGAAGAAATTAAGGATCTTCAGAAGAAATCCCATATGCATGTATTTAAGATTGCTTATTTCCTACAAAACATGACTTAGAACTAGCTTCCAAAAGTATATGAAACAGAGAACATAACTGCAAAACAGAAAAATGAAGTAATACATGAAAATGGTATACAGAGGCACTCAAAATAAATAGGGAAAAATCAGTTATGAGGTTTTGTATCTATCCGTATATAGCAAACACAAAGTAGAAGCAGCATAGCTGTATCCTGTACCGGAAAGCAAAATAACTTTCTCCCATAAAAGGGACACATGAGGCCCTATGCGATTCATCTCAGAACTGCTGATTAGTTGGTAGATCTCCTCCTCAAACACAACCACACGATAAACTCTGGTAATAATATTCCCTAGACCTGAACCTAGTTCCTCTCTAACACTTACAGAAATCCTCATAAACATTCCTGAACCTGAGTCTTAACATACTTACCTACACAAATAAAAGCACCTTAATTTTTCTACATAAAAAGAAATTTAATCACTGATGTGAGAAAATAAATGTACACAAAATAGTCAATGTTTGTTACTAAAGTTTCTTTTCCAAAATGCTAAGTGGTTTTTAATATTACCTATCAGAGTTTGATATAAAAACTTCTCCAGATGAATTATTGACTCTAGATACATCTAATACATTCTAAAAATTGATATCAATGATCACAGTACTTGGAATCTACCATTATTCTGCCTCACAAACACCTTACTACTCTTCTCCTATATATTCGCAGAAAATATCCCATACCCCAAAAAAACGTCTGGCATCACACTCCAGCCTCTAGACCATGGAGAACACTACCTTCGGAAATTGTTCCGGCCCCAGCAGATTCAGTGAGTCCGTATCCCTGACCAACAGGACAGCAGAAACAGATGTTCATGAATCGCTGTGTGGTTGCAGAAAGTGGAGCGCCACCACACAACAGGAGACGAATATTTCCCCCTAGCAAGCTTCGAACTTTCCGGAAAACAAAGCTAAAGAAAAAAATTAGAGAACCACAGGATTTTAAAACTGAATGGGATTTTCCAAATCACTTAAACTAATCCCCAGCTTTGATATGAGAGATTTTGAGATTAAGTTACTTATCCAAGGTCACACAGCCAATTTGGAGATTCTCTTGAGCCCCAAATCTTAATTTTTTGAAGTTCAACAAGGTAAAGAATTTATGATTTCCTCTTAAGGGCTTTTCAAGTAATATTCGAATTTGAATTGTCAGGTTTAATTTTGTATAGTGACAGGAAAACCCTTGCTTATGGCCACTTTTATATCATTATTTACATAAAATATTTATCATATATTATATTAATACTGAACAATCCTATTATCTTTATGAAATATATTAAAATCAAATTAATTTTTGTTTTAATGTACTTTATTAGAAATGTGTATAATTTGTATACAACAATCTGGTTTTAAAGTTTCACTAATTCAAGCTTTGAAGTGTTTGTTAAAAATAATCTAGTAAATTATCTGTGAAGCATTTAAAAAAGGAAACAAGTTAAACATCTAATTGATGTTTCTGAAAATACACTAATAAAAAGATTGCATATTGCCTTGATCAAAAAGGAGAGGTAGTACTTAAAAAACCTTTTAAAAAGGTGAAGACTACACGGCGACCATTTTTTAAAAATGGTATTAACAGACTTTTCAAATCAGCTTTTACAGTTACCCCTTGGCATCCAGTCCTCTGGATACCAAAACCCTCAGATGCCTAAGTCCCTTATATAAAATGGCATAGTATTTGCATAAAGCCTATACACATCCTCCAAAATACTTTAAATTATCTCTAGATTACTATAATACCTAATACAATATAAATTCATTGTAAATAGTTGTTAATACCGTATTTTCTTTTTCACTGTTATATTGTTGTATTTTATTGTTTTTTTTCCCCAGAATATTTTTGACCCACAGTTGGTTGAATCTAAAGATGTGGAACCTGTCGATACAGAGGGCCGACTTTACAACTCACTGAAGAAATAACTAAAGTAAGGCAGGAAAAAAACTTACAAAGTTCTAAATTATGTGAAGCATCTGAAAACTATATTAATATTCCCATAAAAAATACTTTGAATGTCATACTTCCATTTTCTAACTTCTAAGCTATTTTATGATCAAATCATAAATCTACATACTCTAATAACACTACACAAAGGTTGGAACAAGATTGATCATTTAAAGCTTTAAATACAAAACATTTAATTATATTCATACTGAAATAAATATAAAAGCAAAAGAGAAACTATTTCTCAAAATAATTAAAACTACCTAAGGGTTCACAGAAAATATAAACTCACAAATAGCAAAATCTTAAGTGAAAACACACTTTTAATGACATTGCAGGTTTTTTAAACTGCTCATACTGTTATAAAGGTTTTTTGTTTGCTTGTTTTTTAAAGAGACAGAGTCTCACTTTCACCCAGGGTGGTGTGCAGTGGTGCAGTCATTGCTCCCAGGCCCAAATGATCCTCCCACTGGGGGCCCAAACAATCCTCCCACTTCAGTCCCTGAAGTAGCTGGGATTACAGATATATGACATCATGCCCAGCTAAGCAGAGAAGTCTTGCTGTGTTGCCCAGGCTGCTCTTGAACTCCTGGCCTCAAGCAATCCTCCCATGTCAAGATGATTTTTTTTTTTTTTTTTTTTTTTTGAGACAAGAGTCTCCAACTCTGTCGCCCAGGCTGGAGTGCAGTGGCACGATCTCGGCTCACTGCAACCTCCACCTCCCAAGTGAGCTCAAGCGATTCTCCTGCCTCAGCCTCCCTAACAGCTGAGACTACAGGCACATGCCACCACCCTGGCTAATTTCTGTAATTTTAGTAGAGATGTGGTTTTGTCACGTTGACCAGGCTGGTCTCGAATTCCTGACCTCAGCTGATCTGCCTGCATTTGGCCTCCCAAAGCACTGGGATTACGGGAGTGAGCCAAAGTGTTCAGCCAGGATGGATTTTTTTTTTTTTTTTTTTAAGACAGATTCTCGCTCTGTCGCCCAGGCAGACAGATCGTGCAGTGGCACAATCTCAGCTCACTGCAAGCTCCGCCTCCTGAGTTCACGCCATTCTCCTGCCTCAGCCTCCTGAGTAGCTGGGATTACAGGCGTCCGCCACCAAGCCCCGCTAATTTCTTTTCGTATTTTTAGTAGAGATGGGGTTCACTGTGTTAGCCAGGATGGTCTCGATCTCCTGACCTCGTGATCCACCCGCCTCAGCCTCCCAAAGTGCTGGGATTACAGGCGTGAGCCACTGCACCCGGCCTGGGATGGATTTTTTTAAAGAGTTCTCCTGACTTTATGAAATAAATTTATTTCTTATAATTATCTCAATTAATTGGGCTATTAATGTGAACTAAATGATTAAATTATCAAGAGGAGAAAGAAGGAGGTAGAGAGTCTTTACTTACCTGTTGCACAGTGGAGTATCACGTCCTTTTGAAATCTGTTCCATTTTGTAATTATAGGCCAGAATAAACAGATTACGTTGAAAACTACTCATTTCATTCACTTTATTCATGACATTTTTGTAGATCCGATCCATGATTTCCTAAATGTATAAAAATGAGTTTAACATAGTTAATAATGATAACAGCTGCCTTACATGTTCACTTAGCATCAGATTAATATTTCTAGCAATATTAAGGCATTTCAAAAGAAGTATTCTTCAACTGTGGATGTGATTCAGCAAGAAGGAAAAAAAACTTTTGTGAATTTTTCAAAAAGATGTATCCTATCAAGATCAAACTTTTAAAATAGAACCACAATTAGTTTAAAAATAGTTTCTAGAAAAATAATTTTTAAAAGCAGAAATATATCTAGATACTTATAAAAATTGTAAGATATTCTTTATATTGCTTTGTTTATCTTACTGATTCTGAACTAAAACCTACTCACAAAATAAATGAACAACCATCTGAAATGGTTTTTCAAAATTTCCTAACTTTATCTTATAAAAATATACAGTACCACATGCTTTGCTCACAAAAAGACCACGCAATGTTTGGGGGTTTTTGTTTGGCTATTTGTCTTTCGATATTGCACCAGGAAGTTTTCCTTGTCTGTGCTGCATTTTGCTTGCTAGATCCATTACTGTGAAGTATACTTTAATGACTTAAAATAATGTTTCCTCCATAACTTGAAATTACATGTCATTTTTAAGTGAACTAAGAATTTAAGTGGGATACTAAAGAAACTATAATTATAGAAGAAACTACAAAACTACTGATTATTTACATTTGACTTTGAAGTAACTATGTAATTATTCTTGACGTAAGCATTTAGGTACCCGACAATTCCCATCATTTCCAAACAAACTTAGCCTATGTTATAAGGAGCCAGAAAATCACTGCTGTCCCATTTCCCTTGTCCCATTCCCAGGCCCCTGTATTATGTAAGGACGCACAGCCCCTCTTAAGTCATTCAAAGCTGCACCAGCTTCTCTGTCACTTTGTTTGGTGTTCAGCCCAGACTTTCCCTGAGGACTCAGGAGGTAACTATACAGCTTGCTTAAAAGGAGGTGATCTCACACTTTCCCTCCTAGCTTCAAGTGTCGATGAATTCACAAACAGACATCATGAAAATAATTTTTATTTTAACAAGAAGGTATTTAGGCAAAGGAGTTGATAATTACACATAGAAGCTGAAATTAAGTTGAGTGCTTAGTAAATAAGAAAGCAAACTAAAACAAGACTGAAGAAATCCTATAGTACCTAAGGCAATATTCATAGTCAATAAGGAATAAATCCTACATAAACTACCCTGTCAGCAATGTATTTTTCACTAGCACTAATGCTTTGTAGCGGGTGATACTTCTTTAATACTCAATATTAAATAAGGGTCACTTCTTACCGGAACTGCTGCCATCAGTGTTGGTTTCAACATGGATGTATCCCCTTTGCTTCCTTTTTTAATTTTTGAAGACTATAAAATAAGAAAAAGTGATCCATATAAAGTGATCCTTATTTTTAAGATTCAATGGTATTCTTAGATCAAAAAGCCTATTAAAAATTATTTTAACGTACTTACAGTCTAAGAAGCACTTAAAAGGCCAAAGCTCATTTTAAAATGAACCATTGCTCTCATAATACACTGTCGTACTGACTGAAAAAAATGCATTAAAATTCACTACGATTTTTTAGTATTTCAAGTCACAGACATTGAACATACCTGATCTGCTAAAGTCTGTGGTGAAGAGTAACCAATGCGGCATCCATGAGACAGACAGACAAGCTCAGCACTTAATTCTAGAACATGGGCCAAAGGCAAATACCCAATGTAGACATCTTCCTCTCTAAAAGAAAAGGGAGACGTCAGAAACAAAACTCAGGTGCCGTCTATGCCAAAAGTGCCCTATAATGGGAGCAAGCTTGAAGGCACATGGAAGGGCCCCAGGGCATCAATTTACTGGTAAAGTGTGTGTGTGTTTGTGAGAGAAAGAGACAGATGAAAACAGAGGATAGACAGACGCTGGGGATGTTAGGGAAAAAGAATTACAGCTCAACCTAAAAGCAAGGAGGCAGACACTCGCAGGAAGGAGTGCTGTTTCCCGTCCTACTTAAAAGCACTCAGGAATTATAAGCGTTGCTGAAGCAAAGTACTGAGGCAGAAGAAACAGTGGCTTGGCCGGGCGCGGTGGCTCACGCTTGTAATCCCAGCACTTTGGGAGGCCGAGGCGGGCGGATCACAAGGTCAGGAGATCGAGACCACGGTGAAACCCCGTCTCTACTAAAAATACAAAAAAATTAGCCGGGCGTGGTGGCGGGCGCCTGTAGTCCCAGCTACTCGGAGAGGCTGAGGCGGGAGAATGGCGTGAACCCGGGAGGCGGAGCTTGCAGTGAGCCGAGATTGCGCCACTGCACTCCAGCCTGGGCGACAGAGCGAGACTCCGTCTCAAAAAAAAAAAAAAAAAAGAAACAGTGGCTTAAACAAATAATAATATAGAGTTCTTTGGAAGAACAGAAGAAATCATCCAAGGGGGAAATAGTCTTTACATCTAGTGGGTTGCCAACCAGAAGAGTTAAAGTAGAATCCACAACTATCTGCCAGAAATTTTACAGGTAAGACTCTTGCTGTGGGAATTGGATTATGTAATAAATTAGATCTTAATATACAGAAAATGTGTAAGTATTTGTATATGTTTCAAGAGCTGCCCCCATAACCAAAATATAGAAGGCAACTGAGGCAAACCTGTAGAAAATTGTTGCACTTAATTTTTTCCGAAATGTATGCATACATGAGACAGTCCTCCATCCCCAAGTTCAATACCATAGCAATTACGTGAGTGTGTGTGTGCGTGTATGTTTGTAATTTCTGTGCATAAAAGCATCAAAAATATCCAACCACTGTACCCTATCAGTCATCAGAATACCGATTGCATCTCTGGCAATGTTTCCTTGACAGTCCCTCAAACTTCCATCTGGTTTCCTCCATCAGTCTCTTTCCCACTCCACTCTACCTTCTGCTGCTACCACTGGAGTTTGTATTAACAAGAAAAATCAGAGACTGAATACTGAAACTCAACAAATACTTAGTGGATAAATTAAGTTACCTGTTCACCTGAATTGTATTTAGATATTAAAAAAACTACAGCAGCAAATACAAGCTGATTAAAACAACTTAAAGGATTTACAACTATAAAAAGTTAAGTTCTGTATTTTTTGAAACATATCTATACGATGTATTTTCAACCTCACAACTATAACTATTTTGCCATTCATTTTAATGTCCTTTTTATTTTTTAAGGAAATGCCTACTACAAACAGACTCTGAAGAACTAATTTAGCTATATATTAATAAAATGACACAAATGATAACATTATAACAGACAGAAATACTTAACTACTCAATGTTACTTTACTATGACATACCCCAGTTCTGGAATCCTTTCTGCCATCCCAGTTATACCAGCAATAATGTTACTATGTGAGATCATGACTCCCTTTGGAAGTCCTGTGGATCCACTTGTGTACATGATTACTGCAATATCTGATGGCAATGGTTTGCTATGAGGTTGGCTTTCTGCATTGAAGAGAAAAAACAAACACATACACTTTTATGAGATTCAGCTGTATTGACAATTTCTTTTCATTATCAATTCAATCAAATAAATAACTCAATCAAATTGAGTTAATTTAACTCAATTCAACAAATATTAATTATACTGAGATCAACAAAACAGATCAAGTCCCTGCATGTATGGGAGATATATTCTATTGGGATATACAAACAGATTAACCTGTGAAGAAAACTGAAGCAAGACAAGGTGAGATGACGACAATAGATGCTATTTGGATGGAAAAATCTGGAGAGCGTGTCTGTAGAGTTTCCTTTAGCAAAGGCCTGAATAAAGTGAGGAAGGGAGCCATGAAAACCCTGGAACTGGGAGAAGAGTGTTCTAATTAGAAGGAAATAAGCAAATGCAAAGACCCAAAGGTAGGAATGTGCTCAGCATATCTAAAGACCAGCAAGGAGTGTGGCTGGAACACAGTGAGCAAGAGGAAGAGTGGCAAGAAACAATGGTCAAGTGGCGATCAGGGACCACACATAGGACCTCAAAGGCCATGGGAAGAAGAACTCTGGATTACGTTCTGGATGTAAAGCAATGTTGTTTTGAACAGGAGTATGTTATTATCTGTGAAAAAAAGATCACTTTGGCTGCTGTGTGGCTAACTAACTTTAGAAAGGGAAAAAAGGTTATCAGGGAGACAAGATTATCCCAGTAACTCAACTAAGAAATAAAGGTAGCTTGGACTAGAGTATCTAGGTGTTTGCTAAAAACCATTCACTGCTTCAGAGTGGTGACTAACTTGGTTATTACACTCAGAGTCCTGCATTAAAAGACAACGTGAACCATTTGAAATCAGAAGAGTAGGAGCCTAAGGACAACAGCTGACAAGCTATAGAGGTGGCACAGCAGAAGAACAAAGAGAAATAGGTCATGGTTGGCATTGCTGATATGTCTGAACCACTCCCAGAACTACTCTACATGTGGACTTCTAAATGAGTGTGAAAAAATTATTTAAACGTACTCCCAACAGAATACCCTTCCTCTCCTGCCAGTCAAGATATATTTCTTAAATAATGTTTACACTTGGAAGTCTTTACTTCTAAATCAGCCCTTCATTCCTTCAATCCACAGCACCCTTCTCCAACACCACCACTTCTTGGAAATTACAATCCTTGTGTCATCTGACCTCTGCATGCAGCCACTGATCCTGCTCATGACTCACCAAGATCTCCTTTCCCCTGGCTTCCAGGAACCACATACTACTAGATATTTTCTTCTTTCCTCTCTGACCAGTCCTTGGTAGCCTTTGAAGCCACCATTCCCTGTTGGTGACCTCACCCCCTACTCCCACAGCTATAATTAAAACCTTACTGCTTCTAGCTTCCAAATCTCTTAAGTCCAAACATAACTCGAGTACTAGACTTTTACACACCACTGTCCACGATATATCTGCACCTAAATATCCCACTACCACTCAAATTCCAGGTGCCTAAAATTTGAGCTGAGTAAATACTTATATCTAATTAATTATTATGTTTCCAACTACAGAGGAAATACAGTCCCAGCATCCCACCAGCTTTTGCAATATCTCTAAACACTAGTATACTAGCTAACATTTTCTGACGCTTTTTTGAGAGTAGGAACTTGTAGAGTCACCACGCCTAGGTGTGCTAGTTGGAGGGTAAGGTTTTCACCTCAGGAAAGGGAAGAACTGGAACAGGGAGTAAAAGGAGGCCTCCAGGTTTAGCCACTCTGTTAATGCTACTTACAGGTAATTCACATAGGACAAGATTAATGGCATTAATTATAAACTAACTTTAAACCACCCAAAACTATCACCATAAAAGGAAATGAAAAAAACTGAATAATGTAAAATATTTTAAATTTCAAATAAATACTGCTTTTAAAACATTAATAATTAATGTTTATATTTTTCCTTAAAACTTTCTTTAAAGACTAGATGAAAGTATACCTAGACGGACCTGTTTTCCTAACTGATGTTAGAAAACTGATGTGTCATTTGAGCTAACCTCAAAATCAAAACTTTGGCATAATTCTGGAGAATGTGGTCACCAGAAAGCACAGGTAAGGAATCAGAAAAGTGTAACATACCCATGCTGGCCTTGGCTCCCAGGGCCTCCACTGCAGCCATGGTATGCACAATGATGCCCTTGGGGAACTCGGACCAGGTTGGTGGCTTTCCATCAACAGTGATGATGTGCCGCAGGCGTGGGACCAAAGAAACTATATCCTAGAAATAACACCAAAATTCATCATGGTCATTATTTTTCAAGCAGTTTAGCGAATAAGAAAAGTAGTTTACCATATTCGGTGAATTGTTAAGTAATTTCTTGCCTCAACAAAGAAAGAAGAAAGGGTACACTGGCATAATATCACTTTTTACAGATGGGTAAGTATTGGTCTGAATTTAAACTATTATTTTATAGCATTAGATTCACTGTGTGTACCCTTGGCCTTTGGTAAAACCCTGATCAAGAAGGGTACTGCCTTACAAAATGGGCATGTAAACACAGGTTGCCTGAACTGTAGAGAAACCAGAAGCCCCTCATATTTTCAAGAGACTACATAAAAATATATGGGGGAAGGAGGAGAAAATTCACATGTAAACTTGTTCAAAAAGAAAAGAATGGCCCAGATATTTCTGGGAGTTGTCTAGAGACCAAAGAAACCTCTTTTTACTGTAATTTCATTAAAAGTCTCCCTTTTTAACTTTCAGACAATTCTGAAAACTTGTAAATAACGCTTCAGAAGTAAAATAAAAATTACTAGTTTAAAATATAACCCTTCAAAATTACAAATTTACTAAAAGTAAACTAGAAAATAGATGAGCACAATAAGAGAAAAAGTCGTAATTTCTTCAATTTAGACATAGGCATCTTAACAATTTATAACTGGATTACTCATACATGAATATATACAAAATATTTTTATTTTCTAAAGGAAAAAATAAAGTATGATATTCATAAAAGTCCACAAAGATTAAGGACTTAAAAGTCATAAAAGAACTAAGTATCAATAATAGGGCTCACGACACTGAAAATTCTAAAGTATCAGACAGTTAAGAAAGTAACTAGAGTCCTCACCTTCAACTTTGTTTGTAAGAGTTCTTTACTAGTAATGATGTTGGTCACCTCTGTTTCATTTAATGCATGAACAATGGCTGGACCTCCTAGAGTAGCATATAATGTAACAACTAAAAGGAAAAGCAGCAGCCAGTCAAATATTCAAACATTTAACTACAAATGTAAAGTCTCTGAATGTGGAGATGAATCATAATAAAGCATGACGAGCCCTAAACTGTTAAATCCATAGTCTATAAGCGTTATGTTTTTTAAAGTTATCTTACCATACTAATCAACATTACACCTACTCATCCTCCCCTAAATGCCCCAAGAGTTCCAATTTTTAAAGATGAAGATATGTAAATTTTTATTTTGTTTCACTTACAGATGTTACTCTGGGACTACCACATTGTGAAGGAATCATAACTGATTTTTAAGACTTCAAATTCTTAATTGTTGGCCACTTGGTTTTACAACGTGAAAAAGAACATATACAAATAGGATGACACACTGAATGTCAGATTTAGAGTGTATGTCAAGAAAAGAGCACAAACGAGGCAGTACTGTTTATTCTCAAGCAAAAATATCCAAAGACAAACATTTTCAGAAATGCTGAAATTACATAACATGAATACTGTAGATTTTTATTTACTTTCTGCCTAACTCAAAAAAGATATACAAAATGACTTTGAAAATAATTCTTTTAAAGCTCCTCAAAAGAAACAATGTAAATCCAAACCTGTGAAAACAAAAATGGAAAAATGCAATGTTTGTTTAAAAGAAAAGGTGTAGGAGGGCTGGCACAGTGGCTCACGTTTATATTCCCAGCACTTTGGGAGGCCAAGGTGGACAGATCACAAGGTCAGGAGATCAAGACCATCCTGGCCAACATGGTGAAACCCCATCTCTACTAAAAATACAAAAAAATTAGCCGGGCATGGCGTTATGCGCCTGTAGTCCCAGCTACTCGGGAGGCTAAGGCAGGAGAATTGCTTGAACCGGGAGGCAGAGCCTGCAGTAACCTAAGATTGTGCCCCTGCACTCCAGCCTGGCGACAGAGTGAGACTCCATCTCAAAAAAAAGAAAAAGAAAAAGTGGAGGAATTTACAGCAAGAAATCTGGTGAAAGTGTATTTTCTGTTTCATCTGAAGGATGAGACTAAACATCCACAAATCACTGTCACATTTTGGCACCGAGACCTCTGAACTTATGCTTCCAGAACTATCTCACAGACTGAGCCACCACAATTACCACTCAAATAATTACAATATGAAAACTCTATTGTTTAACCTGCCCCTTGAAGTTCACCAGGTTTCAGTATGGAAGTGTTTCGGAGGTCAACTGTTGTTACTGATAGAGGTGACAGAACAAAATGACAGTAACTTCCAAAGAGGATTCCTGAGAAATGGTACTGGAACAATGGCCCCTAAGTGTAGGTCTAGTTTTCAAGACCTGAAAGTCTCCTATTAAGAGGTTCAAACCTACTGCAACATTGATTGGTACAATTTGTCATATAATTGATTTATTTTCCAAAATAAACCAAAAATTCCAAGTCACAACAGAGTTCTCCACTAACTGGACACTGGGTGAAAATTAACATCAGAATTTTAACCTCTTCAGAGTAAAGTATTTCAATAAATATCTGTAAGTTCACTCTTCCAGAAGATAAGAAAGTCTACATACGCTGAAAATTATACATAAAACACGCCTGTGCAGCTATCATCCACTCGGCCCTGGTCTCACAGAAGATGGCGATGTTGGTCTTTGGTTTCTGACCCAACATCTGTAAGCCATTTCCAAAATCAAAGGCTCGAACAAAGACATCTTCATAGGAGAGCCAATTATACTGTCCAAGAATAACCTGATAAAACAAAAAGAAAAACAAATACCTTTTAATGTAATCAAAATAATAATTTACAGAAAGAAACCAGAATATCGTCCAAATGTTATGATGAACCAGAAAGTTATGTTTGCATAGAATTTTTTTAATAAAAAGCTAGAAATTGAGTGAAAAATCTATTTTAAAAATTAGCTATTTTGTGACATGTTCTATAACAACTCAAATCTTATATTGTAACAGGGGTTTTTTGGCTTTATTTTTGGTTTTCAAAAATATTGAGAGTTTGACAGGATCCTAAAGGTCAACTGCCTGGCCAAATGGCCATATACTAATAATCTGCTTATAAATTTCATCTATTTAAATGATTTAGGTGTTAACTTAATATTTAGCCTAGTACCAAGTACCACAGATGCCAAAAGTTTAATTTCTCTCTATTTAGGAATTTCTAAATGTCAGTATCAGATGGTACAATATGATTCACAGAAACTTTCTCTATCCAAGCTAACAGAAATCTTTATGATTGTTGAACTTGAATTGCCGTATCAAACTCTGGATAAGCAAAAGCAAAGTAAACAACTTTCTGTTTACACAACCAAGTGGACTAGTTATATTATTCAAAGTCCCTCTGTTCAAGCCTTAAATGCTTACTGGCACCACCAGGCTTTCAATATTTTATCTGTTTATCCTAAGTGCTAGTAATACCAAATATGCCTTAGTAAAAACTCCCTTTTAAAGTTTTTTAACATATTGTCTTTAGAAATTTTCCTCAACTTAGACAAAACCATAAATCCCTAATTACATACAGATTGTATAAAAAGCTCCTCTCTCTGCAAAAATATATAGGTAATTAATTCCCAAACATGGCTGTGTCAGTAATATACATCTCAAACCCTTAAAATCATCTGACCATGTTCATTTTATAAATGTAAACATTTAAGAAATTTCTAGAAGAGGTTGGATAAAGATAAAAACGGAAAAGGATAAATGCTGCCATCTAGTGTCCCATGCAATTACACATTTAAGAAATGAATTTTTATTTTGATGGATAAAGCAACTGCATTTAAGATGGTACTTATTTACTTTACCAGTCCCAAACTCTCACCTTGCTCTTTACCCCCATGAAATGCTCAGCACAGGGAGCTCCAATGACTTCAAAAGGAGCTCTGTGGGGGTGAGAAGATGACAACTTGGCCAAAACGTGCAGGAACTGGATTATAATTATGAAGAATTTTACACTCTAAAGGTTAAGAATGCACTACCTTCCAGATTCTAGTATGTGACAGGATTTATAAATTTCAAAGACTATGTGTGTTCTGAAAAGGCATTTGATATATAATCCAAATATGTAAACTCACGCAATGATGCCACCATGTGGCAAAGGAATCAAATGAGCGTAAGATTTCCACATATGTAAAAAATAAAATATAAAACAAAATCTGAATCTCATGATTTTAATTCTTTAAACCACTGAACCATCTAGTAATTACGTTTTTCATAAATATTTCATTTAGAGGACACTACCCACTCTATATTTTATGTGATTTGTGCTGGAAAAGTTTCTAATCCTAATTTTGTCCCTATGGCTAGCCCAAGACAAGATTAAACTATTTATTCCTTGCCAATATCACTGAACACTGCTGCAGAACAGCCAACCTTATTAAATCCAGGACCTCAACACCCTGAAGCAAACCTATCATAGATCCCTGGTCTATTCATTTTCTCACTCTCTGAAATACCTCTGAAACCTTCTCTCTATTCGAATAGCCTCCTCTGGGCAGGTGCACTGGCTCATGCCTGTAATCTGAACACTTTGGAAGGCTGAGACAGGTGACTCATTTGAGGCCAGGAATTCGAGACCAGCCTGGGCAACACAGCAAGACCCCATGTCTAAAAAAGTGTAAAAATTAGCCAGACATGTAGTACATGCCTGTTGTCCCAGCTACCTAGGAGGCTGAGGCAAAAGGATCACCTGACCCCAGGAACTCAAGGCTGCAGAGAGCTATGATCATACCACTGCACTCCAGTCTGGGCAAGAGTGAGACCCTGTCTCAAAATACACACACACACACACACACACACACACACACACACACACACACACCTTCCACCCTTCCTTCTCTACTTACAGGTGGTAATCTTGTCTCCTACTGAAAGCCTCTTTAAGCACTATGACTTGTTTTACTTTCACTATTTAGAAATATTTCAAAATTACACACGTTCCTGTCTTCTTCAGTAAAGTACACCTGGCTTCATTTAACCCTTCTCTCTGCAACTGAAGATCATTATGAAAAAATTATTCTGAGGGGAGCCACAGAGTAAAAATATTCAAGAGATCTGGATCCTTGTAATAATCATGATAATGATAATGAGGGTAACTAACCTTTATTAGTGCTTACTACATGCTAAGGACATGGCAAGTGTTAACTTATTAAACGCTTATCATACCTATAAAAAACTGTTACTATTATTATCCCTATTTTACACATGAGAATACGGAGATGTAGAGTAAATATAACTTGTTCAAAATCATGTAACAAATAAGTGATGGGACTAGAATACAAACCCAGGCAAACTCATTCCAGAGATTAAGCATAAAATCACAATGCTTCAACTGCACTGTAGAAAGAAGTCAGGGTCTTATTAAGCAGGTGAGTAAGGTGGCCTGATTAACAATTGTGAAAAATCATCTTTATGCCGTGTGTGAGTGAATTACAGTTGGGGGCAAGTGTGGAAGCAAGGAGGCCTGCTAAAAAAAAAAAAAAAAAAAGGCGGGGGGAGGCTGTAAGAGATGTAAATCAGATACCCCTGATTTTTGGGGCTTCAACAATTTGGTATGCAGCAATGCCTTTAATAAATAGGATGAAAGGAGAGGGACAGTTTGGAAGGGGAAACTAAGAGAAGAATAATATAATAACCAACCCACGAATCCCAGCCAAGAGATTAGCATGATGCAAATGTCCTAATAAATCAGAAAATAAGTATTACACACATACACAAACAGGGTAAAAAAATGTGCCTAGAGTAAGAACGCAAAAGACGGCATTAAGAAAGAGGAAAAGAAAGCTAAGTCAACTTACAAGGACATAAATGAGTGTTTCTATTCTCTTTTTGGATCAATTTAGAAGGAATGTCATAGTGAAGTCTTCTCTAAGCACCATTATTACATAATCCCTCATTCTCTTCTTATTTTTGTAAAATACCTAAGAAAAAATTAAGTGTTTCTGATAGCTCACAAAGTATACGAGCCAGCTTGTACTCTTTTCTGGTTCTATTTTTAGTCTTTGCAGCTTTGTTCTATTTCAGGTATACATGTATTTTAAAGTTGTCCTGAAATCATTTCACTGTTCATTTCAAGACGACGTTAGTGCAATGCATTTACTGCTGGGAACACTGGAATCAGGTGATGCTGACACAGGTTCCAGCTCTTAACTCTGCTACAGTTTTATAAAACCATATGAAACTTAAAAGGATCCCGAAAAGGCCTGCCAAGCAACCAAGTGCCTTTTGTTTTTCTGTCCCCCCAGGAAGAATCTGGTCGTAGTGAAGCTGGTGGCCACTCTATCTTGGACACAATGAGAGCAGGGTCATCGCCACTGCCTTTTTTTGTCCACTCATCCTCACTTCAGGACCTCAAAATAGACTGTTAGGATAAGATGGAAACAAAGCTTCAAAGTTCATTAATTTGAAATCAGGCTTGTGCATCTTTCCTTCAGCCATATCAGACACAACACTCTGGGGGTTAATCCCCAAAAGTCTTCCTCAAAAAATATTTTAAATATTGCTACACCATTCGTTTTCTTTTCCAGTTGAAGATTATCTTCAAATATGGAAACTAATGAAGACACACTTCACTGAGCTTGATCAGCTAGCAGGCACTAATGGCAGAAAGTACACAGCTTAACCCACCAGTTGTGAAAGTTCCCCTTTTCAACATCCTAGGCAGATGCTGCTACTGACGCAATGCAATGGGTGTAACAAGAAACCAAACGAGGGGAAAACAAAAAAGGCCTAGCATGTTTAACATGCAGCTGAGATACCCACTCTGCAGTCTGCAGATCACTGCCACAGCTGCAACACAGAATGAACAGAAACTAAAGCCTCAGCTAACCAGCGACACTGCACACTTTCTTCTTGAGTATGGCCAAGAGAAAGTACTTGTTTCATTTATTATATGCAAAATCAAAAAACTAATTCTACTTTCCCAATGAACCTAAAGAAAACTATAACATGTTCCCATGTCACAGTCTAGACATAGCCTTCTGAACAAAGTTTGATGAACCACAAGTGCCAATTTCATAGCAAATGCTAGTAGGCAGATCTTCTGACATATAAAAACTCAAAACCTCCTGTACTAAATAAAACTTCACAGTAATGAACTATAGACAGAAAAAGTTGCTAAAAATCAGTCTGTCTCACCTCCTAACTTTTATGAGTTCAAATACTTCATGCTTTGTTGAATAATCTTTGAATACAAAGGTACTGTGGTCAAGACAAGCAGGAAAGAGCCACATACACTTACACACGCACATTTAGGAAACAACTATCACAGCTCTAGGATTTTATTTTGTCCAGTTATACTGATACACGAATTAGGAAGAAATTTCATATTCACCACATAAGCTTTTCTTCTTTTTACACAATTGAGAACTAGTTTGCTGCTGTACATACTGAATGACGACTGAAAGACAATACTAGCCACATTAAAATGAATAAAATATGTGTGGGATACTGGAGAAAAACTAAGCTTCCTGAAAAATAAGACTTCTGTATATATGCTTAGACTAAAAGAGAATCCAATCTTTGAATTCAAATAGCATATCAAAGACAAAAAAAATGAATCTTATAAGCAGACAGAAAAGTAGAAAACTTTTGCACATAAAAATGTACTGTTTTCAGTACCTTCTCATAACTACCTGATTTCTCAAACACAGACTCAAGAATAGAGTGCCATAAAAAGCTGTGCTGGTCAGGCGCAGTGGCTCATGCCTGTAATCCCAGCACTTTGGGAGGCCGAGGTGGGCGGATCACCTGAGGCTGGGAGTTTGAGACCAGCCTGACTAACATGGAGAAACCCTGTCTCTACTAAAAATACAAAATTAGTTGGATGTGCTAATTTACAGGCGAATGCCTGTAATCCCAACTACTCGGGAGGCTGAGGCAGGAGAATCACTTGAACCCAGGAGGCGGAGGTTGCGGTGAGCTGAGATGGCACCATTGCACTCCAGCCTGGGCAACAAGAGTGAAACTCCATCTCCAAAAAAAAAAAAAAAAAAAAAAAAAGGCAGTGCTAAATACGTAAATATGACAAAAGCAAACTTCATTATGATAAAATGTTTTGGAAATTACAATCCATAGGCTAGAAAAGAAAAATTGAACATGCTTAACTCATGATTTCAATTTCTAGAAATGTGCTATTAACTTCAGCGAGATCTTAAACAGAAAAAAATTCAGTTTTTTCTAAGTCTGCAAAAGAAATAGGGAATATGCCTCAAAAATAAGATGACCACATAACTATCCAAACTAGGGCACTTTTGAGACCGTAAGGGGGCACTATTAATGTCACAGCAACAAGTATAAATCAGGATGGTTTCAGATAAAACAAGATATACAACTACTCTATTTAAAGGTGAGGAAATTTACAGATTCTGTTGTCGAGTTAAAATGTTTTTAGTTTCTAGGAATTACTGACATCAACATGCTTGGCATCTCCTTCATGTTTTGAGGAAAATGATATATGAAGTTTGTTTAAGTGGCAAAATTAATGGGCCATATAGAGGAGGTTAAGCAACATCCCTCTGGCCCTCCAGTAAAAGAGGAGCTCTGAGTTTTTCATTCCATAGTTGCAGTTATTTGGACTCTCCTTCAAGAGCTGAGGGTTTCCTTGTAACTGACAGGAAAAAAAGGCAGTTGGGGATCAAGATAGCTGGAAATGGTTAAAAGATATTAAACCTATTACCTAACCAAATTATCAACCAACTACATATCGCTTCACTGTACCCCCTCTAAAAAATACTTTATCTTCAATTTTTAACTTACTAGAGTTTCAAGAACTGCTCATAAGGAAGTCACACATACAAGTTCATAAACAGCATTCTCACGCCATTTCTATACTACCAGTGAAGCACTATTCCATGATCTAATTTTCCTCATTGAATTTTCTACTATAATTTTCCTCACTGAATTCTCAAGATAATAGTAATGTAATAATAAAAGCTAGAGCATTTACATTAAGTGCCACAAATTGTTCTAAGCACATTGCAGATATATACACACACACTCAATCCTCACAAGCATGAACGCTGTGATCAGTGAGGAATGGAGGGTATGAGTTCTGGAGCCAGAAGGCCTGGATTCCAGTCCCAGCTTCACTAGCTGTAGTGTCCTTGGGGTAGGTTACCTCAACTATCTGTGCCTCAGTGCTGTCATCTGTAAAGTGAAAATAATAACAACTAACTCATAGGGTAACTTAGTCTTAAGATGATATATGTAAAGCTCTTAGAACAGCTTGGCTCTTGAGTGTCAGTAATGATCATTATCTTCATATTACAGAAAAAGAAACCGAGGCAAATTAGTTAAACTACTTTTCCAGGGTCAGAAAGCTAGTAAGTGGCAAAGCCAAGATTCAGACCTATAGTCTGGGTCTGGAGTCCAGGCTCTTAATCGCTGTTACACTGCCTCTAAGAACATCTTGCCAGTTGTTTCAAATCAACAATGGCAGGTTTCTCCATATTTCTGAAAAGAAATGTTTTAAGAACCATGCAGTTGCCACAGCCAAAGTACAAAGACATGAAGCACTCACTGCAACCCACATCTAAGCCACATTTAACCACATTTAACACAGCAGGTCCCACCCCAAAACCTGGAGCCATTTCTAGCACCCAGCTGCTCTAGAGACAGGGAGTATGGTTTCATACCCAAAACTGCCCTAGACATTCCAAACCCCGGTAGACACTGGGGAAGAGCTCCACACCACTGGGTCGCGATGTCCTTCTGAAAACTCGGAACATATCAGTGCTGGTAAGTACAGGAGGAAATCAGAAGGCAGTCTAGCCCCCTTCCTACACTGTTTCTCCTTCAACAGCAAATTCTAATGGAGGCAGGCTGTGCTTGTCCTTTACTTCATTCCTAATAGGATATTTTATTCAGAAAGAATTCAAAGGCAATGAAAAGATCATCTTACCTTTTTAAAAATTTTTCCATTTGGTTGTATTTCATCTTCCTCATTTAAAACTTCACGTGTTCCCAAGAGTCTTTTGTTCTTAAATTTGTTTTTTGCATATGTAAAAACTTTATCTAAAGTATCACATCCAGGGTATAATACTGAAGCCAAACCATCCAAACTATTAACAGATCTGTATGCAGAATCAGGTTTTGAATTTACAGGTTTTGCTTTAATTCGGTTTGATTTTTCTTGTCTTGACTCAGAGAAAAAATAAAATGGAATGTATGTTAAAATAGTATAAAGTGATATTAGAAAATGTATAAAATATAAAAGAATAGGGTTGATGGTATGTTTTAGCTTCATGGTAGATGGTTTTGAAGACACGTGGTTATTCATAAGTACTCAAAAAGTAGAATTAACAGACTTCAGCGAGAATCTAGAAGGAAGAAAAAGAAAGGCGTTAGTTCAAAATCATTTTAAAATAATTTAAAGAAAAGTTACATCAGCAAATGAAGATTTTTTTTTTCTATCAGGCAGCAGCTACCATGCTCGTCCCCTATAATGTCTTGATATTTCTAAGAGACTCATTTGTACAATATCTATTAACAATGGAATTACAAGAAAAGTTTCCACATCATATTGTAAGCAGGTGGCTGTTCCAACCAAAACCCTAAGTATCCACAAACATTTCCCAGTAGTAAAAAGGGAGCAAGTCAGAAAGAGGGTTGGGGGGAGACCAAAAATTTACCCATTTCCTGTACTTCAGCATCTCACTGCATTAGAGATGGCAAGTACTTTACAAATATGACACATCCATCCTCTCTCACAGCCCCAGCAGCCACTGCCAAATAATCACTGCATTCCTTCCCTGTGAGCCCCATTCTCACTCTAGTCAGCAACAAGCAACTGGAGTTTGCAAACACAAAAAATTCATTTTCCACAATGGCTCTACAGATAGTTTTCAAGTTAGGTTAAACGATGACGCAAGAAAGCAGTATACTTTGGTCATTCTGTACTTGCATTCATCAGATTTATTGAAAATCCACTATGTTAGATATCATTCTACGCACTGCGAAAGTAACAGTAAACAAAACGGCCTAAGTTCCTGCTCTTATGCAACCTACACGTTCACTGGGAGAGGTAGACAAACAAATATGCATGTATGCATGCATGCATGTGTACGTGCCAGGTGGTGATAAATGTTATGAGGAAAATAAACCCAGGTGAGGAAAACAGAAAGTGACTGGGGCAACACTGGAGAGGTGCTAGAGCTAACTGATATCTGAACAGAGACTCATAAGGAAGAGAGAGTGTACCATGTGCCTATTTGGGTAAGAAAGAGCACTCCGGGCATAGGGTAACAGCCATTGTGTGGCAGGTGGGTAATAACACCTTTTTTTTTTTTTTTTAAGACAGGATCTCACCCAGGATAGAGTACAGTACAAGATTATAGCTCACTGCAGCCTCAAACTCTCGGACTCAAGCGATTCTCTCTCCTCAGCCTCCCAAACAGTTGGGACTACAGGCATGTGTGACCATACTCAGCTAATATTTCAAAATTTTTTTTGTAGAGACAGGGTCTCATGATGCTGCCCCAGCTGGTCTCAAACTCCTGGCTTCAAGCAATTCTCCCACCTCAGCCTCCCAAAGTGCTGGGATTACAGGTGTGAGCCATCGCATCTGGCCATCATTCTTGAAGAAATAAAATTGAAGCAAACTAGTAACTAGTTACCCTACCCAGCTCCAAATCCATGACTATGATTTCTTCCCAAGTGACGTAAGCAGCCAGCATTTTTCACCTCCTACCCCTAGCTCTGTGTTGCAGAAATTCTATTCCAGGCAAGTGTAGATAGATGACAGAACTGAAGAATCCTTTCTCTTTCATCCAGTCCCCATTCTTAGGGCAGAAGCTCTACCCCAGGTGCATCAGGCCAAGGACACCAAGCACAGACCATCTTTGCCTCACCTCTTGTAAGGCAGAGGTTCCATGCAGGCCAAGAAGCTCCAAACAGAGAAGACTGATGGGTACATTGATGGCCTAGTAGACCACTCACAAAACAGATGTAACTATAAGAAAATCAAGCTGCTGTCCCCATCTCCAGCTCCAGAACAATGGCACAAAGGTTCTGCACAGGCTGGAGAAGCAGGCTGTAAGAACACAGAGCCCCTTAGCAATTTCTAAGACCGACTATATTTAGAACAAGGAATGGAAAAGTTCATGCCTAATGGCACTGTCAAAAACAAATGAGACATTGGTGGTAAGCAATTATGATGAGGCTGCCCAGTACTTTGGGAGGCCAAGGAGGACAGAACACAAAATCAGGAGATTGAGACCATCCTGGCCAACACGGTGAAACCCCGTCTCTACCAAAAATACAAAAATTAGCTGGGCGTGATGGTACATGCCTGTAGTCCCAGCTACTCGGGAGGCTGAGGCAGGAGAATTGCTTGAACCTGGCAGGCGGAGATTGCAGTGAGCAGAGATCGCACCACCGCACTCCAGCCCGGCAACAGAGCAAGATTCCATCTAAAAAAAAAAAAGACGCTGGTAGTTCTGTGACAGCAGCAAGTGAAAGACTAACCAACTACTGTAGAAGTTTCACAGAGAACCAGGGAAGGAGATACCTAAGAATCCTCCTCCTTGACATGACAAGCCTCAAAGACTGCCATCAAACACAACCCCTACACAAAGGGCATCTTAATTTAACTGGATCACAAGTGGGGAAATTTATGGCCCAGAGCTTTGTCCAAAACAATAAAGCAATCAGTTAGCAATTAGTGAAGAATAGCTGCTGGGTGGTGATACCAATGAAAGCGGAAGCTTAACAAGGAGATCTGAGAGTTAAGGAAAGCCCTGCTGAAAATCAGCTATCATCTCTCAAGAAGGGCAGTCCAGGGTGACTATGTGCGTGCCTAAGTGTGCCCTCTTGAGGAGAAACATCAGAGGGTACACTGTGCAGAATAAACAAACCTCAGTGTAACAGTTCAGCCAAGTCAGTTAACAAATAAGGAAACAACACAACAAGCAGCAGCCCTGGAAGAGGGGAGGGAAAATCAGTATTCCGAGTTGCTACAAAATACTATCTAAAATGCCCAGTTTACAACACAAAATCATGAGGCATGCAAATAAACAGGAAAGTATGACACATAGAAAGAAGGGGAAAGCAGGCACCAGAAACAGTCCTTGAAGGCCCAGATGTCAGACTTAGTATACAAGACATCAAAGCAGCTATTATAAATATGTTCAAAGAACTAAAAGACTGAATTCTAGCACTCTGGGGGAAAAAAAAAAAGAACTAAAGGAAATCATGCTTAAAATACTAAAAATCCAAATCTTACAAGGAACACCTCCAAATTTGCTCATGCACAACTGGTGAGAAGTCAGGACTCCCAATTGAGCCCCAGGCTCTGTTCACCATTCCAGGCTGCTTTCTTTGACAACGTATTGTGTAGTAATCCAAAGACCGGTCGAGAGAATTTGGGTTTTGCCATAAAGGTCATGGGGAGACATTAAAGCTTTCAGGAAAATGGCAAAATGAAAACAAATGGTCTTGCTACACCTAGAACATCAGAGTTGCAAAGAATAAACATACCCTAATAACCCAGAAGATGTTATCCAACTAAGTTCTCTCTCTAAAATTTAATTTTGCATATTTGTTTTTGAATTAAAAATAATATCATGGCCAGACATGGTGGCTCATGCCTGTAATCCCAGCACTTTGGGAGGCCAAGGCAGGCGGATTGCTTGAGCCCAGCAGTTCAAGACCAGCCTGGGCAAGATAGTAAAACCTCATCTCTACAAAAAAGAGAAAAATTAGCAGGGTGTGGTGGTGCACACTTGTAGTCCTTGCTACTCGGGAGACTGAGGTGGGAGGATCACCTCAGCCTAGGGAGATCAAGGCTGCAATGAGCTGTGATCCTGCTACTGCACTCCAGCTTGGGCAACAAAGCAAGACCCTGTCTCAAAAAATATATATAAAAAAATTAGCCAGATGCAGTGGCTCATCGTGAGGCTGAGGCAGGACCGTTTGGGTCCTTACCACCCCTGAACAATCCTTTTGAAAATCTCAGCTGGGACCTAACAAGATGGCAGAAGCTGAAGACCATGTCACAGCTACCCCCCTTAACTGCTGCTGGCAGCAAAGGACTTACTCTAGAGGTGTCCCCAAAACAGCCACTTCAGACCCCCCTTATTCCACTGTAGTTTCCCTGGGACACAGGATCCTGCTGGCAACATCAAGAAAAATCTGACATCCTACTAAAGGCTGTGGGACATGTTCCTATTATGAAAACAAAGAAGCAGGCAGTAGAGTGAACTCGAACCATCCAAAGACTCCTTGACTTCATCAAAAAAGTTCCTTAAACTTGCAACCTCAGTTGTTTATTTATGTGAGTCAGGCTTTTGCTCTTTCCTTGGACCAGGAATTTGGAAGCTTCTATGAGTGTTTCAGCAGTGATGGTAAACTAGTTCTACATTACTGCAAATCTCAGGCATGGGAATGAACCACAGAAAAAAACAACTTGCTTCTTAGAATGAATTTTCACAGAGGAAATAGCTCTGAAAAGTTTTGATGCTTTGTAGCAAGAGACTTACCAGATATGACCTATTCAGTATGTGTCCACTATGACCTATGTTTATGCCTAAGAAAACATTCACAGCATGAATGGACTCACAAAAACGTGATTTGTATTAATACACAAATCATCATAAAAGACTGACATCAGAGCATACCCACCGTTCCTATACATTACTATTCTCATTGCCGCAGATCTGCCTCCAAGGTTGAAATGGAGACTAAGACTGTATAAACTTCACCACCAGTTCTCAAAATGACCATAATTGGTTTTGTTTGTTTGTTTGTTTGTTTTGAGATGGAGTTTCGCTCTTGTTGCCCAGGCTGGAGTGCAATGGCACGATCTCGGCTCACCGCAACCTCCGCCTCCCAGGTTCAAGCAATTCTCCTGCCTCAGACTCCCAAGTAGCTGGGATTACAGGCATGCACCACTATGCCCGGCTAATTTTGTGTTTTTAGTAGAGATAGGGTTTCTCCATGTTGAGGCAGGTCTCGAACTCACGACCTCAGGTGATCCGCCCACCTCGGCCTCCCAAAGTGCTGGGATTACAGGCGTGAGCCACTGCGCTCAGCCAACCATAATTGTTTTAATGGTAAAAGTTTATTAAAGGGCTTTTTTTTTTTTAACCTATTCAGGGAACTTCTGTTTGTTTGGGATATGGGATGTTTACATTTATACTCACTGTGTTACCTTCTTGTGAAATAGTCATATTGACCTGCTCACTGAATACCTTAAATAGTCCAGTAGAGGGCAGCCCTGCTGGCAAAAAGGGTTTTACATCTTTACCACACAGTAATAGGGGAAAAGACTGTTTTTGTTAATTTTTAGCTAATATCTAGCCAGGAGAGCAAGCATGTTGGGCAAATTGAAAGACTATTTCAGAGAATATATATAGTTTAAATTTATTCCATTGGCATACAGAAAAAAAATTTATAAATTCTGGACAAATGACTCATATAACTTTTCTCAATCCTATCATTTAATATTTCTTGAGTTCCAATCATATAACTATGGTATTACTCTGTCATTTATTTATATAGTATCAAAAGTACTCAATAATCCCAGCAACATCTTTGAGTGTTTCACAATGCACTTTCCAACTTGAAAGCAATCAATAATTGAAAAACAGGCCAGCATGGTGGCTCACAACTGTAACCCCAGGACTTTGGGAGGCGAGGACAAATGGATCACTTGAGCTCAGAAGTTTGAGACCAGCCTGGGAAACATGACGAAGCCCTGTCTCTACAAAAACTACAAAAATCAGCCAGGTATGGTGGCACACACCTGTAGTACCAGCTACTCAAGAGGCGGAATGAAGTGGGAGGATGGCTTGAGACCAGGAGATGAAAAGTGCGGTAAGTCTAGATCATGCCACTGCACTCCGGCCTGGGCCACAAAGTCAGACCTCGTCTCAAAAAAAAAAGAAAATCAACCTTCGATTTTACGTGTATTTCATGCCATGACTAATACAGTACCACTTTTACTGATGCTACTAGGTTGTAACTTCCTAAGGTGTGATTTAACTTTTTTTTCTTCCTTCTGTGTTATATTTGTAGTACCATATTGATGGAGGCTGGAGGCAGACAAATACCTAGGCAGATAGGGTAGGGTCCCCGGTGAAACCTCACCTTCAAGCCTAAAGCAATCTGAAGGCTGAAAGACTGGACTGCTGGTCCAGGTTGAAACCCGTGACCCAGAGGGAGAAAGTCTGCCCCAGTTTGCCCACCGTTTCCTGACTGATTCTTTCTGAATAATGCCCTGGGGTGGAGCCACCAGGAATTTGTGCCTTATGCAGAGGAGGAGTCTGTACTCTTCAGCTCCTGTGTGGTGGCCCTGGTATTCAATTTGTGAGGTGGAAACCTGCCTGCAGGACGCCTCTCTTTGCTGAGCTTTCCTTTTGCTTAATAAATTCCGCCCTCCTCATCCTTCAATGTGTCCACACGCCTAATTTTTTTCTGGTCATGAGACAAGAACCTGGATTTAGCTGAACTAAGGAGCAAGAATCCTGCATCAATATCTTTTTTAAAGCATTACAATAAATTGAATGGCATGTACAAACGAGATCTAAGGTATGTACTAGAATTCCAAGTATTGCCGGGCGCGGTGGCTCACGCTTGTAATCCCAGCACCTTGGGAGGCCGAGGCGGGCGGATCACGAGGTCAGGAGATCGAGACCACGGTGAAACCCCGTCTCTACTAAAAATACAAAAAATTAGCCGGGCGTGGTGGCGGGCGCCTGTAGTCCCAGCTACTCGGAGAGGCTGAGGCAGGAGAATGGCGTGAACCCGGGAGGCGGAGCTTGCAATTAGCCGAGATTGCACCACTGCACTCCAGCCTGGGCAACAGAGCAAGACTCCGTCTCAAAAAAAAAAAAAAAAAGAATTCCAAGTATTTATTTTCAAAGGTAATGGTGTGAATGGTATGATTTTATTGAAGGATTTGAATTATATTTTAATCCCTTAAAGCCCAGAATGCAATTTATGGCTACAGGGATCTGCCATACATTAGCATTAGGGGACGCTAAGTAACAACTAACGTTATAGTGATGAAATCACTGTCTAGTTCTCATTTTCTACCCAAACCTGTGAATTTTTGAGTCCCCTTACACCAGTGTCCTTATGTAATTAATATAGCTAATAGCACTAGAATAATACTGACAAGTTGAATTATGTAACATTATCTTACAAGATTATAAAAATTTGCAATTATGTTCAAAGCTGGAAAGTGTTTCAAGTTAAATAAGCTGGATATGAAAAAAGACTTGTTATCTAATTTTGTCCACTTAGTTTACTTAAGTGAATATATTTACACCCATGTATTTAACAAGTAGCAAAAATATGTTAAATTTGGGTATTGTGTTTACCACTGAGGTTTCAGATGATAGAATATTTGCTACCTCAACAATACTTAAGTTCAATTTTTTTTTTTTTTTTTTTTTTTTTTTTTTTTTATTTTTTTTTTTTTTTTTTTTTTTTTTTTTTTTTGAGATCAAGTCTCACTCTGTCACCCAGGCTGGAGTGCAGTGGCGCAATCTCGGCTCACTACAACCTTCGCCTCCGGGTTCAAGTGATTCTCCTGTCTCAGCCTCCCGAGCAGCTGAGACTACAGGCGTGCTCCACCACGCCCAGCTAATTTTTGTATTTTTAGTAAAGATGGGGTTTCACCATGTTGGCCAGGATGGTCTCGATCCCTTGACCTTGTGATCCACCCACCTCGGCCTCCCAAAGTGCTGGGATTACAGGCGTGAGCCACCATGCCCGGCCTTTTCTTTTGGACCTAAATAACTAGTTCATTAAATCTAAGGTTAGCTTAAAAAAGATCTCAGCTGTATAAAACCTGGCTTTTAGACAGAAATAAGTAAGCTGATTTTAAAATTCACATGGATATTAAAAGCACCCAGAACAGCCAAACAATCTTGAAAAAGAAGAACAAACTTGGATGACTTGTATGTCTTAATTTTAAAATTTACTACAAAGGAAAAGTAATTAAGACGGTGTGGTACTGGCAAAAGGACAAATAGATCAATGGAGTCAATTTAAGAATCCAGAAAGAAATCCTTATATTATGGACAAATGAATTTCAATGGGGTGGTGAGAAAATTTAATGGGGAAAGAACAGTCTTTTCAACAAATAGTACTGAAATAACTAACAAGCAAAAGAATGAAGCTGTAACCCTTCCTTACACCATACAAAAAGTTAACTCAAATGGATCATACAACCTAAAGGTAAGTATTAATCATCAAGTGTAAATGGTGCTTCAGGAAGAGTACAGTAAAAGGTAGAGACTAGTTCTGGCATTTTCTGAGAAACCTTCTTGGATCAAATGGCAATTTTTTGTGATCTTAAAAGGCTTGAGGACAAGTGAGGATGGTGTAGGGAAGTGGGAGTAGCGATGGAGCTTTAGAAGTGATGGCACCGCACAGATTGACCAAGCACCAAAACGTCTGTCTTTTGTTCAAGAAACAAAAAACAAACCAGAAGAGCAGGGCCGGGAGGAGACGAAGTTGAACTGTTGTGCCCTTTGAAAAGAACTTAGTTTGCATTCTAATGTACACAAATGCAGGTTTAGAAAATAACTATATGTACACAATGTGAAGGTAGCAGAAACTAGAGGCAAAGAAATTAGATAAAAATCAGTGAAAATAATTCTTTACCTTCCTTGATCAAGAGGCTAAGGTGGTGTGACACAGGACCAGCAGCTTCTGAGGGTGGCAAATGTTACAGCTGTTCCCCCAGTCCTTCCCAACAACTAATTCTGTATCTGAATACAATACAGAATTAAGTCATGAATTAGAGCTGTAACAATACAAGGAGAGAAAATGATCTTGGTGCCTTCCACCAAGACAGAAATACAAGAAGTAAAATAGGTGGTCAGTGGTTGGATGGTTGGGAGAAAGAAAATAAATACAGTCTTGAAAATACGGGTTTAAGATTCCTGTGAGTCATCCAAATATACATAAACTGTGAAACTCAAGAGAGGCCAGAGCTAGAGGCATACATTTTGGAGCCATAAAGAGAAGGATGAGAATGCCCACACAGAACGCATAGGAAATCTACAAGATCAAGCTCAAGGACAGCCAGGGGCGGAGAAGAAAGTACCTTGAAACCAATAAAGAGAAATGAGAGGACAATTTGCAAAAGCCAGAGAGAGCCACAGCGAGTTTTGTATTTTTAGTAGAGACGGGGTTTCACCATGGTCTCGATCTCCTGACCTCGTGATCCGCCCGCCTTGGCCTCCCAAAGTGCTGGGATTACAAGCGTGACCCACCGCACCCGGCCTAAGCCATTTAATTTTTCTAAAATGTTCTAGATAAATTAAGCAAAGTAACAAATTTAGACAACTGCATCTTATTTGCTAGGTGGCTCTAAAAAATCTTTAGAACTAGTCACAGATACTTTATGTTGCTACACCTTAGAATGAGTATTATTGTCAGAGGTGTTTGAACCAGAGCGACTCCATCTTTGGTGAGGGCTAGGAAGATGAGGCTGGGACTTGCTGGGCTGCATTCCCAGAAAATTAGGCATTCCGAGCCTCTGGGTGTTTCCAGTTAAGGGAACAAATTAATAATGTTTAAAAAACAGATCCAGACTTGGGAGTGTCCAGATATCCCGATACCTGGAGAACAAAGGCATTCCTAATTTTGCTTTAAAGATAACATTCATTTTTGCAAAATATAGTAATTATTCCTTTATCACAAACCCTGTAGCAGAGCACATCTTCCCATCTATACCAGCATTGTACCTAGGGTGGGCGCATTCCTCTTCTTTCAGGAGTATCCTACTCTGTCTACGGAGTAGCTGTCCTTTCGCCACTTTATGTTCTTAATAAACTTGCCTCTACTTTGCACTATGGACTCACCCCGAATTCTTTCTTGCACAAGATCCAAGAACCTTCCCTTCAGGTCTAGATCAGGACCTCTGTCCTGTAACATTATCTTTCTCTTTTTATTTATTTATTTATTTATTTATTTATTTATTTTTATTCTTTTTTGAGACGGAGTCTCGCTCCGTTGCCTGGCTGGAGAACAGTGGCGCGATCTCGGCTCACTCCAAGCTCCGCCTCCCAGGTTCAAGCGATTCTCCTGCCTCAGCCTCCTGAGCAGCTGGGACAACAGGCGCCCGCCACCACGCCCAGCTAATTTTGTATTTTTTAGTAGAGACGGGATTTCACCATGTTAGGCAGAACACTATCTTTCAAAAGTAAAAGTAAACTTGAACAGCTAAATCTGTCAACCTTTCTTTCACAGCTTCTAGGTTTCCAACCTAGTTTTAAAAGGCCTCAGCTATCCAAAGGTTAAACTATTGGTCTCCTGTATTTTTTCTAGTGTTTACCTAATTTTTACATCTAATCTTTAATTCAACAGAGTTTATTTTTCTATATTGTATGACGGTGAAAGCTAAATTCTTTCCTCTCAGATAAACTACCTAAAGCATTTTTAAATAAACCACTCTTTTCTCAAATAAACAAAATGTCCTCTTCATTAATAATTTCTCATTCACACTCGGATGTGTTTCTAAACACCATTCTGTTCCTGCCATGTATTTGCCTACTGCTTTGCTAATACCCCTTTATACCAAATACAAATTTACAGCAATGTTTCTTTTTGTTTTGTTTTGCTTTCATTTGTTTGTTTTTTGTTTGTTTTTGTTTTTTGAGACGGAGTCTCACTCTTCCGCCCAGGCTGGAGTGCAGTGGCGCGATCTCGGCTCACTGCAAGCTCCGCCTCATGGTTTCACGCCATTCTCCTGCCTCAGCCTCCCAAGTAGCTGGGACTACAGGCGCCCGCCACCACGCCCAGCTAATTTTGTTTTTGTATTTTTAGTAGAGATGGGGTTTCACTGTGTTAGCCAGGATGGTCTCAATCTCCTGACCTCGTGATCCGCCCACCTCGGCCTCCCAAAGTGCAATGTTTCTTAAATGTGGCCCATGGACCAATCCTATCAGAATTACCTTAGAGGTTATTTAAAATGAAGATTCCTCAGATATGCCTCCCTATCTTCCTTACTGCCCCAATACCTAAAAATTGAAAACTCCTGTGGCAGTTTCATTTTTAAATTGCAACCATGCGGGTTTTTTGTATACTAATGCTTGAGAACTACTGCTTTAAATATCTGATAAGACCTTCACTACCCACATTTTTCAAAATTCTCGTTGATTCTTACAGATTTATTCTCCTACAAAATCCAGAGGATTTAACATTTCTGTATGATGAAACACAACTTTAAAAGAATCAAAAAGAAAACAAGCGTCCAGGAAAAAATGGTGACAAAATACACAAAGAGTGCCTATAAATTAAAATAAAAGTCAAGCAACACAAGGAAAATGGGCAGAGAGTATGAATAGGGAAGCCAAAAAAGAGGAAATAAAAGAGGAAGCCTGCGAGTTAAATACTGGATTTGATAATGTGAAGGTCTCCACTGACCTTAAACTTGAAAAGAGCTTAAGTGTTAAGGACCAAAGCTCAACTGAAGAGGGTTCAAGAAAGGGCAGAAAGACAGTAAGCAGAAAGAGTTCTAAAGAACAAAGAAATGGTAACAGGCCAGGACAAAAGAGATTCTTTTGTTTTAAACATAAATAGTAGAGCTTGTCTGCAGACTGATGGCTATGAACCAGCAGAGGAAAGTATTATGCAGAAGAGAGCCACACCCTGGAGGAGGAGAGAGGGTGGGAGAAACAGGGACACAGATGTGCGGGAATAGGAGCTTGTACAAGATTTTCTTCCGGGTGCTTCTATTTTCTCAGAGTAACAAGAAGCAAAATCATTGGATGGGAGGGAGGCAGAAAGGAAGGTATCAGAAAATTAAGGAGAAAGTATAAAAGTCTTCTAGGAGAGTGGGAGAATGAATGGTCATGGAAAAGGAGTAGCAAAGGCAGGTTGGAGTATGAAATAATAAGACCACAGTGTCAGAAGGATATTGAAATCACTAAGAATCACGACAGAGTAGTGTCAGGGTCACAGGAAGACATATTTACAGATTTGGGGATGAGTAGTTAACTGCAACTAGTAGTAATATAGTCTTAAGATAAAACTTGGACACACATACACACACACACACACACACACACCTGAGAGACATGGCAGTACTGTTTCAGTGGCAAAAAACAAAAATAGAAAATGATCTACAGATTCATTAATCAAAGAATGCCTGAAAAACATATATACCCATTGAATAGACTATTATGCAGCCACTAAAAGCAAGCAACACGTACATGCATTGACCTAGAAGAACTTCTATGATACCTTGCCAGCTGAAAAGAATGTATACACGGGCATGCCTGGCTTCATGCCTGACTATAGAAAAAGATATAGGCAAGTCAAGGTTTTTAAGAAATTATCCCTAAGTATTTAAACGCAGGTCTAAGTCCATTAATCTTTCACCATGAAGAATTTAACAACTCTCAACTTCACTAAACTCTCAGAACTGCTAATTAAAATAACGAGATGAATTAAGTTTAACAGCATTAAAAGAAAATGACCTATTACTACCTATAAAATAAAGACGAGCAAACAAAATCTTGAAATATAAAATTGTATGATAAATAGCTAGGTTCAAACACTTGAAATGTGTTTTTAAAATGTTCTGTGCAAATGGTCAGTTGCATTATATCAAATATTTACATCTTATATTTTAATTAGCAATTGTTTTAAATCATAATGATCAAGCATAAGGAAGATCTCTTCTCTGTATGACCTCTATTATTTGAGAGAAAGAACACAGGTGACTTGGAAAGAGTGGAGGAAAAGGAGACCAGACAGGATTTTGTGTCATTCAGATCTCGTGTTATGAAACAAATGTAAGTAAAGTAATGGAGCTTAACCACCAGCCAGGAAATCACTTTCAAATGATATACTTCCAAAAGGTATGAAGTGGATGTTAAAATAAAATTTTATCTTAAAAATTGCTATTAAAGAATATTATTAATATCATAGTCAAATGCCCTGTAACAGCTCCCAAGTTTTCAAAACAAAAATTGCTACAAATGCTCATATGAAAGCTTCCTGCCAGGAGTGGCGGCTCATGACTGTAGTCCCAGCTACAAAGGAGGCTGAGGTGGGAGGATCTCTCGAGCCCAGAGGTTGAGGCTGTGGTGTGCCGTGATCACACCAAAGCACTCCAGCCTGAGCAACAGAGCAAGACTTTGTGAAAAGACAAAGTCAGAAAGAAAGACACCCTGTGAGAAAAAACAACCCTGTGAGGTGAGAAGAGGCAGAGGAGGGATGAAGAGAGGAGGGAAGGGAAGGAGAGAGAAAGGAGGTGGAAAGAGGGGGAAGGGGGAGGAGAGAAAAGGAGAGAAGGAAGAAAGAGAAAAGAGAGAAGGAAGAAAAGCTTCCATCAGACATGACGTGTTTTCCTAAGAGAAAAACAGGAAAAAAGTAGGCTGCCACAGGGATCACTTTCAGACTAATGTATCAAATGGTTCTACCTGCTTAGATCTGCGGTTTCAAGAATGTCTCAGGCGCAGGAGAGATACAACATGGTACCTCAACCCAAAATTGACAGACCTGTGAAATTAACCTCCACAAAACTCGTGGACTGAACAAAGAAAACGGAAGTCACCCTCAGAATCTAAGACATGTACAATGTCTACAGGAGGGAAGAAGTCAACAATGGTATTATATTCACATTGTACTAATAGAGCAAGCAGACATTTTATGCCCCTCACATCCACCATCATCATGAAAAGGAACCTGAAAACTCAACTTGCAGAGCAGGCAGAGAGCCCCAACATTTAGAAATGCTCCCACAAAGTGAAAGGCAGCAGAGGATGAGGACGGGGAAGAGAGGACAGAAAAGGAGAAAATACTGCAGATGGTGCATCTTGACATGCCACAATTTACTTCTTGGTTAATCCTGCCCACCACTCAATCTGATTTCCTCCTCTGTATTTTTCTTTTGGCCTACCACACTCAGGCACCAATACTATACAACTGTTCATATCTGCAAATAACAATAATAATAATATGGCTTAGCATTTTATCTCTAATGAAGTATAAATGAGTGGCTTGCATAATGCTGGATATCAAGGAATCCGTATTTGCTAGTATGAAATGTGGCTGGAATTTTTCACCAAGCTTGCAATAAATAGGAAACAATTCTGAGTGCAGGCAAACAAGCACAGTGAAGGGAACTTTTTATATTATCTCATTTAATTCTCACAAAACCCAATTTCAAACAGATTGCGCCCAAAGGCACTTACAGCTAGCAGGTAAGGTAGGATATTAACCTACATGTCTCTCCAAGGCATGTCCAAACTTTTCAATGCCCCCACACTCTCTTAATAAACTCTATGGTTAATACCTTATTGTTGGGGAGAAAGAAGTGCCCTTTAATACACTACTTTTGAGATTCTCCTTTCCACAAAAGTTAGGTGACAGTCACACACATTCTACAGAGACTGTAAGAGTCCCAGATGAATGACGCAAATCACGTATTATGAAATAGGAAACCAGGGTCAAGAAGGGCAGAAAGAACTATTTCCTACCCAGAATTAGTCTCTCAGAGTTATAATGCAAAGTGCAATCAGAGACTATTATTTACCATCAGGAAAGAGTTTCTTTTTAGAGGGGCACCCTGGTTCTCACAAACATGTTTGCTTCTCAGGCTTCCAAAGCTAAACACATAATAAAAATACATACCTAGTTCAAGAGAATGGTTTTAAAACATTTACTTACTATATATCCTGCTGCCTCCCTCCCCAAAAAAGCAGACCTAAAAGTAGGAAAGTTGTTTTAAATTCTTACAAATATCAACAACACACAAACTAACTTATTATGTGTAATACAGTGGTTCTTATGTATTTAGTAAAGACAAAGAATTTTTCCTCTCCAAATCCTCAACTACTAACACAATCTTTCAACAACTTCAAAGATTTCAACTATGACCACACAGTTGCAATGTATGACATCGCAATGACTACAGGGCTGAAATCAATATCATTAATCCATGCAAGAACTTCCTTAATACAAAAATAAAATTGTCAAAAAGATTCTGGACAGGAAATCAATTAAAAACATTATTAGAAGGTTTAGTCATATAACTATCTGGATTAGATAAAGTTCCACCTTACAACTAGGAAGTTTTATGAGGAAATAATAATTTGGTATTTTATTTTTAAGAAAACTATTAAGCCTATATTTATTTTAACCTCAGAAAATGAAATGTTGGCATTAAAGATATATATTGGAAAGGAGAGAGGCAGGAACATTTATTATAGCAAGTCTTTCCCATGAATATATCTAAATGAAAAAGCAGTTTAACAAAGCCAACTTTTTAAGTTTCAGTTATCCAGTGTAATTTTAAAACTGTTTCGGTCCTATTAGTATGATAGCGGAAATAACAGTAGGACTCTCGAGTACTCTCCTTGAACTATAAATACAGTCCCCTCGACGTCCCCAAAACTGATCAAGACCCATTATTTCTTAAAAAACAGCTTTTATCCCTCTTCTAGATAAAAACCAATAGGAAACAGAAATCAGGCAAGGGATTTTAAATACATATACACACATGCATATGTGCCTAAACACATACACTAGACTAGACTGAGCTCTGCTGCCAATTACTAAGAGATCTTGAGCAGGTCACTAAATCTTAATTTGGTCACCATTAATATTGATGCAGTTCAACTAGATCAATTTTAAGACTATATTCTACTGATGCCTAGGGTTCCCAAAATTAAGACAATACTGAATAGGATTCTTTACTCTTTTAGTACTACTCCTTATTTATTCCAATCATTTCCTACAAAATGATTAATGAGAAAGCCAGCTATATAAGTATTTCAGGAGAACATGAACTATTAGATTACTTAATGACATCAACCTGGCTCATGAATATTTGAGGATCTTCATAATTCCAACTCAATCCAGCTACGTACCACATTTGGCATTACATGAACCTGTACTAAGGAGAGTGAACAGACAGCCTAATTTTTAAGTGAAGGTTGTGTTAGTTGAAGTAACAAATTCACTTTTAAATATACCTCTTTTCGGCCAGGTACAATGGCTCACGCCTGTAATCCCAACACTTTGGGAGGCTGAAGTGGGCAGATCACTTGAGGCCAGGAGTCCACGGTCAGCCTGGCCAACATGGAGAAACCCCGTCTCTACTAAAAAAATATAAAAATTAGCCAGGTGCGGTGGTACGCACCTGTAATCTCAGCTACTTGGGAGGCTGAGGCACAAGAATCACCAGGGTCTGGGAGGCAGAGGTTGCAGTGAGCCAAGATCGCGCCACTGCACCTCAGCCTGGGCCACAGACCAAGACTCTGTCTCAAAAATAAACAAACAAACAAACAAACCTACCTACCTCTCTTTCCCCCAGGGTGAAATAAAAAAATAAAGAAAATTCAAAGGCCAGAGGAAAAATATAACAGCTCCAAACATACAAAAAAAAAAAGTTAGCAAAAGTAAATATAATGAACGAAGTATGCGTATTTGAGAGAAGACAGCTCTTCTGGTTATGTTTAACCTTTGTGAATGTAAAATAATTAAAGTTTCTGAAGATTTTCAAGATGATGTTAAAATGCTTATTCCATTTATAAGAGCTACAACAGCTTAAAATAATTTTGCAAGCTAAGTCTACCCAGAATATATTTTCTTTAATTTCAACGACTTATATATCATTCCGTAAGATTACTTAGATGTTTCCTTTTCTCTTCCTCCATTCCCCTTCCCACCCCCAAAAGCCGTTTCTTATCTGTAGTTTGCATGGACCAGCTAAAAAAACAAAGTTAAGAAAAGGCAAATAACATATAATTAGAACTTATAAGTATGTTGTGGAAATATACAGAATAAATAACCTGCATCACAATTAACATATTGCCTTCATTTGTACTATGTAAAGGTTAAGTAGCTAAAAATGAGGTTTAAACATCCAATTACTTCCTTTAGTCAAGAGTCTTGTGTTGTATTCAAATATTACTCACTTTTTTATCTTTAAATTCTTTACAACATATTTTCTTCTTCCTACAAATTCCCAATTATTTTACCACTAAAAAAAGCTATTCCTGAACAACACGTTTCAAAATCAAAGCTACCAAGATCACCAGTTGTCTTCCCTCTCATCACCTCCATTCTCCGCTGTGTCATTTCCTGGCCTCTGCAGCTTTTCTGCAAGTGCTCAAAAACCAGACTACACTTAAAAAACAGAAGACACAGAAAAGAGGAATCCACCTTAAGTAGCTTAAGAAATATCTGGCCCAACTCTTAAAAAACATTTTCCTCTGAAACCAAGGGAGGAGCAAACTTGCTGCTGTCTCTGTCTCCTCCATACTTCTCATCTAGGTCACTTTCACATACAAATCCAAATTTGCTTCCCTACATTTTTTAAGAAGTTTAAAATGTTTCAATCCGACAATCGCACAAAGGACATCTACAAATGTGAATTAACTTCGATTTTTACATTATCTCTTAAATCATGGGACTTCTGAACATAAGCAATTCCCAAACGTGAAAAGGTTGAGTTCTAAGTTTCGGGATTCAAGACACTGGGCTTCCCAAGTAGTTCATGACATTCCTTTTACTTCATCGCACAGTTAACCTATATAACATGATTATGAGTCTTATTTCTCTTTTTAGGCAAAATTATGACAAAGTTATCTTTGTCACTGTACCATAGTACTTCTTCCCTGTGCACCGCCCTCCCACATCAGTTTCTGACGGCCTTTTCCCTCCTCAAATATCCTAAGTACCCTACTGAGCACATATAAATGCACTGAAGCTCCAAAACCACTTCTTCACCTACCCAAACCTAGCTGATCCTCAACAGTAATTAGTCATTTCTACAAATGTCTTCCTATTTAAAATCTATCATTTAATATGCCATAATTTCTTTGCAATTTCAATTTTACTGTAAATCTACTAAACTCTCTTGATGCATTCTCAGCTAAGAATTCAAAGTTTGTAGTTCCCATAACCCATTAACTACTAAAAGAAATTTGTAGAGGAGTACTGTGTTACAATGGGTTTACTTAGTCACTTCAAAAGCACTCTTAATTTGATCATGTATATCCCTCAAAGAGACGCAGGCACAGATATGTCTAAAACAAAGTGAGGCGTACTATTAAAGTGGACAAAGTATATTCCTTTTTCCATCACACCTACTTCATTAAAAGATGGCAATCTTGGATACGCAAACAAAGCATCTGGAAAGATACACTCTATGAAAATAAGGGATAATCCCTAGCAAAAGAATCAGGGTAACATAGGAGTTTCCTGTTTACTTAGATGCTCCTACATTGCTTACAGTTTTTAATAATAAACATATTACTTGTGTGATTTCCTTTTAAATCAGTTAAAAATGTCAAGATTAATAAATTCAACTGATGTGAAAAAAGACTTCAAAATGAGATTCTGAAAAGGAGGATATCAACTATCATGATTCTAATGGATGAAATGCTTACTGCCTTTACGTCATCAAAGCACTTTACCAACATAGACTATTCCCTATAGCAGTCCTACTCAATTTTATTTTCATTTCACAGAATGCTAAAAACCTTCATCCTTAAAGTTTTGCCCTAAAATTTCATAAACTCTAATTCACTTCAGATGACACAGAAAGAATAAAATTGTGCTATATTTCTTATGCCCCATGACAACTATAATAACCATGCAGAACCTTCTATGGGTTGACAAAAAGCCCTTGAAACTACAATCTCTACTAAAATGTCCAGTTAGAAATTTACAGTAACATTAATACAAATTTTAAATGACCATCACATATTAAAATGGTCTAATTCATGCTAAACTATCCAAAATAAAGAGGCTACTGAGCTCAAATCCCTTGCAGATACTTAGTGAAATTCAAGTTCAGGAAAGGAAGGCAGACAATATTGCTCAATGACATGGTTTAATGTCCCAATTGATCTATATAGAATTAAAGTAAGTATAAAACTATCTTCTATAACCTTCACAATTCTATAATCATAAAATGAGAATTACAATTTTTTGGTCAGTTTAGCCATAATTGGTTTTAACTTAATATTTATTTTATAACAAATAAATCTATTGTAATAAAAAATTAAATACTTTACCAGTTGACAATGGTAAGAGGTACTAGGTGCTTTGAAGATATGCACCCTTGTGTCAAAACAAACATAAAAAAGACAAACATTACTACTCATAGTCTAGTTAATCAGAGCCGAATGCCAACTTTTTCCTGGAAGTATTTTACTTCTAAACCTCACATGAAAAGTTTCTGGTGAGTTTTTCTGGAAACACCAATCTATCACACTAGCAAACAAAATTTTTACCATCTAACCTTTCTTCAAAAACATATAGTACACACACTACACACCAGTAAGAATGCCCAAAACCCAAAACACTAACACCACCCAATGCTTGCAAGGATGTGGAGCAACTCTCATTCATTGCTGGAGGGAAGGCAAAATGGTACAGCCACTGTGGAAGTTTGACAGTATCATATAAAACTAAACATACTCCAAATATATGATCCAGCAACCACAGTGCTTGGTATTTACCCAAAAGAGCTGAAAACATGTCTACAAAAACACCTGTACATGCATGTCCATAGCAGTTTGATTCATAATTGCCAAAAGCTGGAAGCAATCAACATATCCTTCAACAAAGTAATGGATATATAAACTGTGGTACATTCAGACAATGGAAAATGAGTCAGTGTTAAAAAGAAATGAGCCATCAAGCCATGACAAGGTACGAAGGTAACTTAAATGCATATTACAAAGTGAAAGAAGATAGTCTGAAAATGCTATGTACTGTATGATTCCAACTACACGACATTCTGGAAAAGGCAAAGCTATGGAGATGGTAAAAGGATCCATGGTTGCCAGAGGTTAGGGCACAGAGGGGGATGAATAGGCAGAGCACAAAAGGACTTTTAGGGCAGTAAAGCTATTCTGTATGTATTATAACGGTAGATACATGTCATCATATATTTGTTAAAACCTACGGATGGTACAATACTAAGAGTGAACCCTAATGTAAACTATGGACTTTGGGTGATATGATGTGTCAATGTAGGTTCATCAGTTATAACCAATGTAGCACTCTGGGGAGGTAGGCGGGATGTTGACAAAGAGGGAGGGTATGCCTGTGTAGGGGAAGGGGTATATGAGAAATCTCTGCACCTTCCTCTCAATTTTGCTGTACACCTAAAACTGCTCTAAAAAATAAACTCTATTATAAAAAATAAGGTATCTCCACCGTATATTATAAAGGCTGCGTTCATTTACTCATGATGATGATAAAGAATAAGTATTAAGATGTATACGTGGTGATATTAATACATTGTTTTTAAAAAACAGTTTTAAATTTTTTCAGTGATTTTCTCTATCACCTGCGAAGCAAATAGGTTAGCAGTCATTATACAGTTATTTTTAAGAATATATTAACAAGTAGAGCTAAAAGCTAAGATTTTTGAATCACTTAATTCAACATACCACTGCTTCATTAACTTTTAATTCATTATTAATTTTTGTAAAAATGGACAGACTTTGCAGCCATAAAAAAGAATGAGTCCACGTCCTTCGCAGGGACATGGATGAAGCTGGAAGCCACCATTCTCAGCAAACTAACACAGGAACAGAAAAGAAACACCACATGTTCTCTCACTCATAAGTGGGAGTTGAAGAATGAGAACACAGGGATATAGGCAGGGGAACATCATACACCAGGGCCTGTAGGTGGGTGCGGTAAGGGGAGGGAGAACATTAGGACAAATACCTAATGCAGGCGGGGCTTAAAACTTAAATGATGGGTTGAAAGGTGCAGTAAACCAACATGCCACGTGTATACTTACGTATACATGTAAACCTGCACGTTCTGCACATGTATCCCAGAACTTAAAGTAAAATAATAATTTTTTTTTTTTTTAAAGTAAGGCATGGTGGCTTATGCCTGTAATCCCAGCACTTTGGGAGGCTGACATGGCTGGATCACCTGAGGTCATGAGTTCAAGACCAGCCTGACCAACAAGATGAAACCCCATCTCCACTAAAATTACAAAAATTAGCCAGGTGTGGTGGTGTGCACATATAGTCCCAGCTACTCTGGAGGCTGAGGCAGGAGAATCACTTGAACCCAGGAGGCAGAAGTTGCACTGAGCCGAGATCATGCCACTGCACTCCAGCCTGGGTAACAGAGCGAGACTCTGTCTCAAAAAAAAAAAAAAAGGATAGACCTTAAACTCAGATACTACTGGGTTCAAAATCCCTGCTGTTTCTTATTAGCTACGACTCCAGACAAGGTCATGCATCTATTCATCCAAGGGAAAAATAACTTAGAAATCTTCTTGTTATTAATAATTTCTTGTGCCAGTTTCCTCATATGTAAAAGAGAACAGTGCTATATATAATTCATATCCATATTTGTAGAATTTCTATAAATAAAAAAGAACAGGAGAAAGCAGGCTATGTATATTAACAGAAAATTCCACATTGATTACCTGTTAAAAATGGTTAACCTCATTAATTATCAAGGAAATACAAATTAAAACAGTATCATTTCCTCCATTAAATTTTTTTTAATGAAAAAAATTCACAAGTGTTGGCAAGGATATGGCAAACAAGATAGATCTTGGCACTCTTAGGGAAGTACAGCCAGTTAAGAGAGCAATTTGGCAGCATCTAGCAAAAGCTGAAAATGTAGACTCCTATGACCCAGTAATCCCTTTTGAGAAATATGCCCTGGGGAAACTTATGTGCCATGCTTACTTTACCCTGCTTTGTTTATTAAATGGCCCAAGGTGACAGGTCCTACTAGGTATGTAATTGGCCCTCAATAAATGTTAAAAATCTCTTCAATAAATATTAAATGCCTTACTCAGCTCCAGACCTGACGCTTTGCATTCTAAGAATGACACCATAGTACTGACAAAAAAAAAAAAACTCCTAGTCAGTGGTAGAGCCTGACAAATCACTTTAACATGGCAAAAACTATGAGAAGTGCATCAACTGCATTAGGAAAATGGGCAATTGCAGCCTTTTGTCTAGGGTGGAGAAGACAAGGTCAAGGAAATCACTATAAACTGAGTTGATGCATGTATTTTTGTTCAAGCAGACAACTACTGCAGGCAGTAATAACAATTATTTGTAAGCGCAAAGGGAACTATACAAGAAAAGAGAAATTTCAGAAGACTCTAAGTAGTTGTAGTAAGCTGAAAAAAGGACCTCAAGGGTATCAGGCCCTAATCCCTAGGATCTACAAACGTTACCTTATTTGGAAAAAGACCCTAGATTACCCAGTGGTCCCTAAATGCCCTCACAAATGTCCTTATAAATAGAGAGGCAGAAGGAGATTTGACACACATGAAGGAGATGATGACGTGAAGATGGAGCAGAGACATTTGAAGATGCTGGCCTGAAAGATTGGACTGATAATAGGGAATGCCAGCAGCCACTAGAAACTGAAAGAAGCAAGGAACAGGTTCTTCCCTGGGGCCTTCAGAGCTCTGCTGATACTTTGATTTCAACCCAGTAACACTGATTTGAACTTCTGGTCTCTATTAACATTAATAGAATAAATTTCTGTTGTTTTAAGCCACCCAATCTGTGGTAATTTGTTGCAGTGGCCCTAGAAAACAAATGCCTCACTGCCACTGTGAATGTTTGCTGCCCTAAGTGGTTGAAACATTATCCAGATCTCTTAAAAGTCTTCTAACTTTTCTTAGCAGGGGGATGACATATTCGGATCTGTTTCATATACTAAACCTGGTGCCAATGTTGAGAATTTATTTGTGGAAAAATAAACTAGAAACAAGAAAACCATTTAAAAATTCAAACTCCAGACAGAAGATAAAAGTTCTTGATCACCAGATATTTGTGAAAAACCATCACTATCAAAGAAAGAGACAAACAGCAGACAAAAAGTGCCTCAGTGGCAACAATGTAGGAAATGTGGGAAATTTTAAAATATGTCTATGTAATATTCTCAAAGTCATAAGAGAGGCTATTGCCATCTATGAAACAAGAATGGAATGCTATATATTAACAGAAGGAATAAAAATAAGAAAAAGCTCTTTGAAATTAATAGCAGCTGAAATTAAGGAGTCAATGCAAGTGACAGAAAATGAGGTGGAGACTCTTCTCCAGATAAAGAAGAGCAAAAGCAAAGGGGTAGAATATAGAAAATTGATTCTCATTTAAAAAATAAGGTGTTAAATTAATCCAAGAGATTCAAGTTCCATTACAAGGAGTTCCAGAAATAAAAAGAAAAAAAGAACAAAGAGGCAGAAATTCCTGAAGCATTTTACAAGCAGAAATTCCTAAAGCACTCTGCAACATAATATCCCAGAGCTGGTAAATACTAGTCTTCGGTTTGAAAAGACTGGGCAGATCAATGAGGGAAAAAATAACTGACTTCTAGACAGAGCCACGTAAATTCTCAAAGCGCAGAGTGTAAGAATATCCTCAAATCTTCCTAAAAAAACAAAAGGCTGGCCGGGCGTGGTGGCTCACGCCTGTAATCCCAACACTTCGGGAGGCTGAGGCAGGCAGATCACCTGAGGTCGGGAGTTTGAGACCAGCCTGACCAACAGGGAGAAACCCCATCTCTACTAAAAATACAAAATTATCCGGGCATAGTGGCGCATGCCTGTAATCCCAGCTACGAGGGAGGCTGACTGACACAGTAGAATCGCTTGAACCCGGGAGGGGGAGACTGCAGTGAGCCAAGATCCTGCCATTGTACTCAGCCTGAGCAACAAGAGCAAAACTTCTCTCAAAAAAAAAAAAACAAACAAACAGAAAGCAAACCACCTATAAATAAGGTGATTCTATAACTGATCAACAAACAAGGATATATATCAGAATAAAAGGAGGTACTATTAAAAAGTGTGATTTGGGCCAGGTGCGGTGGCTCACGCCTGTAATCCCAGCACTTTGGAAGGCCAAGGCGGGCAGATCACAAGGTCAGGAGATCGAGCCCATCCTGACTAACACAGTGAAACCCCATCGCTACTAAAAATACCAAAAATTAGCCGGGCGTGGTGGCACCTGCCTGTAATCCCAGCTACTCAGGAGGCTGAGGCAGGGAAATCACTTGAAGCCAGGAGGCGGAGCTTGCAGTGAGCCAAGATCATGCCACTGCACTCCAGCCTGGGCAACAGAGCAAGACTCTGTCTCAAAAAAAAGTGATGTGGAGGTATTCCAGACAAATCAGGATATATGGTCACCCTTCCTGTAAGGCAGGAATTCTCAACCCCCAGGCCACAGACCTGACAGCAGGTAAGCAACAGCAGGTAAGCAAGTATTACCACCTGAGCTCTGCCTCCTGTCAGAACAGCAGCTGGATCAGATTCTCACAGGAGCAGGAACTGCGCATGCAAGGGTTCTAGGTTGTCCGCTCCTTATGAGAATCTAATGCCTGATGATCTGAGGTGGAGCAGTTTCATCCCAAAACTATCCCCTACCCCGCTGCCTCCTCGACCCCCATCCATGGAAAAATTGTCTTCCACGAAACTGGGTCCCTGGTGCCAAAAAGCTTGGAGACGGCTGTGATAAAGGAGTAAGAATCATAATGGTATCAGATGTCTCAGAAACACAGGAAGGTAGGCAACTATGAACAAGGCCTTAAAAGTTTAAAGGGAAAGTTTTAATCTAGAATTCTCCTCTCAACTAATTTCCCAATCAATTGCAAGTAGAATAAAGAAATTTTCAGACTTGCAAGGACTTAGAAAATTTACATTCCACAATACACTTTGCTAAGAAATTACTTTAAAAAGTTCTCAATCATGTGCATATATTCCTTTAAGTTTTAAAACAATTTTTTTAAGCCAGAATGATCTGAAGTTTTGTTACCTAGTTTACAAGAGCTAACATAATGCTGATTCCAAAACCTGACATACCACATAGGACAATCTCTTTAAAGAATATGAGGGAAAAAATCCTATAATGTCAGCACATCTAATCCAGCTGAGTTAAAAGAATGATATACCATAACCAAGCATGGTTTGTTTACTCTGAGTGCAAAGATGCTTCACCATGAGAATTCTTTATTACTACCATTCTCTATATTTAACAGGCTAAGTAGGAGGGGAAAGGTGTGAGCATCACCATATATTTTCTTAAGTATTTAAGAAAAGTGAGGCCGGGTGCAATGGCTCACACCTATAATCCCAGCACTTTGGGCAGGTGGACCACCACCTGAGGTCAGGAGTCCATGACCAGCCTAGCCAACATGGTGAAACCTCATCTCTACTAAAAATACAAAATTAGCTGGGTGTTGTGGCGCATGCCTGTAATCCCAGCTACTTGGGAGGATGAGGCAGGAGAATCGCTTGAACCCAGGAAGTGGAGGTTGCAGTAAACCAAGATCACACCATTACACTCCATCCTGGGCGACAAGAGTGAAACTCCATCTGAGGGGTGGGGCAGGGAGTGAATATCAATTACTAACTTTTAAAGGAACATCTTATTCAGAAACAAAATTGCTTAAACTTAAAAACAGTATATTTACTAGAAATCAACATTAAACATCATACTGAAAAGCAACTTCCATCCAAGTAAGGGACAACAAGGCCAACTATGATCATAATTATTATACATCAAGAAGGCTCTAACTCTATGCTGTCCAATGTGGTAACCACAAGTGCCAATGCACACCTGAAACGTGGCTAGTCCAAACTGAGATGTGATCTAAGTATAAAATACACATGGGATTCCAAAGACCTAATAGTAAAAAAAGAACGTAAAATAGTTAATTAATAAATTTTATATTGAACATATACAATGAAATAAGATTTTGGATATATTACATTAAATAAAATGTATTAAAATCAATTGCCTACTAGAAATGTAAAACGACATATATGGCTTACATTTACGGCTCTCAATGCATGTCTTCTGAACAGCACTGCACTTTAGCCAATGCAATGAAAAAATGAACGAACAGTTATGAATACTGAAAAAGACAGTCGTTATTGTGTGCAGATTTACGCGCCTGTCTGACAAGAAAATCTGAAGGAATCATTTGAAAAACATCCAACCAGAGGGAGAATTCACAAAAATACTTGGATACCAAGTAAATAATAAAAATCGACAGTTTTTTTTCTTTTTTTTTTTTTGAGACAGAGTCTTGCTCTGTCACCCAGGCTGGAGTGCAGTGGCTCTGATCACTGCAAGCTCCACCTCCCGGGTTCACGCCATTCTCCTGTCTCAGCCTCCTGAGTAGCTGGGACTACAGGCGCCCACCACCACATCCGGCTGATTTTTTTTTATTTTTAGTAGAGATGGGGTTTCACTGTGTTAGCCAGGATGGTCTTGATCTCCTGACCTCATGATCCGCCTCCCTCGGCCTCCCAAAGTGCTGGGATTACAGGCGTGAGCCACCGCGCCCGGCCAAAAATTGACAGTTTTTTTTATATACTATTAATCACCGTTAGAAATTGAAACAGAAATATAGTCACAATAGCAAACGCAAGTTTAAAATACTTCATGTAATATAACATTCAGATTTACATATGGATGTCTGTGTGTGTAAAATGCTACTGATAGACACACACACAAAAAAAAACCCTGAATATATGAAAAGACAGACTTGTTCCTGAGTAGAAAGGATAAATCTAATTCTGCCAAAATTAACCCATAAACCAAATGCAATCCCAATTAAAATCCTACTAGGATTTTTCTGAAGTGTTTGTTCTGTATGCTTATGTGATATATTAATTCTAACATTTATCTGGAAGAAAAAACTTTGAGAAACAGCATATTTAATGCATATTTGCCCTATTCCATATCAAAACACAAATTGTTTTAATACAGAATTTTAAAACCAGAAATAGTCATGGGACTTTTGTATATGGCAATAGTGACATTGCAGATCAGCAAGTAAAAAATTATTCAGTAAGTTGCACAGCATCAAAGAAAAATTTTAACTGAGGTAGTAGCTGAATTAAGTCCTGGAAAGATAAGAAGCAGATCCCTGAAGCAAACAACCAGCCTAGTAATACCTCTCTTCCACAGCTCCCATATTCCATAAATAGAAAAAAAAAAAGGTTGATTATTGGTCTTTATTCTGATTCTGAAACAGTCTCCAGTGATGTCAACCCACAGTCCACATTGCCTGGCCTACGACTGTTGGGAAGGGAAGCATTGGCTCTGTTTCACATATGTGATACTGTTCTGTCCCCATCTCCAACCCCGCAGACTATGGCAAATGTGGGCATCCAGCAGACCTGTGACCAGTGAAGCCTGTATCAAAAACATGAATGTGTTGGTCCAATCATACTCTTATGTCCAAAACACGGAATGGGGTATGGAATTGGAGAGAGACAGAAGCAGCTAAGAGGACTGTCAAAATAAACTCATCTTTCAAGATTCAGGATGAGTATAATTACCCACAGACAAAGCCGAATCAATCCCTCCAGGCTCTGGTTCCTCCTTCACTCCTGCCTAACAGGGAGGCATTAATGAGCATAGAGTGAGTAATCACAAGTAGCCTGAAATTGCTGGAACACAGGAAATATATGGGGGAGTTAGCAATGAAAATGTTGCAGATAGGATGAGATCGGTTTTCAAGTAAAGCATTTAACTAAATTTGTTTTCTATTTTATTTTTGAGACAGAGTCTTGCTCTGTTCCCCAGGCTAGAGTATAGTGGCACCACCTAGGCTCACTGCAATCTCCACCTCCTGGGTTCCAGCGATTCTCCTGCCTCAGCCTCCCGAATAGCTGGGATTACAAGCACCCACCACCACGCCCGGCTAATTTTGGTATTTTTTGTAGAGATGGGGTTTCACCATGTTGACCAGGATGGTCTTGAACTCCTGACCTCAGGTGATCCACCCACCTTGGCCTCCCAAAGTGCTGAGATTACAGGTGTGAGCCACCGTTCCCAGCCCTAAATGTGGGTTTGTTTGTTTTTTTAAGAATGATTACTTGGGTCAACATAGAAAATATACCAAAAGGGATTCCAGGTATGCGGTTATTACCACAGCCCAAGTGATGAAGTGCAGAATTTAAGGCAGTAGATGCAGAAGAAACAGGACCAACTGTAGAGGCTTCTCTGAGGTAAAATTAGTAGGACCTGTCAGGTAGGATGTATAGAGTAAGGACTCTGAAAATTAAAGTCTACATTTCCAGAATAAAAGAATGGTGGTGTGTGGCCGGGCGCAGTGGCTCACGCTTGTAATCCCAGCACTTTGGGAGGCCGAGGCAGGCGGATCACGAAGTCAGGAGATCGAGACCACCGTGAAACCTCGTCTCTACTAAAAATACAAAAAAATTAGCCGGGCGTGGTGGCGGGCGCCTGTAGTCCCAGCTACTCGGAGAGGCTGAGGCAGGAGAATGGCGTGAACCCGGGAGGCGGAGCTTGCAGTGAGCCGAGATCGCGCCACTGCACTGCACTCCAGCCCGGGTGACAGAGCGAGACTCCGTCTCCAAAAAAATAAGAAAAAAAGAGTGGTGGCGTGTAATAAGGAATACAAGAACAGACACAAATATGAGTGCATGAATATAGGGCTGGATGTTAAGTTTGTGGGAAAAACCAGAAGAGAGATTCAGCATATTGTTAGAATTACAGGGCTGGGGCTCCAAACAGCTGAAGATGCAGAGGTCACAGTCACCACTGACTCTATTCATAGAACACAGAATTCATCAGGAACAGTATATTCAGTTGTAGGACAAAGGATTAAGGGCAGACGCCAGAAAAACCAACAAGAAAGGTAAAGGAACAGGAAACAGTGCCCTAGAAGCCAAAGACAAACAGAAACGTTGATGAGGGTGTTGTCAGAAGTGTCAACAAGACTGCAGAGAAGGCAACAAGCAGCAATGACATTAAAGTACAGCAAGCAGTTGGCCTGGCCTGAAACAATGCATCACTTTCCTGCCTTCATAATCACACAGATTTTTTAAATTACATTAGCATATATTACTCAACCAGTTAGTTATTCGAGTACGTATTTATCAACAGAAAGTCTATTCAGGAATTCCTGAGCTTCCATTAGTAAGTATATACTGGTCATTTTGATGTGAGATTTTTGGCCTTCCAAAAATTTTCTGGTAATATATTCAAATCTTTCAACTCAATTTAATAACTGCTTACTCAGTATCTCATGTCCATTACTGTGCTAGGTGGCAGGGATGCAGAGACTGATTCATTCATTCAACAAATGTGTCTCCTATATGCTAGGCACTGGGTGTGCAGCAGTGAATAAAGCACAGTATCTTTCTTTCTAGTGGAAGAATAAATTAAACCTACTCTCCCTGAAGGAGCTCAAAAGAAACAGATTATGTTCTTGACTTATCTAAGAAAGACAGCAAATATAATTATTTCATAAAGCTATTTGAAATTAATAACAAGAAACAAAAACTGTAATCACCTATAGTTAACATGCCTGTACTCTGACATCAAATAATACAAATAAACTTTATTAACTTAAATACACATACATAGAGTCAGCTCCCAATTATCTACAGGTAAATTATCCATGCATCAAGGGCAATTCCCAAATAATGACTCACGATTCTGGGTAGTGTCCCATCCAAATTTCTAGCATGTAATCTTCTAACACATGATGTAGTATATAATATATAGGCATTACATATGCCAGTTTTACACTATGTCCACCATTCTCCCCAGAAACATCAATGCAAAGAACAAAAACTGTTATATGCCTACAAAATCATTTCTGAACTAGGTATTTATAAAGGTGTAAGTGTATATGCAGTAGTCACTGTAGTTAGTATCTAATAAAAACAACAAATGCCAATATAGATGTTTCTCACCAAAAAAGTAAATCTACGAATGTGCTATGCTTTTCATTCTCAATACCGAAGTTCAGATTTACATAAACAGGCCCTGAGTATTCAACTGATCCTGCCCTCATGGAACTTTCCATCTGGGCTATCATCTGCTCCACCTCTTCATTACAAGGAAAATCACAAAACTAACTTTTAAAAAACACCCTCTAAACAATCTAAGTATAAAACCATCTCTTAAGTACAAAACTCCAAAACTACTCTTACCATAACCAGTCCTATTCCACCAACTCTTTCACTTCAATCCTTTGACCTCATCCAGAACTCCAATCCCCTTGATCTCTCCACCGTCTTTCTCAACCTATCAGGCCTCCCCCTGCCTGATCTCTACTGTTAACTGACTTATCCTATAACACACCCTTTCAATTCCCCAAGCATTCCCCATGTGTATTCTTGTCCCATGCCTTTATGCTTAGTATGTCCCCTGGGTCCCATCTCCAATCCCCTCCTAACTCAGAAAAACTATGTTCTATCCAGAAGTAAAGGAATATAGATTTTGACTGAACTCTCTCCATCTATTTTTACCTCCATCCTTTTTCTCCCTTCTTCCATCAAGGCTGGGTTAGATGTCCTTCCTCTGAGCTTCCAAAACACTTCAGGCATACCATTAACATAACTTATTACAACCGTATTTTAACTTTGCTTTTCTGTCTCCCCACAATAGACTGTGAGCTTCTGGAAGCAAGGACTTTTTTTTTTTTTCTCTCTGCTTTCCTAGAATCTAGCGGAGTATGTGATACATAGCGGGTATGAATAAATGTATACTTTTATAAATACTATTTTATATTCTATAATTTAAATAGGCATAAAGAAAATATTTTAAAGCCATAAAGTAGGGCCAGGTATGGTGGCTCATGCCTGTAATCCCAACAGTTTGGGTGGCCGAAGCAGAAGGAATGCCTGAGTCCAGGCGTTCAAGACCAGCCTGGACAAAATAGATCTAGTGTCTACAAAAAAGAAAATGTTTCTAATTGGCTGGCCATGGTGGCACATGCCTGTAGTCCCAGCTACTTGGGAGGCTGAGGTGGGAGGATCACTTGAGCTGGGGAAATCGAGGCTGCAGTGAGCCATGATCGTGCCATGGCACTTCAGCCTAGGACTGAGATTCTGTCTCAAAAACAAAAAACAAAAACAAAAAAAAACCCATAAAGCAACAATTAGCTCTTGCTCAAACATCTGTTGAGAAAAGCTATCCCACATGAGGGCAGGGAATGGATACCAGAATCAAAGCTGCTCCTATGATTTACAAATCGCACACTATTGCTCCTTCCCCTGCTTATTAATCCCAATACTTTTATACTGGTGAAACAGTCCAAACTAGCTCAAATGTCACCTCTTTTATGAAGTCTTCTAATATCCGCTTGCAGTCCTCTAAGAACCCAAAACACTTCGAATATACCTCTACATTAGCACTTTTAACTATGGATTGTATGTTTACTGTTTTACTTTCTACTTCAATGACGTAAACACTCTAATGATGTATCTTTGAAATATGAATCCCAAGAAACCTACAAAGTATTACCTAGTATATGCTCAACAAATTTTGGCTGATTTTATGAATAAAATTTTAAAACAGGGGAAAACAAAAAGAAACATCACCAAAAAAACCCAGCAATAAGCTAAGGAATTATGTCTGTGCTTGTGACATGAACTGGACAACCCAAAAGGGGAGGGGGAGGAAGGGTAGAAACTCTGGTCAATATCAGCTCATTCAATAACCAGTCAAGCGGCAATCACTAAGGCCATCTGGGTTCACAGATGTGATCATTTCTACGCTATAACGTAATGCAATTAAAGAGGAAAGAAGCCTCACCAATAAGTCATCTTCCATAGGCACTTCTTCCTAAAATTGCCATATGAAAGTCAATACCAATAAGGTCAAATTTACAGAAATTATTCCTATCATTTTCTAGGAACCAGAAGGAATACAGAATGGGATATAAATCAATCAGTGAAAAGCCAAACCAATGAGTTTTATTTCATTTAATAAAAATCAAGATTTCAGCTGGCACTATATAGATCAACTCATTATTATCCTGATCTGAATCATGACAAATGGATTCAGATTCGTCCCTCCAACCCACCACTCCAAAGATTTTTCCTCCCTCCAACCCACCACTCCAAAGATTGCTATTCAAAAACAAAAACCCCATTCCTTCCATCCCCACTCTTCTTGATTTTATCAGTGATAAAATCAGTGATGAAGTTTTATCAGTGATAAAATCACTGATGAAGTTTTATCAGTGATAAAATCACTGATGAAGTTTTATCAGTGATAAAATCACTGATAAAGTTTTATTAGTGATAAAAACTTTGGAGACACTGTATTATATGAGCTAATCCTCAGAGAGCTGGAAGGAGAAATTTTTAAAGTAACAATAACAACAGGTACATTTACTGAGCATTTAATACGTGCCAGGCACTGTTCTGATCACTTTGTATATATTATCTTTAACATTAGCAGGTTATATATAACATAAAAAAAGTAAATCAAAAGCTAAATTTTTACAATTATTCCTAACTTTACCTCTCCATTCAAATTTTCGCATAAGTGAAAATTTTTAATTCTTCAATTCATTTTTTACTTTTATATCTTTTTTTTTTGGTAGAGACAGGTTATCGCTATGTTGCCCAGGCTGTCTCAAACTCCTGGCCTCAAGCAATCCTCCCATCTCTGCCTCCTGAGTATTGGGATTGCAGTAGTGAGCCAGTGTAATTTAAAAACTGTAAATCTATAAATTTTCTATTCTTTCTCCAAATCCTTCAGTAGGATATATTCAATAAGCAAAATTATTGCTATTTATTTAAATCAGGTCTAGATTAAGACTGGTTTAACTAAAATAAATACTCGGGTTGCTAATTTTTTTTTTTTTTTCCAGACAGGGTGTCTCACTCTGTCGCAGACTGGAGTGCGGTGGCTCGATCACAGTTCACTGCAGCCTTGAACTCCCAGGCTCAAATAATCCTCCCAAGCAGTTGGAACCACAGGCACACACCACCCCACTCAGTTAATATTTTGTATTATTTTTAGAGACCAAGCCTCTCTATATTGCCCAGGCTGGTCTCAAACTGGGTGCAAGTGATCCTTCCTCCTCAGCCTCCTGAAGTGCTGGGATTACAGACGTTAGCCACTGCGCCCAGCCAAGAAATTTTTTTTAATTATACAAAACATTATTCGTATAAAACAACATCTTTCTCCTGGTTTTCAGTACATAAATGGAAGTACGAGGCCAGGCGCGGTGGCTCACGCCTGTAATCCCAGCACCTTGGGAGGCCGAGGCAGATGGATCACCTGAGGTCAGGAGTTCAAGACCAGTCTGGCCAACAGAATGAAACCTGGTCTCTACTAAAAATACAAAAAAATGAGCCGGGTGTGGTGGTACGCACCTGTAATCCCAGCTACTTGGGAAGCTGAGGCATGAGAATCACTTGAACCCAGGAGGCAGAGGTTGCAGTGAGCAAAGATCACGTCACTGCACTCCAGCCTGGGTGATAGAGTGAGACTCCATCTCAAAAAAAAAAATAAAAATAAAAAAATAAATCCAAGTACAGGTGCAAAGACACACTCAAACTAAAGGGCACAGATGCAAGTACAACCTCTCTGGGAAGCAATTTTGTAATTTTTATTAAGAGCCTTTAAATTTTTCATACCTTTTGACCAAACAATTCCACTTCTGTGAATATTTAATGAAGAAAAACAAATTTACTTGAGAATTTCCATTTGCTATTTATAATAGGAGGTAATGAAAATATGCAAATCTAATAATTGGGAAATGGTAAAGTACATTATGTACATATAGTAGATTATTATACGACCACTAAAAATAGTTTCAAAAACATTCAATAACATGGGAATTGCTCATGATATGATAAATGAGAAGTAGGTTAAATATTTACACATAATATAGTTCCACTTTTGTTAACATACACACAAATAGGTATCAGGACTGAAAGCACCTCAACACTGGCTGTGTCTAGAATGTAAAATTTATGCTTTTACATATTTTCCAAACTTTCTCATCAAACATACATTCTTAGAAGAAAAATTTAAAGCAAATATATAAATTCATTATAATTTCTACAAATTTATACAGCAACAGTATTGACATGCCTGAAACACTAGGTCAATTTGTGATCTTTTAAACAAGAAATTGAATGGTAAACCTAGAGAAGACACTAAAAATATTTGTTCAAAACATACAACTCTATGGAATTATGAAATAATATCCAATCTAGCTGAAAAGTTTCCCATTGGCCTTAATAGGCAAACAATACCAAAATCGACATAATATAATGATCAGGTATATTGTTATATATATTTATAGATGTTTTCATATTGCTGAAGATAATTTTGGTAAATTGTAACATTCCTAATCATAAAATTCAAATCATAAAAAGTTAACTTTCTGAATTTTGTAATAATAAAATTTAAACTTTTTGTAGTAACTGAGGACCAAAGAAGCATACTGACTTGATATAAATATTGCTAACTAGTTGGCACAGTCGAGCCTCCAAGTTCCCTAATCTTCCCAGTCTACTCTCAATGGATGGCTTGTAAGAGCCGGCTTTATTTTTATTCCTGTCTCATACATGCTGTGGCCCATTTATTTTTGCATCCAGCTTCATCTCAGAGGACCTCTGCACAAACTCCTGCCCTTCTGACCTTCTTGTGGATTTTCCCCAAAGCCAAGTCACCACCCCACCCCACCTCACACTACTTCAAGCCTCTGCCTAGAAAGCCGCCCAGTCGCCCCACCACCATACCGCCCCACTGCCCCACCACCATCCCCCTTCTCCTAGATCAGTTGGATGCCACTTCCTCAGAGAAGCTTCTCAAGACAGCCTACTCCGGCTCCCCACCCTTGGCACCCTACAACTTTGCCTTCACAGGACCTATTGCAGCTGTAATTAAATAATTACTTGTAGAACTGCTTAATGTTCATCTTCCAACTCTATGCACCAGGGAAGGCCCGCATTTGTTTTATTCATCACTCTATCCTTGGTGTCCACTAGCAAAGTACCTGGCAGGAGCATCCATCATACGGAGAGACGAACAGATGGATGGATGACAGATGTTAAGAATAATTATTTAAATTTTCCTAAGATACTTTTATTTTCTTTCCATAAAAAATATGTAATTGTTGGCCAGGCACACCTGTAATCCCAGCAGTTTGGAAGGCCAGGTCAGGCGGATCACCTGAGGTCAGGAGTTCAAGACCAGCCTGGCCAACATGGTGAAACCCTGTCTCTACTAAAAATACAAAAAATTAGCCGGGCGTGGTGGTGGGCGCCTGTAATCCCTGCTACTCGGGAGGCTGAGGCAGGAGAATCACTTGAACCCAGGAGGCAGAGGTTGCAGTGAGCCAAGATTGTGCCACTGCACTCCAGCCTGAGCAACAAGAGTGAAACTCCATCTTACACACACAAAACAAAAATTGTCTTAGTACTATTATCTATTTTATAACCTTAGGCACACCTGTATTCTAAATTGTGAACTTTTCCCTGTTGAGCATTTGCCCTACTTAAGTTTTTTCCTAGAATTATACATCTTTTTTATGGTGACTATTATGTTCACCAAAAACAAGGGAGTCGGGGGTGGGGGGGAATGCCACAAGAGCAGTAATGCCACAGATAAAGCAGAGAAGCAATAATAACAATAATAATAATAACATTCACATCTGTGGTCCCAAAGAAACAGGATTCCTATCATTAGAAAACTAATTCAAGCCATGAAAATGAACAGAATGAGAATAAGCTGTTAGTAACCCCACAATCCCTCACCCACTAGACCTGCTCTCCCACTCCATCTTGGCCAACTCCCTTGTGGCTTCTCTTGCCCCCTGAAAGCCTAGTCCCAGGAACCAATGTTTCTGTGACAACCATGTCCTTCCTGGAGGACTCTCGAGCACTTGCTGTCCTAGAGCTCTAAAACACAACAGCTCCCTGCAGATTCACTGCATTTTCTTCACTGCTACTCACAAGCTGCCAGCTGGAGAGTTACACAGCCAGGACCAATGCCACATGTTTGTGAGACCCAGCCTTAGCTGGGGCCTCCCTAGACAATGCCTACCGGGCCCCTAGTGATAAGCACTTTACGCATCTTTCACTGACTGCTCACCTCGTTCTATAAACATGTAAGTCCAGAACTTTGTTCACTCTCCGCCACTCCCTGATCTCACCATCACCTACCCAGACGACCCCTCATCTGGCTTTGAGTAGATCCCAGCTATCCCACTTCGCACTTTTAGAAATAAATATTTTTAACTGAATTCTCCGTTCCACATCTTCCACTGTCACTCTGCTTTTCACCTTTCCCAACTCAAATGGAAAGCTGAATCTTCCCATTTGTAGAACCTACTCAAATCTTAAAAGCATTTGGTAATATTCCCTTCCCTTTGTCCTGCAAAGATCCAGTCGGTTGCCAAGTCCTGATGGTTCTGCTTCCTCTGTCATCCCCTCTCTCTTGCCTTTTCTCCTGCGTTACTTTATCAGTTCAGGTCCTTACTCCTGTCACCTGGCAGAATTCAACCGTATCCTTAACTACTCCTCTGTCTCTAGTCCCCTCTCCCCCTCCTCCATCAATGCATCCTTTATCCACATTGCCAGTGTGACACTGCCACTCCCTTATAACCCGTATTTCACATCAATCCTCTCTTCAAGAATCTCAATTCCCTCCTCATGTCCAAAAGGGGAAAAAAAAAAGAAGGAATAAAAAAACAATTCCAAACTCATCTGCCAAGTACTTAAGGCTCTCCACAACTGGAAGTCAGCTTACTTTTCAACTCTCACCTTCCAACTCTCTACTTCACACTACATACAAATCAATTCCATCCACCTCTTTGTCTCCCTTACCTGTCTTCTCTGCCTTTGCTCACTTTGCCCTGTTAGCTCTACCTGGAATGTCCTTTCTTCTTCTGCAAACATCCAAAGTCTAGTTATCTCTTAGCATCTAAATTGATTAGGCATTCTCTGCTACCCAAAACCTCCACTGGCCCTAACCCCAGCCTGAACTTCTCTACCCATCCGCTGACCGGGCACTCTCTTATGGCACTCATTTTCTTTTGTAATTATTTGTTAACCAATTGTACATCTCAATATAGAATGCCTGTAAGCTCCTAACATCAGAGAAACAGTTCTGCCTCATCTTTCACTCCACCTATTTACTGCCCACTGCCTCTGAGATGGTTTCCATGAGAATCTTGTTTATTGAGATGTCAAAAGAGGAAGAGTCTCATGCAAATACCCCATTGAATTCCAGGTAGTAAACACATCAATGAACACATGGGGAAATGCACAAAGCTAACTGATAAAGTAAAAGACACCTAAGAAATAAATATGGCACAGGTAACAAAAATCCTGAGTCAAGTAAAGGAGGGAGAAAAGGAGGTAAAAAAGAACAGTGATGAAGAAGCAGATCGCTCTCCATCCCCCAAAAGCAAGATAGGATTACAGGCCAAAAAAAAAAAAAAAAAAAAAAAAAACAGAAGTCCAGTCAGACTAAATGGCACAGACAATGCCACACCACCAGTCTCAACGGCAGGGTTACAAACTACTCGGGCCAGACCTTCAAAGCTCCTCCTGAAACAACTCAGAGCCCACTCAATTCTCTTCATTTGCTAGCTGCTAGTTCTCCCTTCCTATTCCTAGAAGGTTTAATTCATTCAACAACTACTTTCAGAGTTTAATCAATAAACAAAGAGGTTACGCTAGGTCTTAATTGTTTTTGTCCTTCAAGTCTGTGTTCCTTTCTTCCCCATGGGATGTGATTTATCCTCACAGCTTCCTGAGTCCTCCTAAGCAGTTGATGGCTCAGTTTTATTTGCCAGTCTTCCAAACTCCACTGCCCCCTGGACATCCTATGTGAATACCTTCCTCACAAATCTTTCTTCAAATCTAACATTAGTCTCATTTTGCTCAGCTGACCATTCCCTGGCTACTTTGGCAAAACATGACCTCTCTGTCCTTTATACTGCTCATTTAACATGTACAACATCTCCTCTGTAACTTCACATGGCCTAAAACCTCTTGTCCTTACAGAATTAACATTTCCTAGTCCCCTTTAAATAATGTGTATCTTTATTAATATAATGAGTTCACTCACACACTGGATTCAGAATGTCTTGTTACCATTTACCAAAAAACTACTTGTGAAGGGCAGAGAAGGGACAAAGAGGAAGAAAGAACATACATAGGGAAAACAGGAAAAAAGGAAGTTAAAAGAGAAGACAGGGGAGCCAGAGAGATGAAGGAAGCAACATAAGTCATGATAACCTTGTGAGGTAAGAATTGAAATCTTTATGTTACAGAAATTGAAATGGAAGGCTGAGAAAGGTTAAGTCACTCGCTCAAATTTACCTATCAAGCTTTACATACACCGATGGCAATGGTTCCTTCTCCACTGAACAACACAAGGTTGATGATATAGGATAATATACTTAGAAACACCATCTGAATCATTATCAGGGTCATATTACAAAAGGTATTTAAAACTAACAAAAGTAGAGTAATTATCTGAGAATTTCACCATGTCAACCCACTTTCAATGTGCTTTATACATATTTCAAAAAAATTGAAACACGATAAATCCTAATTTTTTTTTTTTTTTTTTGAGACAGAGAGTCTCCCTCTGTTGCCCAGGCTGGAATGCAATGGCATGATCTCGGCTCACTGCAACCTTCACTTCCCAGGTTCAAGCAATTCTCCTGCCTCAGCCTCCCGAGTAGCTGGGATTACAGGCACCTGCCACCACACCCAGCTAATTTGTACTTTTAATAGAGATGGGATTTCGCCACATTGGCCAGGCTGGACTCAAAACTCCTGACCTCAGGTGACCCGCCCTCCTCAGCCTCCCAAAGTACTGGGATTAAAGGCATAAGCCACTGCGCCCAACCAAATCCTAAATTATTGATATTAAAATATAACGAAGTCTAGTTAATGTCCCTCAACTTACAGTTTGCTACAGTTTACAGTATCTCTTCCCCATCTCCACTAACAAACAGTTATAATACATCAGACATTTCCTTGAGGCATAGATGTTTGTGTTAAAATGCTGCTTCAAAAAAGAAGGCAACACTACAAACTGAGTAGGCTTAGAAAGAAAATGCTGCGTACTCTAACAAGAAATAAAACTAATAAAAATAGCTAATATGTATTGAGTAATGACTATGCCAGACACTCACCTCATTTGAATCTCACAACAATCTAACGGTAGATTTCTATTATTATCTCCATTTTACAGATGAAGAAATTGAGACATAGAAATTAAATACACTGCCCAAAGACACACAGCTAAAAAGTAGAGCCCGGATTCAAATCCAAGCAATCTTAACTCTGAGCTCATGTTGCCACCCACTAAACTGCAATGAAAAAAGTGCACTACATTTAAAGGAAAATATTTAAAGGAAACAAAACATTAAAATACAGAATTAGCTAAATCAAATGTACATTAACACAGAAACGTTTTCCAAGAGAAAGGGTACACGTGAATTATCCCTACAGTCACGCATGGAATTACAAGTAAAATAATATATATCTGAAAAATATGTAGAAGATATATCTATATTTTAAGATATTTTTATTAAAAAAATAAAAGCAAAGAAAGTTAACTAAAATAAAGATTACTAAAAAGAGCCTTAGAGGAAAAGGGCCCATTATAGTTTTGTACTGTAAGTATAATTATAGTTTTGTACTGTAAATATAATGGACAAAGAATGGTACCTTAGCTCAAATAATGAAACGATTAGAGGAAGGCCGAGACAAAAATGTAAAGAACAGAGAAAAAGGAGCACAGGTTAACTAGAGTGTCCAAAATTAAAATAGACAAAGACTTGTGTTCAATAATACTTATGGTAATAATGTTCGTAATAACAAAAAAAAAAAAAAAAATGGCAACAGCCTAAAAGTCTATCAACAGAGCAAAGGGCAAATAAATATGGTATAGACCTAAAATGTACTAACTTGTCACAGTAAAAAGAAACGACCTAAATCTACATGAACCCACACTGATGAACTGAGTTGAAACTCAATTCATGAAACCACACTGATAAGTGATTTTGAGTGGGGGTAAAATAAACAGTATGCTGAACAAGAATATATGCAGTACCATCTATATAAAGTTTAAGAATATAAAAAAATACTATACACTGTCTAAGGAAACACATATGTGTAATAAAGCTGTACAGAAATACATAGGAATAATAAACAACAAATTCAGAGCAGTAGTTAGCTGTAAGATTTGGGGGAAAGGAGGTTTCTTTAAGTGGATTAAATTTTATGAAATATTTTTCAAACATACAGAAAGTGTGTCTATATTTTAGTTAAAAGACAAGAAAAGAAAATGGAATTAGCAGACTATGGGATCCCAAATTCCTTTATATTCCAATCTAAAAAGTCAATAAGAATTCCTGTGAAGGAAGGTTAAAGGGGAAAGCATCCTGAGGAATTATGTTCAAGTCCAAAAAAAAAATTCTAGGCCGGGCATGGTGGTTCACATCGGTAATCCCAGTACTTTGGGAGGGTGAGATGGGCAGATCACGAGGTCCGGAGTTCGAGACCAGCCTGGCCAACATGGTGAAACCCCATCTCTACTAAAAATACAAAAATTAGCCGAGCGTGGTGGCGGGCGCCTGTAATTCCAGCTACTCGGGAGGCTGCGGCAGGAGAATTGCTTGAACCCGGGAGGCGGAGGTTGCAGTGAGCAGAGATCACACCACTGCATTCCAGCATAGGTGACACTGGTGACACTGCAAGAATCTGTCTCAAAAAAAAAAAAAAAAGAAAGAAAAACAAAAAAAAGAAAATTCTAGTTAAATTCTCTCAATTTCCTTATGATTTCCCTGGGAAGGGGGAGGACAGTTTTATTTGGGGCAGCAACTTTGTGTAATTAAAACAGACATAAAACTGCCCCTAAATGTCATCGCAGCTCCTTTCCCTATACAATCATGCCTTCAGACGTTAATATGAACTTCAAGTGAACTGTTACTCCAGAGAGGAGATGCAGCGCCTAGGTTAAAAACATGGACTCTGGAACCAAAGTGCCTGGGATGAAATCCAGCACACATTTAGCACACAATCGCACAAGTCACTTAAATTGCTCTGTGCTTCAGTTTCCTCAACTGTAAAAATTAGAATGATAAAAGAACCTATTTTGCAGTCCGGTGCAGTGGCTCACGCCTGTAATCCCAGCACTTTGGGAGGGCGAGGCAGGCGGATCACCAGGTCAGAAGATCAAGACCATCCTGGCTAACACAGTGAAACCCCATCTCTACTAAAAATACAAAAAATTAGCTGGGCATGGTGGCGGGCATCTGTAGTCCCAGCTACTCAGGAGGCTGAGGCAGGAGAATGGCGTGAACCCGGGAGGCGGAGCTTGCAGTGAGCCAAGATCGTGCCACTGCACTCCAGCCTGGGGGATAGAGTGAGACTCCATCTCAAAAAAAAAAAAAAAAAGTACCTATTTTGCAAGGGTGAGATAAAAATTAGAACAGCATTTGGCCACAGTATACCATAAAGGTGTTAGCTATTATCCTTATTCCAAAGATCATTCATTTAGAAAAACAAAAACTAGGCTTTGTATCCAAATAATATAATTAAGTTCAGTTGCTTTCTGCATCAAACAGGAGACAGAAAAGTTGACCATGACAGGACAGGGGAAAATGTGCAGCTTTTCACAGCTTGAGCAATCAACGTTAGGATAGTAAGATAAGCAATTTTTAATTTTTCTAACAATATTCTTTGGTGGTGTTATAACATCTGCAATGCGTACACATCTGTGTATACATACATACACACACATACACACACACACACACACGGGATCCAAAATAAAGGTAAAACATTCTATTTCCTGGCTCCCTGTTGACCTGGCAAAACTCCAGTTCATCTTGGAAAACTTAGTTCAGCTACCATCTCCACTGAGAAGTCTCCCCTTTTCCTTTCCTACTCTGTGCCTGCTCTGCACTTTTTCTCTATTTCCTAGCAGATTCCACTGCTGCAGTGATTATACCATCCTGTAATATATTTGCTCATATGCCTTCTTCTGTTGCACCATGCTGTAATTTGTTCACACACCTCTTTCCTGTGGTGAACTGTGAGCTCCTTAAGAGCAGTAACTCGCTCAATCATTTCCAAATTCCGAGTACCTTGCAAAACAGACACTAAATAAATACATGAATGAATGAATCCTTAATAATAAATAGCTTCACAAACAAGCAGAAAGCTGTATTTGGAGGCCACTTCTCCAAAAGATTGGTTATTTAAGTATCTTCAATTCTAAACAAAAATTAGCAGATCAGTTGAAACTACTGAATCATCCAATTCTTTATCCTTCAAAATGGGAAACATTAAAAATATGTAAGTAAACATATTCCAATAATAACAGAAGCTAAACTTTAAATTAAAAGAATTAAGGCACCTATGATGTCAGGAAAACAGAAACAGGAAAACAGAAGTCTGAAAGCTTTTTTCTAATGAAACCAAAAAGAAACATGCAAGGAAGGCATCACAGGATTTAACATTTACAATGTCTCTTTTTTCAGAAATAAATTACAATCAAAAGTCAGATGAAAATATATACTCTACTGAGGTGGATGAAATTAAGACTGAGCCACATTTTAAATCAATCACACAATGCTCTTGCGACAAAGTTTTCTAAAAGACTACGTCATGAGTCAACTAAAATTGGGCTAATTTTTAGAAATTTAACAGTTCTTGACAATTTTTTGGCATTTGCTTAGGACTCCATAAGTTACACGCCTGTATTCTGTTACTGTGGAAGAGGTGTCCCCTCCTCCCAGCAAAGATACAGGCCTCAGTTGTACTTTGGGTCCCATCCCAGCCCCATCCTTTTAGGAACTCTGCACAAACCCTTTTCTAGTCTATATTCAACCACTCCCTCTCCACTGAGCCTTCCCATCAGCATTTAAACATGCTGAAATCAAACCTATTGGAAACAGTTGCTGTCTCCATTTTCCTCACCTCCCACTGCTCCCCATCCCACCCCTACCTGCAGATCAGCATCTCTTTCAAAGGTCACCAGTGACCTCCATGTTGCTAAATCTAATGATGGTTCTCAATTCTTCTCTCGTAGGAGCATTCCACAGTACTGACTCATCGCCCTGCAGGAACATCTGTTTCTGGCTGTCCTCTGACCTTCCTGGCCACTCCTGTCTCCTTGACAAGCTCAAACTCCTCTGCCCAGCTCCATCCCAGGCCTCCCTCTCTTCTTATTCTGTAGCGTCCCCACAGGCAATCTCACCCATACCCATGGTTTGAGCTCTTGCCTCTACATGGAGGGCTTCAAAACGGTAAATGGCCACCCCAATTCTGAGCACAAAACCAGTACCTCAATAAAGGCCTCAAAGGCAGCTCCAACTGAACACTTCCAAAACTAAAGTCATGCTCTTCCCATATTCAGAACCTAGTTCTCTACCAGTAAGCCCCAGCTCAGTGAATAGCACACATACCTCTTTAGTTGCATAGGTCTGAAACCTAGTAATCACTTAACACCTCTTTCGCCCACTCCATTTACTATTTATCACCATATCCTGACAATTTTATATCTCCATTTTCTCAGTATTTCTGTTTATCACATATGGTTCTTAGAAGGATCAAATGAGCCAACATAGGCCAGCACTTCGGAAAAAAAAAAAAATTGAGAATTAGTATACATTAACTGAAATCTCTTTGAAAGCAGGAACTTTGGCAAGTTCATCTTTTTTATTTATTCCACATGGTATCCCTAGGACGGTGTTTTGCATGCAGATGGCCATTAAGTAAATATATTGCAATGTATTATTTGTATTGCCTTCATACATGTTCAACTGAGACATTTATGTATTTTTAACAATCTATATTTCTCAATCCAGCCATCAAAAAATGATCTCCTAAGATGATGAGACTTTTAAGTTAAATGACCCTGTGAAGCGTATGCTACAATGAATACTTTTGATTAATTATGATGCTCCTTATTTTAAAAGCCTATCACCCTTGGCCTAGCTTTCCTAAAAAAAAAAATCTAAATCCTATATTCAAGCCCAAATCTCATATGTAAGAGTCTTACTCCCCCTTACAGTTTATCTTGAGTGGGAGAAAGTATTAGAGGACTATTTAAGCTTTAAATACCCTGAAGGCAGACAGAATGACAACTTGTAAAGTTGCCTATCTCATTTTCGTATCTTGCAATGAGAGCTGGGATGACATTCTGAGTATGAAAGACACTGTGAAATGAAAAGAATTATTGTTGCTCACAACTTCCCAAACTCTCGCATTATGTACATAATTGCAGGCTCAGATTTCGAGACTGTCCCCTAGCAAAATCTCACATCAATTCAAAAAACAGCTCCCTAGACTAGACTTCCACCTACATCACAATCTTGCTCACAATCCTCATTCACACAATACTTTTCCTTCATCGTACCTATCAAACTTGCAACCACCTATCCGTTTGTATGACCATTTGCTTCTTGTCTATTTTTGCCTCTATTCACTGCTGTATTCCCAGCACCTAATAAGGTGCCTGACATACCACAAAAATTAAATGGCTCTAGGTGAGGCAATTAATCAAATGAGGAACGAAACAATCACTTAACTGCAACCAAACAGCAGGGAAACACATAAGCAAATGAAACAGACCTTGAGGCTTTAAGACCTGACCCTCACCCCAAACCAGACAGAGGATGATTTTCCCCTCATAATTTGTGCGTCCTTCATTTCTCCCATTCTTCCTTTCTTCCTTCAAGGAGAACATTCTAGACTCTCAGAATATTTAAGCTTTAGCCTTACAAATTCAGTAACTGAGATCCAAAGATAAGAGATGACTTGTCACCTTGACCCTTAGGTCCAATGGACCACTCTGCCCCACACCCAGTGTCATCCTACAAAATCAACTTTTTACACAAAAGAGAAACCAGGAAAAGTCTAGAGAGAAAAACGCATGCGAGAATTGTAAGAGAAGGCTTACTCATCCCCAAGTGTGAGGAACTGCCCAGAAAAATGCCAGAAAACAAAATCAAGTCTGTGCAAAAGATTCCCATGTCACACCACCTCTCTCCTATAATACCCTTCTAATACACTTCCAGGAGCAACTCAACAGCACCCTTAACTCTCAGAACTAATTTGGGGAAACCAAATAGGTTGATGATCATGAAAGAAGGTATCATCAAACTACAACTCTCCTGGCCACCCAGACTAAAATCCACTGTGGAAACTATTCGGCCAGCAACCAAGGAGAGGCAGCAAAATATAGTGGTTAGATTTAAGAGCTCTGGATTTACACAGGGCTGTCTGAATCCCAGCTTCTTATTAGCTGAGATCTGAGGCAAGCTAATACGTCCAATCTGCAGTTTCTCCCGCTGTAAAATGGGAATAACCCCCACCTCAGAAGACTGTTGACCGTGTAAAGACACTGCACATAAAGCTCTCCGAACAGTGCGTGGCATGTAATAAAAACTCAATAAATGTCAGCTATTTGTCATTCTTTTCAGCTATAATTTCGTTCACAAAGCCTATTGCCTCTCTAGCTTCCGCATAATTTTAAAGACATTCCTCCAGCCTTTTCATTTTTGAAGGGCCTTTTATACAACAGCTTAGAGCACACTTTCTAGTATCAGACTTCCTGTGCAAACCATTTGAAAACCTGTGCCTCGGGCTCCTCATCTGTGAAACGAGCCTGATAACACCTATCCCACAGGATTGCTGGTAGTAAGCAGTTACCCAACCTATCACCAGTGTGTGATTAAAACGCACTTGGGGAAAAGCAAACCTGCAACTCTCAACCCCAAACATCAGTCTCAATCCCATTCCCACCACCACGATAGTGTCCAGAACCAATCACCAAGGTCGACCCACCTCACGCACCCAGTTTCTTCTCACCCCACGCAGCAACAGCCCCTCCCGCCCCGCCAAGCAAGGGTTTTCCGAAATCGCAGGGCTGAGTCTCCTCCCACGGATACCGCACTGCTAGGACCGCGGCAGAGCCCCCTTAGTTCAAGGGGCTGGCCTCCCCACCCCGCCCCACAGCGCCGGGAGGCACGCAGTGCATCCTCCCTGCCCGGTCAGCGCCGCCCCACGCCGTTCGTGCTGCAGCTCCCGGCTCGCGTGGGCTCAGGGCCGAGGCCTCACGTCAGCCGATTCCCGGACCCCAGCGGGCCGCCTCCCACCCTGCGCGCCGCTGCTCCTGGCGCCGCGCCGGCCGCCCGCGCGCACACCCAGAGACCAGGTGCGGCGCCGACGTCCGGGTCCCGGGCCCCGAGGCTGGGGCGCCCCTCGGGCCCAGCCGAACCGCACGCGGAGGCCGCGCCGCCAACCGGCTCCCGCCGCTCCCACAACCCGCGCCGCACTCACCGCTACGCCGGAGTCCAGGTTCCTCCGGCCTCGGGCCCGCGCAGGCCTGGCTGAGCCCCAGAGCGTTCACGCCAAGCGCCGCCGCCCGGGGATCCTGGCGCAGCTGTCGGAGCCACACTGCGAGGGGACGAACGTCTGCGACCCCGTCTGACGCCTCCTTGTCCCGGCCCCGGCCGCGTCGACAACTGCAGTGTCGCAGCCCGGCGCCGGCACAGCAGCGTCTGTTGAGCGGAACCGCCTGGGACGCTCACCCCCGGCCGGCACTCGTTGCATATGCAGAGAGGCTGCCGCCCATTGGCCCGCGAGCGGTGGCGCGTGAGGGGCTGGGCCTATCGAATTCGGTCCGGGAAGCGCGGCGCTGGCGGCCCGGGGCGGGGCGAGGTTACTACGGGTCATTCCGCGGAGCCGCCGCGGACCGGACCTGGCTGCAGTCTGCGCGGGGCGGGGGCGGGGTCGACCGGGAGGGACGGACTGCGGGTGGGGGAGGGGAGCGGGGATCTGCGGCAGCGACGTGGGAGGAGAGGCTAGCCCAATAGGGTCTGCAGGAGCTCCGTCCCTCCAGGAAAAAACACTCCCCCCGCCACCAAAAAAAAAAAAATTATAGACGCACAATTATTGCTGTAATGTATAAATTTCAATATAAATTATGAAATAGTATGCATATTCTTTTTCGTTTTTAACTGGATTAGTTATCCTGTTCTTGCAGAAATTGCTGTCAAATCCTGCCAAATAAAATGGCTTTTGGAACTGCCTGGGGCAAGAAGAGCCTCAAAAACTCAAAGCTTATCCATTATCATTTCTCTTGTTTTGGCCTCACTTGACCTAGCATATAACCCGTTTTCCCCTAAATGCACTCACCATGCAAATTTGCTATTTCTTTTCAAAAAATAAAGTTTACTCCAAATTATTGTTTTTGAACGTTCTTAGGAATCCACAGTGGTTCTGTATTTTAAGGAGTTTGCCATTGTTTCTCGTTTTAGACACTAAACAAGGAAAAGAAAGAAAGCATCCAGTGCAGGTAGTACAACTACATGTACTATAAGAAGATTTTCACTAACCCGGTCAATAGTAGGATTGGTCTCTTTTTTTAACCCAACATATTGTTTAGATTGCCTGTGAACTTTTCCTGAAGTAGGTGAAAGGTTGCCTTCCTGAGCCAGCCTCAGGCTAAAGCAGGGGCTCATTTCCCAAGAGAATCTCAAAATCAGGAAGCCGCCAGAACTTGAACTAGGTGGAGCAATGATGCACCAAGCAAAGAGAGCTCACTCACCGTGGGCCTAGGGCCAATTGAGAACCTAAAGGGATGGATACCTGACTCAGGCAAACTGTTATCCCATTTCGAAATATGGCAGCTCAGTTGCTCATTAATCTGTTGAAATCTTAACAAAGGATACATCCTGAAGATAAGTGGAATGCAGAATTTCTTATCTGAAAAGACATTCGCAGCTCTGCAGAGAAGCAGGCTTTAGAAGTAGTACTTCTAGAACCACGAAATCCTCTTGAAAATATTGGTTTTCTTCTGAAAGAAGAAAACTAATATTGAACCTTTTTATCTGTCCATAAGCCTAAAACAGACTAGAAGAATTCCAACAATATCTTTCTTCATTATCTCTATATTATGGAATATATATTATGGATATGGACTTATATTTAAAAGAAAATTAGTCCTGGAAATTAAAATTCTAAATTCTCATCTTGTTTGCTGTTTAACGCTTAAGCTAAGTAGAAATATACAGAGATACTTCAGAGATACTGTGGGTTTGGTTCCAGACCACTGACACTTAAAGGGAATATCAAAATTAAGTGAGTCACATGAATTGTTTGGTTTCCCAGTAAATATAAAAGTTATGTTCGCTGGGCGCTGTGGCTCACTCCTGTAATCCCAGCACTTTGGGAAGCCGAGGCAGGCAATCACCTGAGGTCAGGAGTTCGAGACCAGCCTGACCAATATGATGAAACCCTGTCTCTACTAAAAATACAAAAATTAGCCGGGCGTGGTGGCATGTGCCTGTAATCCCAACTACTGGGGAGACTGAGACAGGATATCGCTTGAACCTGGGAGGCGAAGGTTGCAGTGAGCCGAGATAGTGCCATTGCACTCCAGCCTGGGCAACAAGAGTGAACTCCATCTCAAAAAAAAAAAAAAAAATTATGTTCATACTATAAAGTGTGCAATAGCATTATGTTTAACAAACAATGTACATATCTTAATTTAAAATACTGTATTCCAAAAAAAATGCTAGCGATCACCTGAGTCTTCAGCAAGTTGTAATATTTTTTGCTGGAGGAGGGTCTCACCTCAGGGTTGATGGGGGCTAACTGATCAGGGTGATGGTTGCTGAAGGTGGGGATGGCTGTAACAATCCCTTAAAATAGGCAACAATGAAGTTTGCACCATAGGTTGACTCTTCTTTTCACAATTTCTCTGTAGCATGCAATGCTGCTTCACAGCATTTTACCCACTGTAAAACTTCTTTCAGAATTGGAGTCAATTATCTCAAATCGCCGAGCATGATGGCTCACGCCTGTAATCCCAACACTTTGGGAGGCCGAGGCAGGCAGATGACGAGGTCAGGAGTTCGAGACCAGCCTGGCCAACATAGTGAAACCCCGTCTCTACTAAAACTACAAAAATTAGCTGGGCATGGTGGCGCGCACCTGGAGTCCCAGCTACTCAGGAGGCTGAGGCAGGAGAATCGCTTGAACCTGGGAGGCAGAGGTTGTGGTGAGCTGAGATCGTGCCACTGTACTCCAGCCTGGGCAACAAAGCGAGACTCCATCTCAAAAAAATAAAAAATAAAAAGCCTCTCAAACCTTGCCACTGCTTTATCCACTAAGTTTATGTAATATTCTAAATCCTTTCTTGTCATTTTAACAGTGTTCACAGCATCTACACCAGGAAGAGATTCCATCTCGAAAGACCACTTTGTTTATCCATATGAAGCAACTCTTCATCCGTTCGAGTTTTATCATGAGACACAGCAATTCAGACATATCTTCAGTCTCCACTTCTAATTCTAGTTCTCTTGCTATTTCTAACGTATCTGCAGGTATTTCCTCCAACGAAGTCTCAAACCCTTCAAAGTAAACCGTGAGGGTTGGAATCAGCTTCTTCCAAACTCCTGTTATGTCAATATTTTGACCTCCTCGCATGAATTGTGAATGTCCTTAGTGGGATCTAGAATGGTGAATCCTTTCCAGAAAGTTTTCAATTTACTTTGCCCAGGTCTATCAGAGGAATCACTATGGCAGCCATAGCCCCATGAAATTTCTTAAATGACTTGAAAATCAAAACTGCTCCTTGATCCATGGGCTGCAGAATGAATGTTGTGTTAGCAGGCGTGAAAATAACATTAATCTCTGTACAGTTTCATCAGACTTCTTGGGTGACCAGGTGCATTGTCAATAGTAATAATATTTTGAAAGTAATCTTATCTTCTGAACAATACTCCCAAAAATGCGCTGAAACTGTTCAATAAACCATGCTGAAAACAGACGAGCTGTCTGTCATCTAGGCTTTGTTATTTCATTTATAGAGCACAAGCAGGGTAAATTTAGAGCAATTCTTAAGGGCCCTAGGATTTTCAGAATGGTAAATAAGCATTGGCTTCAACTTAAAATCACCAGCTGCAATAGCCCCTTACAAGAAAATCAGCCTGTCCTTTGAAGCTTTGAAGCCATGTATTGACTTCTCCTCTCTACCTGTGAAAGTCTTAGATGGCATCTTCTTGCAATATAAGATTGTCTTGTCTACCTTGAAAATCCATTGTTCAGCGTAGCCACCTTCATCAACAATCCTAGCCAGATCTTCCAGATAACTTGCTGCAGCTTCTGCATTAGCACTTGCTACTTCATCTTGCACTTCTTTTATGTTATAGAGATGGCTTCTTTTCTTAAACCTCATGAACCAAACTCTGCTAGCATCAAACTTTTCTTCTGCAGCTTCTTCATCTCTCTCAGCCTTCACAGAATCCAAGAGAGCTACGTCTTGCTCTGGAATAAACTTCGGTTTAAGAGAATGTTACAGCTGGTTTGATCTTATATCCAGAACACTAAAAGTGTCTCCATATCATCATTAAGGCTAACTAGCTTTCTTATGCATTCACTAGAGTAGCACTTTTAATGTTCCTCAAGAACTTTTCCTTTGCGTTCACACCTTGGCTAATGGCTTGGCACAAGAAGCCTAGCTTTCAGGCTGTCTGGGCGTTTGAACATGCTTTCCTCACTAGGCATAATCATGTCTAGCTTTTGATTTAAAGTGAGAGACGTGTGACTCGTCCTTTCACTTGAACACCTAGAGGCCATTGTAGGGTTATTAACTGGCCTAATTTCAATATCCCTGTGTCTCAGGGGATAGGGAGGCCCAAGAAGAGGGAGAGGCTGGGGACTGGGATTGGGGCGTGATCCCGGCTCACTGCAATCTCTGCCTCCTGGGTTCAAGCGATTTTCCTGCCTCAGCCTCTGAGTAGCTGAGATTACAGGCACATGCCACCACACCCAGCTAATTTTTGCATTTTTAGTAGAGACAGGGTTTCATCATGTTGGTCAGGCTGGTCTCAAACTCCTGATCTCGTGATCCACCTGCCTCAGTCTCCTAAAGTGCTGGGATTACAGGTGTGAGCCACTGTGCCCAGCCACCTCTTTTTCTTCATAAATTACCCAATCTTAGGTATATCTTTATTAGCAGTGTGAGAACAGACTAATACATCTCCAATTTGTAAAAAACATAATAAAGCAAAGTGCAGTAAAACCAGGTATGCCTGTAGTATTTCTACTTTCTACATTTTTTTATTTTTTAATTAAAAAAATCATGTGTACAATTGATTTTCTCTTGAAAAGTTTTCAATATATTTTTACTGAAAGCTTTTGAGAATTATAGAATTTGGCTATATTTTCCTTCTTTTTATAAAAATTAAATTCATCAACTATTATGTCCAAATGAATGAAAACATCGATAGGAGTACAGCAGTTCCTTTAATAGTTTTGTTATTTGTCCAAATAACAGGGACATTGAGTAGAGATGTCTTCGTAATTCTCATGAATACCTAATGATCTGTTTCATGTGAAGGGTGGCAGAAATAGTCTGTGACTACATAATAAAATACTGTGAGCACTTTCCATAATCATTATAGTACAATACCAAGATCAGCTGATGTTTAAAATTTTGACAGAAATCTTTTAGTTCTTTTACTTCTGGTGAATTTTGGGGGCAGAAGGCAGGAGTTAAGGCGGCATATGATACTGTATGAGTTCAGATGACTCTGGCTTCGAGAAGCAGAATATTCAACAAAAAACAGTTTTTAAAATGACATTTATTGTCTGGGTGCAGTGGTTCATGCTTGTAATCCCAATACTCTGGGAAGCTGAGGTGGGAGGTTTGCTTGAGGCCAGGAGTTTAAGACCAGCCTGGGCAATGCAGAGCAGCCCCATCTTTAAAAAAATAGGCCAGGCACAGTGGCTCACACCTGTAATCCCAGCACTTTGGGAGGCCGAGGCGGGCAGATCACAAGGTCAAGAGATCGAGACCATCCTGGCCAACATGGTGAAACCCCGTCTCTACTAAAAATACAAAAATTAGCTGGGCGTGGTGGTGCACGCCTATAGCCCCAGTTACTTGGGAGGCTGAGGCAGGAGAATTGCTTGAACCTAGGAGGCAGAGGTTGCAGTGAGCCGAGATCATGCCATTGCACTCCAGCCTGGTGACAGAGAGAGACTCCATCTCAAAATAAATAAATAAATAAATATGGCCGGGCGCCGTGGCTCACGCCTGTAATCCCAGCACTTTGGGAGGCCGAGGCGGGCGGATCACGAGGTCAGGAGATCGAGACCACCCTGGCTAACACGGTGAAACCCCGTCTCTACTAAAAAAAATACAAAAAATTAGCCGGGCGCCGTGGCGGGTGCCTGTAGTCCCAGCTACTTGGGGGGCTGAGGCAGGAGGATGGCGTGAACCTGGGAGGCGGAGCTTGCAGTGAGCCGAGATTGCGCCACTGCACTCTGGCCTGGGAGAAAGAGCAAGACTCCGTCTCAAAAAAAATAAATAAATAAATAAATAAATATGTAAAAATACAAAAATTAGTCAGGCACAGTGGCTCATGCCTGTAGTACCAATCACTTAGGAGGCTGAGGCAGGAGGGTTGCTTGAGCCCAGGAGTTCGATGCTGCAGTGAGCTATGATCATGCCAGTGCACTCCAGCCTGGGCGATAGAGCAAGACCCTGTCTCAAAAAAAAAAAAAAAAAAAGACATTTATTATGTCACATTAAAAGAACTAAAGAGGCAGGGCAAATCCAAGGTGAGTTCAGGACTCTGAATGTCATTGAGGACCTGAGTTTTCCCCATCATTCACTGTGTCATTCTCAGCATATTGGTTTCATCCTTAGATTGTCCACTCATAGTCACAGATGGCAGCCACAGTTTCAAGTATCACATGAACACACAACAGCATCTGGCCAAAGAATAGGGGCATGTTCCCTAAATGCCACTTTTTATTAAGAAGGAAATCCTTTCTCAGAAGGCTCACAGCAGACCCCTCCACAAATCTCACCGACGGGAACTGAGTCACACATCCATATCTTATCTGTAAAGGAAGCTGGGAAAGTGTTAGAGAGGCATTTTGGGCTTCTGGAATGGAAAGGAGGCACTATCAGCACAAAGGAAAGCATGGGAAGGGATAAATGTGGGAAAGCCTAACTAGCAACATCTGCCATGAGTATCACCTGAAATTACCCATTTTGGACTAAAGTGGCTTAAACAATAAAACCGTCTGTTATTTCACTTAACAAAATGTCCAGAGGAAACAGTTCCATGGCTGCTTTTTGTTTTTTTGGTTTTTTTGGGGGGGGGTTGTTTGTTTATTTGCTTATTTGTTTTGAGAAGGGGTTTATTCCCATCTCCCAGGCTGGAATGCAGTGGCACGGTCTCGGCTCAATGCAACCTTCGCCTGCCAGGCTCAAGCAACTCTCCTGCCTCAGCCTCCAAAGTAGCTGGGACTGCAGGTGTGCACCACCATGCCCAGCTGATTTTTGTATTTTTTGTAGAGATGAGGTTTTGCCATGTTGGCCAGGCTGGTCTTGAGCTCCTGACCTCAGGTGATCAGCTCGCTTCAGCCTCCTAAAGTGCTGCAATTACAGGTGTGAGCCACCGTGCCCAGCCCCAGGGCTGCTTTAAAGGCTCAATGGTGTCATCAGAGACCCAGCTCCTCCTGTCTCTTTGCTCACTCTACCATTCTCAGTCTCTGTGTTGTCCCTCTCTTCATGGTGATAAGATGGCTGCCACTGCTCCAAACGTTATCTTACACAACACGTCTAAAGCCACAAGAGAAAAGCAGTTTCTCCCACATCAGTATGGGTTTATTGAACAGCTACATCTTTCCAAGATGCACTCAACTCATTTCCCCTAAACCAATCACTGGCAAATGAAATTACCCTGATAAATCTATCTCAATCATAGATCATCTACTAGGGTTTGGGGAGGGTATTCTAGCTACTGGGGACACAGTAACATTTGACCTTTGGTTCAAAGTACTATATATGCCACATTTTGAAGGACAAGGCCCCACTCCAATAGAATATCATCCTCAAGCTGGCTCCTTTGCTGGGTTTTTAACAAGACTCTAAGTGTTCCATCGGATGGCACTTCTCAGTGATGAGGCACTTGGTAGGACCCGTAGGTCCACTGTCACATGCTCATTGCTGCTCCTCTGCCATAAAGTGGGCCCTCACTCCCAGAACGATGCTGTGCAGGATTCTATGATGGCAAATCAGACATTTTGTGAGCCCTCGGATTGTGGTACTGGCAAGGGTCAGTGGGCAGGAAAAGCAAACTCACACCGAGGTTACAAATCTATCCCAGAAAGGACAAATCACTGGCTTAGGCACTGGTAGAGGCACTGAGGTGTCACAGGTGTCATCAGCACATCCTAGACATGGGAATGCTAAGGGGATGTGTGCAGGGCACCCAAAACCTCTGCTACAAGTGGACAATCAACAGTGGCTGCTAGGCTGGGTGTGGTGGCTCATGCCTGTAATGCCAGCACTTTGGGAGACCGAGGCAGGTATAACATTTGAGATCAGGAGTTCGAGACCAGCCTGGCCAACATGGTGAAACCCTGTCTCTACTAAAAATACAAAAATTAGCCGGGCGTGGTAGTGCATGCCTGTAATCCCAGCTACTTGGGAGGCTGAGGCAGGAGAATTGCTTGAACCTAGGAGGCGGAGGTTGCGGTGAGCCAAGATCAAGCCATTGCACTCCAGCCTGCCCAACAGAGCAAGACTCTGTCTCAAAAAATAATAAAAAATAAAAATGAAAAACAGTGGCTGCTGTTTCTCCTTATGTTAAAAAACTGGAATATATGTATATTATATATATATATACACACACATATTGTGTATATAGATATATTTTTTTGAGATGGAATTTTGCTCTTGTTGCCCAGGCTGGAGGGCAATGGCACGATCTTGGCTCACCGCAACCTCCGCCTCCTGGGTTCAAGCAATTCTCCTGCCTCAGCCTCCCGAGTAGCTGGGATTACAGGCATGTGCCACCAGGCCCGGCTAATTTTGTATCTTTAGTAGAGACAGGGTTTCACCATGTTGGTCAGGCTGGTCTCGAACTCCAGACCTCAGGTGATCTGCCTGCCTCGGCCTCCCAAAGTGCTGGGATTAGAGACATGAGCCACTGCGCCCAGCCAGGAATATATTTCAAGGAATTTTCCAGTGACTGAATTTCAAAGAAAGAATCAGGAGAAGAATTCTAAGAGTTTCTGTGGCCAAACATCACTCCGTCTTTCTAGGAAGTCCTTCTTTTCAACACAGGCTCTCAGCTTCAGGAGAGAGGCTCATGGCTGATCATGGGGAGAAACATCACAATGGGATGTCTCCTACATCCCCTCCAAGATTTATAAAGATCTCTAGGAACTGAGATTCTTCTGCCGCCTTCAATGACACCAGATTTTGTCAACACTATCAATAAGCAATTTCTTCAACCTAAGGTCATTTGATTCTGTTCTACTTTAATGATTAAAAACTGACTAGCCTTCTTTAATAACACTTCACATGCATGAAATACTTTGTCTTCTTTTTATTTTCCAAGCTAGACAAAACTTTTTTTTCTAACTTTTATTTTAGATTCACGTTCAGGTTTGTTACAAGGGTATATTGTGTAATGCTGAGGTTTGGGGTATAATTGCACCTGTCACCCAGGTAATGAGCACAGTATCCAACAGGTAGTTTTTCAACCCTTGTCCTCTCCCTCACACCTCCTATAATCCTCAGTGTCTGTTGTTCTCTTCTTTATGTCCATTTTTAGTTCTTTGAGAAATCTCCAAACTGCTTTCCACAGTGGCTGAACTAATTTACATTCCCACCAACAGCATGAAAGCTTTCCCTTTTCTCTGCAGCCCTGCCAGCATCTGTTATTTTTTGACTTTTTAATAGTCATTCTGACTGATATGAGATGGTATTTCATTGTGGTTTTGATTTGCATTTCTCTAATGATTGGTGATGATGAACATTTTTTCATACGCTTTTTGGCCACTTGTGTGCCTTTTCTTGAGAAGTGTCTGTTCACAGACTTTGCCCACTTTCTAATGGGATTATTTGTCTTTTGCTTGTAATATTTTTTAAGTTCTTTACAGACTCGGAATATTAGACCTTTTTGGATGTATGGTTTGCAAGTACTCCCGTTCTGTAGGTTGTCTGTTTACTCTGTTGATAGTTTCTTTTACTGTGCAGATGCTTTTTTGTTTAATTAGATCCCACTTGTTAATTTTTGTTTTTGTTGCAATTGATTAGAGGACTTAGCCATAAATCATTTGTCAAGACTGATGTCCAAAATGGTATTTCGTAGATTTTCTTCTAGGATTTTTATAGCTTGAGGTCTTACATTTAAGTTGTTAATTTATCTTGATTAATTTTTGTCTATGGTGATAAGTAGGGGTCCAGTTTCATTTTTCTGCATATAGGTGGCCAGTTATCCCAGCACCATTTAGTGACTAGGGAGTCCTTTCCCCATTGCCTATTTTTGCCAACTTTGTCAAAGATCAGATGATTATAGATGTGTGGCTTTATGTTTGGGTTCTCTATGCTGTTCCATTGGTCTATGTGTCTTTTTTTTGTACCAGTATCATGATGGTTTCATTACTGTAGCCTTGTAGTGTAGTTTGAAGTTGGATAAAGTGATGCTTTCAGCCTTGTTGGTTTTGTTTAGGATTCTTTTAATTATTTGGGCTCTTTTTTGGTTCCATGTGAATTTTAGACTAGTTTTTTATAGTTCTGTGAAAAATGACATTGGTAGTTTGATAGTAATAGCACTGAATCTGTAGATTGCTTTGGGCAGTACGGCCATTTTAACAATATTGATTCTTCCAACCCATGAGCACAGAATGTTTTTCCATTTGTTTGTAGAAAAATCTTTCTAAAAAAAAAATTCTTTGCCAAATGACCTATTTTCTATCCCTTTGATTATTTTTAGTGCACTTTTCCCCTTTTCATCATTTGGAGAATAAAATAGAATACCCAGATTTTAACCAAGGACCTGACAATTGTAAAATATATTAAAAGGGTCTATTCCTAGCCCTTATACATCAGAATTTCATTAAAATATCCTAAAAATGCATTCTTTTTAAAGTAACAATGCATACTTTCTTATTCCTGTTTCATTTTCATTGATAATAATTCCCAGTTAAGGAAGTGGACATTTATGAGCTACACACTCTTATGTGTGTAGAAGTCTCTTTGAATCTATTGTTGGACTTGTTTGTTTGCCATTCTATGGATGAGACTCTGCATATAAAATCTTTTATGTTATACTTACTAAAGCTTCCCTGCAATTTATCCATTTATTTGGGCCTTTCTATTTTATAAGTATATATGTAAAGAACACTGAATTCAGGCAGTTTCTGAAATAATATTTTCTCTCCAAAATAGCTGTTTCTCTATTATTTCTTAAGATCTTTTATAATATAGACTTTATATATTTGATTAAAAAGAGAAAACCAAGATCATTAGAATTAAGTTTGGTTGTATGTAACTAAGAATGCAAAATAATAGTAGCTAAAATATATAAGGATTTTTATTTTACATAAAAGGAATCTGGAACTTGGTAATCTAGGGCCAGTATGGAAACTCCATGAAATCATCAGGCACCCAACCCAAGATGCTTCTCTCTTTTTGTTCTTCCAGTCTCCATGTGTGACTTACTAGCGTCTGATGTCTATATCCAAAGTTATAAAATGGCTGCTGGAGCTTTAGCCATCACACCTGTGTTCCAGGCATCAGAAAGAAAGAAGAGGACAATGCAAAAGGGATGCAATTACTAGTAATTCCTTTAAAGAGTTTTTTTTTTTTTTTCAACACAACACCTCATCTTACATCACATTGATTAGAATATCACCACAAACTAAGGAAGCCGGAACATGCAATCTCTTAGAAGCACACAATGGCATCTGAAATAAAATCAGGGTTCTGTTACTAACCATGAAGGGGAGAAGAGTTACTGGGTAAGCAACCAACAGTCTCTGCCCTCTTGATCAAGGTAGGGTAGCTGAAGAAAGGCACAATATGTTGGGTGCTGAAAATACTACTTCCTGGAACCTGAAGATAGTTCAAGTTCTTCTTTAGGGCCAGTAAAAGTCCTCTTCTTTGTTTCTCCCTTTGATTTAGAAGTTTGTGACAATACAGAGCAGTTGTTTTTTTTTTTTTTTTACATTTTTCTAATAAAGAGCCTTTATATAATTGTGAAATACATAAATAGTTCCTAAGTGTTCTCCAAAAGCATTCATATTAATTTCTTTTGAAGTTCCTTAGTGAACTTACTTCTCTTTTCTCTAGAACTGCTGTGGCTTCTCTATATCAATGAAAATATTTGGAAGTCAAGCCTGGATTTAATGCTCTAATTAATCAATTCAACAAAATGTAAGTGCCACCAGACAACAAGAATGCTAGACACTGCAGATATAGCACTTAGGGAAACCGAAGAGGTCCTGACCCTTAAAGATTTTGTATTCTAAGATAAAACCATTATGATAAATAAATAAAAATAGTAAACATTATTATTTATTTATTTTTTTTTTTTTGAGATGGAGTCTCGCACTGTCGTGGAGGCTGGAGTGCAGTGGCCTGATCTCGGCTCACTGCAAGCTCTGCCTCCCAGGTTCATGCCATTCTCCTGCCTCAGCCTCCCGAGTAGCTGGGACTGCAAACACCCGCCACCACGCCCAGCTAATTTTTGTATTTTTAGTAAAGATGGGGTTTCACTGTGTTAGCCAGGATGGTCTCGATCTCCCGACCTTGTGATCCACCCACCTCGGCCTCCCAAAGTGCTGGGATTGCAGGCGTGAGCCACCACACCCGGCAAACAATATTATTTAAAAGACAAATACTGAATCAAAGTGCTCTTCAGACATTTAAACAGGATGACTCAGGAAAAAGGAATAGAGACAATTTTGGGTAGGGAGGTCAGTGAAGACAAATCGGAGAGGTGACATTTAAGCTCCAATGAGGAAGTGGCTGATATTTACAGTGCGAACAAGATTCCTCCAGCTTTCGAGAGCCTCTCCCAGAGATTAGGAACATATTCTTGTATCCTGTGGACTGGGCCTCACATTTTTAGGAATCCTGCCCTATTTGCAGAATCCATAAATGTAACAAGGAATACAGTCTCATCATCTACAGGTCCATTAGGCACTGAACTCAAATATCAAGTGGTCTGTGAGGCTCCCATGCAAAATTACGTGTCCCATTCTCTCTGTTTTGTTTATGCTATTGGTTAGGTATCATGTTCTCAGTTATTAGCTATGTTATCAGTTATCTATTGTTTAGGTAACATGTTATCAGTTAGGTCTCCTTAGGTTACAAGGAACAGAAAATGTAAATTAGACTTGCTTAAGCCAATGGAATTTATTGGCTTACAAAATTAAACAGCTCTGGAGTATATCTGCCTTCAGGGAAAACTTGAGACCAGGCTCAAAAATATCAGAAAGAGAGAACGGGCACAGTGGCTCACGCCTGTAATCCCAGCACTTTGGGAGGCCAAGGTGGACGGATCACTTGAGGTCAGGAGTTCGAGACCAGCCATAGCTAACATGGTGAAACCCTGTTTCTAATAAGAATATAAAAAATCAGCCAGGCGTGGTGGCACATGCCTGTAATCCCAGCTACTCGGGAGGCTGAGGCAGGAGAATCACTTGAACCCAGGAGGCAGAGGTTGCAGTGAGCCAAGATCCTGCCATTGTACTACAGCTTGGGCAACAAGAGCAAAACTCCGTCTCAAAAAAAAAAATCAGAAAGAACAGTTTTGTCTGTCTGTTCCACAGGTCGGTTTCCTTGGTGTTGGTGTTGGTGTTTGCTCCAGCCTGAGGTCCCCATGGCAGCAAGATGGCTAGAAGCCCCTTCAGACTTCTATCGCACTGGAAATTCAGAGTCTCTTCCCAAAAATCTTACTTCTCTTGAGAGATTATGTGTCCCTCCTCACTCAATCTTTCTTTTCTCTCCTCTTTGAGATGGAGTCTCACTTTGTCACCAGGCTAGAGTGCAGTGGCACGATCTCAGCTCGCTGCAACCTCCCCTTTCCAGGTTCAAGCGATTCCCCTGCCTCAGTCTCCCAAATAGCTGGGACTACAGGCACACACCACCATGCCCAGCTAGTTTTTTTTGTTTTAGTAGAGGCGGGGTTTCACCATGTTGGCCAAGATGGTCTCGATCTCCTGACCTCGTGATCCACCTGCCTTGGCCTCCCAAAGTGCTGGGATTAGAGGCATAAGCCACCACGCCCGGCCCTCACTCAATCTTTCTGTCTGTCCCAGCCTAATTCACTTGCTCCACCACAGGATTCTAGGGAGGGTGGAGTTCAGCCATCCACACCCCAAAACAGAGAGGGAATGTGGCTGGGGAGACAGGTGTGAATTCGCCACAGGAAAAATACAGTTATCAGTAGAAAGGTGAAGTGGAACAAAATAGCAGATGGCACCATCCTGAGCTTAGTACTTCTTGTGCTGTATTACTATCAGTTGTATTTATTTCCTTCTGTAACACAGTGATAAGCTGTTTGAGAACAAGGAGCGCATCACTTTCATTTCTTTATCCCTAAGATCCATCCAATGTGGTGATTGGTACAATGTCTCCCTCAATACACAGTTGTCGAATTCAACTATGAAAACCGTGCGTACATGCACACTTTCAGAGGGGTACATATACCAATGTTGGCTAAACATTTAAATATCTCACAAGACATCAAACTGTTTCTTAAAAGTTTAACTGAAAAACTGTCCTCATGCTACATATACTTCAGTGATTTCTTCTGTGTTATTTCCAGTTTGTTATTCTTTCTACAACGAGTTTATTCCTATATGTTTTTTCTTATTAATATTTCAGAGGGATAGTTTTTTGTTTGTTTGTTTGTTTGTTTTGATACAGGGTCTCACTCTAACACCCAAGCTAGAGTATAGTGGCACCATCTCGGCTCACTGCAACCTCTGCCTCCCGGGTTCAAGCAATTCTCCTTGTGCCTCAGCCTCCCAAGTAGCTGGGATTACAGGCATGTACCACCATGGGCAGCTAATTTTTGCATTTTTAGTAGAGATGGGGTTTTGCCGTGTTGGCCAGGCTGGTCTCAAAACTCCTGGCCTCAAGTGATCCGCCCGCCTCAACCTCCCAAAGTGGTGGGATTACAGGTGTGAGCCACCATGCCTAGCCCTTAATCACATATTTCATTCCACGTTTAATCTTCATAAATCTTCTAGCTCCTTGGTAGTCAAAGTGTGCTGCATGGAACAGCAGCATTAGCATCATCTAGAAGCATATTAAAACTGCAGAATCTCAGGCCCCACCCAGGCCTATGCAACCCAGATCTGCATTTTCACAAGATTTTCAGGTTGATTTATAGACACAAGAAAGTTTGAGACTCGCTAGCCAACTGCTGTAGACCTGCACCATTCATTGGAGATGGAATAGAAGATAAGTATGTAATTTAAAATGTTCTGATAGCACATTAAAAAGTAAAAAGGGTTGGGCGTGATGCTGTAATCTGAGCACTTTGGGAGGCTAAAGTGGGTGGATTGCTTGAGCCCAGGAGTTCAAGACCAGCCTGGGCAACATAGAGAGACCCCCGCCTCTAAAAAAAAAAAAAAAAAAAAAAAAAAACAACAAAGAAAGAAAAGAAAATAACTGATATTAATTTTAGTAATATATTTGGTGTAACTCAAGATGTCCAAAATTTTATCATTTCAACTTGTAATCAATATAAAAACTTATTAGTGAGGTTTTTGGGGGTAGTCCTTTAAATCTCATGTTTATTTTATATTTACAACACATCTCAGTTTGGACTAGCCACCTTTCAAGTGCCCAATCACCACATATGGCTAGGGGCTACTGTATTGATCAGCTCAGTTCTGGACTATAAGACGCATGAAAACAAGAAAGTATGTCTGTTTCACCCACCACTGTATCCCAGAACCTAGCACCGTGCCTGATGTGTAACGGGCACTCAGTGTGTGTTTGTTGAATTAGTACATTTGAGGGGAAGGATGCTTAAAATATTTGTCAGCAAAGGTGCCGACAAAACAGATAAGTCATTTTCATTTTTCTCTTTTGCTTTTTCAGATCTTGCCTATCGAAAAGCTTTATTAGCCAGGTGCGGTGGCTCACACCTGTAATCCTAGCACTTTGGGAGGCCGAGGCAGGCAGATTACTTGAGGTCAGGAGTTCGAGACCAGCCTGGCCAACATGGTGAAACCCTGTCTCTACTAAAAATATGAAAATTACCTGGGTTTGGTGGTGTGTGCCTGTAATCCCAGCTACATGGGAGGCTGAGGCAGGAGAATCACTTGAACCTGGGAGGCGGAGGTTGCAATGGGCTGAGATGGCGCCACTGCACTCCAGCCTGGGTGACAGAGCGAGACACCATCTCAAAAGAAAAGAAAAGCTTTTTATTATTTATATTTTTCTTACCATTATAAGGACTGTTTCCAGACTAGAAATTTTTAATGAAGCAAGACCATGCCATCACAACCAATGTTTAAAAAATAAACTCCTTGTAAAGGTTATTAGTATGCATCTTGCTAGTAATTTATTCTTGTTTTTATTGAATCTCTAATGATCTTGGGGAACATTTCTAGAACCCATGCACAAATATGAAAACATTTTATATGTTGTATATTTTATCTGTTTTATATATTTTCTATGTAATCTTTAAACCACAACAATCTTGTATTCATTATGTCATCATACTTTGCTTAAGAGCATATTTCCCAAACTTGCATAAATTGTGGAATTATCAAAGGATTAACTAAAAGTCTAACAAGAGTACCTATTTACCTCACCTAGGTACAAAACAGCTTTACTTAAAATTTGGGAAACCCTGTGACTTTACTGCTTTGTTACTTAAAATGTGTTTCATGGACCAGGAGCAGTAGCAGCCACGCTTAGGAGTTGCTAGAAAGGCAGAGTCTCAAGCCCAGATCTGCGGAGCTATGCCCAGATCTACTGAATCCGAATCTGCATTTTCACAAGAGTTTAGCCAAATGACTCATGCGCACATTAAGGTTTGAGAAGCACTGACTCAACGTTATTGTCAGTTCCTTTTACCACCAAATGTGGATATATTTGCCACTTACTTTAGAGCCAGGCACAGAGAGAAGAAAACGACAGGCCCGGAGAACAGATACAGGAGCTCTGATTTCTAGTGCCTTGGCATGCTGAACAGGGACCTCATGGAGCTTTCTGCACATAGATGGAGGAAAGGCTGGGGGAAGAGCGGTGGGAAGACAGACCTGATGTTTATACCGGTTGTTTGCTACTCATCCAAAAAGCAGGAGCTCCTGCCAGCCCCTGAGCATCTGGGCTAAGAAGAAAAAAAAAAAAAAAAAAAAAAATATATATATATATATATATATAGCTGTTTTGCTGTTTTAAAGAACCAAGTTTAGAGGCCATGGCAGGTAGATCACTTGAGGTAAGGAGTTCGAGACCAGCCTGGCCAACATGGTGAAACCCCATCTCTATTGAAAATACAAAAATTAGCCGGGCATGGTGGTGCATGCCTGTAATCCCAGCTACTAGGGAGGCTGAGGCAGGAGAATGGCTTGAGCCCGGAAGGCAGAGGTTACACTGAGCCGAGATCACACCACTGCACTCCAGCCTGGGCGACAGAGTGAGACTCCGTCTCAAAATAAAATAAAGAACCAGGTTTATTCCAAAGTGTCACCTAACCTTAAAGACAATGTTCCCTACTCCCACCCTCTCATTGAACTAAACTGAGTGATGACAATGAGTATGCAACAAAGTCACATGCTTCCCAGCCTCATTTTATATGAGTGGGATTAATACAAGAAAATCAAAGTAATTCATTACACATTCATTTTAACTACAAAATCGCAAATTCTCATCTATCCACTTCTGAATCAGCTACTTTTAGCAAGTACAAAAAGAAAACCACCAAATTAACAATTAGTGAGAATTTTTTGGTTTTGGTGAGATACCTCATCGTAGCCCTCCCTATTACCACTATTAAGGCAACTCTAAAAATTAACAATTTCTGTCAGGCCGGGTGCGGTGGCTCACGCTTGTAATCTCAGCACTTTGGGAGGCCCAGGCGGGCGGATCACGAGGTCAGGAGATTGAGACCACGGTGAAACCCCGTCTCTACTAAAAATACAAAAAAATTAGCCGGGCTTGGTGGGGGGCGCCTGTAGTCCCAGCTACTCGGAGAGGCTGAGGCAGGAGAATGGCGTGAACCCGGGAGGCGGAGCTTGCAGTGAGCCGAGATCGCCACTACACTCCAGCCTGGGCGACAGAGAGAGACTCCGTCTCAAAAAAAAAAAAATAATTTCCGTCAATACGTTAGGACACATTTATCAGGAGTAGTGATGTGACAAACACACTCTCCTAGGGAATACATAAAATTTCAAAACTCTAATCTATATAATCACAACAAAATTCTAGCTATTCAATCATTTATAAAAGATTATCTCCAGCATGGACCTCTGGTTGTATTGTCTGCCCAGCAACCCCCTCCTACTTTTTATATTAAAAGCTATCTCTTACCTTTGGAAAATAGCCCAATTCTGTGTGTTTCTGGTGGAACTGCAGGACATCAAACCTCATCCACATTAGCCACAGAAGTGGGTACAGAAACCAACCCACCAATCAAAACGTCCCCTCTCCCTTTACCATAGGTATTGGTTAAAGGGTGGTCAGATGGTCTAGGGAAGACCAATTAGAGTTCATCCCTGGCATTTTACATCTGTATCCTGAGAGACTGATTTGGAATATCCAAGCTTCAAGTTTACTGAATTCATATCTCTCTCAGAAGCCATCTGGCCAATAAGCAGAGAGTGGAGCCCAGCAAAGAGATGGGTATGTGGATCCCTGAATCTAGTAGTTCTTGAGGTCAACACCTACTCGTATTCTTTCCCGTAACATGATTCAGTATACTCTGTGGAAAGGTATGTGTGTGCTTGCATTTACTTAAGCTAGTTTGAGGTCATTCATAACTCAAATTTCCTGAGATACACAAACAGGAAAATGAAAGAATGTTAAAAGGAAATTCATTGACACTTAGAAAGGTAGCTTGTTATTATTGTGAAATTGGGGTTAATGTCTTTACTGAACAAACATTTAGCAAGACATTATGCTAGTTCCTGTATGTGTTTTGCAGATATTCTATCATCCTGTCTCTGTAAAGCAGGAATCATATTTCTAGAGCTTCCTTTTCTTCCTACACTAGGTCATGCAAGCTCAGGTTTCTGAGTGAATACAGCGAAAGAGAAACATAAAGCAGTGTTTTCTTTCAGACAGATCATCTGACTGAATTTCTCTCTCCTTTTCTGCCTTGGCTGACTTGGTGGGTAGTATAAAATTGCCATAGACTATTCTCAAAATCAAAATGCTAAGATGGGAAAATAGTACTCATTTATTGTCTTTTTGCTTTATCTCCTGGAATTAGTAGAAGTACTCATTTATTGAATCAGCGTTATATATATAATTTTTTTTTAATCTGACAACTACCCCAGCAGGCATTTCCCTGTTTTACAGAAGAAAACACTGAGACCTGTGAGGTACCTTCTCGAGATCTTGAAATTAGTGAGTGGTATAACCTGGATATACACCCAGGCCTGTCTAACTTTCTATAGTCCATCATTTTCTCCCTGGCACTACATTACTTTCCAGAAAAAAGGGCAGTATGGTCAGTCATCCTGGTGAGAGAGATATATATATATATTTTTACTTTATATATATATATATATTTTTTTTTTTTTCCTAAGGCAAAGTCTTGCACCCAGCCATCCAGTGGTATATTTTATATCACACCAAAGCCCATATACTCCAGTCTCTTGGAAGTGTATTCAACATTCTGTGAACCTCGGCGTAAAACAGTTGGCATGTTAGATAAGTAATCATGAGATTGAGCCTAAATTAGGGCCAGGCACGGTGGCTTCTTCCTGTAATTCCAGCACTTTGGGAGGCCAAGGCGGGTGGATCACTTGAGGTCAGGAGCTCAAGACGAGCCTGGCCAACATGGTGAAACCTTGTCTCTACAAAAATACAAAAATTAGCCAGGCATGGTGGCGCACCTGTAATCCCAGCTACTCGGAAGGCTGAGGCAGGAGGATTGCTTGAACCTGGGAGGTGGAGGTTGTGGTGAGCCGAGATGGTGCCATTGCACTCCAGCCTGGGTGACAGAGTGAAATTCCATCACAAAAAAAAAAAAAAAAAAAAAACAGAGGAGGAAGAGGAAGTTAAGAAGGAAGTGGAGCACAAGGAAGAGGAAATTTCTGACAGATTAAAAAAAAAGAGAACTCAAGAACAATTCTTCAAAGATTCAGTTTATGAAATTACCACATAGGAAGGAAAAACGTATTTACCTTGATTTATCTGAAAAAAAGGAACAATAAGCATTGTGGTAAAAAAAAGGAGGAAAGAAAGAAAAAAAAACCCTGAATTTTAATAGCAAGTAAGAATACAAACAATTAGAGCTCCATTACTGCCACTAACACAGCCATCCTCCCAGGCTCAAGATTTGACAAACAGGTCTGGAAAAATTGGAAAGTCAGTGAGCTTTGCTTTTGACATGGCCCCGCTGAGTGCCTCCACCCATCCACCCATAGGAATGTTCAACACACCACCTGGCCCAGCCCAGCCTTCCCTATTTAGGCTTGGGTACAACCATTCCTAAACCCTTCCCGCCCTTCAAAACTTGCCCATCCTGTACGTCATTACCAAATGGCATATTCTCTGTTTTTCACAGCTTAATCTTTTAATCTTATGACACGGACTTGAAAAAGTTTCTAAAATATATTGCTGCATTACATATATAAAATAAAAGTCCATATTAGGTTGGTGCAAACTGCAATTACTTTTGCACCAACATAACAGAAAAAAGACTAGAAAAGTATGCCATATAACAAATACCTAATGCATGCGAGGCTTAAAATCTAGTTAAGGAGTTGATAGGTGCAACAAACCACCGTGGCACATGTATACCTATGTAACAAACCTGCACATTCTGCGCATGTATCCCAGAACTTAAAGTAAAATATAAAAGAGAAAGAGAGAGAGAGAGAGAAAGAAAGAGAGAAAGAGAGAAAGAGAGGAAGAGAGAAAGGGAGGAAGGGAGGAAGGAAAGAAGGAAAGAAAGGAAAGAAAGAAAGAAAGAAAAGAAAGAAAAAGAAAGAAAGATTACTTTTTGTTCCATGTATTTCTGTCTTTTTTAATCTTTTAAATTAAGCTCATGTTCATATATTACCTATATAATTATTTTGAATGAGTGAAAGAAAATGTGAGAAAAATTATATTTAGCTTATCCTCCCCTTCTCAAGAAAGTTTTAAATAGCAGCCTTTTAGAGAGGATTTCTGAATACATAGAAGGGATTTAAAAGAGAGTTCGGTTTCCGGTATCTCTGGGGTTGTATGATGGAGTAAGACAGGAAGTGATTTTTGTGGCTGGGACATTTTAGTTCAACTTTACTCTTGCTGTATATGTGGGCAGAACATACATAATCACAGTCACTGTCACCTGCACAGCCACCATGTGACATAAACCTCGACATTCCTATATGCTCCTACACTGAGTTACAAGGTTTTATTTTTTTATTTATTTTTATTTTTTTTTTTTTGAGACGGAGTCTTGCTCTGTCGCCCAGGCTGGAGTGCAGTGGCGCAGTCTCGGCTCACTGCAAGCTCCGCCTCCCGGGTTCACGCCATTCTCCTGCCTCAGCCTCTCCGAGTAGCTGGGACTACAGGCGCCCGCCACTACGCCCGGCTAATTTTTTTGTATTTTTAGTAGAGACGGGGTTTCACCGTGGTCTCGATCTCCTGACCTCGTGATCCGCCCGCCTCGGCCTCCCAAAGTGCTGGGATTACAAGCGTGAGCCACCGCGCCCGGCCTGAGTTACAAGGTTTTAAAGGATACTAGCTGGATGCAGAGTGACCTCTGGAAGGGAATGGTCAAGCAAAAGTCAGGGGACTTTCTCCTTTATCTATAATGTTTCAAACAAGAATGTATTCATGTTTTGCTTAGTAATTAAAAATGTAAAACAAAATAAATGTGGAAAACCCTTTTTTTTTTTTTTTGAATATGTGAATGGAATGGGGGAGTAGGTATGCTCCATGTAAGTGGGCCGCAGTTAAAGTAGTTTGAGACTACCACTCCCTTCCTGTACTACATGCCCAGAGAGTCACTGGGTGAGATGATTTGGATGGAAGGAAGCACATCCATGTCACATAATCACAGAACATCTGTATTCACATTTGTTCTATAGATGTGTTGGCTATTCTGATTTCTATATTAATAAACACTCTTTAGGTTGCAAGCAGCAGAGATCCAAATTGAATTTCCTTATTCAAAAAGGGGAATTTGTCCTCGAGCAGTGGCTCATCCCTGTAATCCCAACACTTTAGAAGGCCAAGGTGGGTGGATCGCCTGAGGTCAGGAGTTCGAGACCAGCCTGACCAACATGGCAAAACCCTGTCTCTACTAAAAATACAAAACATTAGCTACGCATGATGGTGGGCACCTGTAATCCCAGCTACTTGGGAGCCTGAGCCAGGAGAATTGCTTGAACCTGGGAGGCAGAGGTTGCAGTGAGCTGAGGGCGCACCATTGCACTCCAGCCTGGGTAACAGAGCAAGACTCTGCTTCAAAAAAAAAAAAAGTTTAAAAAAAATGTGGGGAGGGATTTATTTTATCACATAACTAGAAAATCAAAACAAACAGGCTTGGTGCCATGCAAAGTTGGATTAGATACTCAAAACGTTTCCAGCAGCAATGTGTTTTCCTGCCTGTCAAGACCTCTTTCTTTTACGTAGACCTTATTCTCAAGTCTTCTTCCAGATGTAGGCAAAAATGGCAACTAGTCACCGCAGGCTTATAATTCTACCTTATATTTCCACCAAAAACCCCACTGGAAAAAGAAATCCTCTTTCTAGATAGCTCCAGAGAATGTCCCGGTGTTTAGTATCGTTGGTCTGGCTCGTGTTATGTGCCTATCACTGAACCAACTGCTGAGGCAAAGGGAATGGAATGTTATGATTAGACAGACCTAGGACCTGTACTTATCAATGGAGTGAAAGCCTGGAATCAGCCCCACCTGAACCACAGGGATTGGGTTGGTATCTCTAAGGCATACTAAGGTACCACTACTAAAAGAAAGGCGAAGTATCACTGGGAGGCAAAAGCAAGAGATGTCCACTAGCTTCCGGGATGAGTGGTCGCACTGAATAATCCAGGCTCATTGTCATTACTGCCCTTTTGATGTCTCCAGTGTCTGTCTAACAAGCTCTGACTTTCAGGTCTCAATCTATTCGTCTTTTCTCTTCAACCCTGGCATCTTAAGGAGCCCTTAGGACATTACTGTTGTTGCTGGGAGGGGTTGTCTATCAACTCCTTGTGATTTGGACTGAGATGGAATTATTTTATTTTATTTTATTTTGTTTTATTTTGAGATGGAGTTTCGCTCTTGTTGCCCAGGTTGGAGTGCAATGGCGCGATCTTGGCTCACCACAACCTCCACTTCCTGGGTTCAAGCAATTCTCCTGCTTCAGCCTCTCAAGTAGCTGGGATTACAGGCATGCGCCACCAAGCCCGGCTAATTTTTTGTATTTTTAGTAGAGAGGGGGTTTCTCCATGTTGGCCAGGCTGGTCTCGAACTCCCGACCTCAGGTGATCTGCCTGCCTTGGCCTCCCAAAGTGCTGGGATTACAGGTATGAGCCACCGCACCTGGCCAAGATGGAATAATTTTCTAAGCAGGAAGCATTGATTCAACATGTCTTTCATTCCCTCCTGTGTATCAGACATGTGCTTGATGCAGTTCTCATCTATAATAATTAGCCTAGTGAAGGCACCATACAAGAAAATCTATGTGATAAGGAGTAAGTAGCATTCTGCACAGGCTAATAATTGGGAGGGTTACAGAGAACAAGCTTCCAGATCAGCTCAGTTGTCAGAACATACCTCTAAGAAATGATGTTTGAGCTAAGTCCCTGAGGACGCGTCAAAGTTGGGCAGAGAGGTAGAGGACAAGGGAGTGGGTGAACATTCCAAGTAGAGAGAACAATTTGTGTAGAAGCACATAAGCAAGATGGGCAATGGCATATTTTTAGAATTACAGGTCGGCCAGGATGACTACAGCTCAAGTTGTGTGTGGGAAAGTGGCCCGAGAACATGTGATGAAGAACATGAATAAACTTGTCAGCCATGTCAAGCCTGGATGTTTGAAATTTATCTTGTGAAATTTACCTTGAGCATTAGTCACTTTTAGGTAGAAGAAAAGTATGACCAAATGTAATCTTGTTTGTTTGTTTAAGCATTCCTTAGAGAAAAAAATTGCAGAAGACTAAGACTGGAGGTAGGGAGAAAAACACAGTCTCCTGTAGTGGTCTGGGTAAGTTTTGATAAGGAGGAATTAACCAAAGCACAATGAGGATGGAGAAGAGGGACTGAATTAGCAACGTACAGGAGATACTATTGACAGGACAGGAAAAGGAAGTAGGGTACAGGAAAAGAAAAGAGAAGAGGGAAGGAGGGATTCTAGGAGGGGTTCCCAGGTTTCTGGCTTGGGTGACTGGTTGGTTGGTGTTTTTATTCAAACAGAAACTCAGGTTTCAGAAAAAGATGATGACTATGGTTGGGTGCATCCAGTTGGAAATTTGTGATGGATAGATGAATCTAAATTCAGTGGAGCCGCCAGGCTAGAGATGTAGATGTCCTCAAGCCAATGTAGCTGAAGCCATGTTTGCAGACGGGATCAGTCAAAGGAGAACGTACAATATGAAGAGAAGTTGGAAGGACAGAACCCTGGGCATCACCAACATTTAAAAATCCAGTGAACCAATGACTTTCTTCACAGAATTGGAAAAAACTACTTTAAAGTTCATATGGACCCAAAAAAGAGCCCGCATCGCCAAGTCAATCCTAAGCCAAAAGAACAAAGCTGGAGGCATCACGCTACCTGACTTTAAACTATACTACAAGGCTACAGTAACCAAAACAGCATGGTACTGGTACCACAACAGAGACATAGATCAATGGAACAGAACAGAGCCCTCAGAAATGATGCCGCATATCTACAACTATCTGATCTTTGACAAACCTGACAAAAACAAGAAATGGGGAAAGGATTCCCTATTTAATAAATGGTGCTGGGAAAACTGGCTAGCCATATGTAGAAAGCTGAAATTGGATCCCTTCCTTACACCTTATACAAAAATTAATTCAAGATGGATTAAAGACTTAAATGTTAGACCTAAAACCATTAAAATCCTACAAGAAAACCTAGGCAATACCATTCAGGACATAGGCGTGGGCAAGGACTTCATGTCTAAAACACCAAAAGCAATGGCAACAAAAGCCAAAATTGACAAATGGGATCTAATTAAACTCAAGAGCTTCTGCACAGCAAAAGAAACTACCATCAGAGTGAACAGGCAACCTACAGAATGGGAGAAAATTTTTGCAACCTACTCATCTGACAAAGGGCTAATATCCAGAATCTACAATGAACTCAAACAAATTTACAAGAAAAAAACAAACAACCCCATCAAAAAGTGGGCAAAGGACATGAACAGACACTTCTCAAAAGAAGACATTTATGCAGCCAAAAAACACATGAAAAAATGCTCATCATCACTGGCCATCAGAGAAATGCAAATCAAAACCACAATGAGATACCATCTCACACCAGTTAGAATGGCCATCATTAAAAAAGCAGGAAACAACAAGTGCTGGAGAGGATGTGGAGAAATAGGAACACTTTTACACTGTTGGTGGGACTGTAAACTAGTTCAACCATTGTGGAAGTCAGTGTGGCGATTCCTCAGGGATCTAGAATTAGAAATACCATTTGACCCAGCCATCCCATTACTGGGTATATACCCAAAGGACTATAAATCATGCTGCTATAAAGACACATGCACACGTATGTTTATTGCGGCACTATTCACAATAGCAAAGAGTTGGAACCAACCCAAATGTCCAACAACAATAGACTGGATTAAGAAAATGTGGCACATATACACCATGGAATACTATGCAGCCATAAAAAATGATGAGTTCGTGTCCTTTGTAGGGACATGGATGAAACTGGAAAACATCATTCTCAGTAAACTATCGCAAGGACAAAAAACCAAACACCACATGTTCTCACTCATAGGTGGGAATTGAACAATGAGAACTCATGGACACAGGAAGGGGAACATCACACTCTGGGGACTGTTCTGGGGTTGGGGGATGGGGGGGAGGGACAGCATTAGGAGATATACCTAATGGTGCAGGAAATCAACATGGCACATGGATACATATGTAATAAACCTGCACATTGTGCACATGTACCCTAAAACCTAAAGTATAATAAAAATAAATAAATAAATAAATAAATAAAAACTGAAAAAAAAAAAAAAATCCAGTGAATAAAGGGAAGTCAGAAAGGAGACAAAAATGAAGGAACCGGACATGGAAGAGTGCAAAGATGATGTCCACCTCATCAGGCAGGACAGATTCTCTTCTTCTTTATTCATTTTATTTTATATTTATTTGTTTATTTATTTGGAGACGGAATCTCACTCTGTTGCCCAGGCTGGAGTGTAATGGTGCATTCTCGTCTCACTGCAGCCTCCATCTCCTGGGTTCAAGCGATTCTCCTGCCTCAGCCTCCCGAGTAGCAGGGATTACAGGTGCATGCCACCACACCGAGCTAATTTTTCTATTTTTAGTAGAGACAGTTTCACAGTGTTGGCCAGGCTGGTCTCGAACTCCTGACCTCAAATGATCCACCCACCTAGGCCCCACAAAGTGCTGGGATTACAGGCATGAGCCATTGCACTCAGCCTTCTTGAAAAAAAAAAAAAGTATAATTATTATTTTTCTAGAAGAGAGTCTTACTCTGTTGCCCAGGCTAAGTACAAAGGCACAATTATAGCTTACTGCAGCCTCAATCTCCAGGGCTCAAGCAATCCTCCTGACTCAGCCTCATGAGCCACTGTGCCTGGCTAATTTTTTTTTTTAAAACAGTGTCTTGCTCTGTTGCCCAAGCTGGAGTGCAATGGCGCTATCATGGCTCACTGAAGCCCCAACCTCTTGGGCTCATGATCCTCCTATCTTAGACTTAGTAGCTGGGACCACAGGCCTGTGCCACCATGCCCAGGTTTTATTTTTTTATTTTTATTTTTTTGTGTGTTACATTGCCCACCTGGTCTTGAACCACTGAGCTCAAGCAGTCCTCCCACCTTGACCTCCCAAAGTGCTAGGATTACAAGCATGAGCCACTGTACCTGGCTAATTTTTTATGTTTTATTTTTTGTAGAGGAAGGGTCTCACTATGTTTCCCAGGCCGGTCTTGAACTCCTGAGCTCAAGCGATTCTGCTGCCTTGGCCTTCCAAGATGCGGGGATTATAGACGTGAGCTACTGTACCTGGCCAGATTCACTTCTTTACAGTCACTTGAAATTCTCTTGAAAAACTGCCTCCAGCCAGGCATGGTAACTCACACCTGTAACTCCAGCACTTTGGGAGGCCGTGGTGGGCAGATCGCTTGAGCCCAGTTCAGGACCATCCTGGCCAACATGGTGAATTGCCAGCTCTACTAAAAATACAAAAATTAACTGGGTGTGGTGACGTGTGTCTGTATTCCAAGCTATTTGGTAGGCTGAGGCAGGAGAATCACTTGAACCTGGGAGGCAGAAGTTGCAGTGAGGCAAGATTGTGCCACTGCACTCCCAGCCTGGGCAACAAAGTGAGACTCTTTTTTTTTTTCTGTCTCAAAAAAAAAAAAGAAAAGAAAAGAAAAGCTACCTCCTTTGCCTGCTCCAGCTTCTCTCTACTAAAGCTACAGACAGGGAATGGCAATGAGAAAAGGCGTTGTAAAAGTATGCAGAGACTGCAGCCCCCAACAGAATAGCTAAACTTGATACCTTTGCATAACTTTACTTTTTTCAGCTCTCCTATGTTGTTAGCAGGTGATTTTTGCTCGTGCCGGATCCTTGGCTGTCTTTCAGATAACGGAGGTCATAAAATACATGAGGCATTACAGTGGCACTTTCGAGGCAAACCTTATATTTATAAAGAATTACCTGGACTCCTTGAGAAAACTCTGTTTGATTTCCCCTCAGAATCAGGAAATTCTCCTTACGGAGCCCAGAGTATTCTTCCTCCCCACTAACCTGGATCTGCTGCTGTAAAGAAGGAATGGATACACACATACATGTTTGGGCTATCTTGGAAGATCATAGACAGAGAAATCCATGTACTGACCACTTAGTGTTAGGGAAAGGTAGATTCAAGCACAGTCCCGGCTCAGTGAGTAGCTATTTGGCCATGAGCCCTTCACTGAATCTTAGTTTTCTTAGTTGTCATGTGGAGACAATAATCCTTTCCTCGTGACACGTGTGAAGATGAAATGAGATAATCATTGTGGGCAGTTTGGAGAGCCTCTGGTTTCACGTGAAAAGAACAAAATGATTATGTAATCAGTCTTTTGTGTATTTTATTGTGGTGAAATGTATATTTGTCATTTTTTTAAAGTATACAATCATTGGTGTTAATTACATGCAATGTTGTACAACTATTAATATTACAACTATCTGTTTTCAAAACTTTTCCATCACCACAAAAGAAACTCTTTACCCATTAAACAATTAACCCCCATTTACTTCTAACCCCAGCCCCTGGTAACTTCTAATATGCTTTCGGTCTCTTATTAATTTGTCTATTCTATATATTTTATATAAGTGAAAGCATGCATATCTGTTTATTTGTATCTGGTTTATTTCATTTAGCATAATGCTTTCAAGGTTTATCCATGTTGTAGTGTGTATCAAAACGTCATTCCTTTTCCTGTGGCTGAATAATATGCCTTTGCATGCATATACCACATTTTGGTTACTCATTGATTTGTTGATGGGCACTTGGATTATTTCCATCTTTTGGCTGTTGTGAATGATGCTGCAATGAACATTGGCACACGAGTATCTGCATTAGTCTCTGGTTTCGTTTCATTTCTTTCTTTTTGAGACAAGGTCTCACTCTGTCACCGAGGCTGGAGTGCCATGGTGTGATCACAGCTGACTGAGCTCACTGTAGTCCCAACACCCCAGGCTCAAGCGATCCTCCCACCTCATCCTTCTGAGTAGCTGGGACTACAGGCACGCACCCCTACGCCCGGCTAATTTTTGTATTTTTGTAAGAAACAGGGTTTTGTCATTTTGCCCAGGCTGGTCTTGAACTTCTGAGCTCAAGCGATCCTCCTGCCTCAGCCTCCCAAAGTGCTGGGATTACAGGTGTGAGCCACTGCACCCCACCTGGTTTCATTTCTTTGGGGCATATACATAGGAGTAGAAATGCTAGGTAGGTCATATGGTAATTCTATGTTAAACATTTTGAGGAACACCAACCTGTGTTCCACTGCACTGTACCACTTACCTTTCCACTCGCAATGTACGAGGGTTCCAATTTCTCCACATTCTCACCAATGCTTGCTATTTTTCAATGTTTTTATTATAGACATCCTAGTGAAGTGATATCTCATGGTTTAATCAGCTTCTAGTTATCACTGACAAAGCAAGAAAAACGTTCGGATACTCAAATCCAATCAACAGTCTGAAGACCATCTGTATTTAGTTTTGTAATATTTAGGTATGATTTTAAAGTGCCTGCACCACATAAACCAAGCATGATTATCTGGTTTAAAAAATACATTTAAAATAATAAAGCCCTGTGTGCCTATCTGGTTCAAAAGGGGCTGGAAGCTGGTCTCTGGCTGGGTGATTCGTTAAGTCGGACCAATGCTGCTAATTAATATACAATGTCCCCAGATTGATCCACAATGACTTGTCAAGAAAGGCTGAGTGCTGGCCCTAAGGTTGTCATCTTTCTGGTTTATTTCTTCCTCAATACATAAAGATAATTGATTGTTTTGTTTCAGGAGACTTAGCAGCCTTGGTCATTGGGAGTTGATAAGAGAAAATGACAGCAATATTTATAATAGACACTAGTGGACAGAAGATGTGGTCCTGACCTTGAATCTCTTAAGAACTATACAAATTTCAAGGATCAGACTACCCACCATTAGACCATGAGCATTTGCTGGCAAAGAGCCAATGGGTCTTATGTGACACTCTTGAATTTCTAGGCACCTAGAAAGGATCTTATCTATATTAGCACAGTGAATACCAAAAGGTCTCCATAGTAGGTATTATTCATGTTCTTATTTCAGGCTTGAAGAAACAAAGTAACTTAACCAAGTGATCAAACCAAGATTGAGTCTTGTTCATCAACTCCTGAGCTACCTTCGTGGAAGATGACGGTACGGATATGAAATGGAAGGCTGAACAGGGAAGGTGCTGTCAGAGTAGACTTATGTGTTTCCTGGGACTGCTGTAGTCAAGTATCACCAGCTGGGTGGCTTAAACAGTAGAAATGTATTGTCTCAGTTCTGGAGGCTACAAGTTTGAAATCAAAGTGACTGCAGGGTTAGTTCCTTTTGAGGAATATAAGGGAGAATCTGTTTCACATCCTCTCTCCCAGCTTCTAGTACCCTTAGGGGTTTCTTGGCTTGTAGATGGTGACTCTGTGTCCAAATTCCGCTATTTTATAAGGACACCAGTGATACTCGATTAGGTTTCATACTAGTGACTTCATTTTAACCTGATTACCTCTGTAAAAACCGTATCTCCCAAAAAGGTCACATCCTGAAGTACAAGGGATTATGACTCCAACATATCTTTTGTGGAGGGGAGGCAGAACACAGCCCACCCCTAACAGTGACTTTTTATTTTCTTTTTTGAGACACAGTCTTGCTCTGTTGCCCAGGCAGGAGTGCAGTCGTGTGATCTTGGCTCACTGCAACCTCCGCCTCCTGTGTTCAAGCAATTCTCCTGCCTCAGCCTCCCGAGTACCTGAGACTACAGGTAAGGACCACCATGCCTAATTTTTTGTATTTTTTTAGTAGAGACAGGGTTTCACCATGTTGGCCAGGGTGTTCTTGAACTCCTGACCTCAGGTGATCCGCCTGCCTCGGCCTTCCAAAGTGCTGGGATTACAAGTGTGAGCCACCACGCCCGGCCCCAAACTCTGACTTAACATTGAGTTGTTCATACTCTCAGGTGGGCTTGCATCCCTGACTTCACATCAATTCATCAAGTCTGAACGGTCCTAGAATGTACTCTAAATTCAGGGGAAAAAAGAATGTATAAGCTTTTAGCTGGAAGCCTGCTGAGTATTCCCTAAGCTACTTTAAAATTCTGCCACACCCTCTAGGTTATCTGTTATTACAATCTTTTCGAATTCTGAAGAACTCTGAAGTTTTGTTCACAGTGCCTGTGGGCCTGCTTAACTCTTAGCATTGGTTCAAAAGGAATGTCCTCTTTGTTTTCTTTTTTTTTTTTTTTTTTTTTTTGAGGCGGAGTCTCGCTCTGCCGCCCAGGCTGGAGTGCAGTGGCGCGATCTCGGCTCACTGCAAGCTCCGCCTCCCGGGTTCACGCCATTCTCCTGCCTCAGCCTCTCTGAGTAGCTGGGACTACAGGCGCCCGCCACCACGCCCGGCTGATTTTTTTTTTATATTTTTAGTAGAGACATGGTTTCACCGTGGTCTCGATCTCCTGACCTCGTGATCCGCCCGCCTCGGCCTCCCAAAGTGCTGGGATTACAAGCGTGAGCCACCGCGCCCAGCCATCCTCTTTGTTTTCAAATTGCTTCAAGGTTTATTTTTGAAATCAAGTTTCCATTTCCTACAGAATTCACAAAGTTTGGTGCATCTGAAAAAGAATGCTTAGGGCATCGGAAATGTGTTTTAGAACATAGACGTTAATTTACAAATAAAAGGGTTGATGTCTGAACATCAGACATCATTTAAAAAAAGGGTTTTTCTTAAGAAAATAGGACTATCGGCCGAGCCGGTGGCTCACGCCTGTAATCCCAGCACTTTGGGAGGCCAAAGCAGGTGGATCACCTGAGGTCAGGAGTTTGAGACCAGCCTGGCCAACATGTAGAAACCCCATCTCTACTAAAAATACAAAATTAGCAAGGTGTGGTGGCACGTGCCTGTAATCCCAGCTACTTGGGAGGCTGAGGCAGGAGAATAGCTTGAACCCGGGAGGTGAAGGTTGCAGTGAGCCGAGATCATACCATTGCACTCCAGCCTGGAGGCAGAGAGTAGGTTACGGTTGAAAGATAAGTAAAGACTCAAAAAGAGGCTATCCGGTCCCAGATTCTATCCGTTTTCTTCTTTCTTAGCTGCTGGGAATGTTGGAAGCCAACAGCTCTCAGCTGTCAGCCCTCTTTAGGAATTGCCTAGACTGAGTCAACCCCCTATACCCAAGGTCACCATCTCTTTCCAGAGCAGCCTGCATCCAATGACTGGTCTGTCAGGAGCTCATCAAGGCCGAGCATTGGGACAACTCTGAAGAGCCATCCAGCTTCAGGGCTCTCTGTGAAATGGGGCCTTTTGCACCTGTGTGACAGCCCATCTGATATGGTTTGGATCTGTGTTTTTAACATGCTATACAGGGTTGTAGCCTAGCAGCAGTAGGTTACACCATATATCCTGTGCACAGGTGCACAGTAGGCTATAACACTAAGGTCTGTGTAAGTACATGCTATGATGTTTGCACAAGTATAAAATCACCTAATGATGCCTTTCTCAGGGCTTATCCTTATCATTAAATGATGCATGATTCTGTCTCTCTCTCTCTATGTGTGTGTGTATGTGTGTGTGTGTGTATCTCCAAAAACCCTAAAAGGTACCCAATGGCAATAACCCAAACTAAAGAATGAAGAGGAAGAGTGGTCTAGGGAAAACTTAAGGGTTAGGATCTAAAAGAAAAAGCCATGGCCGGACGTGGTGTCTCACGCCTATAATCCCAGCACTTTGGGAGATCGAGGCAGGCGGATCAGCTGAGGTCAGGAGTTCGAGATCAGCCAGGCCAGCATGGCAAAACCTTGTCTCTACTGAAAATACAAAAATTAGTTGGACGTGGTGGCGAGTGCCTGTAATCCCAGCTACTCAGGAGGCTGAGGTAAGAGGATCACTTGAACCTGCGAGGTGGAGGTTGCAGTGAGCAGAGATCTCCAGCCTGGGTGATGGGGCGAGACTCTATCTCAAAAAAAATAGAAAAAGAAAAAGTCTATTGTTTAAAATGGGGAAAGGATAGCAATAAGTGCCAGAAAATACTGTGTAACGGTTTGAAGTCAGGATAAGCCAACAGAGGAACTTGAGATCTTGATGTTTGCTCACAGTTTTGAGACTGTTTTAAGCTTGAACTAATTGCTTGATTCTAGTGAACAGGGCAAATTAAGAATGAAGCTGGATAATAAGCCCAGGCTGTGAGAAAAGGCGAGGATTCACAGGCATGGTTTTGAGGAAGAAGGGGTTTTATTTTTACCCTAGGTGATGACAGCTAGACCTAAACAAGGGCAATGACAAGGAGGAAGACTGCTGTGTGTGCTGAGATAGGTTGGGATGGGAGCGTCTATCTCAAGGGAGCAGTCTGGGATCAATTCTTTATTTCTTTTCTTTTTTATTAATTTCCAAATAGGTGCATATCCCATCTTCTTTTGTCATTGACTTAGTTTGGGTCTCTGCAAAAGCAGAGCCAGGATTTGAGTGCAGATAGTTTATGTATTTATTTATTTTTTAAGACAGGGTCTCATTCTGTTGCCCAGGCTAGAGTGCAGAGGTGCAATCTTGGCTCACTGCAGCTTCGACCTCCCCAGGGTCAGATGATCCTCCCACCTCAGCCTCCTGAGCAGCTGGGACTACAGGCGCATGCACCATGCCCAGCTAATGTTTGTACTTTTTTGTAGAGATGGGTTTTTGCCATGTTGCAAAAGACCAGTTCAAGACTGGTCTTGAACTCCTGGGGGCAAGCCATCCAGCGGCCTCGGCCTCTCAGTTGTGGGTATAGTTTAATCGGTGGTGATCCCTGGTAGCAGGAGTGAGAGAGAAGTCAGGAGATAAGAAAGGAGGAAGCCTGGCTCGGTGGCTCGCACCTGTAATCCCAGCACTTTGGGAGGCCGAGGTGGGTGGATCACCTGAGGTCAGAAGGAGTTCGAGACCAGCCTGGCCAACATGGTGAAACCCCATCTCTACTAAAAATACAAAATTAGCTTGGCATGGTGGCACACACCTATAGTCCCAGCTACTCGGGAGGCTGAGAAAGGAGAATCACTTGAACCTGGGAGGGGGAGGCTGCAGTGAGCCGAGATCACGCAACTGCACTCCATCCTGGGCAAGACAGAACAAGATTCCATCTCAAAAAAAAAAAAAAAAACCAAAAACAAACAAACAAAAAAAACACTTCCTTTTTCCTCTGTGGACTTCTGAAGCAACTGAGACATAAGACACAGGGAGTTGACAGATGGAGGGAAAGTGGTGGTTGATGGGAGTTGATGGGAGAACATGAATTTACACCTGGGGACAAAGGGCAGGGCCGGCTAACATTCCAGCCCACCTCACGCAGTGTGAACTGTGAGACAGAGCACCTTGGCAGATGCACCTATCTGGAATCACTGCCTTGCACTGGTCTGGCAGAGAGGAAAGAGAATGAATCGCTGATGGATGCAGCCTTGCAGCTTTTAAGTAAATTAATTTTACACAATCAAGGAACATGCACCACTAGGTGTGGAATCCTTACTATCACCAATTAAGTAACTCACTTCTAAGATAAATGCATTATTTTAATGGAAGTTCACCCATGTGGAACAATGGGAAAAGGCAAAAGAAGCTTTCCCCAAAATTGTGAAAACAAAATGAAACCGCAGAAGGAATGCACACTCAAGTTCCTCCGGCAGTTTTTACTGTTGTTAATATTCCATTCGACATTCAACTACATTTGTACAGTTTGCTTTGACAATTAAGAGCAGTGTTGTTTCTGTAAGACCTGTAACCCAACTAGACTCTAAGTTCAGGAAGGGTCTGTGTCTTATTTTCTTTTTAGGGATTCAGAAAAGAACAAGTTGGGAGTTAGAAATACTAAATTCGGATGGGTGCGGTCACTCACCCCTGTAATCCCAGCACTTCGGGAGGCCAAGGTGGGTGAATCACTCGAGCCCAGAGGTTTAAGACCAGCCTGGGCACCATGGTAAAACCCCGTCTCTATGAAAAATACAAAAAAAATTCGCCAGGCATGGTGGTGCGTGCCTGTGGTTCCTGCTACTAAGGAGGCTGAGGTGGGAGCTTGAGCTTGAGCCTGCGAGGTAGAAGTTGTAGTGAGCTTCGATTGTGTCCCTGCACTTCGGCCTGGGTGACAGAGTGAGACCCTGTCTCAAAAAAAAGAAAACCTAAATTCTACTACTAGTTCCCAGCAAAAATGTAGTTCTATTAGCATAGTCTTCTAGATCCATTCAATTTTTTTGTTTTGTTTTGTTTTGTTTTGTGAGATGTAGTCTCACTCTGTCACCCAGGCTGGAGTGCAGCGGCACAATCTCAGCTCACTGCAAACTCCGCCTTCCAGGTTCAAGAGATTCTCCTGTCTCAGCCTCTCAAGTAGTCCTACAGGGACACGCCACCATGCCCGGCTAATTTTTTTGTATTTTTAGTACAGATGGGGTTTCACTATATTGGTCAGGCTGGTCTTGAACTTCTGCCTCAGCCTCCCAAAGTGCTGGGATTACAGGCATGAGCCACCGTGCCCAGCCCCATTCCAAACCTAAGTCTTAATTTCAGAATTACTTACTAAATTGAATTTAATAGACACTGATAGGATAGTTGGGTTTCATTATGACCTAATAATGAAAATAAGGTTTGATATTTAGTAATGCTACAGTGTACCATGGGAGAGAGAGGTCCATTGGAATAAGCACTGGCTTTGGCATTGGACAGACCTAGGTTTACACCCTGGTTCTGTTGCTTTCCACCTTGAGAAATTCACTTGGCCTTTCTATGCCTTCATTTTATAATGGTAAAATCATAATTCTTACCTTAGTGGTTTGTGTAAAGAACTAATAACCTAATGTAAGTAAAATGAATAACTTAGTGCCTAGTAGGCATTCAATAAATGGCAGTGATTACATTTGTTATCTAAGGAGATAATTTAAAAGTGCCATTAAAAGATACTACGTTTGAAAATTGGAGCTTCCCAAGGATTATCTTTGAATAGCTAATTAACTACCTGGAAAACTCCCAGGCATTTCTAGGTGAGAGTGGGTGGAGTTAGTCATATGCCTATAAAGAAAAGCTCTTGGCAGGCCTGTGTATCAGCAAGGAAAATTACTCAAACATCGTCCCCTCTACTCCCATTCCCTCTGAGCACACTGGCTCTGCCTGGGTTCAGCTCCACAGGCCCAGCATCTTCACTCAGTCTTTATTTTTTTTGATAAGGAGTCTCACTCTGTCACCCAGGCTAGAATGCAGTGGCACAATCCTGGCTCACTGCAACCTCCGCCTTTTGGGTTCAAGTGATCCTCCCACCTCAGCCTCCTAAGTAGCTGGGACTACAGGTGTGCACCACCACGCCTGGCTAGGTTTTGTATTTTTAGTAGAGATGAGATTTCACCATATTGGCCAGGCTGGTCTCTAACTCCTGGCCTCAAGTGATCCGACTGCCTTGGCCTCCCAAAGTGCTGGGATTATAGGTACGAGCCACTGTGCCCAGCCCATAACTCAGTCTTAAGAGAAGAGATAGGAAAAAAAAGCACAGAACTGGGTACATAAATATATATTAAATGAACAAATGAATGAACAAAATAGTGAAATGATGGCTGAATGAATTACATCAACAAAGGTGTAGAAACATATGTTTTGCCCTGCAGAAATGGCCAGAGACAACAGGCTACTCTGGAGGACATAAATCTAAAAGCAGTCAAGTAGGTTGTCAACATCTGGAAACCTATTTTCTATATCCCAGTATCTTCCACTAAAATTCAATGGGAAAGAAAAGAGTATGGAGAGGAAGGGTGTCATGCCCCATCACCATCCATCCATCTATGACCCCCATCTCCTGCCATTAGGGTACAGCAAGCACTCCACCTCTGCCTAAGGAATCAACCTCACTTCTGGGAAGGGGTTTGGGGTGCTTGATCTAAGATTATCAACATGTTCTATCCCCTTGGCCACAGAGATTGGCTCAAGGATAGACAGGTGTGATATTCTGATTATATATATATAGGTTGGTTTTTGTCCACGGTTCCTGGCTCATAACTCTCATAGCCCTTGGCTGCAGTCTTTTGTTACAATGTCGGGGCACTTTAAGCCTCAGAAGCAGGTCTTAAGAAATAGAATCTCTCTCTCTAACCCTCTCCTATTCTCTTTTCACCTGCCCGAGGCAAAACTCTAAACTCATTGTGGGTCAAAAGCCCCTCCTTGAATGGCATGAACCTGGGAGACGGAGGTTGCAGTGAGGTGAGATCGTGCCATTGCACTCCAGCCTGGGCGACAGAGCAAGACTCCGTCTCAAAAAAAAAAAAAAAATAGAATAGAATAAAATAAAATACATTAAAAAAATAAAAAATGAAAATAAAAATAAAGCCCCTCCTTCCAGAGAGGGTCCTGCCCCACATCCTAGAGGAAGGAACACTACACAGAGAGGCCAAGAAAAGTCTGAACAGACAGACCTTGCTGGGTTTAGATTGTGTTTTTTGTCCAGTTGTCCAGTCACATTTCTACATGGTCATCAATCATGCCTACGTAATGAAGCCTCCATTCAAAAAAAAAAAAAAGACAGGTTCAGAGAGCTTCCAGATAGCTGAACACATGGAGGTTCCTGGAGGGCGGAAGGCACAGGGAGGGCATGGAATGGAAGCTCCACACCGTTTGCCCCACACTTTGCCCTACACATCCCTTCATCTGTATCTTTTGTAATGTCCTTCATAATAAACCAGTAAATGCAGGTGTTTCCCTGAGTTCCACGAGCTGCTGTCCAGAAAATTAATTGAACCCAAAGAGGGGTCTTAGGAACCCCAACTGGAAGCCAGTCAGCCAGAAGTTCTGGATGCCCAGACTTGCAACTGGTGGCTGAAGAGGGGGGCAGTCTTAGGGACTGAGCCCACAGCCTCTGGGATCTGACACTATCTCCTGGTAGATAGTGTCAGAATGGAATTGGAGGACACCCAGCTGGTGGCTGCTGCTTGATATGTAGGCATTAAAACACTGTTTGAGGAGAATTTTCCTGAAACAACAAGTTACATGATTTTGGTCAAAGAGATGGTGATACCCAAGGCCCCCGAAGGAGCTGGTTATCCTAGAAGGTATGATGTGAAGATGAGAGGTCTTTGAATGCTGCTGCCATTTTGCCCCCTAGAGCTTCTGGGGAGGGATGGAGAGAGGTGAGATACCTCGAAGAACGAGAAGATGATATCGTTCTTGATAAGAGACCATTTGAACTGTGAGCTCAAATCTTGTCTGAAGGCTGTATATCTTGGAGCTTTTTATAATGTGAGCCAATAAATCCCCTTCATGGTCTAAATCAGCTAGAGGTGTTCTGTCATTTGCAAAAAGTACTAATTAACACATGGGATCCTTTTTGCTCTGTGCCATGTGGAGTGTTGCTGATGTGCTGACTTGGAAATAAAATCCAACTGAAGTAAATGTCTGAGAATATTTATGATCTTGTAAATGAACTCCTCAAATGTTTTGAAAGATCTTGTTCTGAATAGATTTAGTTGCCAGCCACTGAGTTTCTACCCTGAGGGGTTTTCTGTAAAACCCTACAGAAATTTTGAAGTTTGAGTGGTTCATTACTTAACAACTGCTTAACAAATCATTGGAGACTATATATATTCAGAACTACTCATGGTATTTCACAATCTTTTATACTACAACAAAATCTAGAGACATCTGAATTTGACTAAGAAATAAAAAACATACATTTAGAGTAATGTTTAATTCTTGAAATTCAAGGGAGGCTTCATAAGTGACTAGAAACAGAAAGTCTTTGTTCTCATAAATAAGATTTTTTTTCTTTGTTTTTTTTGAGACGGAGTCTCACTCTGTCGCCCAGGCTGGAGTGCAGTGGCGCCATCTCCGCTCATTGCAAACTCTGCCTCCCGGGTTCATGCCATTCTCCTGCCTCAGCCTCCCGAGTAGCTGGGACTACAGGCGCCCGCCACCACACCCGGCTAATGTTTTTGTATTTTTAGTAGAGATGGGGTTTCATGTGTTAGCCAGGATGGTCTCGATCTCCTGACCTCGTGATCCGCCCACCTCGGCCTCCCAAAGTGCTGGGATTACAGGCGTGAGCCACTGCACCCGGCCTATAAGATTTTAAATTAAAAGTGTAGAAGAGAATAAGTCTCAGCTCTGAAGATTAAAGAGTACAAGCATGAGTATTAAGACAAAAGTTAAAACCTGTCTTTTTTTTTTTAAAGAAAATATATCTAAGAATTCCTACCATGAAGACACAGATGCTAAAAACATGGCATTTAAAAATTGGTAGAAAGATACTAGAGAGGTTTCTGGATTTGTTTGATATTAATTGATGCAGGTATTAAGTCTATATTTGATCACAAACTACCAAGGTTTGCTAAAGATGAGGAACATAATCAAATTGTAACCCATCTGCAACAAATTTATATTATTTCTTACTGTATTTTAGTCAGATAATATAGGTTGGATTCATAATTCTCTTCTAAGAAGAGAGCCTTTGAAGTTAAATAAAGATTTCAAAAATATACAGAAAGTTGAATTAGGAGAAATATAATATTAAGAGCTATTTCTTGGTTGTGTGTACCATGCAACATGTTTATCAAAGCAGCAGGGGTAGCTCTATTCTTTGTCAATGTGTTGTTCAGTGGTCTTACGGTTTCCTTGTCCAGAAGTAAAGACACTTTCCCCACAAGATTGGAAGGAAGTAAAGTTAACGCAAGAAGAGATTGAGAAATAAACTTATTTTCAAATCTATTGTACTTCAAATATTGTTTTACTGCTTAGTGCTGAATTTAAATTTACGTAGAGACATTGTCATTTAAATAATGTTGAACACATCTCAGCCTAGATGGCAGCAGCAAATAAATGTTGTCTTGGTTTAGGAAAGCATTACTTCTTTTTAATTTTTATTTTGAAGTTGTCTTAGTTTGTTGTAGTTGTTTTGTTTTTTGGCCTGTCAAAGTATGCACCATCAATACTCCATGGTATGCAGGAGTGGTATGTTTTGGGGAGAATTGTGGCCAAATTTGCATGGGGAACTAGAAGCTTTGGGGAAAATGTAGAGATTTATAATTCCTACCCTCTTGGGGTTCAGATTCTGTAAATGGGACTGAGATGGTCTGCAAGGAGAATCTGGCCAAGAAGAAAAGGGCAAACTGGCCTAGACTCCTAGGCCCAATATCAAGGTCTAGATTATTGAGAGCTGGTTCCAGCAGAGCGCATGGCTTACTCTGACAAGGAAGCTGTGCTTTTGAGAACTGTGGCCAAACAGACTGGAAACCTGGGCCCATGCACAGAAGCCACAGCCTCAGAAAATGCGAAATCTACCAGTGAACTAGTCAGCTTTCCCAGGTTCCCTTGGCAAGATATTTGGAAGCAGGACTGGCCTGGCTGGACTCTGTAACCTCTTAGTGTTCTTGGGAGAAGCCCTCAAGAGAGAAAGCAGAATTCTGCACATCCGGGCAAGTAGGGCTCCAGTGATTAACTTGATTATTAAAGGAAGATGTGACCTTATTTGAACTTTGAACATGATCAAGCACATCATACTAATTAAAATAATATCATGCTATGATCTAAGCAGGTGCTGGATATTCTTTTTTTTTTTTTTTTAAGACGGAGTCTTGCTCTGTTGCCCAGGCTGGAGTGCAGTGGCGTGATCTTGGCTCGCTGCAAGCTCTGCCTCCCGGGTTCCCGCCATTCTCTTGCCTCAGCCTCCCGAGTAGCTGGGACTACAGGCGCCCGCCACCACGCCCGGCTAATATTTTGTATTTTTAGTAGAGACGGGTTTTCGCTGTGTTAGCCAGGATGGTCTTGATCTCCTGACCTCATGATCCGCCTGCCTCGGCCTCCCAAAGTGCTGGGATTACAGGCGTGAGCCACCACGCCTGGCCTAACGTTTTAATATTTTAACTAAGTTAGAAGTTGAAAGTTCTTGATCAGGTAAAACAAACTTTAAAAATAAAACTAGTTCACATTCTACTTCTTTAAGTTGGCTTATTTAACCACTCTTAACTACTTATTTAAGAACTCTCCTTCTTGGGTAAAATCTTTCAGAAATTTCTCCCTGCAATATAAAAACAATGAATTGGAAAAATAAGTAGTATTAATGTGTTTTTAATCACACTGAGTTAAAAATATGATGAAAGGATAAATTAAATTTCATTAATGTGATATACTGATGGAAAAATCCGTATAGCCAATTTATATAGCAACATATTGTCATCTCTTGGTATCCACAAGGAATTGTTTCCAGGAATTGAATTCAACCCTGTGGATATCAAAATCCATGAATGCTCAAGTCGCTTATTTAAAATGGTATAGTATTTCCTTATAATCTATATACATCCTCCTGTATACTTTAAGTCATCTCTAGATTACTTATAATACCTAACGCAATGTAAATGCTATGTAAGTAATTGTTATACTGTATTGTTTTTTAATTTGTATTATTCCTTGTTGTATCTTTTCTATGGTGTGTTTTTATATATATATACACATATATACGTATATATACACATATATACATATATATACATAAATACATAAAATTTATTTATTTATGAGTAGAGTCTCATATATAACCAGGTGAGTACAATTGTATAAAGACGGTTCAGTTGATTCTCCTGCCTCAGCCGCCCAAGTAGCTGGGATTACAGGCACACACCACCATGCCCAGCTAAATTTTTTTGTATTTTTAGTAGAGACGGGGTTTTGCCATGTTGGCCAGGTTGGTCTCAAACTCCTGACCTCATGATCTGCCCGCCTTGGCCTCCGAAAGTGCTGGGATTACAGGCATGAGACACTGCACTCAGCCATTTAAAAAAATATTTTCAATGCACTTTTGGTTGAATTAGTGGATGTAGACCTGCAGATAAAGAAGATCAACTGTAATTATTAACCTAAAAATTAGTTTAATTGTTTTAATCAATTTTCTCACTATTCTACATCTGTTATTCTGAAAGTTGTTACATTGCTAATATTTCCAGAGCAAATTTTTAAAAATTTTAGGTTGGGTGTGGTGGCTCACGCCTGTAATCCTAGCACTTTGGGAGGCCAAGGCAGGAGGATCACTTGAGCTCAGGAGTTCAAGACCAGCCTGAACAACATAGTGAGACCTCATTTCTATTTCTTTTTTTTTTTCTTTTCTTGAGGCAGAGTTTCACTGTCGTTGCCCAGGCTGGAGTGCAATGGCACGATCTCAGCTCACCGCAACCTCCGCCTCCCAGGTTCAAGTGATTCTCCTGCCTCAGCCTCCCGAGTAGTTGGGACTACAGGCATGCGCCATCATGCCCAGCTAATTTTGTATTTTTAGTAGAGACAGGGTTTCCCCATGTTGGTCAGGCTGGTCTCAAACTCCTGACCTCAGGTGATCCGCCCACCTCAGCCTCCCAAATTGCTGAGATTACAGGCGTCAGCCACCATGCCCAGTTCTATTTCTGTATTAAAATGGATACTAAAAAATTTTTAAACATTCTTAACTTATTAAATGATTGCATTTAATTAATACTTCAGGTAAAATGCTTCAAACAATTTTTATCTCCCCCCCTCAATTTTAAACAATTTGTGAAAATAATGCTGTACTTGATACCATTAGATGATCTGGGTGACAAATCAATTTTGAATGTTAATTGGGCTTTTCTGTTATAATTTAAGACTTTTTCTTTGTCTGATTACCAGCCATAGTGAAAATATTACTTTTCTTGAAAGGATTCAGTTACAAATTTGATTTCAGAAACGATGACTCCCTGCAATTATAGCAATAATTGAACTCACTCAATGTCAATATTTTATTTTCAGTTTATAAAAATCATAATTAACTTATTCAAAGGGCTTTATAACTGAATTCTTATCTCTTTTTTACAGAGAATATGACAGGGTTAGGAAGATATTTAGCCAGATAATAAAAAGATACCATTTCATCAGCAAAGTATTGAAGCCATACTTAGCACTTTTTGAGCCAAGCTTGAAATGGGAATGAGCGAGTAAGAAGGACAACTGAAGGACAGGCAAGATGAAAAAGGAAGATACTCTGCTAAGTGCTGGGGAAATTTCACTTTTCCTAACAACTCAGACTCAGGCCTCACAAACCCAATCAGAACTTCAGATTCGACGCCGGGGAAAAGAGATGTAATCCACACATTCACTACATGTTTACAGTACCCGCTATGCACCAGGCACTATGTGATATCTTGGCAGTGACACTTGTGGGCAAAACAAAGACACAGTTTTCATGACCTTAAGGTCCAGGGAGTGATATAATCACATGCCTAGATGAAGAAGAATAAGGACAGAGGGTCTGGAGAGTCAGGGAAGCCTGCCTGGAGGAGGTGACTTTTAAGCTGAGATAGAATGAAGACAACATTCCAAGAAAAGGAAGACTGAGTTCTGGAAAACAAAGCAGGCAGAAGCCTGTGTTCCTTTGCCAGCCTTAGTATCTTCCAGTCCATTCCTCAGGCTTCTTGAGGATCTGCCTCCCACCCATAATCCCGATGCCTTAGCTCCACTGAAAAATGAAAGGGTGAGGCAATTGCAGATATAAATGAGTCATAACTTTTAGCTAGAAGAAAATGAGGTTAAGAACCACTGTGAACTCCATTCAACCTGAAAAAGTAAGACTGTTATATAAGGCTGCAGAAAAAAAACAGGACCCAATTTATCTACCAGGCCAGAATAAGTGAAGGCAAATGTCCCCAAATCCTGCCTGTAATGACTCCCGTATTGTCATTGCAGTGATTTCTTAGTTTCTTTGGTCTCTTTGTTTTCTCCTGTTTCTTGAAATTAGCCTAAAAAATGAGTAAAAACTCATTTTTTACTGGCTTTGCTATTGAGGGAGTTCTGTGTTGAGTTGTGGGAAGTGCTTAATTACTGGTTGATCTCAGTGATCCATTAATGAGAAAGGTTTCCTAGTAATATACAGTTTTTGTCTGGTTCTAAGTCAGTATTTATTTTTGTCAGAGACTCAGTCTTTTCTCAATAATCACCCTAGAAGGCGTTTTCACACTTGTACTTGAATGATAAATAGATTGTAATTTGTACAACTAACCTAAGAAGCAAAGAGACTTTGCAGAAATACAAAGATTAAGGCAACAAGCCCCATTTCACAGAAACTGAAGCTTCAGATGACAGGCTTTTTTGACTTTCGACATTTTTTTCAATAGCCTTTTACAAATTTCTACCTACTGGGGACAGAAGGTAAGTCTGGTAAAGACATTATTTAAGTGCCTGCCCTGCTATTCCTGTGGGAAGTGAAATGACACTGATCATGAAAACCAATTATATAGATAAAGCCAATGTATTGGATTTGAAACATATATATATATATATAAATTTTTTTTTTGGAAGGAGTCTCACTCTGACACCCAGGCTGGAGTGCAATGGCATGGTCTCCGGTCACTACAACCTCCGCCTCCAGGGTTCAAGCAATTCTCCCGCCTCAGCCTCCTAAATAGCTGGGATTACAGGTGCATACCACCACACCCAGCTGATTTTTGTATTTTTAGTAGAGACAGGGTTTCACTATGTTGGCCAGGCTGGTCTCAAACTCCTGACCTCGTGATCTGCCTGCTTTGGCCTCCAAAAGTGCTGGGATTACAGGTATTAGCCACCGCGCCCAGCCGACCCAGCCTATATTAATAATACAAGTAACTTGACATGAGAAGAATAATTCTATACACTTGAGATCTTTCCTTCTTACTTTTTCAGAGGAAATTGCTTTGCTAAAAAGAGAGGATAGATAGCGAAAATACTATTTATCCATTTTAGGGAAGGTACTGATTTAAGATATGAAAGATGGGCTGGGCACAGTGGCTCACGCCTGTAATCTCAGCACTTTGGGAGGCCGAGACGGGTGGATCACGAGGTCAGGAGATCGAGACCATCCTGGCTAACATGGTGAAACCCTGTCTCTACTAAAAATACAAAAAATTAGCCGGGCATGGTGGCAGGCGCCTGTAGTCCCAGCTACTCGGGAGGCTGAGGCAGGAGAATGGCATGAATCCAGGAGGCAGAGCTTGCAGTGAGCCGTGATTGCACCACTGTACTCCAACCTGGGAGACAGCGAGACTCCGTCTCAAAAAAAAAATATGAAAGATGAATATTAAACATCAAAGATACAGTTAAAATGTTAGATCAGGAGATATATACTTGATGTCATAATTTGTGGTTTTGGAGCTGGAACAAACATTAAGCCTGAATAAATTTCATATTAGACTTGGAAAATAAAAGTGTTTTCAATGGACCAAAAAAGTTAAAGGATTACTAATAGCGATCCCTAAGGGCTAGCACTATGGATTAATAACCAGAAGAAAACCAGGTTTAATGTTGAGAGCAGTCCTAGGAGCACATCCAACTGAGAAGCAATGGTTGAGGAGCAGAATACACAAGGAAAGAGGTATGAGAAATTTGGAAAGCTCAGGGATTTGCTCACAGTCAAGGTCTTGGTTGTGGTCACTGGTGCTATAGAGACAAGATGTGGAAAATTACACATCCCTGTGGGCACTGGTAGCTTCCACACTTAGAGGAGAAGCTAAAGGTAGCCTCCTCCTGTCAACACGGTTCTCCTGTCCACCCCACCTGCTCCCAGAACACTAGGTATAACTGTCAGGTGGCCAGAAACGTTCAGTACAGAAATCAAGAGGAAAACAAGTATCACTAAATATTTAGGAAGAAACACTATCATAAAATGGCACCAAATTCAATAAACAGAAGAATAAATGCCTGAGAGAATATAGCTAATTAGACAGGCAAAAGATGTTATGACAAAAATTAATGTCCTCAGAAAATTTGAGAGGATATCATAGACATGAAATGACGAATATCTTGGAAGTTTTAAATGTAATAGACAAACGTCAGTAGAAGGATTGAGTAGCCGAATGGACAAAACTAAAAAGCAAGTTTACCTATGAGGAAATGAGAATCCAATATTGCAAAAGACTTTAAATGCTATTGAGTCTTTGCATTCAAGGATCTGGTACATTGTCTGTCTTTATTTACATATTTTCTTTTTTCTTTCTTTTTTTCTGGAGACAGAGTTTCACTCTATTGCCCAGGATGGAGTGCAATGGCACGACCTAAGCTCACTGCAACCTCTGCATCCCAAGTTCAAGCAATTCTCGTGCCTTGCACTCCAGAGTAGCTGGGATTACAGGCATGTGCTACTACACCCAGATAATTTTTGTAGTTTTAGTAGGGACGGGGTTTCACCATGTTGGCCAGGCTGGTCTTGAACTCCTGACCTCAGGTGATCTGCCCTCCTTGGCCTCCCAAAGTGCTGGGGTTACAGGCGTGAGCCGCCATGCCCAACCTTTTGTATTTTCTTTAGTTAAATTTTATAGATTTCTTTTAACAATGAGCTTTCTAAAGTCATCATTGTCTCACAGAAGAAGACTTAAGTCTGTTAACCTACTATTGAACATCATCAAACTATATTTGTTAGAACTGGAAAAGATTTTAAAAGAAGAAGAAGAGAAATGGCCACAGCAGTGAAATGGTGCCCATGTTCATTTTTGGAAGAGAATAATTATATAATAGAAACTTTTTTAAATTCTGGGTTATTATTGAAGACACTGGGAATGAATTTCAAACATTTTGACCATAACCCACACAAAAAAGATGTGTGCAACCCAGTGCACACATACACAAATATATGTATAAGCAAAGGTTTCATAGAACAACGCTTACTTTACCATAGATTCTGGTGCATATATTGTTTAATTGTTTTAATTGTGGAGGAAAGGCTCCTCCTACTCCCAGATGGATATGGCCCCCAGTTTGAAAAGTGTGGTACTGAGAAATCTTATTAGAAAGGCACTTGCCCATGCCCTCCAAAATACTCATTTCCTCATACATGGATTGAGTTCTCATTCCCTGGTTTCTCTCAGTTCGTCCCTAGGTACCTGGAACCCATTCAGACACCTCTGGTGCATTCTACTATGATCTCCCCGTCTCCCTTTCCTCTTGGTGGATAGAGACTCTGATTTCAATTTTTATTCCTATAGACTTTAGCTATAATTGGTGGCCGGGTATGGTGGCTCATGCCTGTAATCCCAGCACTTTGGGAGGCCAAGGTTGGTGGATCACTTGAGGTCAGGAGTTGAAGACCAGCCTGGCCCACATGGTGAAACCCCATCTCTACTAAAAATACAAAAAAATTAGCTGGGCGTGGTGGCACGCACCTGTAATCCCAGCTATTTGGGAGGCTGAAGCACAAGAATCACTTGAACCTGGGAGGTGGAGGTTGCAGTGAGCCGAGATCTCACCACTGCACTCCAGCCTGGGCAACACAGCGAGACTTAGTCTCAAAAAAATACTTTAGTTATAATTGGTCTTTTATAAATTGTGTGGACTGAATATTTATGTCCCCTCGATATTCATATGTTGAAGCCCTAACCCCTAATATGATGGTATTTGAAAGTGGAGCCTTTGGGAGATGATTCGGTTTAGATAAGGTCATGAGAGTGGGACCCCTCTGATGGGATTAGCGCCTATATGAGAAGTGGAAGAGATGGGGACTTGTTCTGTCACTACCATGTGAAGACATTGACAAGGCAGCCATCTACAAGCCAAGGAGAGCTCTCACCAGAACCCAACCATGCTGGCACCCTGATCTCAGACTTCCAGCCTCAGAACTGTGAGAAATAGATTTCTGTTCTTTAAGCCACTCAGTCTACGGTATTTTGTTCCGGCAGCCCTAGCTGACCAATACATAAATTTGCAAAGATCATATACTGTAACAATGCTCATTTATGATACGAGGGAGCTGATCTCTGGCTCCCTCTCCCCGTGTCAAGTCAGTGAGCTGGCCTAAGCATTATTAAGCCTGTTGCTTAACATAGGAACAATTTTCCTCTCCCACTCTATAAGCAACTCTCTGCAATGCTGTATGTATGTGCTTCTAGGAAGAGGGGGCAAATGAAATGACACACCCTGCCCACAAGCAATCTGCTACTTTGGCACCTAGGTTTGGGAGGCTGAACAGAATCATTTGTTTGTCTCAACAACTGCATACATTGGTCATACCCAGAACAGATCATGCAGAAAAGGTCAACGTGGGTATGTTGTCTAATTCTCCAATATAGGGCAGAAGAAATACTCAGATCTGGAGCTGCCTGCCACATGTCAGTTTGCATTAAGGGCTGGAGAACTTCATGGCGAAAAACCTCTTCTCAAGGGAGAGAGAGCAATAGGCTTGACCCACGACAAAAGTCTTAGGCCCTGGAAAGGGGGAGAGGAGTGTTCCCTAGAATAGCGCCGCGTCTTTCATTCTCATCTATATCTGGCACCATCTCAATGGAGACTGTCACTCTTAAAGGGATGGGGAAGAAAGACTGGGGCAAAGAGGGCCTCTAAGTGGAAACCAAAACAAGTATTTCACTAAAACCTTTGTGAGACATGGGGAAAACACAGAGCTAGGCAATTCTGACTTTAAGCCTCCACATCTCAGCTCAAACATTTACTGGCCCTGTAACTTGGGCAAGTTGCTTTAAACTTCCCATGCCTCAGTTTCCACATCTGCCAAAAAGAGCTAATGATTATACCTACTACCTACCCCATTGGGTTGGATTAAAGGAGATAATACAAAACAAGGCATTTAGTGTAGTGCCCAGCAAAGAAAACCCAAAAACATAGTTGGTTTCTGTCATGATTAAGCACGGTGCATACTGTCACAGATACAAAGCCAGTGCGACAGAGAGGGACAGGCACCTTCTCCACTTTCCAAATGAATACCGATTTGGGGAGCTTTGTCACCTCAAAGGTCCCTGGCTGCAACAGGAAACAAGCAAAGAGAATTCAGAGAAGGAGAAGACGGAAGAAGCAGTTTAGATGTCATTAGAATGCAAAGTCCCCGAGGGATTTTGTCCAGTTCAAAATTGGTTCTTGGCATTCAGCGCTATACAAAGTGCATCAGAGGGACACAGATAAATAAATGATAAATAAATGAGTGCTTGGGTGAATGAATTAATGGATGAATGAATGGTCAGAACCAGAATTAGCTATGAGCACATGCGAAAGCCATTCTGCATAGTTTGGGGGGACACTTTTCAGGCTCTTTGCAGCCCACAATGATTTGAATTAATAAGCAATTCAAACTTTTCTTGAAAAAAAATTGTCTTTAGCTTTAGCATTTACTGGGTGGGAGGCACTCTGCTAGGAGCACTGTCAGTGTTTGGTGGATGTTGTACAGGTGCCAGAGCAAGTGAAGTCGACGCTAGGTAGGTCCTTCCAGAGCCTGGTAAAATCTGACATTGGTTGACCATTTCCTCTGTGCCAGGTATTATCTAAGCCTTTCATGTAATCCTCCCAATGACCCTCTGAAGGGTCACTGAGCTCTGAGCTCCATTTGCAGATGAGGAAGTCTGACTACAAGTAATATAAAGTAGCAGAACCAAGATTACAGCACAGCTGTATTAAAACATCACTGTACTGCTCAGTTTTAAAACCAACCTTCCCCAACTTTTCTTTTCCTTCCTTTCTCTCTCTCTTTCTCTTTCTTTCTTTCTTCCTTCCTTCCTTCCTCTTTCTTTCTCTTTCTTTCTTTCTTTCTTTCTTTCTTTCTTTCTTTCTTTCTTTCTTTCTTTCTTTCTTTCTTTCTTTCTTCTTTCTTTCTTTCTCTTTCCTTCTATCTCTCTTTCTCTCTTTTCTTTTTTTTTTTGAGACAAGCTCTCACTCTGTCACCCAGGCTGGAGTGCAGTGGCACTATCATGGCTCACTGCAGCCTCAACTTCTTGGGCTCAAGCAATCCTCCACCTCAGCCTCCCAAGGAGCTGGGACCACAGGCGCATGCCACCATGCCCAGCTAACTTTTATATTTTTTCTAGAGATGGGGTTTCGCCATGATACCCAGGCTGGTCTCAAACTCCTGAGCTCAAGCAATCTGCCCACTTTGGCCTCCCAAAGTGTTGGGATTACAGGCATTAGCCACTGTACTCAGCCTAGGGATTCTATTTTTCATCAGCTGCAGGATTGGCCCTCAGGGTTGCTGGAGTGATAGAGAATTGTAAACTCTCAGCGCTAATAGAAAAGTCAGAGATCACCGAATCCTACAACTGGATTTTACTGACTTGGAAACTGAGATCCAAGAGGCACTACGAAGGTCCCAGTACTGGCTACTGGAACATTCCACATATTCCACATCTCCTACCAGGAAGTCAGGTTCTGAAATCATTTTGTTATAACAATAACTCAAGTTAAGGTGTATATCTAACTAAAATAATGCTGAAAAAATAACAGTGCAAATGAAATCACAATTCATAAAGGTACACATTCTTTTTCTTGGGTGGCCTAATCTTTAGCTGTGACTAACATGTGCACCTATATTTGCTTGTGTATGAACAATAATAGGAATTATAACAACAATGGTATTACATTTTTATATACACAGCCTTTCATCTCAGGTGTGTAAGCCAAGTTAGCATCATCAACTCATTAATCGTAAGAACACTTCTTTGAGGTTCCCTCAGTAGGTAATTTTATTACCCTTTTTTATGGGTTGAGAAGCTATAACTAAAGTACAGTGATGTTCCCAAAGTTACTCGAGAAATTGACAGAAAATCCAAAACTAAATCTTTCTTTCATGCTTGCAGGCATCTATCCTCCTACTAACTAATATTTGGGATATTGAGGTCATAGAGCATTGTTTATTAAATTAGTACTTATATATTCTCATAAACTTTTTTAGTAAGACAATGTTTATTAAGATTAATATTTTAAAAGCCAATTAACTTTTTTAATATGCATATATAAGGTGCGTTTCTAACATTTCCTTGCATTCTATCCTCAAATTCACTTCATTTTTTAAAATCTTGATTTTTTTCATAGTCTTATTCTTTCTTTAAGACTTTTTTTAAGAGCAGTTTTAGGTTCTCAACAAAGTTAAGAGAAAGGACAGAGACTTTCCATATGCCCCCTTCACCCACACATGCACGGCCTTCCCATTATCAATGTCCCCACTAGAGTGGAATGATTAGTAGACCTCCTGAACCTACATTGACATATCATTATCACCAAAGTCCACAGTGTACACTAGGGTTCACTCTTGGTGTTGTATAGTCTGTGAGTTTGGATAAGTGTATAATTACATGTATCCATCATTAGAGTATCATGCAAAGGATTTTCAATGTCCTAAAAAGGCTCTGTGCTCGGCTATTCATCTCTGCCTTCCCCCAACACCTGGAAACCATGGATACTTTTAATTGTCCTCATAGTTTTGGCTTTTCCAGAATGTCAGTACGTAGCCTTTCCTGGTTGTCTTCTTTCACTTAATAATATCCATTGAAGTTTTCTCCATGTCTTTTCATGGCTTGATAGCTCACTTCTTTTTAGTGCTAAATAATAAGCCATTGTCTAGATGTACCACATTTTATCCATTCAAGTCCATCTCATTTTTAACTGGGCACAGAACCTTGGTTACTAATGATAAATAATTGGGAGTAACTGATGAGATGAACAGACATGTCTGCCTGAAGTTTAAGAACATTTTATTAAAGGGACTTTGGGCTGAGCCACTGGAAGAGGAACTTCCTCCTTGACAAGGATCTCCTTTTCCTCTTTCCCTTCCTTCTGTTTTTCCCTCTAGTCACAGAGGAGTTTCTAGGAATTGCTGGCTCTTTCGGTGTGTTTTATTTCAAGAGAAGTGTGGCATGGAAGAAAGAGCCTCAGCTGGGCCGGTCACTGGGGTTCTCTAGGCTTCGGTGTCTCTAACTGTAAGGTGACAAGGCTGGAGAGATGATTTCAGGCATCCCTCAGAGCTCAGCTAACCCAAGATTCTACCTTCTTTGATTTCATTTTTGACATCTGCTTCTATCTAATGGCTTAAAAGGAAGGCTTACTTTATACATGTCAGCAAAAATAGTTTGCCTGCATATTTATTTGAATGTCCCACAAAACCAAATCCTTGTTTCATGGTCCAGAGTTTATATCATTTTATTTTCACTTATTTTTCCTTCTTCGCTTGAAACTCCAACAGCCTGAGAATCTGGCAGTCTTCAAGACTCTTCTCAAATGCTTAAAATGTACTTGAGTGTACTATTTTCCAAAGCCTATGAATTGACAGAGAAGTCAAAATAGACTGGTTTCCACCAGGGCTACTGTCATCAATTTTGCCATGTTCCACACTCAGTTTCCTTCTAAGGATATTCTTACAAATGCCACTACCGAATTTCCATCTTTAGAATCAGAATTAACTGCCTTACTCATATAAGAACTTTTTAGTGATTCTCTCATAGCAGTACAATAGCAGATCTTTTTTCCCCACAAAAGAATATATAAAGCATTATCCTCATAATTAATCTGTGATAAAAATTATGAAGGTCCAACCAAAATCTCATGCATTTGGATAGTTTTAGGAGCAGATCTTGTCTAGATTGTTCTAAATAATTAATCTGGGTTACAAAAATATTCCATCCACACTGTCAGTTACCCCCAGATCTGCCTATCACCCCCTTTTTAAAGTAGACTTTATTTTTTTTCCAGCCTTGGCATCTTTCTTGCATAAATAAACTTTATTTTTTAGAACAGGTTCAGTTTCACAGGAATTTCAAGTGGAAATTTCAGAAAGTTGCCACATTGCCTGCCCTTTTTTAGTGGCTTAAGCTGGTTTGATTGAATTTCTTTCACTTCCAAGCAAAAAAATTCTAATAATACAGAAATTTAAATGACTTGATGATATATATTATTAGATCTTGGATCTTTGAGTATATTTATCAAGATGATAATACATATTTCATATGTTCATAAGCACTTCCAGTTGGCAAAGTTGTTTAAAATTAAATTTTCAAGGCTGGGCATGGTGGCTCATGCCTGTAATTCCAGCACTTTGGGAGGCTGAGGCAGGTGGATCACCTGAGGTCAGGAGTTCGAGACCAGCCTGACCAACATGGTGAAACCCCATCTCTACTAAAAATACAGAAACTGGCCTGGTGTGGTGACGCATGCCTGTGGTCCCAGATACACGGGAGGCTGAGGCAGGAGAATCGCTTGAGCCCAGGAGGTGGAGGTTGCAGTGAGCTGAGATCGTGCCACTGCACTCCAGCCTGGGCGACAGAGTAAGACTCTGTCTCAAAAAAATAAATAAACTAATTAGTTAAATTAAATTTTTACCCACACCATTTGTGTTAGCTATTAGTTAAGCATGATTCTCTTCAGCTTGCCATCTGCCAACCTCTTTCCTTGGGATCCCTTTTGTTTTTTGTTTGTTTGTCTGTTTGTTTGAGACAGAGTCTTGCTCTGTCGCCCAGGCTGGGGTGCAGTGGCACCATCTCGGCTCACTGCAACTTCTGCCTCCTGGGTTGACGCAATTCTCCCACATCAGCCTCCTGAATAGCTGGGATTACAGGCATGCGTCACGAAGCCCGGCTAATTTTTTGTATTTTAGTAGAGACGAGGTTACACTGTGTTGCCCAGGCTAGTCTTGAACTCCTGAGCTCAAGTGATGTACCTGCCTCAGCCTCCCAGTGTTGGGATTACAGGTGTGAGCCACCACACGGGCCAAGGATCTCTGTTTTAATGAGCTTTCAGACTCCAGACTCTCTGCCTCCCCTGACTTCAAACTGTATCCCTGGCCATTCTCAACCCCTGCTGGTTTCTGCTCCCTCCGGAAGTGGGCTAGCATTTCTGGGTTCCTTTGAAGCAATGTTTTGAAGGATTATTGTGAAACAACAGACTTTTCTATGAAAATCTATGTGGGACACAGTTAATGTTTCAAGTCAAGCTTACACAGCTTGTTGTTTGTGTAAACAGAATTAATGTTACAACAATGCTTCAGAAAGCATTAATTACTTTATATTTCTTCTTATTAAAAAAATCATGGCTGGATGCGGTGGCTCATGTCTGTAATTTCAACACTTTGGGAGGCTGAGACAGAAGGATCACTTGAGGCCAGGAGTTTGAGATCAGCCTGGGCAGCATGGTGAGAACCCCACCTCTACAAAAAATAAAACATTTTAGCTGGGCATGGTGGCAGCACCTGTAGTCCCAGCTATTCAGGAGGCTGAGGTTGGAGGATCACTTGAGCCTGAGGTCAAGGCTGCAGTGAGCCATGATCATGCCACTGCACTTCCACCTGGGTGACAGAGCAAGGCCCTGCTTGAAAAAAAAAAGAAAAAAGTCAAAAACAGACAAAAGTCACAACCATGTTGACCATTCCTTATTAATTCTTCAAGGTGGTTCTTTCTTCTGGCATATCTGAAAGTGGTTTTAAATATTTACACAGTGATCCTTTTGCTGACTTTTGCAAGGGGCCTAATTGTCTAGGAATTGATAAGATATATTAACCAGGTTTGTGTTTTATGTGTAAGCCAGAGAGGAGAGCTGACGGAGGCTTCACTCTTTATCTATTTTAGGATCACATTACCTAGCATGGCATACCAACTATCTCTATCATAAAACATCCCAGCTGTTGAATTGCCTTCAGCCGCACCATAGGACTGTTTAGATTAGAAAATGAAAAAGAATTGCGTGTCCAGTTGAAATGACAGGGAACAATTTGATGGCAAGTAAATGCCTGTTTATGGAAGGCAGTGCGCTTTCCAATCAGACAAACCTCCTCTGTCCAAAAGTGCTGAGACAAATGTGTGCTTCTAAACAGTGGGTCGATTTTGTTCCCGGAACCAGCCATACAAATGTTACATTTTAAAAACTGCATTACTGGATCTAGGGGAAACTTAGTGCAGGCTTCTCCTTTTAGGAGAGCTGGGCCATACACTGTCCTAGATTCCCACCCCCTGCGCCTTTATGTTCTATTACGTGTTGAGGGAAAATAACTTCTCCCTCCTTCCCTTTGTTTTTCTTTCAGAGCAAATGAAGTCAAGGGCAGTTCTGGGGGGCTGGGTAGAGACAGGCGGAGTCTGTGCAGTGCAGGAGACTTTCTTTAGTGTTACAAAAGTAGCCCTGAGCTAAATGGCTCTGACAACAAAATTAACTATCCAAACCAGGTGAGACCTATTTTTCCATTCATGACAGAGCAGGTTGGAATTCATTTCAGTTTACTAACCCTCTGTTTATATTGATTTATTTCAGGGAAATAAAATAATCTTTAACATTTTGACTTTTCCAAGCAGTTTCATAGAAATTTAGGTTATTCTCACGAGTGCTTTTGACTTTTAAAGATTTTTTTCTGAGTATAAACATAATTCGTATTAGAGATCATTGGGAAAAAATTTAGAGAGAATCAAAGAAAATAAAAATTACCTTTACTACTATTCCCATACAGAAATACCTTCCCTCGATCCTTAGATTTACATATTTATCTATTTTGCAATTCCTTATCTAATTTATTTAGTTCCTCAGAGTTCCTACATTTTAGTTTCAAAACATCCCTTTGAATAAGGTAGGTCAAAAAGTGTTATATCAATTTTGCTGACGAGGAAGCTGATGAAACGTTGTGACATGTCCAGATGTGTCCGGAATTGGTGGGTTCTTAGTCTCACTGACTTCAAGAATGAAGCCACGGACCTTCGCGGTGAGTGTTACAGCTCTTAAGGTGGCACGTCTGGAGTTTGTTCCTTCTGATGTTCGGATGTGTTTCTTCCTTCTGGTGGGCTCGTGGTCTCGCTGGCTCAGGAGTGAAGCTGCAGACCTTCGCGGTGAGTGTTACAGCTCTTAAGGCGGCGCGTCTGGAGTTGTTCGTTCCTCCCGGTGCACTCATGGTCTCGCTGGCGTCAGGAGTAAAGCTGCAGACCTTCACAGTGAGTGTTAACAGCTCATAAAAGCAGCGTGGACCCAAAAAGTGAGCAGTAGCAAGATTTATTGCAAAGAGCGAGAGAACAAAGCTCCCGCAGTGTGGAAAAGAACCTGGGCGGGTTGCCGCTGCTGGCTCGGGCAGCCTGCTTTTATTCTCTTATCTGGCCCCACCAACGTCCTGCTGATTGGTAGAGCCGAGCGGTCTGTTCTGACAAGGCGCTGATTGGTGCGTTTACCGTCCCTGAGCTAGACATAAAAGTTCTCCACGTCCCAGTCAGATCAGTTCGATACAGAGTATCGACACAAAGGTTCTCCAAGGCCCCACCAGAGCAACTAGACACAGAGTGTCGATTGGTGCATTCACAGACCCTGAGCTAGACACAGGGTGCTGATTGGTGTATTTACAATCCCTGAGCTAGACATAAAGGTTCTCCACATCTCCACCAGACTCAGGAGCCCAGCTGGCTTCACCCAGTGGATCCTGCACCGGGGCTGCAGGTGGAGCTGCCTGCCAGTCCCGAGCCGTGCGCTCGCACTCCTCAGCCATTGCGTGGTCGATGGGACTGGGCGCTGTGGAGCAAGGGGTGGCGCTCGTCAGGGAGACTCGGGCCGCACAGGAGCCCATGGAGGCGGGGGAAGGCTCAGGCATGGCGGGCTGCAGGTCCCCAGCCCTGCCCCGTGGGAAGGCAGCTAAGGCCGGGTGAGAAATCGAGCGCAGTGCCGGTGGGTGGGTCGGCACTGCCGGGGACCCAGTACACCCTCCGCAGCCGCTGGCCCGGGTGCTAAGTGACTCATTGCCCGGGGCCGGCAGGACCCGCCGGCTGCTCCAAGTGCGGGGCCCGCCAAGCCCACGCCCACCCGGAACTACAGTTTGCCGGCAAGCACCAGGCGCAGCCCAGGTTCCCGCTCGCGCTTCTCCCTCCACACCTCCCTGCAAGCTGAGGGAGCCGGCTCCCGTCTTGGCTAGCCCAGAAAGGGGCTCCTACAGTGCAGCGGTGGGCTGAAGGGCTCCCCAAGTGCCCCCAAAGTGGGAGCCCAGGCAGAGGAGGTGCCGAGAGCAAGCGAGGGCTGTGAGGACTGCCAGCATGCTGTCGCCTCTCACAGAGGTCAACAGAAAATCAGCATCGGACCTCAAGCTGGCCCCACTGTGGCCGCCCTGGAACACTCGGAGATGCTCTTCTTTGTAATCAGTTTCCTTGCTCTGTGGCTTCTGCAACCAGTGCTATGTTCCTCAAAGGTGAGGGGGAATTTTCTTTTTTTCTCAATGGTGACAGTATCCGTTACTCCTTGTTAGTCCCAGGTTCTATCCTTGCAACTTTACCTACTGGCTAAAATTTCGCGTAGTCCCCAGACCAATCTTCTCTGTGGTCTCTCAGTCATTTGTGGACATGCACAGAGCAGGGAAATATGTGAGCCCACCCCCATCCCTCCCAGCTAGGGTCAAACTCGTTGGCACTCTATATTAGTACCGTTGTTGCTGTGGTTGCCATTGCCTAATAATAAATGGCACGGCCTCTCAGAGGATTCAGCTTATGCAACAGATTGTGAGTTACAGGAATAAGAACTGCTGCTGCAGATGCTAGGAAGCTGTCTCAGAGTTTTCGATGGCCAACACCTTGGCACCCTCCAGAGCACCTCTGTCCCCCTCTGATTGCAATTACTCACCTGTTCCAAACTCCGACACCTGTTACCGGAGGCTCTCTGTCTCATGCCTGGTTCTCTTGGAAGCATCAGGACAGTCCATGTACAAGTTAGGGCAGGCTTGTTTATGGTTTTACTTTGGGAATGTTTATGTCAGAGTCCTAAGGGCCTGGCCATCAGCCCTGCTTTCATCCATGGTTCCTTTCAGGAGATGTAGGGTAACCCACGCAAGCATGTCTCCTGTCCTGCTTTGACACCCAGGAGTTTCTTAGGTGTGTGTGCAGATTAGACCTCAATGCCTAATAGTATTCTTTGGGAGAAAAATGTTTACCTCTCACGACTTGCTGCTAAGAAGAAATGCAAATAATTTGTGAAGTCCCAGAATTTCAGTGCAATAAGCTTAAATGAATCCAAACATGGATAGATTTGCTTAGTCCTTAAAAAAAACTTAGTTTCAAAGGAACAAACTCACTTGATAATATATCCAATGAAGGAGGGAGAATATTTAGAGAAAGAGTATTTTTTCTTTCTTCAGGAAATACTAAAGCTTATTTTTTTCTGAGAAATTCCAAATGGGACTGGTGGTGACAGGCATCTAACATATAATAAAGTAGTTCAGTTGGTTATAACTGGAAGTTTTTATTTAATGTGGATTGCAGCTTCATAATAAGGACAGTTATGTTGCCAACCAAAATAACCGTAACTAGTAAAAGATAATTAATTTCTTATTAAATTATTCTAGGAAAATAAGAGCAAAATAACTTAGGAATAAACAAATTATATTCATTTTGATACTTCTGTTATGAAAATAATTATTTATGCTTAAAATATATGTCTTTATTATAACTCTCAGTTCAAAAATACAATATGTAAAAGATGTTAAAAATCAAACACTGTGGAAAACCAAATTATCATAGCTGACAGACAGTAACCACCACTCTGATGAAGCCAAAAAAATGTAGTTCAAACAAGGAACGCCTAAGAATTGTCAATAACTATCTATATCAATCTCAACCATAATAAGAAATATGCAAATGAAAACCACATGGAGATGCTCTATTTTTTCCACCCATAGATTAGCAAAAACCTAGGAGTTTGACAACATGCAATGCTGGCAAGGCTGGAGGAAACAGGCTTCTCATACGTGGCTGGTGAAAGTGTAATACAGTGATTTGGCACTATCAAACATAATTACAGTTGTAGCTACTATCTACTCCAAAAATCTCAGTTCTGGGTATGTGTTATGCGTATGTACCAGCACACATAGGAAAACACATATGTTCAAGGTTATTCACTGCACTGTTGCTTGAAAGAGCAATGACTGGGAACAATCCATGTGTCTAATAAGGGAATAGTTGGTCAAACAAACTATAGTACTTCTGTATAATAAAATACTATGCATCTATCAAAAAGAACAAGGGGATAACATGAATGAACTTTGAAAGCATTATGTCGCCTGAAAGAAGCCAGTTACAAAGGAGCACATATTGTATGATTCCAGTTGCATAAAATGTCCAGAACGGGCAATCTATGGAGTTAGAAGTAGATTGTTGGTTGCCTTGGGCAAACGAATGGGAGTCGGATGGGGAGGCTGGGGAACGTGATGGTTAAAAGGTACAGGGCTTCTTTTGGAGGCAATAAAAATGCAATGAAATTGATCGTGGTGATGGATGCACAACTCTGTTGATATAGAAAAAGCCACTGAATTGTATACTTCAAATGGTGATGGTGTGGTATGTGAATTATATCTCAGTAAAGTTGTTTAAACTAATAAGGGCCAGGTGCGGTGGGTCACGCCTGTAATCCCAAAACTTCGGGAGGCCAAAGTGGGCCAAAATGAATATAATTCGTTTATTCCCACCTGAGGTCAGGAGTTCGAGACAAGCCTGGCCAACATGGTGAAACCCCATCTCTACTAAAAATACAAAAATTAGCCAGGCGTGGTGGTGCATGCCTGTAGTCCCAGCTACTCGAGAGGCTGAGGCAGGAGAATCACTTGAACCCGGGAGGCAGAGGTTGCAGTGAGCCGAGATCACGCCATTGCACTCCAGCCTGGGCAACAGAGCAAGACTCTGTCTCAAAAATAAATAAATAAATAAATAAATAAATAAATAAATAAATAAATAAATAGAATTTTAAAATAAGGATGCTCACTTCATGCTGATATAGAAATGTCTGTAAGATATATTAAACAAAAGAACAGAATGCAGACTAGTCAGGTTATTGTGCAATCTTTTGAGTAGAAAAATTGGAAAATAAAAATGTATCATTTTTTCATATACATAAAGAAACATGGGGATGAGGTTATACATGAAACAAATTAAAGTGCTCACTTTGGTGAAGAAGAGTGTAGACAGCCAAAGCATCCATGTATTTGTTATTGTACTTCTTGGCTATCCGTATTAATTTGACATGATTGGTTTAGTCAATGTACATACTTTAGCACTATGTTTCAAACATGGGACAACATTTTAAGTTATCCAGACACAAAATGCATCATTTTTCCCAGCCAGATAGCTTTATTAAAGTGCCCAGAGAGTTCCTATTTGATCTAATAGAAGTCCTATTTGCACTTGGACTTATCAAAATGGTGGTAAAAGTCACTGCCAGAAATATGAAAAGATACATGCTGGATGAATGATGAACTGGCTTCATTGAGCAGGTGTCCCTGCACTCTAAAGAGTGTCACTCAGCTTCTGTTCTGATTCCTCAGCTTGTGTGCAAGGAACCATCACACTGCGGCAGGGATCCCCGGCATCCACAGATCGTCACTCACTTGCCGGCTGATGTGACCAGGAAGGGAAATGATGGCAAATGACCTGTGGACAGATTCACCTTCAGACAGTGCTTTGAAGATGAAGCAGCAGCTGTCAAGTTCTGCTTCATGCCACACTTATGAAAGAAAATTATAATTCACAGATTTCAAAATATTAGTACAATCTCAGCTCTTTCAATGGATTCTAATCCATCTCCACAGTGGAGACAGATCAAAACCTGGCACAGCATACCGTTATGTTGTCTAACAGCTGGTGGGAGGCAGGGAGTTGCCTCAGATTCACCAGCTAGGGAGAGCAATTCCACAGTTAACAGCACAGTTGGTCTTTAACCATGTCCGGGGGTTTCATTTTTTCAGTGTGTTTCTCTAGGGGTTCTGTTGGGTTGTCTGTCTTCAAAAATACTAACTTCAGATGTCAAAGCATGTCATTCCTCTTAGGCCACAAGGCAGTAAATTGTCCAGTTACTCCATTATATTAGGGTTAGAAAAAAACAATTCAAGAGAAACTATGATTAATAAAAATGAGGGAAAATCCTGTTAAATTAGTGGTGAAGAACTCACAGGAAGTGCATCCTTTCGTAAGACAGATTGTTAACAGTAATAACATCCTTTATAAAAAATACATCGTAAGTGCAAGAAAACTAAATATGCTGTATATAAAATCAGCCTTCATATAAAAGTCACTTGTACCCTGCTTAGCTCCACAAGAGGTGGGGAAGTAGATAGGGGAGATGAAGCCACCCGTAAAATGAAGTCACTGTTGTCATTTTTAATTTATTCATTCTATTTAATCCAAACTGCAGTATACCACAGGGTCTTAAAAAAAAAAAAAAAAAAAGAACAATTCTTAGATTAGGGAAAATCAGCATTAATTTCTGCACTTATATCATTTATGTTACTTTGTCCAAAACATCTTTCTGCCTATGTTTGCTCCAAATGCCCTTAATCTGAGTTTTGCAAAATAAGTTATGGTGAGATATTTATTCCAGACAAGGTTGACATGGAAATATATTAAATGAAAAAAGAACATTGCAAAAAATCAGTATTCTAATATATATATTACTTTTAAAAGTATGATTTTTATTATGCTTAGAAGAAAACTAGAAGAAAAATATATACCAAACTCTTTTTTGTTTGTTTGTTTGTTTTGTTTTTTGTTTTTGAGACAGAGTCTTGCCCTGTCACCCAGGCTGGAGTGCAGAGGCACGACCTTGGCTCACTGCAACCTCTGCCTCCTGGGTTCAAGTAATTCTCCTGCCTCAGTCACTCGAGTAGCTGGGACTACAGGCACACACCACCACACCTGGCTAATTTTTGTATTTTTAGTAGAGACAGGGTTTCACCAGGTTGGCCAGGCTGGTCTTGAACTCCTGACCTCAAGTGATCCACCCACTTTGGCTTCCCAAAGTGCTGGGATTGCAGGCTTGAGCCACTGTGCCTGGCCTATATCAAACTCTTAACAGTGATTGGGGAGTAAGAATATTTTAACTTTTTAATTTCACTTATCTGCAATTTTTTATAGTTAGAATAATATTTTTCTGTAGTCTTAAGAAATGATAAAGTCCTTTTATTTTAGAAAACAGATCTAAAAATGGGAGTGAGCGAACTGATAGATACAGACATCCAATAAGTCAGAAGACAGCTGGACTGAATCTTAGGTGTTTCCTCTGCTGTGGGCCAAGCTGTGTCCCCTGAAAAATTCATATGCCAAGCTACCTCAGAAGGTGACTATATTTAGGCTGGGCGCAGTAGGTCATGCCTGTAATCTCAGCTACTGGGGAGGCTGAGGCAGGAGAATCGCTTGAACCCAGGAGGCGGATGTTGCAGTGAGCCGAGATTGCGCCACTACACTCCAGCCTGGGCGACAGAGTGAGAATCCTTCTTAAAAAAAAAACAAACAAAAAAAACGATAATTGATACTTGGTCAATTCTTAAAATAAAAACAAACAAAAAAATTTGAGTGCTTTACTTAGTACTTTGTATTTCAAACAATCAACATTCCATTGGAAATAATTGTTTGACTAGGTAAAATAAAATAGGTTTTATGCAAAGATAATTTTTAAATACCAGTGACCCCAATTTTGTCATCTCAATTAATGTGTTTATTCTATATTAACCATCTAGGGTTCTAGAAAAAATAGATTTTTAAAAAGAAATAACTTTTTATGGCTTAAGTGAAAAATGCTTAAAATTAATTTCGGAGTGGCTGTGATTTTTTAAAATGCAGCAAGAATGTATGTCTAATTATGTATGTTTGATTCAACCTACAATAATGCCATGTTTTCCTTGACATAGAGTAAGAATTTGTTTGTATTTTATGCATCTAATGGAATCCACTCTGAATTCCTTCTTTCAGGAATCCACTCCATTAGGTGCATAAAGTATAAACAGAAACTGTTACTCTATGTCATGCTCCATTCAGTCATTCATTCAGTCAGCCTCTGTTGAGTTTCTACTCAACACTTGGCCCTGAGGACGTAGTAGTGAGCAAAATTCTTCCAGTGTTCTCTGCCCTCTGAACTGTGGATTCTTTGGTCTGACTCCTTGTTCTGAAACTGGTAGAGACAAGGACCTGGAATCTCCTTCCTCCATATGCCCAGCCACCCAATGGGGGATAGGAAGGCCAGTGAGGGAATCCCTGCTTGTGCTTCCAGGGGCCAAGTGCTGCTTGTGGAAGAAGCTCTGCACTGGGGAGAGGGTGGTCCTCAGTACTTTGGAACTGACTAGCCACTTAATTCCCATTCACTTGAGTGCATGTAGGAAGCCCAAGGAGCAGTTTTGAAGGGGACAGGTACCAAAACCCTACACTGACATCCACACGACCATCTTCTCTCTTTCTCTCTCTCTCTCTCTGAGATAGAGTCTTGCTCTGTTGCTCAGGCTGGAGTGCAGTGGCATGATCACAACTCACTGCAGCCTCAATCTCCTGGGCTCCAGAGATCCCACCTCAGCCTCCCAAGTAGCTGGGACTACAGATGCACACCATCACGACTGACTGATTTTTGTATTTTTTGTAGAGATGAGGTTGTGCCATGTTGCCCAGGCTGCACTAATATCTTTAATGGTGTTTAACATCACTCCTGCTAAATTGATGGCTTTAAGACTGTTTCTTATAGTCCCTTGTCTTCCCCTGAAGAGTTTATGTAGCACACATCTTCCAAAGAGCAAGGATACAATGAATGTTTGTCTGTATGTCTTGCCTTCTTTCAGGAAGAGAACAGTCACGCATCATGATCAGCTGAGTATGTGAGTTAAGCAGCAGAATCATGAAGACATTCCAGTCCTACTGGAGTTGACTGCCTGTGTGTAGAGTTGCACTTTACCCCTCTACTCCTTTTCCATCACCTCCCCTTCCTATCCACAGCTCTCACCATGAAAACAGTGCAGAGGCGAATTTCCAGATTGGACGCTTCCAAGCCAGCTTACCTGTACCCTTACAGATGTGCCAGTTAGGAAACTATTTCGTGTTTCTCCTTAAACAAACTCCTTAATCCTTCCTTGAGCAATGAAAACAACTAATTTCTCTTAGTCAGCACAATAAAAACCTTCAGAAAGTAATTACAAAATTGCGTGTAGGTAACAACCTATAAGAAATGTCCTCTTTGTGTTAAGAACGCAATCTCTTTGGTATAGTGATATGATCTCCAAAATTACATTTGCAACATCAAGCAATGAAACAAAGGAGCATCTTAATAAATTAATCCTAAAATAACTTCGTTATAGCAGAATGTTATCTGAATTTGGAAATGGGAAATCTTGAAATATATGGCAGAAAAGAATTTGTCTATGAACAGCAATTTGCCAACAACGTCAGGAGGGAACTAAACTCAAAGATATGTTGTCAATGTGCATAGTGTCCATGTCTAGAACTTGGTAAAATGACTCCCTTTAAGGTACTGGCTACAATTGAATGTGAACCTAGAATGAATGCCAGTAGGTTTCGTTAGGTCATGGGGCCCATCCTGCCCGACGCCCAAATCTCACCTCACACTGAGTGAGGTTCCTGGGATTGGGATTGAGGCCAGAAACAATTGTGCATCTCTAAGAGATTCCCACTGTACAACCAAGTGGCTTCCTGCCGAAGTATTCTCCAATCCAGTGGTGGGTCAGTTCTGAAAGGAGCTGACCTGTCATGTTAAGGGGAATGCTGGTTCAAAGAGCTACACCTGGGCTGCACCTCCACCTTCAGAGCTGCAGACACCTGGGCCACACCTACACCTTTACAGCTGCATACTTATCTCAAAGCTCCCCATAACCCAGGAAAAGAAAGCAGAGGTAGCTAAAAGACTGGATCACCTGTCAACACAGTTGGGTCATCTCTCAGTGCATCAACTGAAGGGTATTCTCTGGGCAGTGTATAAGCTTGGATTTTAGAATACCAATCCACTGCATTCTTTAAATATTGTCTAGAAAATTGGAAAAATGAGACTGGGTTCGGTGGGTCATGCTTATAATCCCGGCACTTTGGGAGGCCGAGGAGGGTGGATGACTTAAGATCAGGAGTTTCAGATTAGCTTGGCCAATATGGGGAAACCTTGTCTCTACCAGAAATACAAAAATTAGCCGGGTGTGGTGGCACATGCCTGTTGTCCCAGCTACTTGGGAGGATGAGGCAGAAGAATCCCTTGAACCTGGAAGGCAGAGGTTACAGTGAGCTAAGATTATACCACTGCACTCCAGCCTGGGTGACAGAGCGAGACTCCGTCTCAAAAAAAGAAAAAGAAAATTAGAATAATAAAAAAGAAAAGGAGGAATTATTTTTCTGAGTGCCACTCAGAAATAGGAAGTTGATCGTGTTTTAGTCACTGGAGTTAAAATAAGTCATTAATCATCCTCTTCCCCTGTCTTTTAAGAATCATCATTACGGTCATGTGTCACTTAATGAGGATACATTCTGAGAAATGTGTCATTAGGCAATTTCGTTGTTATTTGAATGTCATAGATGTACTCATACAAACCTAGATAGTATAGCCTACTACACACTTAGGCTGTATAGTACAGCCTGTTACTCCTAGGCTATAAATCCTATATAACATGTGACTGTACTGAATACCATGGGCAATTAAAACACAATGGTAAGCACTTGTGTATCTAAACTGAAAATGTACAGTAAAAATACAATATAAAATTTTTTTAAATAGCACATCTATTTAGGGCGGCTCCATTATAATCTTACGGGACCACACTGTATATATATGAGGTTCATCTTTGAGCAAAACATCATGATTTGACACATGATTTACTTTAAAGCAAGTAAATGACTGATATAGTAATAGGCAGAAAGTTGGTCATTGAATGGCTAGAGCTTTTTCTAAAAAAAAAAAAAAAAAAAATACAAGGCCAAGAACTGGCTTTTGAATTTTTCAAATACTTTCTTTCAAAAACAATAATAGGGCAATTCTTTGCCAAAGGCAGACGGCATCAAGTTCAAAAGGAATAAAGACTTAATGGCTATGCCCCCTAGAGTCAAAGAAGATAAGCTGCAGGAAAGATTATTTTGGGGGAGGAGGAAGTTTGGGGGAAAGATAGTGACCCTTTTACATTTATTATGGTAGCATTATCTTGAGCAAATAAATGTCATCTGCATTTATTTGCTGAGGGTTCAGAGACCCTGGCAGCAGTCACAGAAATCCGTCCTAACAAGATTAAACATTCTTAAAAATAATTTCTCAAGTGTGGACCCTAGGCGGTCTTCCCCTTAACATTAGGTATATGTTCTGGTTGTCGGGCTCCTGTTTTTCATCTTTTACTGTAGGAAAAAAATTCTAAAATTTCTTTGACACATGAAGAGCAGGTTTGAAAAGCTGCAGTTCATCTGAAGTGTTTTAGGTGCAGCAGGGGAGGCACCCTGGGGCCTGATTATTGGGTATTGTGGGGGCAGCTCCTCGTCTCTCTGGCTCAGCAGGCTCACACCACTGCTCGTCAGTGCCCAGGATGACAACTCACTGCAAAGAGCCAAGGGCCCCCTCCTGGGAACAGTCAGCTTCCAGAGGCTTGGGTCTGTTTTTTCTGCAGCTGGATATTCACATCCAGTACAGTGTTTACAACAGAGATAGCGCTCAATAAATATTTGCTGAGTGATGAACAAGTGTATGCATGTCAGCTCTTGGGCAGCAGCCTGGAATCACTTCTGAGGTTTTTGGTTCAGGATCTATACTGACTTTTCCAGGATATGCTTTGATCGCTGCGTGTTGACTTCTGCAGTGCAAATGTGGTAAATGAGTCCTTCCTCAGAGCAATTCTCAGGCATGAGGATGTACAGCAGGCCCCTAGGAGGAAGTTTTGGCTGTGAACATCATGCCTTTCTGTTCCTGGGACTGGCCACGGTTCCAAGAAACATCTTAGGCAGTTTTCCAACATGGTGAGGTTGATGTCTTCACTGTCATTTCATTTATGGTGCAAAAGAAAAGTAGCCAGGACATCACCCTGAGACTGAGACCTTTGGAGCCACAGAGGGATATTTTCTGGAGACAGGAAGGCTCTCTAGAGTCATTGTCAAAAGGCGGTTTGTTATTATAAGTTCTTGTCAAAGATTGCCTAGAATTTGTACATTATACATAACCCAGAAAAGAAAACACAACATCCAGTTTGTATCAAACAAAGGGCAGCTAAAAACTGGCTTTTCATTTGTCAGAGTGCTAAGTATCCTGTGGATTTATCCTCAGAACAAAGTTCTGCTTATACTGCAAATATTTATTCTAGTAACAATGAGTACAGCAGGATATAGGGCCGTAGAATAGTTTGCACAGTGGAACTTTTTCTGAAGAAGTGGGGCATGTCCAGGTAAAGCTTTCATATGATAGCAGATTTTCCAGTCACGTATTTCCCTTTCCCTCTGGACAAGGTGACATTTGGGGGGAAGTGTGGTAAAATTTGGGACAGGCAAAGTTGCCTTTTAATCTTTAATGAAGGTGCCTTGAAAATGGCCTAATTCTGGTTGCTTGTAGGTGTCACTGACTGACAGGTTTATAGAATGTCCCACAGATATACTCTGCCCCTGACAGCCCAGGAGACAGGGATGTTCCTAAGCCCAAAATATCAAGAGTGAAGGCTGCTCTTTGGATATGTGCTAACGCAATCCTAAAACAGAGGGAAAAGAAAAAGGAAAAGAAGAAAAGGGGGAACGTGGAAGCAAGAAAAAACAAAATTAGCTGGGCATGGTGGCGTGTGCCTGTAATCCCAGCTACTTGGGAGACTGAGGCAGGAGAATCGCTAGAACCTGGGAGGCAGAGGTTGCAGTGAGGTGAGATTGCGCCACTGCACTCCAGCCTGGGCAACAAAGTGAGACTCTGTCTCAAAAAACAAAAACAGACAACAAGAAAAAACATAAGAAAGAGAGAGAAAGGATGAGGAGCACTTAGAATAGGAAGAGGAGTTCATTGGGGAGGAGAATAAAGGCCTATGGAGGAAAGTGTCAGCAGCTGAGGTTGAAGTAGCACAAAAAGAATTTGGCAGGGAAAGGGGGCACTCAGACAGCATTGTGTTTGGTGTTTGGGTACTTTGTAATGGAAAAGCAGGCTGTAGCCTGAGGCCCAATATCCGGTCAGGCTAGGGAACAAAGGCAGCATGTAATGGGTATGGTGAGTCAGCACGAACCCAAATCTAGATTGACAGCAGAGGTCAAATTCATGGAAGAAGGCAAATGACCCCAAAGACCCAGATATGTCTTCTGGAAAAAGACAGCTTGGTCCAACGCAAAGACCCAGATGCAGAAACACTGCAATAGTGTCAAACGTGAGCCAGCATGAACAGCAAAGACGATCCCCTGCTACCAAGGTCTGGGTCTATTCAGAGAGGAGACATTGGCCAAACTGACTTGATCCCAAACCAGCCTCTGCCATGGCAGGCACAGTCATTGAGTTGTGAACATGATGGAAAACACTCAAAAGACTCACCAAAGTAGAGAAATACGGGGATCTCCAGCAGATAGCTCCTGGCAAGGTAGCAGAGAGGCAAAATAATGTCGAGTAAGACAGACGTGTCCCTGCTCCACCATATGTCAGCTGTGTGGGCTTGTCCAATTCCCTTCTCCTCTCCAATACTCTCTTTCCTTACCTGAAAAACGTGATTATTTGGGGGCTCATCTTTGGCCAGCGTGCACTGGAACAACAGCCACCGTGCTTGTTTATAGTTGGTGTTCATTCTGACTAGTCAGTGCTCAAACGTACCACTTGTTATATGTTTCTAGTTTCAATCACTCTGGTGATAATAAGTCCACTTCATGGAGTTCTTTTGAGGACTCTAAGTAATATGCATAAAGCATGCTGCACATTGCCTGACACTTAAATAGTAGCTGTTATTATTTTTATTAAATAGTTTATTAAATAGTTATCAATGTTGCTAACTGTTGTGAACTATATTGTGTCCTTCCCCCACCCCCTGTCAAATTCATATGTTGAAGCCCTAATCCCTGATTTGACTATGCAGGTGCTCCTAATTTTTAGATGTGTTTATGCTCTGATAAAACCATTGTAAGTTGAAAATGTTGTAAGTCAAAAGTGCATTTAATACACCTAATCTACTGCCCGTCATAGTTTAGCCTAACCAATTTTAAACCTGCTGAGGATACTTTCATTATCCTACTGTTGGGTGAATCATCTAACAAAAAGCCTATTTTATAATAGTGTTGAATATCTCATGCAATGTATTAAATACCGTCCTGAAGGTGAAAAACAGAATGGGTGTATGGGCACTTGAAGTATGGTCTCTATTGAATTTGGATCTTTCCCACTTTCACGCGCGTCCATGTGAAGAGGCCACCAAACAGGCTTTGTGTGAGCAACATGGCTGTTTATTTCACCTGGGTGCAGGTGGGCTGAGTCTGAAAAGAGAGTCAGCGAAGGGTTGTGGATTATCATTAGTTCTTATAGGTTTTGGGATAGGCCGTGAAGTTAAGAGCAATGTTTTGTGGGCAGGGGTGGATCTCACAAAGTACATTCTCAAGGGTGGGGAGAATTACAAAGAACCTTCTTAAGGGTGGGGGAGATTACAAAGTACATTGATCAGTTAGGGTGGGGCAGAAACAAATCACAATGGTGGAATGTCATCAGTTAAGGCTATTTTTACTTCTTTTGTGGATCTTCAGTTGCTTCAGGCCATCTGGATGTATACGTGCAAGTCACAGGGGATGCGATGGCTTGGCTTGGGCTCAGGGGCCTGACACCCACCACATGAGGTCAAAAAATCATGTCAAACCATTGTAAGTTGGAGACCTTCTGTATCTGGAGATAGTGTCTTAAGGAGGTAATTAAGGTTAAATGAGGTCACAAAAATCAGGCTCTGATCTGATAGAATTAGTGTCCTTATAAGAAGAGATCCCGGCCAGGCGTGGTGGCTCATGCCTGGAATCCCAGCACTTTGGGAGGCCAAGGCCAGCGGATCACGAGGTCAGGAGATCAAGACCATCCTGACTAACATGGTGAAACCCTGTCTGTAATAAAAATACAAAAAATTAGCCGGGCGTGGTGGCGGGCACCTGTAGTCCTAGCTACTCGGGAGGCTGAGGCAGGAAAATGGCGTGAACCTGGGAGGCGGAGCTTGCAGTGAGCCAAGATCATGCCACTGCACTCCAGCCTGGGCAACAGAGTGAGACTCCGTCTCAAAAAAAAAAACAGACCCCAGAGAGCTCTATCTCTATCCTCTCATGCACACAGGAAATGCCAGGTCCATGTGAGGACAGGATGAGAAGGTGGTGGTCTGCAAGCCAGAAGGAGAGGCCTCATCAGAAACCGGCCCTGCTGGCACCTTGTTCTCGAACTTCCGGCCTCCAGACCTGTGAGAAAATAAATCTGTTGTTTACGACATCCAGTCTATGGTATTTTCTCATAGCAGCCCGAGCTGACTAAAACACTGATTGATTTACATTTGTAAACAAAAGACCTTGTAGGTGCTGCTGGCAAAATAATAGACTCGTTTGTGCCCCACAATTTAGACTTGGAAATACTCTGAATAAGATTTTATTGTATTCCGCCTCACTTAAGCAGAGATGGAGTGTGTCTTCTGACCTATGGATAAAAGGCAGGACAATCACATAAAGAATGCTGCAGGGATCAGAATGTCTAGGAGGGAGCCTCGTGACCTTACATAATCCACATCATGACCTCACCTTTCTCCTTGGGAACAACAGGATGATCTGTCACCAGGTGGCAAATCTTGTTTTGTTTCTGTGGAGCTCAAAATAACATGTCAGAATATACTTATGTACATTAGGTTGGTGCAAAAGTAATTGCGGTTACTTTTAATGGCAAAAACCGCCATTACTTTTGCACAACCCAATAACATATCTCTGGGAGTAGACACAAGAAACTGGTAATAAACTGTCTTCAGAGGGAGAATTGAGGATAAACATGGCTTTTTAAAATAATGTTTCTGCACTTTATGCTTTAAGGGAAGTATTTCTTCATTTAAAAAAAATTCTGGTTTACAGTATTTCTTTTTATACCTCTTGAATTTTGACCGTGCTTAGACATAACATTTTACCGAAGAAGGAGGAGGAGGAGGGTAGAGCATCTTTATTTTGGAAATAAAGAGAAAGGGATGGCTTCCAGAAAGTGACATAGCAATTTTTATCACGGGTTTGCGTTTTGGGATTCTTAACCACTAACAGAGAATCTTGTTTTTGGAAGAGCAGTAGATTTAAAAGGAAGAGAATAACAGCTACTTCTCTGTACCATGGATGACCTGCTGTCCTGCCCAGACCCCACAAAGCTCCACTGTCCTCCTGATCCTTCAAACATCCTCACGCCATCTTCATTGACTTGACGTGTTCTGTCGAAATACTCATTTCTTTTTTGCATTTGCATGTCTCTGGGGAGACTTGTGCTGAATCCACACATTCTCTGCTCTAAGACAGACAGATCTGGACTGGAAAGGCGAGGAGAGGCTGTGACTAGCCGGAAGAATCTTCTGGTCAAAGCCAAGGTCCGGCTTTCCAGCTATTGATTAGTGTGCTGTGAGAGGCCAGTGGGTTAGTCTGCGGGGAAGGAGCAAGAGCTTAGAAACTCCTCTTTTCAGACTAACTTAGGATAGTGTTTGGCCTCGATCCTAATACTTGTCAGACAGGGCCTGTGATGAATTAAATGAATGCCCAAGGAAGCCGTGAACATTAGGAAATTGTGTTTAATCCGCTGCAACTGTTAAAGACTTGGCAAACGTTTCCACGGATGCACAGTTGGGAGCACACAGTGTCCAGGCTCCGTGTCCCTGTCAGTGGCAGTGGTTTTGTTCTGTACACTTCAGCTTGAATGAGGCAACCGGCTAAGGCACCGAGTGTCCTACTTACAATGAGGAAGGAAGGGCTTGGGCCTGAACAAAGGCGGAGGACGGCCCCCACCAAGGGCTGGCTGTGTTTGTCTCATTTCCCTTCAAATCCTCTCCCTGAGTAGAAATATTCATGAGGAAATTCCTCATCTCTGTTTTTATATTTAACAAAATAGAAGTATGGACGACGAACAAAAAAGCAACATACTTTCAAATACCACTTGTAAGGAAATACTTCTGAAGTTAATTTCAGGGGCATTTTTTTAGTAGGAAAATATGACCTTTCAATTTTACGAAATGGAAGGTAGGATGAAACTAGAATTCTCTAAGACTGACTTTGAAATTAAAATATGGTGAACTTCATTAGTTTGGAATAAATTGTGCTAATTTAACTTCTTTTAAAAAACATCAGATTAGAAATGTTAAAGAAATACAGTTTGGGGTTTTTTGCTTTTGAATATATCCAGGGTTAGTAAGTAAACATTTTCTTTCTACTTCTTCACATGAGTAGATAAATGAGAGTAGATTATTTGTAAGTAAAGTTGTTCTTTTAAAGTTCTAAAACATTTGTTTTCCAAATGATTTGAGCAAGGTCAAAAAATATACCTTCCTTATATTCCTATTAAATGGTTTGATTTTCCTCAAGACCCCACCCTACTGGGGACACTTAGGTGGGGGAGGCTGGAGGTGGGGATGGAGTGTATTTATTCACTGGGGCTGCCACAGCGAAGTACCGCACACTGGGAGGCTTAAACAACAGATTTTTATTTTCTCACAGTTCTGGATGCTAGAAGTCCAAGGTCAATGTATCAACAGGTCTGGTTTCTCCTGAGGCCTCTCACCTTGACTTGCACGTGACTGCCTTCTCGCTATGTCCCCACACGATCTCTCCTCTGCATCCACACATCCCTGCTATTTCTTTGTGTGGCTGAATTTCCTCTTCTCATAAGGACACCAGTCAGATTGGATAACAGCCCACCCTAAAGATCTCGTTTTCACTTAATCACATCTTTAAAGGCCCTATCTCTAAATATAGTCACATTCTTTTTTTTTGAGATGAAGCCTTGCTCTGTCTCCCGGGCTGGAGTGCAATGGCACGATCTCGGCTCACTGCAGCCTCCGCCTCTTGAGTTCAAGTGATTCTCCTACCTCAGCCTCCCGAGTAGTTGGGATTACAGGCATGCACCATCACACCCGGCTAATTTCTGTATTTTTAGTAGAGATGGAGCTTCACCATGTCGACCAGGCTAGTCTCAAACTCTTGACCTCAGGTGATCCTTCCACCTCAGCCTCCCAAAGTGCTGGGATTACAGGCATGAACCACCACGCCTGGCCTAAATATAGTTACCTTCTGAGGTAGATTGGCATATGAATTTTTCAGGGGACGCAGCTTGGGCCACAGCAGGGGAAACACCTAAGATTCAGACCAGTTTATTCCAATTCCATTATTTAAACAGTTCCTTTAGACAAATGCTGGGTCCCTTGAGGTCTTTTCCTCTTCTCCTTCTGCCTGCTCCTCTCCAACATGGCCTCTGGGGTTACTGGGGTGTATGTGGTTTATACCAGGGGTCCCCAACCCCTGGGCCTTGGACAAGACTGGTCCATGGCCTGTTAGGAACTGGGCTGCACAGCAGAAGGTGAGCGATGGGCAAGTGAGCATTACCTTCTGAGCTCTGCTCCTGTCAGATCGGTGCCGGCACTAGATTCTCATAGGAGGCCAACACTATTGTGAACTGTGCATGTGAGGGATCTAGGTTGCGTGCTCCTTACGAGAGTCTAATGCCTGATGAACTGAGGTGGAGCAAGTTTCATTCTGAAGCCATTCCCCTGCCACTGTCTGTGGAAAAATTGTTTTCCACGAAACCAGTCCTTGTTGCCTAAAAGCTGGGGGACTGCTGGTTTACTGGACCGTGGGGTGAATGATGGCCCATGCTTGTCTGCTGGATCCACACTGTTCTCCACAGAGGGACTGGTCTCCTTCTTGGTCTGCTTGAGAGCTGAGATGTTCCTGATCCCATGGCTTTGAGGAAGATCAGCTGGTTCCTCTAGCTGGCACCTGTGGTGCTAGTATCCCTGGTTTTGGCATCCCCATCTGCTGACCCAGGCCCCTGCTGGTCCACTGCACACTGAGAACGGCCACACTCTCCCTTCCGGTTATACCAGGAGGTCTCATTTGTGTGTGTGCCAGGTTTTGGGGAAGAGGACCACTGCTTCAGGCTTACCTAGTCCCCGGCTTCTCACGGCACCTGCCCACCATCATCTCATGCCAAGTTACACGGTCCCAACTTACAAACCTGCGGCTTCAGTTCTCCTGGGGGCCTGAGATGCTCTGGCTCCCCCAGATCTAGCTGAGTCCTTCTCTCTCTCTTTCTCCTGTCACTCAACACACACATACACACACACACACATGCACACACACACGCACGCACACACAGTGGCCCTCAGGCAGAAGCAGGTAGAAATCCTTGTTTGAACTTCTCTGCTTTCCCTTTTGCTCTCTTCTACTTGCCAGATGTGGGTTTCACTTTCCCTTCGTCATATCCTCCTAGCCATGAAAAGTGAAAAACAATGACATATTGGTTTTTAAAGTTTTAAAAGTGAAAGGACTTCTTTTTTATTTTTAAGAAAGAAACTCCATTGTCCAGGCTTAGTTCTTGATACGTAACTTTAGTAACTAAGTTAGTAATCCTTGCTCTCACTCCTACACCCTCTCTCGAGTCTGACGGTCAAGTCGATGGTGTTGTTGCATTTGATGCAGTTTTTTTAATTTGAGTCAAATCTGAGAAGTAACTGAGTTGCTCTACTGAATATTTGCCTTTTACCTAAAGTCCTGAAATGTCCTGTTTCAGTGGGTGAGAAGCCCACGGGAAATAAAGTTTCTAGGAGATGAATTCATACTTCACAAGAGTATCTTCCTTACATTCATTTGTGAAGTCCATGTATATATCCCAATTGGAACAGGATTCTGAGCTCTGACTAGTGCCTTTACAATTGCATCCCTGCTTTAATATGCTCCAGTGATGTGACCTTTGACAGGTTAAACTTTCAAAGCCTAATCTTCATCTGTAACATAAGGAAAATAATACCATACCAATAAAATTATTGTGAAGATTACATAAAATAATGCTTGTAAGTCCCAGATACCTTGTCAGCCTTCTATAAATATGAATAATTATTATGGAAAACAGCTACTCCGCTGAACATGGTGGCTCACGCCTGTAATCCCAACCCTTTGGGAGGCCGAGGCCGGAGGATCACTTGAGCCCATTGAGCCTAGGGGTTTGAGATCTCACTATGTTGCCTGGGAAACATAATGAGATCCTGTCTGTACACATTTTGTTTTTTTTACGAATTAGCCAGGCATGTGCTTCTTGCCCGTGGTCCCAGCTACTTGGGAGGCTGAGGGCGATATGGGAGGGTCTCTTGAGCCCGGGAGATCAAAGCTGCAGTGAGCTGTGATTGTGCCATTGCACTCCAGCCTGGGTGATAGAGTGAGACCTTGTCTCAGAAAAAAAAAAAAAAAAAGAGAAGGAAAGAAAAAAAAAAATCCCAGCTACTCAAGGCTCTTGCTTCCTAGGATAGTTTAGAAGATGCAGCCGTGATTGGTAGCACCTTGAAACAACTGTTCTGGCTCTGTTCCAGCAGCTTCCTAGAGGCTCAGGAATTGGAATTCTTGGTCACCCAAGCAGAGTGCGCCTCTGTTTACTGAGGTCCCCATGTGAATAAATAGAAGAAAGTAATCTAGTCAAGGAACATGAGGGAGTGCCACACTATGAAGCCTGAGGCTAAATAACTGGGATGTGATCCTGTGGGGAAAGAACGTGACGCTGAATGGTGGGAAGTCAGGGGGGTGTCACGTCAGACATCAGGCACCTGACTGAGGCCGAATGTTAGTGACAGCGTGGGTTAGAATCTCCTGCCCACAGCCGGGCGCAGTGGCTCACGCCTGTAATCCCAGCACTTTGGGAGGCCAAGGCGGTCGGATCGTGAGGTCAGGAGGTTGAGACCATCCTGACTAACACAGTGAAACCCCGTCTGTACTAAAAATACAAAAAATTAGCCGGGCATGGTGGTGGGTGCCTGTAGTCCCAGCTACTTGGGAGGCTGAGGCAGGAGAATGGCATGAGCCCAGGAGGCGGAGCTTGCAGTGAGCCAAGATCATGCCACTGCACTCCAGCCTGGGCCACAGAGTGAGACTCTGTCTCAAAAAAAAGAATCAGAGAATCTCCTGCCCACTTCTGAGTCCTCTCAGCTGAGCCTTGCTGCCGAGCGAGCATTAGGATGTCATACACATCACATACAGGGTCAGTGTCCTTCCTTATGAAAAGCTAAAGGGGCTCCTGCCAGCTTCATAGCAGGTTTTCAGCCCCAGCCAGGCCTACTTGTCTGTATTCTGGACATTCTGGATTCATTTCAGAGAACGAGAGAAAGACTCAGCTAAATTTAGAGAATCCGGGGAGCAACAGGGCTAGTGACCCACGTCCATGAATATGATATGAGGAGCATCTTGAACCCCTAGGAGAATTGAAGCTGCGGGTTTGTAAGTTGGGGCAAACACAGCCCCAGCATTAACTTTATTGAGGATTAATTTATAGACATTGCAGTGGGCCTTGACAAATTGATACATCTCTTAATCACCACCACAATCAAGATAGAGAAACTTTCTATCATCCCGAAAAGTCCTGACTCTTGTTTGAGAGCCCATCTGTCTACCTGTGCTTCTTCAAAACTGTAGCTTTATTGAGATATAATTGCCATACTATATAACTCATCCATTTAAAGTGTGTAATTCTGTGGTTTTTAGTATGTTCACAGAGCTGTGCAACCATCATCACAATCAACTTTAGAACATCTTAATCATCCCCCAAAGAAACCCATTTCCAGTCATTCTCCATTTCCAGACAACTCCCTTCTCCCTCTCTCCTCCCCAGCCCCTGGTAACCACTAACCTACTGTTTATCTCTAAAGACTTTGCCTGTTCTGGGCATCTCATAAAAATGGAATCTTACAGTCTGTGACATTTTGTGCCTGGCTTATTTCACTTAGCATTATGTTTTAGAAGTTTGTTCACGTTGTAGTATATATCAGAACTTCATTCCATTTTATGGCTGAATAAGATTCCATAGCATGGAAATGTCACAGTTGTCTATCCATTAATCAGTTGATAAATATCTGAATTGCTTCCATCCTTGAGCTATTATGAATAATGCTGCTGTGAACATTTGTGTACAAGTTTCGTGTAGACATATGTGTTCATTTCTCTTGGGTATATACCTAGGAATGGAATTGCTGGGTCATATGGTAACTTCATGTTCAACATTTTGAGGACCTACTAGATTATTTTCCATAATGACTGCACCATTTTTGTTTTCCCAACAGCAGTGTATGAGGTTTCCAATTTCCCCACATTCTGGCTAACACGTCTTTATGATCATAGCCATCCTAGTGAATGTGAAGTGGTATTATATGGAAAGGAGGAATGTTGGAACCAATGACCAAAATTATGAAAATTGAGATAAACGATGTCCCGGGACATTATTTCACTAACATAATGTCACTAATAATGAGAAAGAAGGAACTAAGAGCATCAAAAGAGCAAACAATCCTCTCCCTGAATAAAGGAGAAATATTGGAATGTGCCAAATGAGCTACAGAAAACCAGAACATGTCATCTTCCTGAAACTAGGAGACATTTGCTTAATTAATGTCAGTCAATGCCCTGGATCACTTTGCTTCCTGTTAGTTTAGTCATAAAATGAAACAGGGTACAAAATATCCTGAAGACTATGTTATACAAACTAAGTGCTTATCTAAGCAGTGAGAATCCGTGGCTTTCAAACATTTTTTACCCTTACTCACAGTAAGAAATATATTTTACATCAAAATCTGGAACAGGCCTGGTGCGGTGGCTCACACCTGTAATCCCAGCACTTTGGGAGGCTGAGGCTGGCAGATCACTGGAGATCAGGAGTTTGAGATCAGCCTGGCCAACACGGTGAAACCCTGTCTCTACTAAAAATACAAAAATTAGCCGACATGGTGGTGCACACCTGTAATCCCAGCTACTTGGGAGGCTGAGGCATGAGAATCGCTTCAACCCAGGAGGTGGATGTTGCAGTAAGCTGAGATCACACCACTGCACTCCAGTCTGGGCAATGGAGTGAAACTCCATTAAAAAGAAAAAATCCGGAAAATACACACACACACACACACACACATACATACATGCATACACACGTACACACATACATACACACAGTAATAGAAGTTTCACGTTAATTACCTCTACTACAGGGAATGCACTCTGATTTTTTCTTTCTAACCTATTTTATTTTACTATCTTTCTCATTTTTAAAAAATGCTGTTGCAGACCCACTATGTTGATTTCATGACTCATTAATGGGTTGCAGTTCACCGTTTGAAAAATATTTATTAAATGGCCTGATGTGCAATGTCTTAATTTTTGAGGCCACACCTGCCTCTGCTGTTGCTGAGAAATCTCGGACCTTGGTTCAATGGAAGCTTTATCCAGCTCAAGCCTACAATAAAAGTTTCTGGAATGTGAACTGGACTTCCCAGCTATGTTTTCAGAGGTTTTCTCCCATCTCCTAGGGGGTTGTGGTTTCTAGCCCTCCTCTAAATTGCCCAGGAAACCATGGCTCTTGGCAAATCAGGATGGCATCCTCAGGATAACTGATCCCTCCACTCACCCATCTTCTGTTGGTGTTGTTGCCTTTGGACACTACCAAGGCCCCAGGATGGGGTCCACCTCCACTTGTGGTCAGAGTTGGCTTGAGCTCTGTCTCCACTCTACTAGACTGGGCTCCCTTCTGGTTCTACAGCTGACCCTGGCATCCCTGCTTGAATACCTTACCATCTTGCAGAGGTGCTGCAGCAAACCATTGCTCCTAGGCCACTGTCCACCTTGTCTCTGAGGTTATATTGGTGTGCAGGAGACCGACCCTCAATCTGAGGGCTCCAGACCTTCAGCCAACCAGGATTGCGCTAGGATAACTGCACAGAAAGGAGATGCCAGTGTCAGAGGAAGCTATTCAGTGGAGGCCTCCATTGAAAGTGCTGGGGTTGAGGCTTCTCCTGACACTCTTCTCCATGTTCAAAAGCAGGGCAATGACCACAGGTTTTCCCCTGGCTTGGAGACACACTCTGCTTCCCCAGGAGACTCTCCCGAGTAGTTTCAGAGTATCATTATCTCTCTTACACTGTGTGTGTGCTAGAGGGAAGGGGAGATGTTGACCTAAATGTTGACCTAGATGTTGACCTATCGGAAATCCCCAGAATCCTCTTCACAGGCCCTGGGCTAAAGGACACAAGCTCTTTGAGCAAATGGATCTAGGTCTGAAACAATGGTCATCAACTACAAAATTGTATTAGAATTGCTATGCAAAACTCATTCCAAAGTAAAATCATCTTTCCTTACAATGACATCAATGTGGGATTGATTCCAGTATACTGTCGACTCTCAATGAAAAGTAAGAGGCTTTGATACTATATACATATAAGGGAATGTTCAGTACTCTTAGTATAGTACCATCTATACAGTAAGTATTAGAAGGATACTTATGGGTTAAATGTAGAAAAGTTTAAGAACATTAACTTAGATTGTGGACTAAAAGAATCTCAATGTTGGAAGGACTCTGGAGTGAATCTAATCTGCTGCCATTGCTCTTTGTATTCCACTTTTCCTGGATACGTTAGGAATGCATTTAGCTGCAAATAACAGAATATCTTTTTTTTTTTTTTTTTTTTTTTGAGACAGGGTCTTGTTCTATTGCCCAGACTGGAGTGTAGTGGTACAATCTTAGCTCACTGCAACCTCTGCCTCCCAGGTTCAAGTGATTCTCATGCCTCAGCCACCCATGTAGTTGAGATTACAGGCATGCACCACCGCACCTGGCTGATTTTTGTATTTTTAGTAGAGACAGATTTTCACCATGTTGTCCAGGCTGGTCTTGAACTCTTGGCCTCAAGTGATCTGTCCACCTCGGCCTCCCAAAGTGCTGGGATTACAGGTGTGAACCACCATGCCTGGGCCAAATAACAGAATATCTGACTGCAGTAGCTTAAACAAACAAAAATGTATTTTTCTAACACAGCAAGGTGTCTGTAGGTAAGCACTTGCTGGCTTTGGTTAAGCAGCTCAGTGATGTCAGAGCTATTTCTCCTTGATTTTCTTGGTTGTTACTTGTGGTTTTAAGATGGCTTCTGTAACTCTTAGCATACCATCTGCATTCCAGGCAGAATAAGGGAGAGGGTGGCCACCAGCTATATCTGTCCCTTCTTATCAGGAAATCAAAAGCTTATCCAAATGCCCCAGCAGGGAATTTCTCTAAGATCTAAGATCTAAGATCAAAGGTTAGAACTGGGTCGTCTGTTCACTCTCAAGTAAAATTAGATATAGTTGGAAAGAAGGAAAGTAGAGGATGGATATTGAGTAGGCACTGTGAGTGATGGCTAGATTTCCTCAATCAGGGGCCTTTCATACTTGCTTGAAAATCTTCAGGGAAAGGAGACAGACTATCCCATTTTCGGCAGGTCCAGAAAGATGTTTTTATTTTGAATCCAAATCAGCCTTCTTCTAACTCACCCCTGTGGTTGCTGGTTCTGCCCTGTGGGAGCTACACCAATGGATTTGAATACTTCTTCCTAATGACAGTCATACAAATATTTGAAGACAGCTGTCATATCTCCTCTAACTCTTTTCTCATCCACATGAAGCATCTCCACTTGAGTCCTCCTGGGACAGAACTTTAAGAGTTCTCATGTTTTAGATGCTCTCCTTTGAGTATGCTCCAGTTTATCAATGTTTCTACTAGACTTCATTGCCCCCGATGACACCACTGGTCAAGGGGTAGCTTGTGAAAAGCCAGAGATGTCAGATTATTATTTCCATTGTCTGGGTTATCTCTAAGGTAGTTCAAGTTTGCATTACCTTCTATGTTCTTCCTGCTTGGGATGGAGCCAACTAAAGAACATGAATCTTTTCCACCCTTTCGTCTTCCTTTACTTATGTAATTGGACTAAAGACCTTAGAACAAAATTTATATTCACCATTAGTATATTTTATGGTGTTAGATTTGACTTATATTTCTAATTTATTGAGTTATTTTCAGATTTCAATTCTATTATCCAGGACATGCTATTCCTCCCAGATGGACATTATCTGCAAATGTGACAAACTTATACTCATCATAATTCTAAGGAGGTCAGGATAGAGTCTTTCAACCTGTCCCCAGTGTCCACTTTAGTTAGGGGGCTTCAACATATAATGGATTCGCATTGTGATTATTCAGCTCACACTTCAACTTTTGTCCTAAGAATGTTGTGAGATCCTCTTTCAACTGCTTTGCAAAAATTTGATCAAAAGAAGCCGTCTCCTAATCAAACTAGTAAAGTTTATGTAGAGGACGTTTTTCCCCAGTGAGTCCACACTAGCTTCTAAGAGCACCAGTTCCCCTTCTGAGTTCTTCAAAATTAGCCTTTACATATGCTAGTCCAGAACTTTTTATGATTATATTGTTCTTCTAATACTGGATACTGAAAATCCAGAGCAAAATTCGGAGCTGAATCACAGCAACTGTTAATGAAATTGCGCATTAAACCAGGGGTGTGCACAAAGGCAAAAATTATGTGTAATTAAAATAATTTTTGAAGATCACTTAAATGACTCACAAAGTATAGTATGCATGGTACACCATGTACAATCTTGTACAGTAAGTCAAATCTTGAGAAACACTGAGTTCCTAAGATACTAAAGTATAAAAAGAAGTCCATCACAGAACATTTTAAACATTTTATCAAATCCATCTCTAGGAGTACATGAGGGAGGGTGGAGAACTCCAAGGTATCCCTGCTTGTCAGTAAGTTACATTTGTGTTGTTTTAATATGAATACTTTATTATTTATTTATTTATTTTGAGATAGAGTCTCACTCCGCCACCCAGGCTTGAGTGCAGTGGCACAATGTTGGCTCACTGCAACCTCTACCTCCTGGGTTCAAGCAGTTCTCCTGCCTCAGCCTCCCAAGTAGCTGGGATTACAAGCGCGCACTGCCAGCTAATTTTTGTACTTTTAGTAGAGAGGGCGGTTTCACCACATTGTCCAGGCTGGTCTCAAACTCCTGACCTCAAGTGATCCGCCCGCCTAGGCCTCCCAAAGTGCTGGGATTACAGGCATGAGCCACGGCACCCAGCATAATATGAATACTTTATAATCGTAATACATATTAATAGATTTTTTTGCTGGTATGAGTACTGAACAGTTATTATCTATGAAAGTGCCTACTATAAGATCTGACATGTAGGAGGTCACACTAGATTTGAACCTAAATCTTTCTTGATTAAATATTTATGCATACTATTCTTTGAAAAGTTAAAGAAAAGGTTTTGGACATTACCATCTTATTTTTTCAAAGCAGTCTGTTCTCTTTCTCACCTTGGGCATTGATCGATCTTGTGATAGTTTCTTAGTGTAAGTTAATGCTTATAATTAGTGCCCTTAATAATGAAATTGCAGATTTGAAAGACGGACTTTATTTTAAGAGGACTGTTAGTTCACATAACTAACTTCATTATGTATGAGTCCTGTGATCTTGGGCAAGTTAACATTTTAGAAATTATTTCCCCATCTTCAGATAAGGTTATTGATAACTACTTCAACAATTTAAGTCATATATGTGAAGCACCCAGTCCAGAGTAGATCCAGGTCCCAAAGTCACATTTCAGGAAAAGATAACTTATTTCGAAACAAGTTATAAAGAAAAATAAGAGTTATAAAGAGTTATAATGGGTATCCAGTAATAATATCACTGGTATGGTTTGGTTCTGTGTCCCCACCCAAATCTCATCTTGAATTGTAACTCTCATGTGTCAAGTGGGGGATCTGGTGGGAGGTGATTGGATCATGGTGGCGGTTTCCCCCATGTTGTTTTCATGATAATGAGGGAGTTCTCACGAGATCTGATGGTTTTATAGTGTTTGGCAGTGCCTCTGTTGCTCTCTCTCTTCTCTTTCCTGCCATCTTGTGAAGAGGTGCCTGCTTCTCCTTTGGCTTCCACTGTGATTGTTAGTTTTCTGAGGCTCCCCCAGCCATAAGGAACTGTGAGTCAATCAAACTCCTTTTGTTCATGAATTACCCAGTCTCAGGAAGTATCTTTATAGCAGTGTAAGAATGGACTGATACAATTGCCTTGAACCATGTTAAGTAGCAATTTAAGATGAATTACATATAAGATAAAACATAATGAAATGTTTTATGTAATCACTCTTTCCTTTAAAATGTTGACTATGGATATATTTGTTTTTTGGGGCTACCATAACAAAGTAACAAAAACAGAATGGCTTAAAAAAAGGAAATTTGTTGTCTCGCATTTCTGGAGGCTAGAAGTCTGAAAGAGCTAGAAGTCTGAAAGAGCTGGAAGTCTGAAACGGCATGCCCAAGCCATGCTCTTTCTGATGGCTCTAGGGGAGAATCCTTCCTTGCCTCTTTTAGCTCCTGGTGTTTGCCCATAACCCTTGACATTGCTAGGCTCATAGAGGCGTTACTCTAGTCCCATGGTTGTCTTCTCCCTGTGAGTCTTCACATCATCTTCCCTTTTGTGTATTTGTCTCCGGATCCAAATTTCCCCTCTTTAAAAGGATACCAGTCATATTGGATTAGGACTCAACTCTGACGACTTCATTTTAAGTTGACTTGACCCTACTTCCAAATAAGGTCACATTCTGAAGTAGTGGGGGTTAGGACTTTAATATGTCTTTTGGGGGGGATATAATTCAACTCATAATATCAGGGTTGTGCAATGTTTCAGCATAGTTAATGGCCATAGAAGCTAACCTCAGGGCGGTAGGAGTTGGGCAGAAGGGGAAGGTGGAAAGGAAGGATTTTCCACACCCACTTCTGTTAACACTACATTTGTAGAGGCCAGATTCACATGAAGGATGAAAAGTGGAAGCTTCTTTAAGGCCTTAAAATTTCACCATTTTTAACTAAGAGTAAAGAAAGCTTCAAATGTCTACTGCTTTTCACTATGAATCTTAGAGTTCAGAAAAACAAGATAAAGACTTTACTTCCTCCTAGCCAAAGTCATAGCGTAACTTAACACGAACTTATAGCAAATATATTTAATGTGTTCAATACAAATTAGCAATGGAATTGGATAATAAAATATAACAGTTTGACATATAATGAGAAGCTACACCTATAGTCAATAAATATTAGTTAGTTCCTCCCTTCTGTTGACTGTCAACTCCCCCAAAGCTAATTTTGTTAGATTCACTGTAGCGAAGGAAAACACACCTTGACAGATAGTGTCTCAGAAGGAGGATTTCAAGAAAAGCTATTTGTAGAACTTGGGGTCAGGCTCAAGTGGCATTAGGCTGATTTTTCACTACAGGGAACTGATTGATGCCAGGCATAGTTGATGACATAATAGTGTAGTATTGATGGACCCAGTGTGGGAAGGCTTTTGATGTGATACACAAGCTTTTTTCTCAGGTGAGCAATCCGTTTCTGATAGGAGGGTTGGTTTCCCACATGAGCAAACTGTTTTCCTGGATAAATAAGTTTGCAGGAATCTCCTGAAGCAAATTATTAAGAGTTAAATTATTTATTGGTTTACATATATCTTCCTGAGCAATAATTTCCAGAACTTATCAACATAGGTGTCATCAGTTCTTACCTTTTTCATATTTTGCCATTGAAAGTATGGCGAAAACCGCAACTACTTTTGCACCAACCTAGTACAACTTGAAATGTTTCTAATTGAGGAATTCACGTTCAGTTATCTTTAATGAGTGAAATAATTCGTATACTTTAGAGCACTATTTTCAGTAGATGAAAGGATCTGTCCCTTGCTGCAACAGAAAGACCACATTCATATCAATAGTCCTTTTATAAGAGGTATCCCTAAACCTGTGGTCAACACATGGGGCTAATCACATGACTATCATAGGTTTGGTTTCTGGGCAGGCCAGAGAACCTTTTGCTGTTTTATAACCCTGATTATAGCTATAACTTCACATTTTCCATTATGTATGCCATTAATCATAAGAGAGAATAAGTTGAGAGACTTTGAATGAATGATAATTGAATGAGGAAACTCTATCTCCGTAACCATAAACAGAACTGAAAGCACATAACCCTCAAAGAAGCATTTCTCACAAAGCTCAGCATATTGACCAGAAAGCCAACATATTCCTCACCTGCTGTCAAGGTTTATTGTCGACATGTAAGTTAACTGAGTTGGGAAATATTAATATGATAGCATTGAAAGAAATCTGCATTATCAGTACTAGACATCAAAATGGAAGCATGCGGGAAGCAGGGTTAATAGACAGGTGTGAAGCTGCCAACCTATGAGATTTTTCTCTAAATAAATAAACTATGCTAAAATAGCACCCTTCCCCTTAATAGCTGATCAGCATTTCTTCAAATCAGACTGTCATATTTTCTGCAAGAGCAATCACTGATTTGATGACATAAGCATCATTTCTGGTTTTCATTTTGAGACAAGTTATATTCCACTGGAAATGTTCAAGCATGGGAATGTATTTTGGTATAACATTTTGTTGCCTTTGACACCAAGAATGAAGACCAGAAAAAAACAGTCTCTCTTGAGAGACTCTAAACAACATGGCTCACAGCTTTTTTTTTTTTTTTTTTGAGACAAGTTCACTGTCGCACAGGCTACAGTGCAGTGGCATGATCACAGCTCACTGCAGCCTCAACCTCAAGGGCTCAAGCAATGTTCTTGCCTCACCCTCTCGAGTAGCTAGGGCTACAGGAGTGCACCACCATGCCTGGCTATTTTTGTTTTTTTATAGAGACAGGGTCTCACCATGTTGTCCAGTCTAGTCTTGAACTTCTGGGCTCAAGCAGTCCTCCCACCTCGACCTCCCAAAGTGCTGGGATTACAGACGTAAGCCACTGTGCCCAACCTTATGGCTCACAGCTTTAAGACAAATCTCTTTTTTTTTTTTTTTTTGAGATGGAGTCTCACGCTGTTGCCCAGTGGTGTGATCTTGGGACACTGCAACCTCCACCTCTCAGGTTCAAGTGATTCTCCTGCCTCAGCCTCCTGAGTAGTGGTAATTACAGGCCCACACCACCACGCCTGGCTAATTTTTATATTTTTAGTAGAGACAAGGTTTCACCATGTTGTCCAGGCTGTTCTCGAACACCTGACCTCAAATGATCCACCCACCTCTGCCTCCCAAAGTGCTGGAATTACAGGTGTGAACCACTGCGCTTACCCAGAAAAATCTCTGATAGAGCAGCCTGAGAAGGTGAATATTCATGACTGTAACTTTTTTTATTATCATCATTTTTTTTTTTTGAGACGGAGTCTCGCTCTGTCGCCCAGGCTGGAGTGCAGTGGCGCAATCTCGGCTCACTGCAAGCTCCGCCTCCCGGGTTCATGCCATTCTCCTGCCTCAGCCTCTCCGAGTAGCTGGGACTACGGGCGCCCGCCACCACGCCCGGCTAATTTTTTGTATTTTTTAGTAGAGAAGGGGTTTCACTGTGGTCTTGATCTCCTGACCTCGTGATCCCCCCGCCTCGGCCTCCCAAAGTGCTAGGATTAGAAGCGTGAGCCACCGCGCCCGGCTCGTGACTGTAACTTTGATAATTATTAGCCAGAGAAGGATAAAGAAGCATATTTGCAACTGCACATGAGATATATCTTCTTACAGAAGACTTAAACAGGTCTTTTGAAAGCTGGTGAGAGACAAGGAAAAAGCAACTGCCCCAACAATAAACGTACGCACGTCCTCAAGGTCACAAGCCACATGTCTACTTTGAGACAGGTTCCTGACTTGCCAGCGGCTTGCTTTCTCCGTGATGACCTCAATAGAGCCAGGACTGGCATTTCTCAGGTCGCTTGGCCGATTGTGCATACCTTTGGCACAAGTGTATTATACTTCTTGCTGATAGAATTTTGTTCTCCTTCTAGAATGTTCTCCTTCTGAACATTAGGATGCCAGAAGAGGTCGATGGAGGTGGTGGGAAATGGGTTGAGTTCCCCCGACTCTACCCTTCTAGGCTGGTTTTAAATTCTGGTCCTCTTCCAAAGTCCATGCTTTTTCTTGTGCTAATTTATTCATTCACTCAATAACATTTCAGAACCTCCTATATACCTTTATCAGCCAGAAACCCTAGAGAAAACAAAGGAAGCAGTTAAGAGCTTGAGGAGAGTTTAATAAACAGAGTGTTTAAAAGGTTCAGGAAACATATAGGGAAACCACAAGGAATAATGTAGTGGGCTCTATTGCCATCCCTAAGCCTCAACGGACAAGAGGATAAAGCAGTTACTAGGACTTGGGCATAGCAGCCTCTCTGTGAAGAGGGCCACCTCACAGGAGCTGTGACCTTGGTTGCAGGACTTAGCCAGCTTGCAGCAACCCTATAGGGAGGAAGCCAGGGAAATAAATATCCTACCTTTATCCTCCTCCCTCTCTCTGACCTGCTGTTAATGTTTCCCACTGGTAGAACCAGAGGTGGATTTGCCATGAAGCTAATGACTGTTAACCAGCAGCAACTTTCATGTACACTGGTCCCTTCTAAGACTCTGGGTGGGCCCTAGCAATGTTCTCATGGTCATGGGGTTTCTGTAAAATGTCCAAATGTAACACACCTTTTTTCTTTTTTTTTTTTTTAAAGACAGGGTTTCACTTCCATCACCCAGGCTGGAGTGCAATGGCATGATCTCGGCTCACTGCAACCTCCCCCTCTCAGGCTCAAGGAATTCACCTGCCTCAGTCTCCCCAGTAGCAGGGAGCACAGGTGCATGCCATCGTAGCCAGCCATTTTTTTTTCTTTTTTTTGTATTTTTTTGTAGAGATGGGGTTCACCATATTGCCCTGGCTGGTCTCAAACTCCTGACTTCAAGTGATCTCCTCACCTTGGCCTCCCAAAGTTCTGGGATTACAGGTGTGAGCCACCATGCCCAGCCTCCAAATGTAACACACCTGCAGCTAGTTAAGTCTGCTGTCTCTTCACACTCTTCACCAGACTTCTCCTGTATCATATGGTACTGAAAATGATCATGGGTATTTGAAGGGTCCCACTGAGGGGAAGTTGAGTTGGAGATATGCTTACTTTGCATTTGGGGGGAAATGCATGTGGCTCACAGTCCTGTGTCTTTTCCTTTCCAGTGGAGGATTTTTCAGGAATACTCCTACCATGCTCTGTGCAGGATCAGAGTCACACTGTGATGTCACTGTGTCCTGTGGAGTGTGTGTGCGTGTGTGTGTGTGTGTGTATAGGGAAGGGGCTAAGGGATCAAGTTGAAAAGATCCAGAAGCCAGTCAGGACATTTCTTCAACCCTTACAGCTCATTTAGGGGAAAAACAAAACAAAACAAAACACATTGCCAACATATTTCCCGAATTTGACAAAAATACTAGAAATTTAAATGATGTCACCAGTAATAGGCTATGAGGTAAAAGAACTTTTAAAAAATAGTACACTGTGCCAGAAGAAAAATTGAATTATCTAGTCTCTTCATTGTACGTAATATTACAAAATTATTGTCACATGAAGAGGCACTCAAGAGAATTCAGACCAAAAATGTAGGGGAAAAATTATTACAGAGGCATATCAGGAAGTTTATTGACAAAAAATATGAAGCTATTTTTCCGGATGTATTTTTTTCTTATTGCAAATATTTACTTTTATACCTTATTTTATATTCATAATTTTATAATCTTTTTATTTAAAAAATACGTTTTATAATAGAGATGGGGTCTCACTGTATTGGCCAGGCTGGTCTCGAAACCCTGGCCTCAAGCAATCCTCTCACCTTGGCCTCCCCAAATGCTGAGATTACAGGCATGAACTACCGTGCCTGGCCTATAATCTCATTTTCTTAAAGAAAACACCGAAGATGCTGTGAGCTTTAAGCCCCAACAAAACCTGCTCCACCCCTGGGCCAAACCCACCTGAAAGCCAGAGGGAAAAGGAGTCGGTTGGTGTCACTGTAGGCCAACTTCCCAGGGCACAGAGCAGAGCAGAGGAGGGGGAGAGTGGGTCTGGGATGCAAACAATAGATCCCAGGACTATACCAGATACTGCCTAAGGTGTTGGATTTATCATGAGAAATAAAGTAGACATGGTCTCTGCCCTTGAGCAGTTTATTGTTTAGTGAGAGAAAGAAGCTGGCAAACAGGCATTACAATGCAATCTGCTGAGTGCTGTGCTATGGGAGCACTGGGTGACACAAGAGGTGACTTCAAGGGCTGCCTAGCAGAAGATGCATTTCTGCATGACAGGAATTAAATGAATGAGTCATTGAAACATGCCCTGAGGTCCCAAGTGGAAGGGGAGAGAGAGGCAAATGGAGTACAGTGAAATTTGCAAAAGAGTTGGGAATAAAAGACATTAACAAGTGTATCGTAAAGTTGTGCTATCGCAATGGTCAACTTATGTTAGAATGCAGACCTGGGCTACTTAGTTTTTTTTGTTGTTGTTGAGACAGAGTCTCGCTCTGTCTCCCAGGCTGGAGTGCAGTGGTGTGATCTCGGTTCACTGCAACCTTCACCTCCCAGGTTCAAGCAGTTCTCCTGTGTCAGCCTCCCGAGTAGCTGGGATTAGAGGCACCTGCCACCAAACCCAGCTAATTTTTGTATTTTTAATAGAGATGGGGTTTCGCCACGTTGGCCAGGCTGGTCTTGAATTCCTGACCTCAAGTGATCTGCCTGCCTTGGCCTCCCAAAGTGCTGGGATTACAGGTGTGAGCCACCATGCCTGGCCTACTTACTATTGTTTTCTATCAGTTATCAGATCGAAACGTGTCTGGTAATTTCTGTGATTCCTTTTATCCTTTAATATTAAAAAAATTATAACATTTAAACAATTTTTTCCTTTTTATAAAAGTAATATATGTGGGAAATATAGACTATCTAGAAAATACAGATGAAAATTGAAAAAGGAAACAGTCTCAACACTATTAACAGCCACTGTTAATATTTGGGGGTATATTCTTCTGATGTTTTCTCTAGGCATATGAATCCTTGTGAAAGTTACACTATACGTAAGAATTTAGGCCTGGCGCAGTGGCCCGTGTCTGTAATCCCAGCACTTTGGGAGGCCAAGGCAGGCAGATCACCTGATGTCAGGAGTTCAAGACTAGCCTTGCTGACATGGTGAAACCCATCTCTGCTAAAAATACAAAAAATTAGCCAGGCGTGGTGGCAGGTACCTGAAGTCCCAGTTACTTAGGGGGCTGAGGCAGGAGAATCGCTTGAACCTGGAAGGTGAAGGTTGCAGTGAGCCGAGATTGCGCCAACGCACTCCAGCCTGGGTGACAAAGCATAACTCCATCTCAAAAAAAAAAAGAGTTTATAACTCTTATGAGTTATAAGACCATGAACCATGTGCCAGGGAGTTGGATTAATGTGGGGTTGCAATTGTGGATTTATAGATGATGGTGCCAAGCAAGCTGGAGTCTGCTATGCTGTGATGGCATGGATATAAATGTAAAGAAGGTTTAACATGTGAGAAGCTGAAGGGGGATTGTCTCAAACCCTATAACCAAAAGTCTCTTGGTCTAATCAGTCCAAAGGGAATCATCACGCCTAGAATGCAAATGTAACCCAGTTGAATCCGTGATCCAAGTGATCCATCTCAGGACAGTGTTCCCTTCAAAGGAGCACATTCCAGCAATCAAAGTAATTTCAAAAAATCTCAAGCTGTTGGTCTTTTTGAATATCACAAAGGGATATGTACCCATAGAAGTGCTTCTTAAAAATGTTCTCTCCTTTCCCAACAACCTCATTTAAAGATGACAGGGACCTCTGTGCCATTCACCAACCCTCCCTGGGAAAAATACACTTCCCTCAGTTCTAGCCTTTGTGCTTCCTCACTTCTTTTTCCTTCTCCAGTTTTTCCAAGTCTGTGCCAGAAAAAGCCAAAAGGAGTCAATCCTTCAAGGAAAGACCCGGTTGAAGGACCAGGGGAGAAAGGAACTGAGTAAGTGAAGCTAAATTCCTTTTTGGGAAGAGGAGAGAGGGAACCTGGGTTCACTCACATATGATTCATTTTCATCCATCTAATCATATAGAGAAAACCATGATCTAGTCTGATGGGGAAAGGTATTTTGTGGAGTCTGAAAAGGCAGTGTCAGACAGCAGCACTCCATCAGTGTCTGGTCGCATCCTTGAAAGCAGTGGGTTCAGCCCCAGCTCGATCAAATCTGAACCTTGTTGTGAGTCCCTCACATCACTGCCCCCCACATTCGATCGGTCACTAAGTCCTGTTCCTTCTGTTCCTGATCAGTTGGGTAACAGGGCTCCGGGCATTTACTGGTACAAGGCTGCTTTATTCAGATGCAAAGACTGAGTTAGAGGCTGTATTAGTTTGTTCTGGCTGCCATAACAAAATATCACAGATTGAGTGGCTTAAACAACAGAAATTTACCTTCTCACAGTTCCGGAGGTTAGAAGTCCAAGATCAAGATTTTGGCAGTGTTGGTTTCTCCCGAGACCTCTCTCCTTGGCTTGCAGCCAGCCGCCTTCTCCCTGTGTCCCCACATGGCCTTTTGTGTGTGTGATGCATGCATGCATCCCGGGTGGTTCTTCTTTTGTAAGGACACCAGTCATATTGGATTAGGTCCCCACCCTAAAGGCCTCATTTTGACTTAATCACCTCGTTAAAGATCTTATCTCCTAATGCGGTTACATTCAGAGGTACTCAGGATTGGTTGTGGGGGACGTGGTTCAGCCCCTAATAGAGCCCAAGACAAGATGCTGCAACAGAGTAGACCACTTCATACCTGCAGAGAGAGGAAAAGCCCGAAGTACAGACTGGGAGGTGAGCTTGGGAGAATCAGGAGAGCCCCAGGCAGGGTCTCAGGACATAAGAAATGGAAGAATTCTTGGCTCTGCTTGTGGGGAGCAAGGGCTGGGATATGACTTGAATATTAGATATCAAAGGTATGCAGAAGGTGCACTCAGCTGCCTGGAGGAACCTCTTGCAATTATTTGCACGTCTGTATCTCTTGCTAGACTGTGAGGCTCTCCGGGCCAAGGAAAGTAATTCATCCATCCTGGCATTGCCAGCATCTAGGAACCTGGAACAGTGAAGGAACACAGCAAAGTTTGTTAAAGAAATTAATGAGGCTCCTAATGAGACTAGGAATGAATTAATGCCTCATTTTCAAACCATCTGTGAGCTGGGTCACTGTGAAGGTGGATGATCCCATCAGTTCTACGTTTATGTTTATCTTGTTCTCAAACTCAGGTTCCTGTTCCCCACCCCTCACTGCATGCTCTCTCTCTCTCTCACACACACGCACGCACACACACTCACACACTCACACAGACCCACTTTCACTCACACTTGCACACACACACGCTCTCACACATACAATCTCACACTCACACACACATGCCCCCTCACACACATACTCTCATACACACACACAGACCCACTTTCACTAACACTCACACACACTGTCATACACACACATGCTCTCACACACACCCACTCACACACATACACACACACACATGCTCTCACACACTCACACTCACATACACACTCTCACACTCATACTCACACATACACACTATAGTCCTCTGGCTATAGCAAGAAAGTGTGACAGAATCTTCCCAAAGAAAGTACACACCTTGGCCAGGCATGGTGGCTCACACCTGTAATCCCAGCACTCTGGGAGGCAGAGGTGGGCTGGATCACTTGAGGTCAAGAGTTTGAGACCAGCCAGGCCAACATGGTGAAACCCTGTCTCTACTAGAAATAAAAAAATAAGCCAGGTGTGGTGGCATGCGCCTATAGTCCCAGCTACTTGGGAGGCTAAGGCAGGAGAATCGCTTGAACCTAGAGGCAGAGGTTGCAGTGAGCCGAGATTGTGCCACTGCACCCCAGCCTGGGTGACAGAGCAAGGCTCCATTTAAAAAAAAAGAAAGAAAAAAAAGTACACACCTGTTTGTCTAAAGATAATTTAAATACAAATTTCATTGTCCCCTGAGCCTTTACTTGTAAGAATTGACAATAACAATAGGTTAGCAAGATGAGGGGATCGCTTGAGCCCAGGAGTTCAAGACCAGCCTGGGCAACATAGTGAGAACATACAAACAAAAAACAATGGATAGATTTTTGCCTAAAAAACAAAGTGCTTATTCTGCTCTTTCCTCTGATGTTCCTTAACTCTGTTTTGTCTCAACGATTTTTGAAGAATGACAACAAATCAGCAAGAAAAAAGCAAATAATCCCATCAAAAAGTGGGCAGAGGACATACATAGACAATTCACAAGAGAAAATATACAAATGGCCAACAAGCAAATGAAAAAATGCTCAACATCACTAATTATCAGAGAAATGCAAATTAAAACCACAATGAGATACCACCTTACTCCTGCAAAAATGTCCATAATGTAAAAATGAAAAAATAGTAGATGTTGACGTGGATGTGGTGAAAAGAGAATACTTTTACACTGCTGATGGGAATGTAAACTGGTACAACCACTAGGGAAAACAGTATGGAGATTCCTTAAAGAACTAAAAGTAGAACTACCATTTGATCCAGCAATCCCACTACTGGGTATCTACCCAGAGGAAAAGAAGTCATTATATGAAAAATACACTTGCCCATGCATGTCTATAGCAGCAAAACTCATAATTGAAAAAATATGGGACCAGCCTAAATGCTTGATATGGTTTGCCTGTGTCTTCACCCAACTCTCACCTTGAATTGTAATAATCCCCACATGTCAAGGGCAGGGCATGGAGATAATTGAATTGTGGAGGTAGTTTCCCCCATACTGTTCTCATGGTAGTGAGCAAGTCTCACGAGATCTGATGGCTTTACAAACGGGAGTTACCCTGCACAAGCTCTCTTCCCTGTTGCCATGTAAGACATGACTTTGCTCTTCATGATTGTGAGGCCTCCCCAGCCATATGGAACTGTGAGTCAATTACACTTCTTTCCTTTATAAATTACCCAGTCTCGGGTATGTCTTTATTAGCAGTGTGAGAACAGACTAATACAATGCCCATCAATCAACAAGTGGATAAAGAAAATGTGGCATATATATATACATATATGAGTATATATATATATATATGAGTATATATACTACTCAGCCATAAAAAGGAATGAAATAATGGCATTTGCAGCAACCTAGATGGAGTTGGAGACCATTATTCTAAGTACAGTAACTCAGGAATGGAAAACAAAATATTGTATGTTATCGTATAAGCTTAACTTCCACTTATAAGTGGGAGATAAGCTATGAGGATGCAAAGGCGTAAGAGTGAGATAATGGACTTTAGGGACTCAGGGAGAAGGGCTGGAGCAGGGTGAGGAATAAAAGACTACACATTGGGTACAGTGTGCACTGCTTAGGTGATGGGTGCACCAAAATCTCAGAAGTCACCACTAAAAAACTTATCCATGTAGCCAAAAACCACCCGTTCCCCCAAAACTATTGAAAAAGAATTTTTTTTTAAAAAGCAATTTTTGAAGAGTAAAATGGTTACCTGCCGGTGGTGGAAGTGACAGTCTCAGGTCCTCTCAGGATCTGACTGGCTGCTGTGATACCTCAGTTCTTGTCTTCCTAGTTTAAAAGATTTTAAACAGGAGACACACAGCAAAGGAGATGCAGCATAGAACAATTTATCGTAAAGGAGAAAGAATATTTTGAAAGCACAGAATAGACAGTACACCCTAAGAGGAAGAGGATTCAGGGCGGGCTGCTCATAAGGATGAGACAGCAGAGGCTGGCACGAGGGAGACTCACTTACATGATCGTTCATAAGGAGGTGGGAAGAGGTGTTGCTAGTAAACATGTTCTGGTTGGTTCTCTGGGTGCACATGTGCAGTAGCTGTACATGCTTGTTCATACCTCGAATGTCTCATTAGCTTCTTATATCTCCATCCAGGGGTGTTTTTTTTTTTTTTTTTCACTATTGTAATGAGCAAAGGGTCACTGTCTTTGAGAACAGTGAGTGGGTGATCTAAGCCTCCCCAGCCATGTGGAACTGTGAATCAATTAAACCTCTTTCCTTTATAAATTATCCAGTCTCGGGTATATCTTTATAGCAGCGTGAAAACGAACTAATACATAACCCAAAGAAAGTTAAACACCATTTTTTATTTGACAATGTTTCGCATATGATTTTAACATACCAAATAAGCCTAATATGGATCTCTTAGACTTCTACAGGTCCTAATATTCAAAAAATTATTTGAGGTTGAAAAGACTGAATTTAGAATTTGAAATTTGATTTTGGAAAGTTTGTCAATATTAAAGATTTAAAACACTTGATCGAAATAGACTCACAGGTCACTGTAAAATAATAGTCATTCATATAGCCAAATTGATATTCAAAGATTTTAAATTCAAAGATTTTAAAAAAGCAGAAACCTTTACTCTTTGATAGAGAAAAGATTCATTTTTTCAAACAATCAGAAACCTAATAAAAACAGCATGAAACAAATGGAATCTGTCTCTCTTCTTTTTATTTTTTTATTTTTTGCAGTTGGCTTAAAAGGTAAACAAAAATATTTACTATCTTTCATTAATGCTACACAAAAATCTAGCTCAAAAGAGAAAACCAAATTTTACCTTTGCCTCAGTATATTTTTAATGCTAAAGATAATTTTAACAAAACCTTATAAACAAATCCATCCAATCTCAATTCAGTTTAGAACACAAAATGTAAGATTTTTATAAACTTTTTATAACCTCTTACAATTTTTCCCATTATTTATCTTTTTAACTTTCTATATCCATTTAGGTTTTTTTGTTTTCTTTTTTTTGAAACAGAGTCTTGTTCTGTTGCCCAGGCTGGAGTACCATGGCACAATCTCGGCTCATCGTAACTTTTGCCGCTCAAATTCTCCTGCCTCAGCCTCCCGAGAAGGTGGTATTACAGGCACGCATCACCACACCTGGCTAATTTTTGTATTTTTAGTAGAGACAGAGTTTTATCATGTTGGCCAGCCTGGTCTGGAACTCCTGACCTCAAGTGATCTGCAATGCCTCAGCCTCCCAAAGTGCTGGGATTACAGACATGAGCCACTGCGCCCAGCCTCCAGTTAGTTTTATCTATCTCTTTTCCTTCCATTTAGAGCAACTTTTAAAAACCTCTAAACTAGACAAAATTACTTTGCCTTTAACAAAAACCACATTTTCATGTGGTTAAGAAGTTATAACTTTTTTCTTTTTAACCAAAAACACATCCTATTGTCCTTATACACACTCTTTTTTTTTTTTTTTTTGAGACAGAGTCTTGCTCTGTCCCCCAGCCTGGAGTGCAGTAGCGCCATCTCAGCTCACTGCAACCTCTGCAGTTCAAGTGATCCTAGGTTCAAGTGATTCTCCTGCCTCAGCCTCTCGAGTAGCTGGGATTACAGGCACGCACCACCACACCTGGCTAATTTTTTGTATTTTAGTAGAGAGGGGGTTTCACCATGTTGGCCAGGCTGGTCTGGAACTACTGACCTCAGGTGATCCACCTGCCTCGGCCTCCCAAAGTGCTGGGATTACAAGCATGAGCCACTGGGCCCAGCCTATACACACTTTTTACATAGAATTGTTTGTCTTATATATAGCAGTTTTTAATATATATACTTATTACAGTGTTAACTCTTAGCACTTAATTTTCAGTGAACACCTAGGAAATAAACAATTTTTTTTTTTTCCGAGACAGAGTCTCACTGTGTTGCCCAGGCTGGTCTCAAACTCCCGGGCTCAAGCTATACTCCCACCTCTGCCTCCCACAGTGCTGGGATTATAGGTGTGAGCAGCTGTGCTTGGCTAAAATAAGCAACTTACTTTCAATCACGTACCAACAATCCGTGACTACACATTTTACAAATCCAGAGACATACGCTTTTCAACAGAACAACTCTTTAATATGGAATAGGAACATTTTTACTAACAGATCCTCATAACTTTTGTTCTTCTGAAATAAGAAGCCAAAAGTATATGAGTCTAAACTCTTATTCAGCAACTGATTAGTCTCAGCATTACATCTTATCTGGAAAGGATCTAGCCAGTCAATGAACTTCTGTCATTTAATTTAGCTTAGCAAACCCCTAAGGGTATAGCTACTAAAAAGATTTGAGAAATATTTCTAGGTAAACATATTACAAAATATAACCATTATCAGAAGTTCACTTACAAACTTTTATCCCCTTTATATTCATTTACTCTTAGCAATCGTATTTGGAAAACTTTATGAAACTCTAGACTAATCTAGCTACCATTCCAAGCTAGATTTTCTATCAACCATTTTTTTTTTTTTTTTTTGAGAGAGTCTTGCTCTGTTGCCAGGCTGGAGTGCAGTGGCGTGATCTTGGCTCACTGTAACCTCCGCCTCCCTGGTTCAAGCGATTCTCCTGCCTCAGCCTCCTGAGTAGCTGGGACTACAGGTGCGCACCACCACACCCAGCTAATTTTTGTATTTTTAGTAGAGACAGGGTTTTACCATGTTGGCCAGAATGGTCTCAATCTCTTGACCTCATGATCTGCCCACCTTGGCCTCTCAAGAATGCTGGGCTTACAGGCATGAGCCACCATGCCTGGCCTATCAACCAATTTTACATTACTGTACGCCAGACAAGTATCATAAAAGCAAGAACTTTAAACTTAATGCATGCACATTTTGCTGATAATTGAGAAGAAACAGTCATTCCCATCAAACCAATAATATTAGACTTGTCCCATCCCACAAAAGATTACTAAGTCAGGTGAACTTGAAAAGCATCTGGCTTATTTAATTAATTTATGAATGCTCCTTTATTTATAAGCCAAATTTGTACTCTAGACAATACACAAACAGACGTGTATACACATGTATACACAAAAATATAGACAGACACAAGGATTTTATAGCTTTAGTTTTAAAACTTTAGCCATGAATCAGGTAAAACTCACTAGTTTAAAGGGTTAGTTGGATTCAAACTGTATCTCTACAAATGGAACAGGCTGAAACTTATCTGCTCCACATGGCTGAAACCCTTACCGAATTTTAGAGAAAACGAGGTAGCATATTTACACTCTAGCACACTCGGAGAACTCAAGCCTCTCCAAGAAGCCTGGGCATTTTAAAGGAGGATTGAAATGAATGCCAAGGTAACAGAAATCAAAGGAATAAATTAAAACAAGTGGGACTGGTTCCTTGAACAGGAATCAAACTTAGCTTGCAACGGTGAAGGACTAAATCCTAGACAATAGACTAGAGTGGAGAGCCTTTCCTTTTTCTTTTTCTTTTTTTTTTTTTTTGAGACAGTGTCTTGCCCTGTCACCCAGGATGGAGTGCAGTGGCACAATCACAGCTCACCGCAGCATTTACCTCCTGGGTTCAGGTGATCCTCCCACCTCAGCCTCCCAAGTGGCTGGGACTACAGATGTGCACCACCATACCTGGCTAATTTTTTGTATTTTTGGTAGAAATGGGGTTTCGCCATGTTGCCCAGGCTGGTCTCGAGCTCCTGGGCTCAATCAATTCTCCCACCTTGGCCTCCCAAAATTCTGGGATTACAGACGAAAGCCACTGTGCCCATTCCTTTTTTTTTTTCCCCGAATCCTACAGGGAATCCAAAGCAGGTAGTTTGAGCATTTAAAGAGTTTTAACTTATTTCAGATCTGATTTCAGCTGGATTGCTGCTTACCTAATTCACTGGATGTTAGCATTTCAGACAAGATTTATATTTCCAAGGGACTTCAGGACATTTAAAGAGTATTTTCTGATATTGGGTCAATAAGTCATTAGTGCCATTCATTAGTCCTAGTTTACAAAAAACTTGTTCAATCTGTATTTTTATAACCTCAGTAATTTTATTCTCATTTTGTAGTTGTTTTATTTGTTTCTTCTGTTCTAAATCTTAATACATTTCTTCCTTTTTGACCATCAGTTTTCCAATTAACTGTTTTGTTGCCCTAAACAATTGTCAGCTAAGCAACCCTAAATCTGCACCCTCACATGGATGGCTTCTAGGTGAAACAAGGCAGAAAAAATGTATTCATACATCTCATCTCAAAAGCAGAAAGTGTGGCCAGGTGCAGTGGCTCACGCCTGTAATCCTAGCACTTTGGGAGGCCAAGGTGGGGGGTTCAGCTGAGGTCAGAAGTTCAAGACCAGCCTGGCCAATATGGCGAAACCCTGTCTCTACTAAAATACAAAAATTAGCTGGGAGTGATGGTCGGTGCCTGTAATCCCAGCTACTTGGGAGGCTGAGACATGAGACGGGAGAATCGCTTGAACCGGAGGGACGGTGGTTGCAGTGAGCTGATATTGCACTCCTGCACTCCAGCCTGGGCAGCTGAGTGAGACTCTGTCTCAAAAAAACAAACAAACAACAACAACTACAAAAAGCAGAAAGCCAGACTTCAGGCCTAAATATTGTACCATAATTTGCCCAAACCTAGAGAGTATAGCTGAAAGCTCAATTTCGAGACACGTTGGCCAGGAAAAGCACCTAAACGAAGGTAAGACTTGTCTCAGCCCTCTCCTTTTTCCAGGTGCACAGAGGCAGACATCCTCACAGAAGGAGATTTCCTTTATGGATATAAATCTTTTTAACAAAAGTCTTTAAAAATAGCCAGTTAAATGCCAGAAAGGTATATTTTGGAGACCCATCTGGTTCAAGGGTGTTTGTTTATTTTTTAAAAATTTAGCTTCTGGCCAGACGGGGTGTCACACCTGTAATCCCAGCACTTTGGGAGGTCGAGGCGGGCAGATCACAAGGTCAAGAGATTGAGACCATCCTGGCTAACATGGTGAAACCCCATCTCTACTAAAAATACAAAAATTAGCTGGGCATGGTGGTGTGCGCCTATAGTCCCAGCTACTCGGGAGGCTGAGGCAGGGGAATCGCTTGAACCTGGGAGGTAGAGGTTGCAGTGAGCTGAGATCGCATCACTGCACTCCAGACTTGCGACAGAATGAGTCTCCGTCTAAAAAAAAAAGAAAAAAAGATTAGCTTCTGGCCAGGCACAGTGGCTCATGCCTGTAATCCCAGCACTCTGAGAGGCCAAGGCGGATGGATCACCTGAGGTCAGGAGTTCAAGACCAGCCTGGCCAACATGGTGAAACCCTTTCTCTACTAAACAAAAAAAAATTTAACTCTGTGTGGCGGCGCATGCCTGTGATCCCAGCTACTTGGGAGGCTGAGGCAGGAGAATCACTTGAACCTGGGAGGTGGAGGTTGCCACGAGCCGAGATCACACCACTGCACTCCAGCCCCAGGAGACAGAAAGACTCAGTCTCAAAAAAAAAAAAAAAAAAAGAATGAAAAATATAGCTTCTATTTCTTAGTTAAAATTACTGAGTTTAGCAGAGGACCCATCAAGGAAGATGGTGAAAAGGCATTCTGTATGTATGGACTCAGCATGGGCAGCTCTGAAAAAGAAACAAACCTACTTAACCTGAGGACTTACCTTTTATAAACACTTTTTATGTACAAATACCCAAGACAGCTTTCTTTAACCATTAGAACAGGACAGTAACTAAGCCAAAAGATTAGCAGATTCAATTTTCCTTATCACTTAAGCTTTTCATGTACCTTTTATAAAGAGTCTTTTAAAAGAGGCAACTTGCCGGTACAGTGGCCTTAACACCTATAATCCCAGCACTTTGGGAGGCCCAGGCAGGAGAATTGCTTCAGACCAGGAGTTCAAGACCCTGTCTCTAATATAATAAATACAACAATTAAATAAAAGAGGCCACACAATATGAAAATATGTTCAGAAGCTTTCACACATCAGTAGGCATCCTTCAGTGAGACAAATTTGGGAGCCCTTATTTAAAAATGCACTTCGTCTTTTTTATTTATTTTATTTTTTTCTGAGACAGTCTCACTCTGTCACCCAGGCTGGAGTGCGATGGTACAATTTCAGCTCCCTGCAACCTCCGCCTCCCAGGTTCAAGCAATTCTCCTGCCTCAGCCTCCTGAGTAGCTAGGATTACAGGTGTGCGTCACCACGCCTGGCTAATTTTTGTATTTTTAGTAGAGATGGGGCTTCACCGTGTTGGCCAGGCTGGTCTGGAACTCCTGACCTCCTGATCCGCCCGCCTCGAGCTCCCAAAGTGCTGGGATTACAGGCGTGATCCTCCGTGCCCAGCCACAGATAAATTAAAATTAGGAACTGTTCTTTATCTTGTTACGATGATGGTCTCAAGATTGTACACCATTACCCAAAGTCATCAAACTTTTCACTTAAAATTGGCCAGTTTTATCATATGTAAATGATACCTTACAAAACAGGAAAAATGATGCTATAGAATACCTGATGGCCAGAAATTTCAGTGTTTTGGGAGGCCAAGAAGAGAGGATCGCTTGAGCCCAGAAGTCGAAATCTGTAGTGAGCTATAATTGTGCCTCTGTACTCTAGCCTAGGCAACAGAGCAAGACCCTAACTCTGTCTCTTAAAAAAAAATCAAAAAGAAAGAAAGAATAGCTGATGGAATGAAAACATGTAATTGACATATAAAGCAACTGAGGAAATTTTAAAATAGCTCATATGGTATAATTCTATATATATTACATATGTATAAAGAGAAATAATATAAAATCACATGAAAAGTATACACCAAAATGCTAACAGTTTTCAGTTTTACCTCTGGATGGATGAGACTATAGAGAAGCTATCTTTTTATATTAAGTTTTTTCTATATTTTACTTTCACAACCATTTTTTTAAGATTTTTTTTCTTTTGATTAAAAAAAAAGGTCTCACTATGTTGCCCAGGCTGGTCTCAGACTCCTGGGCTCAAGTGATCCTCCAGCCTCAGCCTCCCAAAGTGCTGGAATTCAGGCATGAGCCACTGCACCCAGCCTTAAAAAGATTTTAATGTAGGAAAATTTATTCAATAACACATGTGGTAGTCAATGACTGGGATGGCCGCTGATTTTCAGCCAGAAGAGTTTTGTGAATGTAGGAAATACAATCAGGAAAAAGTCACTGAAAGTGTGTGAGCTAGTGAAGCTTTTGTCATGAGAGACAATCCCCATTCATCTCTGACAGCAGTGGGCTTGCATGCATGGTGAATGTTGACAAAGATTGTTGTCTTTTTCCTTCTATCTTTCCCTTCTCTCACATACTAACAGAATCTCCAGTTTTTAGCTGGGCACATGCCCATCCCAAATCACTGTCACATTTCTCAGTATTCTTTGCAGGCAGATGTGGGTATGTGATTAAGTTCAGGCAATGGAATGAAAATAAGTGTTGGGGGGAACTTTCAAGTTTTGCCCTAAAAGGAAAGGGTTATAGCCTCACTCTGCATTTCCCTCCCCTCCTCATTCCCGTTGCTTGGGATTGTGGGAGCTGGAGTAGCCATCTTGGATCAAGAGATGAAAGTTACACGTTACAGACAGAAAAGCAGTAAGATCGGAGGAGCCTAGGGCTCCTGATGATTGTGGAGCCACCATGCCAGCTCTGGACACTTATGTGACTATTATATCAGAGTGAGATGAAATTTCATCTTGTCTTAGTCACTACTATTTTTTTAATTTTAGTATTTTTCTTTTCTTTTTATTTGTTTATTTATTTATCTTTTGGAGACAGGGCCTTACTCTGTTGCCAAGGCTGGAGGGCAGTGGTGCAATCACGGCTCACTGCAGCCTCGACCTCCCAGGTTCAACTGATCTTTCTGCTTCAGCCTCATGAGTAGCTGGGACTACAGGTGTGCACCACCACGCCTGGCTACTTTTTAAAATTTTTTATAGGGACAAGGTATCCCGTGGTTTTTTTTTTTTTTTTAATATAAAAGACACATATCTCTTTTTTATAGAGACCTGTATCCCTATGTTGCCCAGGCTGGTCTTCAATTCCTGGGCTCAAGATCCTCCCACCCTGGCCTTCCAAAATGCTGGGATTACAGATGTGAGCTGCCACACTCTGAGTCACTACTGTTTTGAGTATCTCTGGCGTAGCATTAGGAATAATATTCCCCATTTTCAGTCAATCAGGCTCAATAGAAAACATAGTAAAGTCTTTATTTGGGGTCTTTAAAGTTAAAGATTTAGGAGAATTCATTCTAAGTAATCCCAGAATAACACCTAGATTATTAAAGAAGGCTAGTGTCTCTGGAGAGTAAAATCCCAAGACTTAGCTCTGGAGAACCAATGAAAAGATTTCTTTAATCTTTTGTTTTCTATCTATTTCTGAGTTTCTTTGGAACTCTAAGTCCAGACCTGAAAAAGGAGTCAACCAGGTCTACCTGTGGGCAAGCTCTTGGCTCCTCCAGGGGTTCATGAACTCTGAAAAGATTCAGACCTGACTCAGGACACCCAGGACATTCATAAATGTATTATGATGGATATAATGTGAACCTATCATAATTGCCACCATTTACTGAGACCACACTGTGCAGACATTGTGCTAAGTGCTTTTATGTCAGATCTCATTTAATCCCAAGATACCCTTGGCATGAGCTTGTATCATTATGCCTTATTTTAACAAAAAATCTGAGGCTCAGAAAGGTGAAATAATTTACCCAAGATCATACTGAAGAGGTCTGTCTGACTCCAAAGCTAGTTTCCTCAAAAGTTCTAGAAACGAACCTGGTCTGGAAGCACCCTTCTTCTAGCATAGATGCCAATGGCCGGGCCTAGCAGAACAAACAAGTCAGCATCAGCCTGTGTTCAAATATCAACCTCATTTTGTCCCTTGAAGTTTAGCTTGGAGGAAGCTGCAAACAGTAGTGTCCCATTTTTTGTTGAAATGCAATTGAAATGGCTCATTGTTTTTTTTTAATCCCAGTCCCCCATGAGCCAACAAATTGTCAGGACACAATTGCAAGCAGTTCTAACACAATGACTGTAGAGAGTTTTTGTGATAATAAAATGTAATGGAAGCTGGCAGGGAGGATTTAGGGGGCAGTCTTGCTATCTTAATTGTCAATAACGATAATTAGTTTACATAAGGACATTGCCTTGCTTAGAATTTAGCATTTTTTTCTTTTCTGGAGCTCTGAATTACCTATTGTACTTCCCTGGCATGGTAACATTTGCCTTTTATTTATTTAACTTATTTTTTTAAAGACAGAGTCGTGGCCAGGCTCAGTGGCTCATGCCTGTAATCCCATCATTTTGGGAAGCCAAGGTGGGCAGACTGCTTGAGCTCAGGAGCTTAATACCAGCCTGGGCAATATGGTGAATCCCCATCTCTATAAAAAATACCAAAAATTAGCTGAGCATGGTGACACATGCTTGTAGTCCCAGCTACTTGGGAGGCTGAGCTGGGAGAATCGCGTGAGCCGAGAAGGTCAAGGCTGCTGTAAGCCTAGATTGTGCCACTGCACTCCAGCCTGGGCCACAGAGCAACAACCTGTCTCAAAAAAAAAAAAGAGTCTCGCTGGTCTCACTGTGTCACCCAGCAAGACTCTTTTTGTAGAGATAGTGAGACTCTATCTTTAAGATTAGCCAATGCTGGCTAATTTTATTTTTATTTATTTATTTTTTTGAGATAGAGTCTGGCTCTGTTGCCCAGGCTGGAATGCAATGGCGCCATCTCCACTCACTGCAAGCTCTGCCTCCCGGGTTTGTGCCGTTCCCCTGCCTCAGCCTCCCGAGTAGCTGGGACCACAGGTGCCTGCCACCATACCCGGCTAATTTTTTGTATTTTTAGTAGAGACGGGATTTCACCGTGTTAGCCAGGATGGTCTCGATCTCCTGACCTTGTGATCCACCTGCCTCGGCCTCCCAAAATGCTGGGATTACAGGCGTGAGCCCCCACGCCCAGCCAATGTTGGCTAATTTTTATTTGTAGAGATAGAGTCTCGCTATGTTGCCCAGGCTTGTTTGGACTTCTTGGCCTCAAGCTGTCCTCCTGCGTCAGCCTTCCAAAGCGCTGGGATTACAGTTAGGAGCCACTATACTTGGCCAGCCTTTTAAGAATGTAAGAATATTAACAATTTAGGTCGATTAAATATTTTATTTCAAATAATAGATATTTTTCACGTAGAATCTTCTGATTTTCACTGTTGCTATTCAGGATCTTTATGCCCTAGATAATAAATGGGAAAATGCATATAACTGTGGTAGTTGTGAACAAAGTAGCTGATATGATTTGGCTGTATCCCCACCCAAATCTCATCTTGAATTGTAGTTCCCATAATCCCCATGCGTCATGGGAGGGACCCGGTGGGAAGTAACTGAATGGTAGGGGCGATTACCCCCATGCTCCTGTTCTTGTAATTGTGAGTGAGTTCTCACGAGATCTGATGGTTTTATAAGGGGCTTTTCCCCCTTTGCTCAGCACTTCCTCCTGCCATCATGTGAAGAAGGATGTGTTTGCTTCCCCTTCCACCATGATTGCAAGTTTCCTGAGGTCTCCCCAGCCACGAGGAACTGTGAGTCGATTAAACCTCTTTCCTTTATAAATTACCCAGTCTCAAGCAGTTCTTTATAGCAGCCTGAGAATGGACTAATGCAGTTACTGTTAATGCGAGAGTTCGTATGTCCTCCTCTTGTTCCTCTGTGGTGTTTCTGCTGTGAATGTTGGAGCCCCTTTAAGACAGAAGCATACTCTGAGTAAAGCATCATTCCCAGGTAAAGCCAAGTCTATTCAGCACAAAGAGCTCAACGGTCCCCTCTGGGGCTTGGGAGGGCCCTAGCTGTATGTTCTTGGGGTTTTGGGGAGGTGTTTGTTTGTTTCTTGAGACAGAGTCTCGCTCTGTCACCCAGGTTAGAGTGCAATGGTGCGATCTCAGCTCACTGCAACCTCTGCCTCCCAGGTTCAAGCAATTCTCATGCCTCAGCCTCCTAAGTAGCTGGGATTATAGGCACCTGCCACTACACCCAGCTAATTTTTGTATTTTTAGTAGAGACAGGGTTTCGCCATGTTACCCAGGCTGATCTTTCCTGGCCTTAAGCAATCTGCCTGCCTTGGCCTGCCAGAATGCTGGGATTACAGGCATGAGCCACTGTGCCCGGCCCTTGTTCTTGTTGTTAAAGGGCAAAGCTGCTGCTCTCATGCCCCCTTAACTCCATCCATCCATCTCTTATGTAGCGTAATTCTAAAACACATGAATAAAAGAGAAAACTCACTATGCCTGTTTGCTATCATTTTGATTTCAACCAAAATAGAATTGTTTAGTCACGCAAAAGCAAAGAACAGTGAAATTTTTTTTGTGGGGGGGAGACAGGGTCTCGCTGTGTCACCCAGGCTGGAATGCAATGGTGCAGTCATAGCCCACTGCAGCCTCGACCACTTGGGGTCAAGCGACCCTCCCACTTCAGCCTCCCAAGTAGCTGGGACTACAGGCATGTGTCACCATGCCTGGCTAATTAAAAAAAAATTTTTTTAGACATGGGATCTCACTATGTTGACCAGTCTCAAACTCCTAGGCTCAAGCAATCCTCCCACCTCAGCTCCCAAAGTGCTAAAGATCACAGGCATGAGCCACTGTGCCTGGTAAATAATGTTAAGCATAAAAAGGAAGAAAGCCAAATTAAAAAAAATATATAGGCCGGCCGGGCGTGCTGGCTCACGCCTGTAATCCCAGCACTTTGGGAGGCTGAGATGGACGGAGCACGAGGTCGGGAGATCGAGACCATCCTGGCTAACATGGTGAAACCCCGTCTCTACTAAAAATACAAAAAAATTAGCTGGGTATGGTGGTGGGCGCTTGTGGTCCCAGCTACTCGGGAGGCTGAGGCAAGAGAATGGCGTGAACCTAGGAGGCGGAGCTTGTAGTGAGCCGAGATGGCGCCGCTGCACTCCAGCCTGGGCGACAGAGTGAGACTCTGCCTCAAAAACAAACAAAAAATACATACATATATATATGGGATTAAAAAATATATATGTATTTATATATATGTATATATGTATTTATATATGTATATATATGTATTTGTATATGTATATATGTATTTATATATGTATTTATATGTGTGTGTATATATACATTATATATACATATATACATATATACATATATACATATATACATAAATACACATATACACATAGATACATAGATACATATATACATATATACATCTATATACATATATACATATATACATCTATATACATATATACATATATACACATATATACATATATACATATACATATATACATATATACATATATACATATATATATACATATATGTGTATATATACACATATATATATGTATATATATATATGCCATAGCAATTCCTGAACTGCCACCGTCTAGAATGGCTTCACCAAGGGGCATATCTTATTCTCTAATTCAATTGCGGAAGCAAATTCAACATTCAATAAACATTGACTACATCTGTCTTCCAGCCAGGCCCTGTGCTATGCATCAGGGATTAAAATGCAAACCAAAAAGCATGCATGAGAAAAATTCATGAATCCCTACACTCATAGATCTCACAGTCCTGCAGGAGACTTTCAGCTTGTAATCAGCACCAAAATCGAGGTGGATGTACAGTCCTATAGAAACGAAGATATGAGAGAAGACATCCCATCTACCTGAGATTAGTCAGGAAAATACGTTGAAAAAGACGCTTAGAGTGAAGGCATGGAGGACTTTCCAGTAGCTTGCTAAGGGATGGACGTGGGGGCAGGCATTCCAAGGAGAAGTAGTCATATGAAGAGAGGCACATCTGCAGGACAGGGTGTGACTTTGTGGATGACTATGCCCCAGGACAGTACTGATAGGAAATACTAAAATATGCCAGTGATTACCCCTTGGCTCTGGGATTAGTGGTGAATCAGTTTCAACTTCATCATTCCCTGTCTTTTCCAAAATTTAAACAAATAGACTTCAGTTATTTAATGAGGAAAAGTATCGCAGTTTTTCTTTTGGTTTTGTGCGTCAATGGAGCATTTGGGAATATGGCTAGGAAGTAAAGAGGTCAAGATGCCGAGGGTGACAAATGATTCTGAAATAGAGACTCTGGTTAGGGCAGCCTCAGAGTTCCCTGAGTTGAGGAGATTGGCCTCTGTCTGAGAACAATGGTTCTTAACGCTGGCTTAGGTGCTTGAAACTACACATGCCCAGACCTCACCCAGACCAATGAACAGAGACTCTGGAGTGGGATTCAGCCCTAGTAATTCCCCCAGGGTAGGCTCTTAAGCAAAGGGCAGGTACGGACAGACATGGACACCCAGGAATGTGTGTGCAATAGTGAGAGATGCTGGAGGCTGAAAGGGGAGGAATGAGGCCAGGAGGGAGAGGGGTAGTGCTCAGAAGGGCAGCAGCCAATGACATTTTGGGGTTATAAGAGGTAGAAATATGCCAGATGAAGGAGAGGGGAAGGGACATTGCAGGCAGAGAAAACACTGCACAAAGGCATGGAGGTTTACAGGAAGCAGGAAGCAATGTTGTGACCGGAGCAAGGTGCAGAGAGGACAGGAGGAGACGAGTAGGGTGAGGTTGATGACAGTGGGTTTAGTTTATTTTTTTAAAAATCTTTGCAGCTGGGTGTGATGGCGCATGCCTTTAGTCCCAGCTACTCAGGAGGCTAAGGCAGAAGAATTTCACTTGAGCCCAGGAGTTCAAGTCTGCAGTGAGCTATGATCACACCACTGCACTCCAGCCTGGGAGACAGAGTGAGACCTCATCTCAAAAAAAAAAAAAAAAATCTTTGCTATTAAACCCTCAGCTTCTCAAGATAGATTTTCTTTTTTGCCACTAATCAGTTATGTGTATGGCTATTGAGTTATTACTAATTTTCAAATTATTTCATCTTTCAAGTTTCAGTTTTTTTTTTTTTTTTGAGACGGAGTCTTGCTCTATCACCCAGGCTGGAGTGCAGTGGCGCAATCTCGGCTCACTGCAAGCTCTGCCTCCCGGGTTCACGCCATTCTCCTGCCTCAGCCTCTCCAAGTAGCTGGGACTACAGGCGCCCGCCACCATGCCCGGCTAATTTTTTGGTATTTTTAGTAGAGACAGGGTTTCACCGTGGTCTCGATCTCCTGACCTCGTGATCCACCCGCCTCGGCCTCCCAAAGTGCTGGGATTACAAGCGTGAGCCACCGCGCCCGGCTCAAGTTTCAGTTTTATGGATACTGCAGTTAGTTCTCATTGGCCAATGCTTATGGTCTATAATTTGCTTAATAGAGACAGGCTGTCACTCTGTTGCCCAGGCTGGAGTGCAATGGAGCGATCTTGGCTCACTGCAGCCTGGAACTACTGGGCTCAAGTCATCCTCCCACGTCAGCCTCTCAAGTAGTCAGGATTACAGGTGTGTGCCACCACACCTAGCTGATTTTTAATTTTTTTGTAGAGACGGGGTCTTGCTATGTTGCCCCAGGCTGGTCTCAAATTCTTGGCCTCAAGTAATCCTCCCACTTTGGCCTCCCAAAGTGCTGGGATTATCGACTTGAGCCACTGGGCTTTGCCCATAATGTTAGTATTCAAAACAACAGAGTCTATTGGTCTAGAGCAGGGGTTTTCAGCGTCAGTATGACCGGCTTTTTATGCTTCGTAATACTTTTATGGTGGGGGACTGTCTTGTGTATTGCAGGATATCGAGCAGCATCACTGGTCTCTACTTACTAGATGCTAGTAACATCCACCATCCACCCTCTTTCATGCCCATTCCCAGTTGTGATGATCAAAGGTCTCCAGTCATCACCAAGTGTCACTTGGGGACAAAATCGTGCCCCATCTTCAACTGAGAACTACTTGTCCAGAGATCTGGAGTCTAAATCTAGACCGATTCTTCTCAAATGTGCGTGCATACGAATTCCCTGGGGATCTCGTTAAAGTGCATATTCTGGCTCAGTAGGCCAGGAGCGTGGTCCCGGAAATTTTGTCTGTGTAAAAGGCTTCAAGGTGATGCCGGTGCTGCTGCTCTAGGAAGAACACTTTTGAGTAACCAGGCTCTAAACCCCACGTATATTCACCCCATTGAATGGGATGGGGGTCATGTTTATTGTAGCTTCCCATTAATACATTTGAGAATTCGCTGCGGCCTCTGAGTATTCCTAGGATCCCTTTATGCCATTTTATAGAATTCATGAATATGAGGGCCCACAAATACACTGAAGGCCATCATTGTGTAGCCTGCAGCTCTGGTTAATTTATGTATGTAATATTATTCACCTGGAAAGCTTTCTTTAATTGCCATATTGTTAATTCATCCAACTGCAAGAAGAGCAGTTATAATTTGATTTTCACTGGCAGCAAATGTTTCCATTTAGTCACGTGACACTTTCTTATTCCAATCACACTCCATTGTCTAATCAAAGTCCATTTTTGGATCATGATAAAATGTTGTCCCTTTAAATAGCCTAGGAGTTTTTCAGCTGATGTAAATTCAAATTGTCCACCCAGATGAGCCTCACATGATGGAACAGATGTGATTTGGAAGAGTTGAGCTGTAAAATATGTTTCCCAAAATTAAATAATATTTTCTCCAACTTACATAATAGGAAGTATACTTCCCTTGAAATTATACCCTTAGAAGACAACCATCTAGGAGAATGTCACTATTAAAAATCCATTCAACATTCTTTTATTTCACAAATATTTACTGACCACTACAACGGGCCAGGGACAATTGCAGGAGCTGACAAGAGAACTATGACCCTGGACGACAAGATGTGGTCTAATGGGGAAAGCAGACAACATATGGGATGATGTTGGACAGAGATAAGGGCCCAAAAGAGAAACAGTGATGCTCTGATATGGGAGGTGGTACGGGTGGTCAAGGCACCCTCTCTCAAGAAATGTTGCATGGAAACCGAGATGCTAATGAGAAGGAGATGGCTCTGCAAAGATCTGAAATAAGGACATATCTGAGGAAGGCAAAGTGATGTCACGTAAGAATAGTGAACTGAGGCTGGCCGCAGTGGCTCACGCCTGTAATCCCAGTGCTTTGGGAGGCCAAGGCAGGTGGGTCTCCTGAGGTCAGGAGTTCGAGACCAGCCTGGCCAACATGGTGAAACCCCTTATCTACTAAAAATACAAAAATTAGCTGTGCATGGTGGCAGGTGCTTATAATCTCAGCTACATGGGAGACTGAGGCAGGAGAATCGTTTGAACCTGGGAGGTGGAGGGTGCAGTGAGCCGAGACTACGCCATTGCACTCCAGCCTGGGTGACAAAAGCTAAACTCTGTCTCAAAAAAAAAAAAAAAAAAGTGAACTGAGAAAGCAGAAAAAGGAAAGGACAAAATTGAGAGTCAGAAAAGAAAAGGTTTGTCCCTGCTCAGACACTTGCTAGCTCTAGGAACTTGAGCAAAATTCTCTCATCTTCGCTAGGTCCCAGTATCTGCAGAAACAAGGGGAGTGACCTAGATCAGTGGTTCTCAAACTTGGCTGCAATTTGGAATCACCTGGGAAACTTTCCAACCACTGATGACTTCATTGGTCTGGAGGATGGTTTTGGGCATGGGGATTTTAACAGTCTCCAGGTGATTCTAATGTACATAGCAGTTTGAGAGCCCTGAACTGATGATCTGTGAAGCTGTGTCCCAACCCTACCACTTACAGATGTTGGCTACCCCTGTAGTGGAGTTCAGTGACCTCAACTGGCCCAGCCTCCCTGGGCGTCTGTATCTTCAGCTGCTGAATGTGGGGAGCTGACCTGGATTTGTCTATCCACTTTCGTTTTATTATTATTCTATGGCATGATTAGATTGTTTGCTTATTTAACAACAGGGCCGAAATCCCATCTTGGGCCAGCTGTCTTTTTCCCAGCTGGAAGAGGTAATGTGATATTCCCTGCAGAGCTTCTTTCTGTCTCTTAGCCTCTCCACAAAGCAAATGTACTTTTCCATTTCTTTGAACTGTAGTATAAAAAGAGGACTATGGTCACACAGTCATAGGCATTTCCTTTATAAATGAAGGCAAGCAATGAAATAGCTCTTGGCCTGCCACCCAGGTAAACTCAAGACAAATTTAGAAACATCGAACTTGCACCATCCTTTGACAAAACAGAGTGAGAATATGTTTTGTTTTGTTCTTTGACTATTGCGCACCCACTCCTTCCTTACATTCCTTAAGATATAATCCAAAAAGACAGGTAGTGTTTTCAAAGGCCAAAGCTCACGAAAGAGCTTAACTCTATTAATGACAGAGACCACTAAATTCCAGCTGAAGCAGATTAGCCTAGTTAAGTCCCTGGCATTAGGGTCTCGTCTAACACCAGGCCTGCTGAGAAGCTGTCAGCCCTCCTTCTCGCAAATCCTCCCTAAACTCCCAATAATAGCAACTTAATCTATGAAGAAAGCAACAAAGGAGAAGCTCTAAGTACAGCCTGTGCCTTAGAGAAGAGCTATCCTTTGGAATAGAATGTGAGCAGCATGGATTATTTTAAACTTTCTAGTCATTCTATCAAACAAGTAAAAAGAAACAGATGAAATGAATTTGAATTCTTGTTTTATTTTGCCTCATAGAACCATAGTATTACCATTTCAACACATAATCAATATACAAACTTTATGAATGAGATATTTTACATTCTCTTTTTCTTAGCAAGTTTTTGAAATCCTGTGAGCATTTTACAGCATATCTCAATTCAAGCTAGATACATTTCCAGGGCTCAATAGACCACATGTGGCTTGTGGCTACTGTCTCCACAGCAGAACCTCAGAGGATCCTGTTTACTTTTGCAGTACTGGCAGCAGGGGGAGAAACAGGGTCGGCTGCAGGGTAGGGAGATGGAGCCCACTAAACATTTCTTTAAACAAATATAAAACATATTATTCCATGTAGGAAAACATGTTAACAAATTTATTTCTTTGTTAAAGAGATCTCGTAGTGAGCTGAAATGAGAAAAGGCTGCCTTTGTCCATCTGGCCTGCTGTCATAAAATACCATAAACCGGGTACCTTTTAAATAACAGAAATTTATTTCTCATGGTTCTGGAAGTTGAGAAGTCCAAGACCAAAGTGGGGCAGATTCAGTGTCTGGTGAGGGCCTACTTTCAGGCTCGGGGTGGCACCTTCTAGCTGTGTCCTCACATGGTGAAACGTTAAGGGCGCTCACTGAGGCCTCTTTTATAAGGACCCTCATCTCATTAATGAGGACTCTGCCTTCATGCCCTAATCACTTCCCAAAGGCCCCACAACCTAATACTGTCACCCTGGGGATTAGGTTTCAATGTAGGAATTTTGGGGGGACCACAAATGCTTGGACCCAGACCATGGCAAAGGCTTTGGAGCCAAATAGATCTGGGTTTAAATTCTGCCTAAGTCAAAGTCATACCATTTTTAGGCAAGCCTAAAAAAGTAAAAACCTTTCTGAGTTTCTGAGCCTCACTTTCCTCAACTGTTAAATGGGTAAAATTCCTCCTCATCAGACTCAAGATGACCAGCCACCTTGGCCATACAATCAACCCAAATTAATAACCCACAGCACAAGGCATGTATAAGAGAATAGACTGTTAAACTAAATATGACCTGAGAAGGACTCTGTACTTCTATATTTAAGTCCTTGTAGATGAACTGCAACCTAATGTAGTAAGTAGACAAGACTGAAAATCTAACTTAGGAGTATTTGCCTGTAACAATCATTGAGTCTTGACCAATCACAGCAGCCATGCTCCAACCACTCACACACTGCCTAGTGTTCAAACTATATTCAAATAAGGCAAACATCTTATTTGGGCTGTACCCAATCCTGTTGTTTCTGAACCTCACTTCTGATTTTGGTATGTCGCTTCCCTTTTTTTGTCTATAAATCTTCTTCCACCACGTGGCTGTGCTGGAGCCTACCTGAATCTGCTGTGATTCTGGGGGCTGCCTGCTTCTTGAGGTCATTGCTCAGTTAAACTCCTTTAAATTTAATTCTGCTGAAGTTTTTCTTTTAACAAGACAAAGCTAAACCTTAACTGGGCCATAAATTGCTAAGTTTAGGTGCTATGTCAGTATTGGGGGCTTATTAAAATTAACTTAGTATTTGGCTGGGCACAGTGGCTCACACCTGTAATCCCAGCACTTTGGGAGGCCGAGGCGGGCAGATCACCTGAGGTCAGGAGGTCGAGACCAGCCTGGCCAACATGGTGAAACCCTGTCTCTACTAAAAATACAAAAATTAGCAGGGCATGGTGGCACATGCCTGTAATCCCAGCTACTTGGGAGGCTGAGGCAGGAGAATTGCTTGAACCCAGGAGGTGGAGGTTGCAGTGAGCCAAGATCGTGCCACTGCACTCCAGCCTGGGCAACAGGAGTGAAAGTCTGTCCCAAAAAAAAAGAAAAAAAATAAAGAAGAAAACATCCAGCAGAGTGCTGATCACAGTGGCTGGTTGCTGAAGAAATGTGGGCACGCTCTTTGACATGTGCATCCCACAGTGCCTTGCATACAGCGGGTAACCAGTAAATTATGACTTCACTACAAAATTATGGCATTAACAAAAGCAGCGGCTGTGGACCTGATTCTTATTAAAGGAAAGCTCAAGAGCCTTAAGCCATACATATTGAAAGAAACCCAAATGCTATTATGTTATCTGTATTTTCCTCTAACTTCTCTGGCTTTTACAAAGGAACTGCTATTTGAAGCAATTTACCATATCAGCTATTAACATGGCTCCAGAATTTACTTTTAGCTTTAATTTTTCTTATAGGTGACTTTTTTTTTTTTTTTAACTAAAACAGAATGCTGTGATATGCTCCAATTTTTTTATGAAAATCAACCTTCCTCCACTCTCTGCTTCATAAAAGTCCCTGATAATGACTAGCCCCAGTGCGCAGACTCTCGTGGGTCTTTCTGCCTGCCTTCATAAGAAGGGTAAGGGGCAACGCGGTGGCTCATGCCTGTAATCCCAACACTTTGAGAGGCCAAGGCAGGAGGATTGCTTGAAGCCAGGAGTTTGAGACCAGCCTGGGCAACATAGTAAAACCCTTTCTCTACAAAAAATAAAATAAACAGCCAGGTGTAGATGTATGTACCTGTAGTCCCAGCTACTCAAGAGGCTGAGATGGGAAGGTGGCCTGAATCCATGAATTGCAGGCTGCGGTGAACTATGATGGTACCACTGTACTCCTTTCAGCCTGGGCCAAAGAGCGACACCCTGTCTCAAAAAAAAAAAAAAAGTTTAAATTTTATTTAAAAAAAATAAAAGAAGGTTATTAAAGGGCTTTCAGTGCAATTTTTATCACAATTCCAATGACATTTTTCACATAAGTAGAAAAAACAATTCTAAAATTAACATGGAAATACAAAAGACCCTGAATAGCCAAAACAATTTTGAGAAAGAACAAAGCTGGAGACACTTGCTGATTTCAAACTATGTTACAAAGCTATAGTAGTGAAAACAGGATGGTACATGCATAAAACTGAACACATAGACCAATGGAACAGAATAATAAGCCCATAAATAGACCCATGCAAATATATAGTCAATTAATTTTTGACAAAAGCACCAAGAACATGCAAAGGGGAAAGGAAACTCTTTTTAACAAATGATGTTGGGAAAATCGAATATCTACATGCAAAATAATAAAATTGGATCCTTGTTTTATAACATATTCAAAAATTAACTTGAAATAAATTTAAGAATTACATATAAGATCTAAAACCATAAAATTCCTAACAGAAAACATGGCCAAAAACTCTTTGTATTGGAAGCAATGTTTTTTTTTTTTTTTGCCATGACACCAAGAGCACAAGCAACAAAAGCAAAAATAAACAAGTGAGACTACATCAGACTGAAAAGCTTCTGCACAACAATCAAAAAAAGGAAGAGGCAGCTAACAATAGAATGAGAGAAAATATTTGAAAACCATATATCCAATAAGGAGTCAATATCCAAAAAATATAAAGAACTCACACAACTCAATAGCGAATAAATGAATAAATAAATAATCTGATTAAAAAATGTGCAAAGGTCCTGAATGGACATTTTCCAAAGAAGATTTACAGTCAATGGATATAGTGAAAAATGCTCAACATGACTAATCATTGGAAACATGCAAATCAAAACCACAGTGAGATATAATATCACACCTGTTAGGATGGTTATTTCCAAAAAAGACAAGGGATAAGTGTTGGTGAAGATATGGAGAAAAGAAAGCACCTGTACACTATTGGTGGGAATGTAAATTGGTCCAGCCATTACCAGAAAATGATATAGAGGTTACCCAAAACATTAAAAATAAAACTATGATATGATCCAGCAGTTCTACCTCTGGTTATTAACTGAAGAAAATGAAATCAGTTAAAGAGATATCTGCATGCTTATGTTTATTGTGGCACTATTCACAATAGCCAAGATATGGACTGTACCTAAGTATTGATCAATGGATGAATGGAGAAAGAAACTGTGGTTCATATATACAATGGAATATAATTCAGCCATAAAAAAGAAGGAAATTCTGCATTTCTGACAACATGGATGGGACCTAGAGAAATTACGTCACATGAAATAAACCAGACACAGAAAGACAAATGCTGTGTGATCTCACATACGGAAACTAAAAAAGTTGAACTTGTAGAAGCAGAGAGTAGAACAATGATTACCAGGGATTAGGGAGTGGGGGAAATGGGAGATGTTGGTCAAAGGGTACAAGCACTCAGTTATACAATGAATAGGTTCTAGGAATCTACTGTAAAGCATGGTTGGTGATGGATGTCTTCATTTTATTGTAATGATCATTATACAATATATACATATATCAATCATCATATTCTACACTTTGAATATATACAATCTTTATTTGACAATTAAATATTCTAAAATAAAATTACAAAGAAGGGTAAGGGCTGAGAATTGAAAGAAACAGAATGATCAAAGACAGAGTTGGCAGTGTTAGGAAATCACCACACTGCCCTTGCTAAAATATATGATATTCTAGAATGCTTAAGAGTTTCAAAAAGACAAGAAATATCTAATTTTAAGAGTTTGGTGTTGATCGTGGGGGAGGCTGAGCATGTAGGGGACAGGACATATATGGGGACACTCTACTTTCTGCTCAGTTTTTCTGTGGGCCTAAAACAAATATAAGAACATAAAGCAGTCAGGCATCGTGGCTCACACCTGTAATCCCAGTACTTTGGGAAAGCTGAGGCAGCAGGATCATTTGAGCCCAGGAGTTCCAGACCAGCCTGGGCAACATGGTGAGCCCCTGTCTCTGCAATAAATTTAAAAATTAGCCAACTACAGTGGCTCATGCCTATAGTCTCAGCTACTTGGGAGGCTGAAGTGAGAGGATCACTTGAGCTCAGGAATTTAAGGCATCAGTGAGCTGTGATCAAGCCACTGCACTCCAGTCTGGGAGACAGAACGAGACCCCGTCTCAAAATAAAATAAAGCCTATTTAAAAGAGGGTGGGAAAAGCAGTTTGGCTCAGGTAGAAAGCCCAATTATAAACATAGAATTCTGAAATGCTGCAATGACCACCATGTTGTTGTGTGAAATTGATTTTTTTTTCTTGTATTTAGTCGTAATGAGACCGAGTTGAAAAAAAAAAAAGGGTGGCTGGGGGCGGTTTCCAGGAAATACAACAGCTTCAAAAGAGATGGACATAGAGGCAAAGCTTAAATTAAGAATCGCAATTAGCAAGTCAATAAAGGTTTGGAAGTCAGCTTGTGTTGCTGTTGTTTTACCAGACTTAGAGGTTGCAGGATCTGCAGGATCTTTTTTATTTTGGTGGCTGTGAAAAAGTCAATCTGGGTATGATTTCCAGTGCCTGGATTCCTATCTTAGGGTTCTCCAAAGGCACAGAACTAATGGAATAGTTAGTTTGTATTTTTAGCAGAGGCAGGGTTTTAGCATGTTGGCCAGGCTTGTCTCAAACTCCTGACCTCATGATCTGCCCGCCTCGGCCTCCCAAAGTGCTGGGATTACAGGTGTGAGCCATCGTGCCTGGCCGGTAAATCTGTGTTTTAATATGAACATTCTCGAGGTTTAATAGGCCTAAATAAAACATAGCTTCAGGTCTGTGGGCTGCCACTTCATGACTTCAGGCTTAGAATAGTTTTAAAATTGTATTGGGCAGTGGAGATAAAAGTGCTGCAGGCTACAAAGGAAACAGACACATATATGCAGGAGTGAAGGTATAAGGTAAAGTGCTATAATAAAGGCAAGTTCAAGGTTGATGGGGCATAGGGGAACTAGGAATTTGCAGAAGATCAAACTCTTGCTTCCTCTCATCTTTGCAATATGTATCAGACATTTATTTGAAACTTGAACGTGTATGGGCATGAGACATGTCTACAACATTAGTACAAAAGTGTCCCAGTACAATAAGCCTATAGTTACGTCCTGTTTCCTATTATAAAAGCATTCATCTTGGCAGCTGACTGTTGACTTAAAAAAAAAAAAAAAAAAAGCAAATTAGACTTTACCAGTGGTTCTCTACCAGGGATGATTTTGCTGTCCAAAGCACATTTGACAATGTCTGGAGATATTTTTGGTTATCATATCTGCGGGTAGCAGGAAGATGCCACTGGTATCTAGTGGTTAGTGGCCAGGGATGCTGCTATACGTCCTACAGTGCCCAAGACAGCCCCACCATCAAGAGTTACGTGGCCCAAAATGTCAACAGTGCCAGAGATGAAAGACACTGACCTAGGGGTTTACAATCATACCCTATAGCAAAATACTAGATATTGCAATTCAATCTGCTTTCAGATGTACCATGACCGAGAATTGTTTCTCTCTCTCCTTTCTTCGGCAGTGCCAGGCTAGCCTGGACTCCTCTCTGTGTTATGCAGGTACGATCTGCTTTCCCTTGCTATCACTCCCAAACGGGCACACACACAATCAACTCACAGTGCAGTGGAACAAGTGAGCTCCTGTTTAACAGGATTCAGGCCCCATGCATTCTCTACTATTCTTCTTATTATTTCTTAATCATGGCCTTGAGATCTCACCCTCCCAGCTCAAGTAACTTAGCAAAATATTTCTTTCCAGTAAATAATGAGCTTTCCCAAAAGGAATTCTGGTGTAAAACATTTTCGTTAACTGGTTGTTTCAAGTGATTGTGGTAAACTTTGAAGTTGTATTTGTCAGACAAAAATCTAGCACATCAGTGGACCTTTGTAATGAAACTGATATGAAATTCTGATTTTATCGTTTAGAAATGTAGGAATTTTAATACCTCAAAAGTATTGTAAGGATTGAAACGGCAACATATGCAAATACACATCAGATTAAAGCTAACAAACGTGCTATTTTCCCGTTTCCCAAAAACAATGCAGTGTTTTGTGAAGCTGGCCTAGTTTTTCTTATGGCTCTTTGTCAATTTTAGACTAAGTAGAGGTTGTGTTAAAGGGGATGTGGGAGGAAAGAGAAGCCGTATGTGTGCACTTGTGTGTGTGTGCTTGTGTGTGTGTGTGTTGGGGGGGAGTCCACGGCGTGGGTGTATGGATGGTGGTACTAAGAGGAGGTGAATTCTGCTACCTCCATGGCTGACAACACTGAAAACATTGGGAAAACCCCATCTGGATATATAGTTCATATAATACAGCTTTTAAAAAGTATCTACAATTTCAAATTCAAATGAAGGGCAAAGGAATTCAGCTTGGTCTAGGTTCAGTGAACTGGCCTGAAGGACTGTAATTCCCATCTGAATTCTCATCCCAGCTTTATTCCTGATGGTCCTGCCATTCCTCCTTATCTTATGGCTCTCAGTCAATGAATATGTGCTATTCAAGTCAAGATCAGATTCCCCACTCCTTACCTATGAGGATGGAAACCCATATAATTTCCTGTGTCTGTGTTAAACAATACTGGGATAGGAAATATTGTCCTGATGTTAAATAATAAGCAAATCCATCTTATCTACTTGCTCCAGGAAGTAAATGCTTGCTCCTGGAGGATAAGATTAGAGATGAGCAGAGGCGGGGAGAGAGGGAGAAATGGGTAATGATGGCTTAATGGTTACAGAGTTTCTTCTTAGTATAATGAAAAGGTTTTGGATATAGTGATGATGGCTGCACAACAATGTGAATGTAATTAATGCTACAGTATTGTACACTTAAGAACGGTTAAGATGGGGCCAGGCACAGTGGCTCTCGCCTGTAATCCCAGCACTTTGGGAGGCCAAGGCGGGAGTATCACGAGGTCAGGAGATCGAGACCATCCTATCCTGGCTAACATGGTGAAACCCCGTCTTTACTAAAAATACAAAAATTGGCTGGGTGTGGTGGCGTGCACCTGTAGTCCCAGCTACTAGGGAGGTTGAGGCAAGAGAACTGCTTGAACCCGGGAGGCAGAAGTTGCAGTGAGCCGAGATCGTACCACTGCACTCCAGCCTGGGCGACAGAGGGAGACTCCATCTCAAAAAAAAAAAAAAAAAAAAGGAATAGTTAAGAGGGTAAATTTTATGTTCTGTGTATTTCACCACAATTTTTTTTTTAAAAAGCCTGGAGGACTTTGCTGTTCTACTATCTTTTCTTTCTTCCTCCTACCCCATAGTCCTGCATGACAGAGTTTAGGGAAAGGAGAACACAGATCTCCTGAACCCAAATGTTTTCAGAAAACCAGGCCAGTAACATAAATAAGTGAAACCAGACAAATGGTCTGCTTTAGGGAATAGGAGGGACTGGGGTAAACAGGACAGCAAGCCCTTTCTAAACAGGCCCACTCACGGATCATCTCCTGACACTTGTTGCCATGCAGAAATGCAGGCCCCAGTATTGCCAGGCCTTCTCGTTTTACTTAAAAAAAAAAAAAAATTTTTTTCTTTTTTTTTTTTGAGACGAGTCACCGAGGCTGGAGTGCAGTGGCGCAATCTTGGCTCACCACAACTTCCGCCTCCTGGGTTCAAGCGATTCTCCTGCCTCAGCCTCCCAAGTTGCTGGGATTACAGGCGCCCGCCACCACACCCAGCTAATTTTTATATTTTTAGTAGAGCTGGGGTTTTACCATGTTGGCCAGGCTGGTTTCGAATTCCTGACCTCAAGTGATCTGCCCGCCTCAGCCTCACAAAGTGCTGGGATTACAGGCGTGACCCCCGCACATGGTCTTAAAAAAAACTTATTTTAGATTTGTGAGTACGTGTGGGTTTGTTGTACAGATTATTTCATCACCCAGGAATTAAGCCCAGTACCCAATAGTTATGTTTTCTGCTCCTCTCCCTCCTCCCACCTTCATTTTTTAATAGACACTAGAAATCAGGATTTTTACAAGAAATTTTTTATTTTAAGTCTGTGTGCCTTCTAGAACTCGGGGCAGATATAGATGGAGGCCATCTGTTTGCATTTCCTGGTCTTCTGCTGATCTGCCGACCTGACCCCAAGCTTGCAGCTGGCATTGTTGTCAACACTAAAAGGCGGTCCAAGATAGGAGAGCATATTTTTCTGGACTTAATGTATAATTAGCATAAAGTTTACTAAACAGGATGATGGGTAACTCCATATATATATTACATATATCTATGGACTGTATATGGACTCTATTTAGTAGTCCTCATTTTTATTTTCCCAAAGGCTTTGTTGATACAATTGTCAGATAAGGTCTTGTCTCATGCCTTTCCTCTGATGCCGCGTGGTGTGTGTACGAGAGCAAGAGAGAAAGGAAGTCTGAGGCTGGAGCGAAGAAAAGGAAGTGGTGTGTTTGTTGGAAGCCGGGAGAATGCCCCCAGTCACTGCTTTCAGAGTCTAAATGGCAAAGAAGGATCTTTACTTGTTTCTTGTGTTATAACTTCTTAGCCTCTGTGAATAGCCCACCACCAGCTCAGCTGCCCTGATTGTGTGTGTCTTGATGCCAATGGACTCTGCTGCAGGATGGCATCAGCTGCTCTGAGGGCATTCCCCAGGGCAGAGGAATTGCTTTTCCTCTCCTCTACCAAGAGGCATACTAGGAATTGCTGCAATATTGACATGTGACTACATTAGGCACAAAAAGTGAAATTTTAAATCACTGAATGTTAGAAGCTTCAGAATGAAAGGTGGAGGGAGAAAGTGCAAGGGAGGACATGGAGTTGGTCACTTTTTTTTTTTTTTTTTTTTGAGACAGGTTCTCACTCTGTTGCACAGGCTGGAGGGCAGTGACATGATCATGACTCACTGCAGCATCCACCTCCTGGGCTCAAGCAATCCTCCTGCCTCAGCCTCCAGAGTAGCTGGGACCACAGGATTGTGCCACTATGCCCAGCTAATTTTTTCATTATTTGTAGAGACAGGATCTCACTATGTTGCCCAGGCTAGTCTGAAACTCTTGGGCTCAAGTAACCTCCTGCCTTGGTTTCCCAAAGTGCTGTGATTATAGGCATGAGCTACTGCCCCTGGCTGAGCCCAGGAGTTTGAGGTTACAGTGACCTGATTGCACTACTGCACTCCAGTCTGTCTGATAGACTGAGACCCTGTTTCAATAATAATAATAATAATAGGCTGGGTGCAGTGGCTCATGCCTGTAATCTCAGCACTTTGGGAGGTCAAGGGGAGTGGATCACTTGAGGTTAGGAGTTCGAGACCAGCCTGGATAACATGGTGAAATGCCATCTCCACTAAAAACACAAAAATTAGCCGGGCATGGTGGCCAGCACCTGTAATCGCAGCTACTCGGGAGACTGAGGCAGGAGAATCGCTTGAACCCTGGGGCGGAGGTTGCAGTGAGTAAAGATCACGCCACTGCACTCCAGCCTGGGCAACAGAGTGAGACTCCACCTAAACTAACTAAATAATAATGAAATATTCTGTTGTAGGAGTGGGGTTAGCAAAGATGATCCCTTATTGTAATATCTTTTTTTTCCTTAAAATTAACTTCGAAATATAATAAAACTGTTTATGAGTTCGCAGCCACTTGTATAAAAGTTGATATATGCCAGGCATGGTGGCTCACACCTGTAATCCCAGCACTTGGGGAGGCCAAGGTGGATGGATCATGAGGTCAGGAGTTCATGGCCAAGAGACCAGCTTGGCCAATATGGTGAAACTCCATCTCTACTAAAAATGCAAAAATTAGCGGGGTGTGGTGCCATGCACCTGTAAGCCCAGCTACTCAGGAGGCTGAGGCAGGAGAATTGCTTGAACCCAGGAGGCGGAGGTTGCAGTGGGCCGAGATCATGCCACTGCACACCAGCCTGGGCAACAGAGTAAGACTCCAACTCAAAAAAAAAAAAAAAAGAAAGGTTGGTAAATGCGCATGTGTGTGTAGGTATGGCTAAAAGTGGAGGAAAACTTTTCACTACATACTCTTTAATATTAAAATTTTGAATGTTAAAAATATAACATCTACTCCAAATATAAAATAAAATAAATACACAAGTTCAATAAGGCTTGCTATGTTTGATTGTTTATTGGTTACTATTTTGCATTATGGTTTCATAAAGAAAATATTCCTAAAACATTAATTTCTGGAAATGCAAAAAATAAAAAAATGCAGCCAAAGTTTTTTCTCTTTAATTTTTAACTTTTTATTTTGATATAATTTTAGACTTACAGGAAAGTTGTAACAAAAAGTACAGAATTCCCTCATATCCTTTACCCAGTTTCCCTTATGTCAACATTGTACATAAATAGTACCATTACCAATACCAGGAAGTAAACACTGGTACCATATTACTACACTAGACAGACTTTTTAGCCAAAGTATTAACCTTGAAGTCCAAGTAGGCATTTAGAAATTTCTTTGCTGACTGCAAAAAAAAAAAAATAAATAAAAGCCCAGAACTAAAAAGTTGGCCAGAAAGTTTCTTTCTATTTTTTTGTTGAGACAGTGTCTAGCTCTGTCACCCAGGCTGGAGTGCAGTGGTGCGATCTTGGCTCACTGCAACTTCTGCCTCCTGGGTTCAAGCGATTCTCCTGCCTCAGCATCCAGAGTAGCTGGGATTACAGTTGGCTGCCACCAAGCCCAGCTAATTTTTGTATTTTTAGTAGAGAAAGGGTTTCGCCATGTTGGCTAGGCTAGTCTCAAACTCCTGACCTCAGGTGATCTGATCACCTCCGCCTCCCAAAGTCCTGGGATTACAGGTGTGAGCCACTGTGCCCAGCCTGAAAGTTTCTAAAATAGTCTTTCACTGTAGCGCCTGAAGAAAATTCTTCAATTATCTAGAATGGGAGAAGGGATCACTTGAAGTTGTCAGTTGTACCATCTTTCTTGTTCCCCACTTTGCTAAGTAAGTGTTAATTTCCATGATTCTGCATCCATTTCTCACCATGTGCACCGTCTTTGGTTTAAATCTGCAGTTTGTTTCCATCCGAGCCCAGACCAGGTGGTGATGTACCTTATCTTCACCACCCCCTCCTCCACTCTTCTATTTGTGACTTTTTAATTTGAGCTTTATCAAGATTTCAGCCTTTTTTTTTTTTTTTGGAGACAGGGTCTCACTCTGTTGCCCAGGCTGGAGTGCGGTGGTGTTATCATGGCTCACTGCAGTCTGGACATCACAGGCTCAAGTGATCCTGCCACCTCAGCCTCCCAGGTAGCTGGGACCACAGCAGTTCCACTCCTAGCTATGTACCAAAGAGAACTGAAAAGAAATATTCACAGAAAAATTTGTACATGAATATTCATAGCAACATTATTCATAATTACCAAAAAGTGGAAGCAGCTCAGATGCCCATCAGCCGATGAATGGGTAAACAAAATGTGGTACATTTACACAATTGAATCTTAGTCATAAAAAGGAATGAGGGACTCATATCATGCTGCAACATGGATGAACCTTGAAAACATGAGGAGCCTCAAGACCAATGCTTCTGTTTCCTACCAAGACTCACCCGGTTCTCCAGCTGCCACACAGCCTTCTGAGTCAATCCTGCCTGGCCTTAGTCTCTAAAAAATAAATATTTGATAAAATATTGGTACTGGATTCATGTGCTGCTCCGGGGGAAATTTACCTGCAATGTGAAATTCCGTAGGCATCATGATACAGTGGGATGGTGTGATGATGAGCCAGGGAGGAAGATAAGGAAACCTGAGTGCAATAGTTTGGATGTTTGATCTCTCCAAATCTCATGTTGAAATTTGATTCCCAATGTTGGAGGTGGGGTCTAATGGGAGGTGTTTGGGTCATGGGGCAGATCCCTCATGAATAGATGATTGCCCTCCCTGTGTGTGGGCGAGGCAGTGAGTGAGTTCTCACTCTATTCGTTCTCACCAGAGCTGGTTGTTAAAACAAGCCTGGCACCTCCCCCATCTCTTGCTTCCTCTCTGGCCATGTGGTTTCTGCACACACCAGCTCCCCTTCACCTTCTGCCATGAGTGGGGAAGCTCCCTGAAGTCCTCACCAGAAGTAGATGCTGGCACCATGCTTCTTATACAGCCTGCAGAACCATCAGCAAAATAAACCTCTTTTCTTTCTTTTTTTTTCTTATTGTTTTTTGAGACAGATCTTGCTCTGTCACCCAGGCTGTAGTGCAGTGGCACAATCTTGGCTCACTGCAACCTCTGTCTCCTGGGGTTCAAGTGATTCTCATGCCTCAGCCACTCAAGTAGCTGGGATTACAGGCGTATGCCACCATGCCTGGCTAATTTTTGTATTTTTAGTAGAGATAGAGTTTCACCATGTTGGCCAGACTGGTCTTGAACTCCTGGCTTCAAGTGATCCACCTGTCTTGGCCTCCCAAAGTGCTAGGATTACAGGTGTAAGCCACTGTGCCAGGCCAACCTCTTTTGTTTATAAATCACCCAGCCTCAGATATTCCTTTACAGCAACACAAAAACAGACCAAGATACTGAGTATCCGCAGAACTGTCACTAGTAAGCTGGGTGGCCTTGGCCAAATCACTCAGCTGCTCTAGGTCTCATTTTCCTGAAACACAAGAGAATGAGGCTACATGCACATTTCTTAATATTGCTGGCGTCAAGGACAGCTTTGAAAATCTGATGAAATAAATCTATACACTCATACGCTCAGAAAAATGCATATTGTGCCTAAATATTGAAACCACCTTTGTGAAATTGTGACTGAGACAGTGAAAGAGGTCCAATTTAAATGACTCCATCTTGCCTCTAACCTCCAAGCTGTTCTTGTTCATTCTTGGGCATAGGCTGAACTAATTTTGGGAGGAACTTAGTTTATAGTTTAAAACAAAGAGAGGATAATAGCCCTTTCCTGTAACAAACTTCCTTCATGCCTGGGGACTAGACTACTAACATTAGCCACAAGATTAGAAATTGTGGTTTAGTAGTCACATAGCTGGACACTACAAGATTCTGACCCTCCCTAAATTGCTTCTAAGATCACTGCTTGAGATGTTTTGCAGACTCTACCCTTGATGTATCAACCAGCACCACCCAGATCAAGAAACCAACCCATCTGACCTTGTGACCCCCCCCACCCAGGAAATGATTCAGCACAAGAAGACAGGGATGCCCCATGATTTCACCTTTGACCCAACCAATCAGCACTCCCCAACTCACTGCCCCTGCCCTCCCACCAAATTGTCTTTAAAAACTTTGATCCCCAAATGTTGGAGGAGATTGATTTGAGTAATAATAAAACCCCAGTCTCCTGCTCAGCCGGCTCTGCGTTAATTATCCTTTCTCTATTGTGATTCCCCTGTCTTGAGAAATCGGCTCTGTGTAGGCAGTGGGTAAGGTGAACCCATTGGGCGGTATTTTTGTATATCTGGAAGGGACAAAACTATGAAAATATAGGTGACAAACATTACTCATCTTTCCACATTCTAAAGAAGATACTGTATGTGCTCTACTTTCCTCAGGATCTTTGTTAAACAGATCAGGAACATGTAGAGAGGAGAACTGGACGTAACAAGAGAGGCTGGATTGATTTACCTAAGAAAGGTCAGGGCGCTGATGTAGGAGGTAAGAATAGATCTGGGGTAGATAAAATGTGCTTCATCAAAATTACAAAAGTGAAAAACAACCCATGGAATGGGAGAAAATATTCACACGTCATCTGTCTGACAAGGGACTTGTGTCCAGACTATGTGAAGAGCTCTTACTCACTCAACAATAAAAAGACAAATAACTAAATTTAAAAATGGGCAAAGAATTTGAAAAGACATATCCCCATTGAAGGTAGCCAAAAAGCTCATGAAAAGATATTCAGTCTTATTAGTCTCATTTGCCATAAGGGAAATGCAAATCAAAACCTACAATGAGATACCACTTTACATCAACTAGGATGGCTAGAATTTAAAAGATGGACAATAACGAGTGTTGGTAAGAATGTGGAGAATTAGAACCCTTACACATTGCTAATGGGAATGTAAAAGTGATTCAGCTACTCTGGAAAATAATTTTTCAGTTCCTCTAAAAGCTAAACATGACCTAGCAATTCCACTCCTAGCTATGTACCAAAGAGAATTGAAAGGAAATATTCACAGAAAAATTTGTACATGAATATTCATAGCAACGTTATTCATAATTACCAAAAAGTGGAAGCAGCTCGGATGCCCATCAGCCAATGAATGGGTAAACAAATATGGCACGTTTACACAATGGAATCTTATTCACTCATAAAAAGGAATGAGGGACTCATATCATGCTGCAACATGGATGAACCTTGAAAACACGCTGAAGGAAAGAAGCCAAGCATAAAAGGTTGTATTATTTCATTTATGTAAAATGCCAAGAACAGGCAAATCTAGAGAGACAGACAGTAGATTAGTGGTTGCCTGGGGCTGGAAGGACGGAACAATGGGGAGGGACTGCTAACCGGTACAGGTTTCTTTATGGGGTGATGAAAACGTTCTGGAATTGGTGATGGTTGCATAATCTTGTGACTATACTAAAAATCACTGATTTGTAGCCTTTGAAAAGTTAAATTTTAAGGTACATAAATTATATCTCAAGAAAAAGAATAGATTTGGGGGCACAGAGGAGAGAGGAAATGAGGATGACAAGGTCCCAGCATAAAGAGTTTTGGGAAGAATGAGAAAAGGCAGCTCAAGGTATCTTTGCCTTGATGTGTGAAATGTGGGAGAGATGAGTGGGTAAAGAGGATTTTTAGGAAGCTTGATGTATGTTTGGGATATGTTCCCACCTCCTTTCGTTACTTATTCTAGAAACTCCAGAAATTACATAGTTTAAAAAGGATTGTGGAATTGGATGTGTGAGTTTGTGGAATGTGGTATTGAACTGGGACTTCTTGGCTTACACATTCATTCAGTCAGCAAATGTTTATTGAGCATCTACTGAATGTCAGGCCCTGTTCTGTGAACCGTGGGATACAGTGGTGAATAAGACAGAATGAAGTGTTACCCTCCTGGAACTCATAGTCGTGTGTGTGTGTGTGTGTGTGTGTGTGTGTGTGTGTGCTCCAAATTAAAAATAGCTAATATAAAATGTCAGTAATTTGAAACCTGCCAATTTGGAATTTACGCTAATGTAAAGAGGGGCTGGGCTGAGATTTAGTTTTATATTTATCCATAAAAAAGATCTGGCAGAATAAACAATGTTAAAGTCAAACCACTTAACTAACTCACAGGCATTTCCTGAGGGTCTCCTGTGTCCAAGGAACTGAGATGACACCAAGAGGAGGCACTTGGTAGATGCTAAAACTGGAAGGAACTTGGGTGATGATGTAATAAAGACTTCAATCCCTTCACTGTACAGAGGAGGAAACTGATATTCAGAAGCCCAAGGGACGTGGCCAAGTTTCCACAGTTTGCTAATCACAGAGCTGGGATTACAGTCCAGGTGCCCTAATTCCAGGTTCAGTCAGAAGCATTAATTTGGAAATAATTGACATGTTAATGGAAGATTGTCTGTCTGCTAAACCAAGGACCTAACGTGCCCTCTGAAACAACATATTACTTCTAATTTCTGCTTCTACCCATTAACAATAATGAAACAGTATTTCATTCATTTTTTCCACCTATTTATTCAGGTTCTTTATGAAACAATACATCACTTCTTAATTCTGTTTTATCAGTTAGCAGTAATGATTGGCTAATTTTTTTCTTGCATTCAGCATTATACTCAGAACCATTAGGAGTGGGAACGTTATTTAGATACAGCCCCCGACTTCAAAAAGCTAAAAATCCAGAAGAGGAAATAAGACATGTTCAGAGATCATTATGATGTAGGGTAGATCTTGATGCCACCATGAGAGAGCCACCATTGACACCAGGCTCCCAAGGAGCCAGGTCACCTCTGCTTGGGTGAAGGAGAAAGCAGGAAAATGTATTCTGACTTTACAAAGCTTTAGAGAAATAAAGTCTGGAGTTCATTAAAAACTGTTCAAATCTTTGGGCAAGGAAAAGCATATAAACTGCAAGGGAAAAATAAGCAATCTCCTTAAAGCCCCCCAAACAATCATTATTTAACCACAAGGCACATTTTTTAAATTGGATACTGAGATTTTTAGAAGGCTTAAGCAATACTCTGGGCAAATATCTATAACTGCACTCAAGTTGACATCCATTACACCTACACTTAGACTAATGTTAAAACAATTTAAAAAATTCAGTTCCCTATAAACTGATACCTTTTGCTGCCGTGGTTTAAGTTGCACCTATAATTGTGTAAGGATCTGCTGAAATGACAGCGTTACATGTTTTTAATGAGGCTTGATGGTTTGTGATGGAATAAATACTTTAACATAAAACAAAATTCAATTTTATTAAGTTATAACTTACATACAGTAAAGTGAGGGGCTTTTTTGGTTTCAGTTTTTTGTTTGTTTGTTTGAAGACAGGATCTCACTCTGTGACCCAGGCTGGAGTACTGAGGTACGGTCACAGCTCCCTGCAGCTTCAGTCATCTGGGCTCCAGTGATCCTCCTACCTCAGTCTCATGAGTAGCTGGAACCACAGACACACACACACGTGCCCGGCAATTTATTTATTTATTTATTTTCATTTTTACTTATTTATTTGTTTTTAAATATTATTATTATACTTTAAGTTTTAGGGTACATGTGCACAATGTGCAGGTTTGTTACATATGTATCCATGTGCCATGTTGGTGTGCTGCACCCATTAACTCATCATTTAGCATTAGGTATATCTCCGAATGCTATTCCTCCCCCCTCCCCCCGCCCCACAACAGTCCCCGGTGTGTGATGTTCCCCTTCCTGTGTCCATGTGTTCTCATTGTTCAATTCCCACCTATGAGTGAGAACATGCGGTGTTTAGTTTTTTGTCCTTGAGATAGTTTGCTGAGAATGATGGTTTCCAGCTTCATCCATGTCCCTACAAAGGACATGAACTCATCATTTTTTATGGCTGCATAGTATTCCATGGTGTATATGTGCCACATTTTCTTAATCCAGTCTATCATTGTTGGACATTTAGGTTGGTTCCAAGTCTTTGCTATCGTGAATAGTGCCGCTATAAACATAAGCGCGCGTGTGTCTTTATAGCAGCATGATTTATAGTCCTTTGGGTATATACCCAGTAATGGGATGGCTGGGTCAAATGCTATTTCTAGTTCTAGATCCCTGAGGAATCGCCACACTGACTTCCACAATGGTTGAACTAGTTTACAGTCCCACCAACAGTGTAAAAGTGTTCCTATTTCTCCACATCCTCTCCAGCACCTGTTGTTTCCTGACTTTTGAATGATGGCCATTCTAACTGGTGTGAGATGGTATCTCATTGTGGTTTTGATTTGCATTTCTCTGATGGCCAGTGATGATGAGCATTTCTTCATGTGTTTTTTGGCTGCATAAATGTCTTGAAGTGTCTGTTCATATCCTTCACCTACTTTTTGATGGGGTTGTTTGTTTTCTTCTTGTAAATTTGTTTGAATTCATTGTAGATTGTGGATATTAGCCCTTTGTCAGATGAGTAGGTTGCAAAAATTTTCTCCCATTCTGTAGGTTGCCTGTTCACTCTGATGGTAGTTTCTTTTGCTATGCAGAAGCTCTTTAGTTTGTGCCCGGCAATTTTTTATAGAGATGTAGTCTCTCTATGTTGCCCAGGCTGGTCTCTTTCTTTTTCTATTTCGTTTTCTTTTTTTCTTTTTCTTCCTTTTTTTTTTTTTTTTTTTTTTTTTTTTTAGAGTCTCACTGTCACCCAGGCTGGAGTGCAGTGGTGTGATCTCAGCTCACTGCAACCTCCACCTCCCGGGTTCAAGTGATTCTCCTGCCTCAGCTTCTCGAGTAGCTGGGATTGCAGGCGCACGCCACCATGCCCAGCTAATTTTTGTATTTTTAGTAGAGATGGTCTTGAACTCCTTAGACCTGGGCTGAGTAGCTCACACCTATAATCCCAGCCTCCCAAATTACAGATATGAGTTACTTAGCCCAGCTCTAAGTGCGTTTTGATGAATGGAACACTTTCTGTTGTGATCCTCACAGTTAGCTATTAGCACACTAAAGAGCTGCAGAACTGAAGAAAGAGAAGCTGTCTAGGAATCAGTAATAATAGAAACCAAACATTTCAGCACATCCTGTATGCTCAGGCAGTAGAGTTTGCTCTTTACATGAATAACCTCAACTACTTCTTTCATTCCTACAGAAAAGGCACTTTTATAATCCCTACTTTACAGATGGAGAACCTCCAGCTTGCAGAGAAGTTTCTTGGCCAGGGTCACACATCCAGGAAGTGGCTTCCAAACTGGACTCTCCCTGAGCCAGCTCTACTACCTTGGGGGAGAATTTCATCCCTTTCTTGCCTCTGTCACTAACTGGTTTTGTGATTTGGGGAAATGCATTCGTCCTGGAGAAGGCTGGACTAACCTTCTGGTCCCCAGATGCCCCTAGTTCTCTTCCAGATCCCCACCATCCTGGTTCACAAGTGGAAATAAAACATTCTGACCAGCAGTAGCCCCAGGGCTAAAAGTCTCAAACAGCTCTCGAAGTTAAAGAAACAAGCAGAAATACCATATACGCTGGGACATAGCCCAGCTTGCTCCCACGCAAACTCTTCCTTCTTTTTCCCACCCTGAGCAGCTGGCACAGTGGCCAGTAGAATGCCATCGAGCAAAGTTCAGGAGGCTAAAGAAACACATGGTGAGGAAGTACATTTGGCCCCAGGCCAGCAGAACAATGTGGCCTCTATCCTCTGTTCTGGCTTCTCTGGTCTTGTCACATCTTCACAAACCATGAACAAAGAGATCTGAGCTGGCTGAGCCACCCTCGTTCTCCTGGCTTACATCACATCACCCCATTCGCTTCCTCCTCCCACCACCCCCTCTCAGCAATGAAAGTCGACCATTGTCAGGTATGCTCAGAGGAAAGTGTACAATGAGAATGGGGAGCTGGGAATAATAAGGATGCTTATTCTCTGCAGCAGGAGAGTGACTCTGGAGCCCTAGTTCCAAATTCTGACTCTGCCACCAAATGGCTGTACGGATTGGGGCGCTGAGATTTAAATCTCAATTTCTGCATTTGGAAGATGAGATTAATAATAACTTCAGAACGCTCCTTTGAAAACCAAGAGAGAGAATGCACATAAATGCCACAAGTAAATCCCAGAGTATGGCTTCCTGGCATATTTGACTTGACAGCACTGTGAGGAAAGGATTAGATTTGCACAGTGATTTGGGTAAACAGGTAAAGAGGCGCAGAGGGAGTTTTCACTGCTCTGGGACTCTGGTAGCCCTAGAGACTCCTGCCACTCCAGTCCCCTCTTGGTAACTCCCAGGACTGAGGGGTCAAAAATTCATCGCACTTGCGACATCTGTGTGTCAAGGCACACCTCTTCACGGGCTCCATTATAAACTTTCTTAGAAAAGTATGAATTGAATGGAATGATCACATTGATGTGAGTAAATCATTTTACCTCCCTTTACTCAATACTGCCTAATCACTGAGACCACGATATCATTTGTAAAAATAACCCAATGGCATATTCAGACCAATGGTGAGAGTAGGGATGCTTTTGGTTGCAAACATCAGAAAACCAGATTGATCTTGGCTACATTGCTCTTGCATAACAGGGAGACCTAAGTTAGTTACTGGTGTTTGTTTGGGATATATCGATGCCAGGGTTTTGGACTGGTGTCTTCATAACTCCTTTGGAATTGCCCTCATGGTTTGTTAAGATGACCACAGACAGCTCCAAAATGACATCATCATACTGTTCAAAAGCAGGATGCAGAATCTTTCTCCTTGTGCACTAACCTCCCATCAGGTAGGAGGAAACATCTAGAAGCCCCTAAGCAGACTCCCTTATATCTCATTGGCCAAAACTAGGTCACATGGGCATTCTTGGCTGAGAGGAAGACAGAGAAAGCAAGTATCCAGCTCGTTTAATAGGACACCAGCCAGGGGGATGGGAGGGGGTTTTCTGAGGAGTTAATTATTAGTGTTTGACTAAAGCTATGCAAAGTATTTCTGTTATAATTTAAAAAGAAAAACAAGTCTTATTTCCGGATATTATCCAAACAAACTGACTTCCTATTATTCAAGTATATAAACAAAATTTTAAAAACCAGAGGATCTGCAGTTTCTACAACACCTGCCAACCCTCTGCAGACATTTGGCAGCTTGGCCTATAACAGTTTGCTCAGATTTCTTAAAATAGGAATTCCCACTTTCTCCCATGAAAGTTCCGGGATTCTTTCAAATGTCTCAAGTCTTAAGTCCAAGAGTGTCCTTTAAATTGCCTCTTTGCCCTAGTGCTTTCATGGTACTCTTGACACTGATCACGTCACATAGAGGCTTCTACTACATTTATATCTCAACATCTTGTTGGAAGGTAGTCTTTAAAATATGAAGTAGTGTTTTTTGTTATTTTAAAGTATAAAATGTCAATATTAAAAACAATAAAAATATTAAAATACATTTTAACGTCACCATGGGCATGGATTAATCAATCAAACAGTCCTAGCTTATAATGAAAACCAGCAGTCTTCTGCCTCACCTTCCAATCCTGCTTCCAGAGTCAGTAATTTTCAACTCCTTTTGCTTTTTCTGTATGTCTACATTACATGCTTAAACTGCTGCTTCTTCACTTTTTAATTTTAGACCTCATCTGTTAGCACTCTCCCATGCAACAGGAGGATTTGACTCCCTCGCATTCTTGCACCTATTTTTCTCCTCCACCCATCATCTCCATGTAGTTATGTCACTTTCTTTTTTTAATAAATGTTCCTTTTTACATTACATTCTGTTCTTGTTTTAGTGTTGTAAAATTTTCTCTTATCTTTCCAAAAATATCAATGACCATTTTCTGAAGTTTTCTCCTGCTATCTTCATCTCTCCCGTGTTCGTTGTTTGGTATATTCTCTCCTGTTGAAGCCTTTCTTGAAATGTCTGGTGATTCCTGGATGTCCATTACTGTCACTAAAAGCTGAGTGGCAGCTCTGTGTGAATAGACTGTTGGTAGGCTTCGCTATGGTGTGGCAGATGGGGACCTACAGAAATTGGAACCTGGCGGGTCTTCCGTCCTCTGTTGGTCAGTTTCCCCAGAGAGGAACTCGCCAGTCTCCCGTTGGAGGAATATAAAAGTGGCTGCCTAGGATCATGGGAATCTACTGTGGGAAGGGGACTAAGGAATTTATCATCTAATAGGAAGTTCCACTGAATCTGCTTTAAGGGCACTTCACCACCCCCAACCCCTTGGTTGAGCCTGGTGTCCCAGAGCTCAGAGGTTCCCTAAAATTTCCAAGAGCAAAGCTCCAGCGCCTATCCAGGTAGGGGGTGCCCGTGCTCCAGGAACTAGAGCAGGAAATCTGAGAGCCTGACTGCTACTTCAAGGGACTTCCCATTCCTGTCTCTGGATTTTCCCTCCACCCTCAACCTTCAGAGGTAGGTGGTGCCTTCCACAGCTCAGCTTCTCCCAGGCTCTGCCGTGGGAATGAGCTTACTCCTTACCGGACTTTCCCCTTCAATTCTCTCTGGCATTAAGTTTCTGCTTGTTCTGCTCTGCCAGGTCAGTTTCCACTTGTCCGTCTGTTTTCCATTTTGCAAAATAGTGTTGACATCACTTTCTCCTCTTACTCATCTCCTGTTCTCTTTGGGTCTTTCTTACTTTTGACCATTTTTATTCCTTTATTTACTAGAGTTTCGGGAAGGAATAAATATTAATGCAGGCACTCAATTTATGATGTTTAACTGAAAGTAATGAATGTTTAACTTTTAGATGTCTAATTTTAGCTCAGCATATGCCCACTTACGTGTGTGTGTGTGTGTGTGTGTGTGTGTGTATTTAGAGAGTCAAGGCAAAAATTTTTATGTCTTAGGTGAGAGAAACACTACACTTTCCAGCTTTCTTGCAGCTTGCTGCCATGTGGCTAAGTTTAGGCCAATATAATGAAAGTGGAAGTGGTGTGTGCCACTTCTGAGCCTTGGCCTTAACATACAACTCAGTGCTTCTCTGGTCCTTTCCTTCTGTCTTCCCCGTGGGCTGCAATGTGGAAGTGGTAGCAGCCAGCTTCAGCTCAACAAAGACAACACCCTAGGGGCTGGTGAACAGCAGGATGGAAAGGACTTGGGTCTCTAAACGAACACATGAAGCAGAGCCACCCACCATCCTGGACCATTTGCCTCTAGACTATTAGGTAAGAAAGAAATCAGCTTCTTGGTCAGGCCTCTGTAATTTGAGGTTGCTTTGCGGCTGAGCCCGTGCTTTCATGAAACCCTGTTCAATGGCTCCCAAAGTGAGTGTATGGATAAGCTGCATTTCGATTGCCTGGGGCGATTAAAATATTTACTGAATCCCAGATGCCACTCTCAGAGATGTTGATTCACTCAGTCTGGGATACAGTGCAGAAATCTTTTCTTTTTTTAACTACCTAGATTTTTCCGATACGTTGCCAAGATTATGAAGCACTGACCTCGTCCAACTTACTGAAAAATGTTTTCTTTACATTCCCATGATTTTCTCCTTCCCCATTCATTTTCTCTCCGTCTCCATATTCTCTTCCTGACTCCTTTGTTAAAAGTCAAATGTAAATGTTATTGTAGGAGACAGTTGTTTTGTTTTTCCAGAATCATTTCACCCTGATTTTCCTTTGGGGAACCCCTTATTTTCTTTTTTTTTCTTTTCTTTTTTTTTGACACGGGGTTTCTCTCTGTCGCCCAGGCTCGAGTGCAGTGGGGCGGTCTCGGCTCACTGCAAGCTCCTCGTCCCGGGTTCACGCCATTCTCCTGCCTCAGCCTCCCAAGTAGCTGGGACTGCAAGTGCCCACCACCACGCCCGGCTAATTTTTTGTATTTTTAGTAGAGATGGGGTTTCCGTGTTAGCCAGGATGGTCTCGATCTCCTGACCTCGTGATCCGCCCACCTCAGCCTCCCAAAGTGCTGGGATTACAGGCGTGAGCCACCGCGCCCAGCTGGGGAACCCCTTATTTTCTATACTCAGTCTACGTAGTTCAGACAAACCAGCCATCCGCATCGTACCCCTAGCTCTTGGGAGCACACTCAACTGCACAGCGTAGACCAGGGCAATCAGCATATTCCAACCTCTTGACCGTACTGATGGTTCATAGATGGATAAGTCAGTTCAGTGAGACCCAGTCCTAGGGGAAATAAAAACTATTCTTCCCCAGAAAATGCTGACCTGGTGGGATGTGTCCCTGCAGCTGCTGGTAGCCATCTTACCACCACAAAAGGAGTCTAAGAGTGAAGTCCACACAGTGGAGACAGGAGAGGAGAGACAGTGCAAGACTGCATTCTGATGATAGCATTTTTTTTTTTTTATTTTTGGTTTTTTGAAGACTGAGTTTTGCTCATCACCCAGGCTGGAGTGCAATGGCATGATCTCAGCTCACTGCAACCTCTGCCTCCTGGGTTCAAGCGATTCTCCTGCCTCAGCCTTCCGAGTAGCTGAGATTACAGGTGTGTGCCACTACACTTGGCTAATTTTTTGTATTTTTAGTAGAGACAGGGTTTCACCATTTTGACCAGACTGGTCTCGAACTCCTAACCTCAGGTGATCCGCCTGCCTCAGCCTCCCAAAGTGCTGGAATTACAGGTGTGAGCCACCGCGCCTGGCCCTGATGATAGCATTTGAGTATCTGGATCTGTGCCTAAATCCCTAGGCTTTTCAGCATGTAACTCAATATTTTTTAAGGAAGAGAGTGTCCTGACTATTAAGTATATATACATATTAGTATATTTATAATGTTATATTATTTTATTATAATTATATATGCATATATAGCTTATATGTAATGTTTATATATACTTATACATCTATACATACACACATTATAATTATAAAATTAACTGTTAAGTTCAAAAACAAGACGTTTCTAAGTAAATGAACAGGTAACATTTTAAAGATATTTTCAAAAAGAATAATCATAGATCAACATATCTAATATATCACTCTCCTGTTTTAAATAGTATTTAGGCCCAAGTGTGGTGGTTTACACCTGTAATCCCAGTCCTTATGGAAGCCAAGAAGGGAAGATTGCTCGAGGCCAGGAGTTTGAGACCAGCTTGAGCAACATAGCCAGACCCTGTCTCTACAAAAATTTTTAAAAAGTAGGCAGGTGTGGTGGTATGTGTCTGTAGCCTCAGCTACTCCAGAGGCTGCAAGCAGGAGGATTACTCGAGCCCAGGGGTTCAAGGTTTCAGTGAGCTATGATCATGCCACTGTACTCCAGCCTGGGCAACACTGTGAGACCCTGTCGCTGAATAAATATATCTAGGGTATTTTCATCTCTGAATTTTCTTAAAGCTTATGCAAACAGACCTTTGAGAAATTATGCAAATGTCTACGTTACAGTGCCAATTTTCTGGTTACAGTACTAGACTGTGTTCTAGAGTTTTCTCAGGTCAGATCTGATCTAGTTTTGCAAGCACTATAAGACAACTTAAAGCAAAATATGTAAAATATATTAGGCCTCTTGGCCCAGGAATACAGATTTTCAGTGTTAAGGGTATTTGATAAACTTTAATTTGCTCATGATAAGGAACATAATTTAGAAGCAGGCTTTTCTTGAGGCTCTCAGGAAAATTAAAGTGGGTCTGATAGATTGAGGTTGTCATCACTTTCCAATATCCCACATTCAAGGCACAGAGGCTGTATGCGGCGGTACTGTGGATGGACCTCCCAAAGCCGTTCCTACACTCCTCTCACACATGGGGTCAGGGCTGGCACACCATGGCCCAAATCCAGTAGGCTGCTAACTTTTGTATAGCTGTGACCTAAGAATGGTTTTCATATTTTTAAATGGTTGAAGAAAGACCAAAAGAAGAATTTTAAACGGTTGAAGACCAAAGACCGAAAGAGTATTTTATGAAAATCATATGAAATTCAAAATTCAGCATCCCTAAATGAAGTTTCATTGGAATATAGTCACATTTATTCATTTATATATTATCCATGGCTGCTTTTGCACTATAATGGCAGAGATTAGTTGTAACAGAGACCAAAAGGCCTGCAATGCCAAAGTTATTTATTATCTTGGTAGTTACAGAGACAGTTTGTTGACTCCTGCAACACAGAATAGAAAGTCAGATACTTTCTCAGCCATATTTGTACCTGGGAGTGACCCACGTGACCCAGTTCTGACAATGAGATGTCAAGGAAAGTCTGCAAGAGGGATTTTGGGAAAGAAGAGTGTTTCCTAAATAAAGTAGAAAACGGCCAGGTGTGGTGGCTCAAGACTGTAATCCCAGCACTTAGGCCAAGGAGGGTGGATCACTTGAGCCCAGGAGTTTGAGATCGGCCTGGGCAAAGTAGTGAAACCCTGTCTCAAAAAATAAATAAATAAAATAAATAAAAATAAAAAAAATATATTTTTAAATTAGCCAGGTGTGATGGTGTATGCCTGTAGTCCCAGCTACTCAGGAGGCTGAGGTGGGAGGATCGCCTGAGCCTGGGAGATCGAGGATACGATGAGCCATGATTGACCAGTGCACTCCAGTCTACATGACAGAATGAGACCCTGTCTCAAAAATAAATAAATAAAGTAGGAAACTTTAACCTAGATGTGATATCTGGAACTGTGGTGACAATTTTGCCACCATAATGAAACAAGCATGAGGCTGCAGCATTCCTATCCAGAATATTCCTGGGTATGTTGGTCAAAGATCCAGTGTTTCTTGTCTCTGGAAGTGGAGTTGATTTGAAGCCATGTTTGGTTTGCCTAAACCTAGTCTCGACAGTGGTCACTGGGGAGAGAATAATTTAGACAGATGCTTCTACTGGGAATCTCCATTTCTTTAGGAATTTGATTGTGGTCACTAACCACAGATTCCAATTGAGGGGAGTTCAATCTGAGCCCAAATTAAATCTGCCAAGGTACTTGGAGTAGGAAGGACATAAACACAAGTTTAAAAAGCTGTGTTTCAAGATAAAATGTGCTCATTAACTGTGGCAAAGATGTAAACATATCAATCATTGCTAATTCCCACTACTCAGTGAATTTTTTTTTTTTTTTGCTATTTTATAACTTTATTTGATGTATTTGATGATCAGCGATTAGTTCTCATCCACATTGACTGTCCGTAGATTTTTGAAAGTGGTAACAGGTACATAGGTAACCAAAGTATAGAGCTTATTTGGTGAATCTTCACCCTCATTACGTTTTCTGGATAACCACACATGGATTCCGTATAGGATATTCCTTATTCCTTTGGCCCAGAGAGCTTTGTTGAGCCTGGTGTCAATGCGCACATCTGTAATTCCCATCTCCTTCATGGCAAATTTCCGAATCTCTTCTAGTGCCCGAGGAGCACGCTTCTTGAAGCCCACTCCTTGGGTGCGCTTGTGAATGTCGATGGTGTGTTCTTGGGTCACCACCTTGTTGATGGCAGAAGGGCCCTTTTTCTTCTCTCCACCCTTCTTTGCGGGAGCCATTCTGCCAGGTTTAAGTTGGAAAGGAAGTTTTGTTTTTTTTTGTTTGTTTTTTTGAGACGGAGTCTCGCTCTGTCGCCCAGGCTGGAGTGCGGTGGCGCGATCTCGGCTCACTGCAACCTCCACCTCCCGGGATCAAGCAATTCTCCTACCTCAGCCTCCCGAGTAGCTGGGATTACAGGCATGTGCCACCACACCCAGCTAATTTTTGTGTTTTTAGTAGAGATGGGGTTTCACCATGATGGCCAGGCTGGTCTCGAACTCCTGACCTCAAGTGATCCACCCGCCTTGGCCTCCCAAAGTGCTGGGATTACAGGCATGAGCCACCATGCCTGGCCTACTCAGTGAATCTTTTGTAGAGGAGAGATAATTTTATTATTGCAAGTGATACTTAATAGGACTTGATTGTTAAGTTTTGTAATAGCAATTTAGATCATGAAATCTCTAGCAGGGCCATTCCATCCATGATCTTTTTGGGAACAAGATGTAAATAAATAAGATATGTGTATATATATATATATAATTTTTTTTTTTTTTTTTTTTGAGATGGAGTCTCCCTCTGTCGCCCAGGCTAGAGTGCAGTGGCGCAGTCTTGGCTCACTGCAACCTCCGCCTCCCAGGGTCAAGCAACTCTTCTGCCTCAGCCTCCCAAGTAGCTGGGATTATAGGCGCTTGCCACCACGCCCAGCTAATTTTTGTATTTTTAGTAGAGAGGGGGTTTCACCATGTTGGCCGGGCTGGTCTCGATCTCTTGACCTCGTGATCCAACCGCCTCAGCCTCCCAAAGTGCTGGGATTACAGGCATGAGCCACCGTGCCCAGCCTCAATATGTATATTTTTAACAAGTAAAAGGCTGAACAAAATACAGTAAAAACTTAGAGTAAATGCTGTATAAAGATTAGGGCATTTCCTTACATTTCATACCTTTAATTATATCTTGAGTTTCCAAAGTCACAGGGTGTAGGTACACCTTCATTAAAAATATGTTAGAATTCCATTATAGGAAAAGTTTTCTTCCTACAGAAAGAGAAACTGAAGCACAGAAAAGATAGTTACAATCACAGAAAAACTCTCTCTGTGGGACTCAGACTTTTACAGTATAGTCACTGTGGTTAGTTTTGTGGCCACTCAGACAAGACAGTGCATTAAGGGAAATTCACAACAAAATCTCACCCAAACATAGGGAGACATTCTAGAGCCTTAAGCCATCATTCACACTGAATTCCCAGTAACTGGGAAATTTCAGTGTATCATAGGCTATATAGCTAAGTTGGAATTAGTTGTTTTCCAAAAATTAGTTTAAAAGCTGTCCTCTGGAATGTTAAAAAAAAAAAAAAAATCCTTCCTGGCCAGGCACAGTGGCTCACACCTGTAATCCCTGCACTTTGAGAGCTCGTGGCAGGTGGATCACTTGAGCTCAAAACCCCATCTCTACTAAAAATACAAAAATTAGCCAGGCATAGTTGTGCATGCCTGTAATCCCAGCTACTTGGGAGGCTGACGTGGGAGGATCACTTGGGCCCAGGAGGCAGAGGTTGTAGTGAGCCATGATGGCACCACTACGCTCCAGCCTGGGTGGCAGAGTGAAACCCTGTCTAAAAAAATAAAAAGAAAAAAAACCTCCCTACCATCCCTGCCAAAGGTAGAGAGTCCTGCCAGCTGGGCACTGGATACCAGGGTCGTACAGTATTTTTGCCTAGGACGACCAACCATCATACTTTGCCTGGGACTGAAGTAGGAGAGCAGTAGGACTTGTTTTCTGTGCATCAGTCAGGATCTCACTGATCAAAACAGGATGCAGTAAAGAAACCAGCCAAAACCAGCTAAAATCAAGATGGCAAATAAAAGCACCTCTAGTTGCTCTCACTGCTCATTGTACACAATTACAATTCATTAGCATGCTAAAAGACACTCCTACCGGAGCCATGACAGTTTCCAAATACCATGGCAATGCCCAGAAGTTACCTTATATGGTTGAACCCTTGGTTTCAGGAACTCCACATCCCCTTTTTGGAAAATTCATGAATATCACACCCCTTCTTTAGTGTATAATTAAGGAGTAGCTGTAAATGTAGCTAGTCAGCAATCCACAAGGGCCACTCTGCCTATGGGTAGCCCAGCTCTGTCTCTGGAGCAGCCATTTTACTCTGTTGTCTTGCTCTCAAATTCTTTCCTGTACAAAACTGAGAATCCTCCTGGGCTGAGCCCCAATTTTGGGGTGTGCCTACGTCACTGGGACAGGAGCTTTCACTACTAAAACCAGGAAAGTCTCAGGCAAACAGCGACAAGTTGGTCAGCCTATCTGAATCCTTCACTTGAGCTTTCCCTTAGTGCCTACCTAAGTCTTCCTCATCCTTGCACGCCCAGGTCAATTCCATTCCCCCCATAACTCCCTTCCAGATTCCTCAGCCAGAATGAATCTCTCCACATGCCCAAAGCACTGGGTTGGCACTGCTCTTATGACACTGGCTTCACTCTCTCTCCTATGAGATGCTTCTCTAAGTGCGAGCCCCAAGAGGGCAGCACACGTGTCCATGCCTGGGCTCTTTTCACTGAGTCAGTGCTTGATCACAATTGTCCATCACACAATGGGAGGATTCACTGAAGCCTTGGGACCTGAGCATCTGACCCTGTGCTGCATCCAGGCTTATGATTTATTTTGAGATATGGTCTTGTTCTGTTGCCTAGGCTGGAGTGCAGTGGCATGATCATGGCTCACTGCAGCCTCAATGGCCTGGGCTCAAGTGATTCTCCCACCTCAGCCTCCCAAGTAGCTGGGTCCACAGGCATGCACCACTATGCCTGGCTAATTTTTTAAATTATTTGTAGAGATGGGGGTCTTGCCATCTTGTTCAGGCTGGTCTCAAACTCGTGTCCTCAAGCAATCCTCCCACCTCGGTCTCCCAAAGTGCTGGGATTATAGGCGTGAGCCACTGCACCTGCCTGGACATCTTAATTTTTTTTTTTTTTTTTGATATAGGGTCTCGCTCTGTTGCCCAGGATGGAGTGCAGTGGTGTGATCTTGGCTCACCGCAACCTCCACATCCGAGGTTCAAGTGATTCTCGTGCCTCAGCCTTCTGAGCAGGTAGGATTACATGTGCCCACCATGACATCTGGGTAATTTTTGTATTTTTAGTAGACATGAGGTTTCACTATGTTGGTCAGGCTGGTCTCTAACTCCTGACCTCAAGTGATCTGCCCACCTCAGCCTCCTAAAGTGCTGAGATTACAGGCATGAGCCACTGCACCCAGGCTGTACTTCTTTTTTTTTGTTTTTTGAGACAGAGTCTCACTCTGTCACTCAGGCTAGAGTGCAGTGGTGCGATCTCGGCTCACTGCAAGCTCTGCCTCCCATGTTCCCGCCATTCTCCTGCCTCAGCCTCCCAAGTAGCTGGGACTACAGGTGCCCACCACCATGCCCAGCTAATTTTTTTTTTTTAATGTATTTTTAGTAGAGAGGGGATTTCACCGTGTTAGCCAGGATGGTCTCGATCTCCTGACCTCGTAATCCTCCCGCCTCGGCTTCCCAAAGTGCTGGGATTACAGGCATGAGCCACCGCACCTGGTCCAGCCTGGACTTCTTTATGTTTACTGGCCCAAACACACCTTACAGCCTGGGCCTTAGCCCCTGCATAGAATCTTTGAATCACAGAGAGATGCAGGAAATTCCAATTTAATCTAGTAACCACAAACAAAGCTGAAAGTAATTCTTCAGCAGATTCTTGCCAAATAATTCTGGCAAAGAAATATCCCCGATGGAACTGAGGGAATTAGCAGAAAACACATTACATACCCCAGATAGGGTATCAGACTGAAGTCCCTGCATCCACATGTTTTCAAAATCTAGAGCCCAGAGCAAAGAGAAATCACAGGCAAGATGGAAGAGAAATTGCTCCTTTGAAATAATGGTGGCCCTGGGGCAGTTTCTAAGTCTATCAAGATGTGGAAAGGAAATAACCTCTGCAATAAAGGCAGTCCAAAAGGATGTGGTAAGGGCTTCAGCGAGACTGAAAAGTTCACTATCAATGGTTCCTTATGAAGAGTGTTTTCTCTGGCCACAAATAACCATTTGGGCACACTGCTTTGCATAAGCTTCGTCATCTAAATATCTAAACTCAGTGACTGCAGTCAAGTCATCCTGATGGTTTGTTTTATAGAACTCTCAAAAATAACAGTGGAAATATATAGCTCTAAAGATCACCTTGCCTATGCAGATCTGAACAAAACAATTTTACTATTCTGTTTTCACTTGACTATTTGATCTTTGGACTAATTGCTGTAATATCACGTGTCAACTTACCATGGTATTTGAGGGGGAGGAAATGGACTTTAAAAGTCTCTCATAATTTCAGCTAACATTTTCATCTGTCTAGTTGTCTAGGTAAGAGGTAGTGGACTCATAACAGTAATCAGGTAAATACTAAAAATCTTTATGATAGTAGTCTGATAAGGCTAGGAGAGTTTGAACTTCTGATATGGTTTGGCTGTGTCCCCACCCAAATCTCATCTTGAATTGTAGCTCCCATAATTCCCGTGTGTTGTGAGAAGAACCTGGTGGGAGGTAATTGAATCATGGGGCGAGTTTTTCCCATGCTGTTCATGATAGTGAATAAGTCTCATGAGATCTGATGGTTTTATAAAGGGCAGTTCCCCTGCACACGCTCTCTTGCCTGCCGTCATGTAAGCTGTGCCTTCGCTCCTCCTTTGACTTCTGTCATGATTGTGAGGCCTCTCCAGCCATGTGAAACTGTGAGTCCATTAAACCTATTTTTCTTTATAAATTACCCAGTCTTGGATATTTCTTCATAGCAGTATGAAAATGGACTAATACAATAAATTGGTACTGGATAATGGGGCACTGCTATAAAGATACCTGAAAATGTGGAAGCGACTTTGGAATTGGGTAATAGGCAGGGGTTAGAACAATTTGGAGGGCTCAGAAGAAGATAGGAAAATGTGGGAAAATTTGGAACTTCCTAGAGACTTGTTGAATGGCTTTGACCAAAATGCTGATAGTGATGTGGACAATAAAGTTCAGGCTGAGGTAGTCTCAGATAAAGATGAGGAACTTGGGAACTGGAGTAAATGTCACCCTTGCTATGCAAAGAGACTGGCAGCATTTTGCCACTGCCCTAGAGGTGTGTGGAACTTTGAACTTGAGAGAGATGATTTAGGGCATGTGGTGGAAGAAATCTAAGCAGCAAAGTGTTCAAGAGGAAGCAGGTCATAAAAGCTCAGAAAATTTGCAGCCTAACAGTGCGATAGAAAAGAAAAACCCATTTTCTGAGGAGAAATTCAAGCCGGCTGCAGACATTTGCATAAATAATGAGAAGCCAAATGTTAATCACCAAGACAATGAGGAAAATGTCTCCAGGACATGTCAGAGGTCTTCATGGTAGCCCCTCCCATCATAAGCCTGGAGGCCTAGGAGGAAAAAATGGTTTCATGGGCCAGGCCCAGGGCCTTGCTGCTTTGTGCAGTCTTGGAACTTGATGCCCTGTGTCCCAGCCATGGCTAAAAGGGGCCAATGTACAGCTCAGGTCATTGCTTCAGAGGGTGCAAGCCCGAGGCCTTGGTGGCTTCCACATGGTGTTGGGCCTGTGGACACACAGAAGTCAAGAATTCAGGTTTAGGAACCTTCACCTAGATTTCAGAGGATGTAGGGAAATGCTTGGATGTCTAGGCAGAAATTTGCTGCAGGCATAGAACCCTCATGTTAGGGTAGTACAGGGAAATGTGGGGTGGGAGCCCCTACTCAGAGTCTTCACTGGGGCACTGCCTAGTGGAACTGTGAGAAGATGGCCACCATCCTCCAGACCCCAGAATGGTAGATCCACCAACAGCTTGCACCGTGCACCTGGAAAAGCCACAGACACTCAATGCCAGCCCTTAAAAGCAGCCAGGAGCAGGGGCTATACCCTGCAAAGCCACAGAGCCAGAGCTTCTCAGGACCATGGGAACCCACTTCTTACATAAGTGTGACCTGGATGTGAGACATGGAGTCAAAGGAGATCGTTTTGGAGCTGTAAGATCCAGCCAACTGCCCCGCTGGATTTCGGACTTTCATGGGGCCTGTAGTCCCTTTGCTGTGGCCAATTTCTCCCATTTGGAGTGGGTATATTTACCCAATGCCTGTATCCCATTGTATCTGGGAAGTAACCAACTTGCTTTTGATTTTACACGCTCATAGGCAGAAGGGACTTGCCTTGTCTCAGAAGAGACTTTGGACTGTGGATTTTTGGGTTAATGCTGGAATGAGTTAAGATTTTGGGGGACTGTTGGGAAGGCATGATTAGTTTTGAAATGTGAGGATGTGGGATTTGGGAGGGGCTGGGGCAGAATGATATGGCTTGGCTGTGTCCCCATCCAAATCTCATCTTGGAAGGGACCCAATAGGAGGTAATTGAATCATGGGACAGGTCTTTCCTGTGCTGTTCTCATGAGAGTGAGTAAGTCTCACAAGACCTAATGGTTTTATAAAGGGGAGTTCCCCTGCACATTCTCTCTTGCCTGCTGCCATGTAAGATATGTCTTGCTTCCCCTTTGCCTTCTGCCATGATTATGAGGCTTTCCCAGCCATGTGCAACTGTGAGTCAATTAAACCTCTTTCCTTTATAAATTACCCAGCTTTGGATATGTCCTTATTAGAAGCATGAAAATGGACTAATATGACTTATAAAGCAGAAATCACTCCTTCAGACTGCCAGGAAAGGGCTAAGAAGAGGCTATACCTTTCTTCAGAGGGATACCATTTCCAAGATAACATTTCATTCAGGCAGCACCAAATGTGTTCCTACCATCTGTGACTGAAATGGACATCCCCCAGGACAAGAACACACCATGAAATGGGGTGTGGAAGAACCTTTAATAGAAAATGTAAAATGTTTAATATGAAATGTGTAATGATTAGGTACCTTCCTCTGCTTGTCTCCTGTCCTTCCTCCTCAGTACCATTTCATCTCTTCCTTTTCAACTCTTCCCTACTTTCCTGGTCCTTGACCTTACCTCTCAGAAAAAACAAGTTCTCAGCGCTTCTTGCAATTCAACTTTCCCATTTCCCCCCTTCTCTTCCTTTTATTTTTCTTTATCCTGGATGATAGACAAAGCAGAATCCAATGTGAAGAGGAAAAAAATAAATAACAGAAGGAGGTAGAAAAGGGAAAGTATGTGGGTTGATGTCTCATCAAATGCTTCCCTGGCTGGAAAGTTTACCCATTGCCTCCAGAGCTCTCAGTGCCTTTAAGGCACAGGTGTGCTTCTGTCCTGGTTTGAAGCAGCAAAATGTGTTACTCTCCATAGAAATGTGGTAAGGCATCCCTAGGTCACATCCCCAGTGCTTCCATGTAATAATGCACTAAGTTCAACCGACCATATCTTATTCAAAACAGAAATCAAATTCATCTTTTTTTTTTTTTTTTTTTTTTTTGAGACAGGGTCTTGCTCTGTCACCCAGGCTGGGGTGCAGTGGCCTGATCTCTGCCCACTGCAACCTCCACCTCCTGGGCTCAAGCCATCTTCCCACTTCAGCTTCCCAAGTAGCTGGGACTACAGGCATGCACCACCATACCCAGCTAAATTTTGTATTTTTTATAGAGACAGGGTTTCTCTATGTTGCCCAAGCTGGTCTTGAACCTCTGAGCTCAAGCAATCCTCCTGCCTCAGCCTTCCAAGGCTGGGATTACAAGCGTGAGCCACTGCACCTAGCCCAAATTCATCTTTCAAGGTATAGTTTGTGGCTAAATGAAACACATTTGCTTTTATTAATGATTTAAAATGTCCTTTGTTTGGGTATTATTTCAATAATAGTAATGAATCTACATCTATATCCAATCTATCTCCATCTATATCTATATTATATACAACATATATAAAGATGTAATGTATAAACCCTATATATAATATATAAACCCTTCTATAAATCTTGTTACAATTCTTTGAGATGAATGAAAATTCTATATTCATAGATCCAATGTTATTTTTAAATTAAGTCTATTTAAAATTACAAATTGTATGATTCTGCACTATATCATCAACCAACCTAAGATAAATTACACCATTCCTTTATTTCAGCAGCACATAAAATGCCAATGCCAGGTCAAATTAAAGATCAAATTTCTTTTACATCTAGAATTTTTTAAGATGTTGTTGGAGAATTAGAGAAGGCAGCGAAGATTCTTCTTAAATTTGGAACATGTAGCTATCATCTTACAAGAACCATGTGTCAAGGTACTTAGAAACACACACCCTTAGTATGCACATGTAAGAAAATGAATTTTTTTTTTTTTTTTTTTTTGAGACAGAGTCTCGCTCTGTCACCCAGGCTGGAGTGCAGTGGCGCGATCTCGGCTCACTGCAAGCTCCGCCTCCTGGGTTCACGCCATTCTCCTGCCTCAGCCTCTCCGAGTAGCTGGGACTACAGGCGCCCGCCACCACGCCTGGCTAATTTTTTTGTATTTTTAGTAGAGACGGGGTTTCACCGTGGTCTCGATCTCCTGATCTCATGATCCGCCCGCCTCGGCCTCCCAAAGTGCTGGGATTACAAGCATGAGCCACCGCGCCCGGCAAGAAAATGAATTTAAAGATACAGTTTTGGAAAGCAGTCTTTCCCCAGCAAATGCTCTATGTGCCATACTAATAGCTACTAAAAATCAAGACTTTTGACCAAACGGGTGTTCTTTTAATTAATTAATTTATTAATTTATTTATTTTTATTTTTATTTTATTGAGACGGGGTCTCCCTCTGTCACCCAGGCTGGAGTGCAATGGTGTGATCTCAGCTCACTGCAAGCTCCACCTCCCAGGTTCAAATGATTCTCCTGCCTCAGCCTCCCGAGTAGCTGGGATTACAGGTGCCTGCTACCATGCCCAGCTAATTTTTGTATTTTTAATAGAGACAGGGTTTCACCATGTTGGCTAGGCTGGTTTTGAACTCCTGACCTCAGGTGATCTGCCCGCCTTGGCCTCTCGGTGTTGGGATTACAGTCATGAGCCACCGCACCTAGCTAGCTGTTCTTTTTAAATGCTTAACTTTGACAACAAATGTTAGTCAATTTATGAAGCTTTTTGGCTTTGTCCCTTTAATGATGGACATACCATTTTGCCATTGCATAAAGAGTCCCCAGGTGTTGTCTTCAGTGCTGAGGATGGCTGCCGTGTCCATTGGATTTTGGAAAAGAGGGCTGTTCAAAAATGACTTTAGAATAGAATCGCAGCTTAGATAGACCCAAAAAGAACCTTAGCCTTCCTGTCTCATCCGCTCCCTTTTTTTTTTTTTTTTTTTTTTTGAGACAGAGTCTTACTCTGTTGCTCAGGCTGGAGCGCAGTGGTGGGATCTTAGTTCACTGCAACTTCCACCTCCTGGGTTCAAGCAATTCTTCTGCCTCAGCCTCCCAAGTAGCTGGGACTATAGGCATGCGCCACCATGCCCCGCTAATTTTTTTTTTTTTTTTTTGTATTTTTAGTAGAGATGGGGTTTCACCATGTTGGCCAGGATGGTCTCGATCTCTTGACCTTGTGATCCACCCGCCTCGGCCTCCCAAAGTGCTGGGATTACAAGTGTGAGCCACCACGCCCGCCCTCTTCCTCTTCTTTGATAGGTAAAGGGTATGCAGTTACTTATCCAGAATCTCACAGCAAGCATCACATACCCTCAAGGCTCTCGGGTCCTATATCCAGAGCATGGGGTCTGGCCAGAGGACCCAGCATTACTGTGCTAAGCCCCACCGCTCACCATCAGGGTTGCTTCAAGCACAGTTTTTAACCCCTTGGACCCCAGTCTATAGGATAAAAACAGTACCAACCTCCTAGGGATATTTTAAGAGCTAAATGTCACAACATACGTAAAATATTTAACCCTGTATCTGGCGCCTTTTAGATAATTGATTGGCAAATGTTGACTATTGTTTTATATGTTAACATAATACATACTTAGTTTTATGCTACAGTATTAATAAAATATTGGGGAAAAATTAAAGTCAAGCGGTAGTTTACACCATAATACAACAACAGCATGTTCTTTATCCAATAAAATACTACTTCTTTTTTTTTTTTTTTTTTTTTTGAGACGGAGTCTCGCTCCGTCGCCCAGGCTGGAGTGCAGTGGCACGATCTCGGCTCACTGCAACCTCTGCCTCCTGGGTTCCAGCAATTCTCCTGTCTTAGACTCCAGAGTAGCTGGGATTACAGGCACCTGCCACCACGCCTGGCTAATTTTTGTGTTTTTAGTAGAGACGGGGTTTCACCTTATTGGTCAGGCTGGTTTCCAACTGCTGACCTCAGGTGATCCACCTGCCTCAGCCTCCCAAAGTGCTGAGATTACAGGCGTAAGCCGCCATGCCTGGCTAAAATACTTTAAAAAGAGTATTGAAAACACTGATTTTGATGATGAACACCAGGAACATGAACAGGCGTCACAAATCAAGGTAGAAGCTTCGTCCTACAAGGCGCTGACATCCAAAAGGAGGCAACTTCATTCTTGACACAGAAAGGAATTTCACTTTTACCTTCTTCTATTGTTTTGGCTAGTGTCTGACTGACTAGATTTTATACCACAGCTTTATTGAGATATAATTCACATACCATCAAATTTACCCACTTAAAAAGGAGAATTTCGGGGGTGTAGTATATTCTCAGCATTGTGCAACCATGACCATGATTAATTTTAGAACATTTTTCATCACCCCAAAAGAAACCCCATGCCCATTAGCAGTGATTGACTTGATTTGTAATTGGCAATCTTTTCTACTAGTTTTTGAATATTTCTGAATCCGAGGAGCCTCTTTCTCCAGCCATATGAGACCACAGCGGTTGGCCGACTCATTTCCTCCTGCCAGCCCCAGTTCTTCTTTCATTCCTGTCCACCTGCAGATGTCAGTTAACCCCACCCCACTTTCTGCTGTATTTTATATTCCATCAAGAGAATTTAAAGTACTGACTCCTCACTCTGACAATTTGCAATGCTCACAATTTCACACCAGTTTCGTCACCGATATTCATCCTTAAGTCTAAATTAATTCAGCCTCGCCAAAGTGTGGGAGATGAAAAACATTCTATCCAGGTTGAAAGCCACACTCATACATCATCACTCAGGCATAAAAACACATTTATTGGTCAAAACTTTTACAAATGGAAAGCTTTTAAAAAACATACAACAAATCCCATATAGAAAATATACAAATTTCACATTCTCCTATAAAGATTTTAACAAATAATAAACAGTGCTATTCCATAGTTTTGAATGATAGAAAGGAGGAAGCTTCTGAAATAAATTCCACCTATTTTTATTTAGGGAATTAAATTATTTCTCAGAAACACATGACTAAATATTATTGTGATCCTGGAGAAATTCCAGTAGCAATTTGTTTCATATATATATATTTATATAATTTGTGTTTTATATATATGTAAAACGTGTGCATGTGTGTGGGTGTGTGTGTATATGCACATATACACACATACATACACCAAGAAAGTGAGATAATCATTTCAGCTCACTGCATTTCTTGGAAGAACAGAAATAAGTGAGAAAGGCGGAGGAAAAGGCAGAGTTATCAGATAAACCTACACCTCCAATTACATGTTATTGTCTTGACAGATAAAAGGCCAGGCAGAGACCATAAGATACAGGCAGAAATTACCTGGAGGATCATTCACTCCTAACTGTATTTACCTAGGAAAGAACAGAGTCCAGGTCACCTAGTCAGTTACTAGAAGATCAGAGGCTGAAGGACTATCTAAAACAGAAGGCTGAAGAGTAGAAAAGAGTGTGGCAACCAGGTTCTCATTCTCTGATTGTCCCCACATCACTGCAAACCCACATTGCAGGGTCTGGAATCCAACCAGAAAGATCTAAGGCTCCAAGTTGGTCTGGAAATGGAGTAGGAGAGAATTAAGCAGCCTTGGGGAACGCCAGTAACATCAGGTTCATGTCTGTTCTCAAGAGAGCCTAAGATGATCCTTAACCAGAATCTAAGAGCTATAAAAATAAAAATTAAAAAAAAAAAAAAAAAAAAAAGAAGCAGCTGTGATAACTCAGCTGAATGAGGCTGGAGCCAGAATTGAGCCTGGGCTTAGTACCATCAATGAGGTGACAGAAGCTCGGCCTCCACCTGTGTCTGAGTAATAGGATTGCTCTGGCCTGCACTAATGATCACAACACGACTGATGGGGAAGATTTGTTTCTGGGTCCGTCAGTTGTCATGGACATATGACACCTTGCCTTATTCACTGCTCCAATACATAAGGCTCTAGAGGCTAAACTTGTTGTTGAAAACTTGGACTTTTCCCAAGACACAGCACCAAAATAGATCTTACAAAAGAGAAAAATCAACAATGTGGTATACCGGCCCCCAAAAAGAAAAATATTCTCAATGCCAATAAGACAGCTTGATTCTGCCCTGGTTAATCCCTTGCTTCAAGTGGATTTTTAATTACACTCTTTTTTTTTTTTGACACTTCTGTTTTATAGGAGGATTTTTAGGTTTATTAATCAGCAATCATGGACTAGGAGTACCTCCTGCTCAATCTAGGGAAGAGAAATAGGAACATGGAGTCACTTTTAATCTGCATGAAACTTCACTGGGGTTCAACTGCTTCATCGGCAGAAGGAATAATTAGACAGATGATGAAGTCCCTTCTAGTGCTAAAACTTGGCTTCTTTGACACAATCCACCAGATTTCCAGGTTAGTGCCACAAACATTCCCCAAGAGACTACTAGAGACCTCCTCTGTCGGGGTCAGGATTGAAATGCAAACAAGACACAGATTCTGCTACTGAAGAACTCATCATCCTATGGGTTAACGTGGATTAAGATCAACTTTCTCCTTTTGATATAAGGTAGTAAGGCCCTAAGCTGGAGGTGTTTGGGAAGGATTGACTATAATAATAAAAATATAAGGTACTAGAGAAATCTCTTTGTTTTAAATATAAATAACTGCTTCTGTGTTTGCTGTCCTAGAGAAACAGAACAACTGGGTGGTTATTTTAGAAGTCGCCCTGTTTTTCTCCCTTACAAAGATATACAAATTCTACTTGAAGTAACTCCTCCAGCCCTACAAATAGACATTTGGCTACTTAGGTTAAAAAACACAAATATGAGAACTAGCCGTCTTGGGCTATTGACAAAGCAACCAATCAACAAATCTTGCCAATGGTGTCTCTTGTCAGAGGAAAAGAATATGAGCTAATGTACCCCAAAACTGTTTTCATATTTATCACAAACTTTAGTAGCCTGCATCAGTGAGATAGTTTGAAAGAGATGTAAAGTTATAGATGTGTGGACATGATAACCAGATTCCACCTCCATGTTTCCCATGATAGAAACGTACATTCTACCGAAAGCAGGGATGTCACTTTTAATCCTATGCATACAATAAAGGTTTACCCATCATCCCTAACATATGCACATTTTGATGTTTTCATAGTAGTTGCAAGGGATTTGCAGCAAAACATCTAGCATCACTTACTGTTCCCGTTTGAAAAGAGCAAACTGGGCTGGCCTTCATAAGCACTGAAGCTGCAACCTTCATCGTGAGCATAATGACTTAGCTGGTCATCAACAATTTCATATGCTTCTAGCTGCAAGACAAAAGCAATGACTCAGGCTGCACCCAGGGTGCAATGGAAACACAGGGAAAAATGTCCAAATCAAACAGCATACATGCGCATTTTCCCAAGGAAATGTTTCTCTTACAGTGTTCTAGGGTTATTTCTGTTATCATTGTTTTGCTTTACTGTTTAAAAAAAAAAAAAAAATTTTTTTTTTTTTTTTGAGATGGAGTTTCACTCTTTTCACCCAGGCTGGAGTGTAGTGGCGCAATCTCGCCTCACTGCAACCTCTGCCTCCTGGGTTCAAGCGATTCTCCTGCCTCAGCCTCCTGAGTAGCTGGGATTACAGGCACGCACCACCATGCCTGGCTAATTTTTGTATTTTCAGTAGAGATGGGGTTTCACTATGTTGAAACCCACCAGGCTGGTCTCGAACTCCTGACCTCAGGTGATCCACCCACCTTGGCCTCCCAAAGTGCCGGGATTGTAGGCATAAGCCACCGCACTCGGCTGCTGTTTAAAATTTATGTGCAATTACCTAGTTGATGGGAACCTTTACAGTGGAAGATATCTCCATCAAGCCATACTAGTGAACATGGCCAACATTTGTCTGGTAGCAAAAATTCATATGAAAAAATTCATTAGCGATCTACAGGACTATATGAAACTTACAGGTATACTTTGAATACATAAAAAGACTTCTGGCATGGCCAAATTAAGACCTCTAGAGATTGTAATATGTGAAGAGATAACCCATCCTACATACCCTCTGCCATGTGTACTGAAAAATAACATTTTATGTATGCCAAAATTAAAGTTGGTTATGTCTAGACTTTTTAATGGCAAAATTCTAGATAATTTCATGCGAGCAAATTTTTTTCACTTTTTAATGCCTCTGATTTACAAGCATGGGCTTTAACTGCCTGCTAGATAACCCAGCGGATGTTGGGTGGTCAGCTTGGCCTCCTCACTACTAGGTGTGAGATTAAAACGCATACCTCTGTGAAATTGCAAAAGATGACGTGGCATGGGCTTTTCATAAACTTCTCCAAGGGGATACAACTCATGAGTTTTAAAAAATAAGTTAAAGGTCCTGCTTTGACCAAAATTGAACTAATTTCAAGCCCACAGGTCAGTGGACCCCTGGGTTGCTCAACTAGGGTGAAGTCAAAGGGATTCTGGCCCGAAAAACTTCATGTAGAACAATTGAGAAGTTCCAGGCTTTTTGTAGGTGACATGCTCTCCTTCTTAAGGCGTTACCCAGCATGACTGTATTTTGCTGTGACTAAACCCCAATCCAGCCTCTAGCCCAGAGCTGAATATTTAAAAATTGGAAGCCCGAAGACATATTACCAATAAATTGGGAGGCAGCTCCCTGAAGTTGCCTTACGAACACCTAGAGAAGAGGAAGCACAAAAGCAAACATCTAGCAGTGGACACGGGTTGGAAACGAGACATTCTTCTTGTCGAATGACTAGTTACTTAACACTTAGTGACTAATTATCAGAAACTCTTTCTGACTTGCTCCCTATGAATTGGCTTATGGTATTATTGATTACTGGTTCAGAGCAATCAGACACAGCAAGTATTCTCCTTCTGCAAGTGGGTCTTATCTTAAAACAGGTCTCATCCTATGGTACAGCTTTAAAAATTCTCTGCTTAATGGAAAAGTTTGTTTGCATGTTCAGCTATAAATGCATTCGTCAAACAAGTACTTATTTTGTGCCTACTAAGCGCCATAAGCTGACCTGGGCACTGAGCGGATGTCAGTAAACAGGAAGGACAAGGTCCCTGCTCATGCTGGGTCAGAGAAGAGCCCTAAGCCCGGCGAACTGTGAACTGGACGTATCTCACCAGGGAGGACACTTTCTTTTTCTTTCTGTTTTCTTTTTTTTGAGACGGATTCTCACCCTGTCGCCCAGGCTGGAGTGCAGTGGTGCAATCTCCGCTCACCGCAACCTCTGCCTCCCAGGTTTAAGCAATTCTCCGGTCTCGGCCCCCTGAGTAGCTGGGACTACAGGCGCCTGCCACCACACCCAGCTAATTTTTGTATTTTTAGTAGAGACGGGGTTTCACCATGTTGGTCAGGCTGGTCTCGAACTCCTGACCTCAGGTGATCCACCGGCCTCATCCTCCCAAAGTGCTGGGATTACAGGCGTGAGCCACCATGCCTAGCCGGCACTTTCTTTTAGAGATTATTTTATAATGAAAAGGCCATTCAGGAAGCAAATTAAAACCATTTCTCTTAGCATGAAAACTTTTTGGAATTTCCTGATATGGAATTTCAAGTATTTCTAGTCCTGAATCATGTGCAAAAACATATCTTCCAAATAGATTTCCTTCTCTACAGCAAAGGAGCATGATTCTAAGCATGAAGAGAAATGAGGAGCCATTCTCCTGTCCACATGAGTTTTCGTATGACAGATTCATCCCATTTTGAAAATGGCAAAAAATCCTGCACTATTGTTTAAAAATTTGTTGTTGATATGACCAAAGGCTCAAACTATCTAAGTATTAAAAGTATCTTTATTCACTAACAAATGTCCTGTTCAAGCAGAAAAAAATATTTCCTCTAGCTGTATATGGCACACTATTTTACACAGTGTCTTCCAAATGGGCTGGCTGTGCTGAACAACAGTTGTCGCACTTTGTGAAAACACCACCTTAAGTTATTGTGATGTTTAGTAAGAGGGTCTAATTATTAATATTTTTTTTTGAGACAGAGTCTCACTCTGTCTCCCAGGCTGGAGTGCAATGGCACGATCTCGGCTCACTGCAACCTCCACCTCCCAGGTTCAAACGATTCTCCTTCCTTAGCCTCCCTAGTAGCTGGGATTACGGGTGCCCACCACAATGCCCAGCTAATTTTTGTATTTTTAGTAGAGTTGGGGTTTCACCATGTTGGCCAGGCTGGTCTCAAACTCCTGACCTCAAGTGATCTACCTGCCTCGGCCTCCCAAAATGCTGGGATTACAGGCATGAGCCACTGTGCCCGGCCGGGTGTAATTATTTTTTGAAGCTTTCTTTTGTTTTTCAGAGCACATGAATAATTCTAAACCTGTTCATAACCTGTAAGATGATTTTGCCTTCATAGGCAAGGAAAATTATTAGATGTCTTATAGTCATCTCCAGCCTTATCCTACAGTCATCTACTGTGTTTTTATTTACCACAGATACACCAACATTCATCACCATAAATAATACTTTTCTGTTGCAAATTTGATGCCACAGGCAAAAGAAAAAAAAAAGTCTTTAAAATATTTATTCTCACAATAGGATGATCTCTTGTCCTTCTTTATGCCTTATTACAGTCAAGTCATTTATTTTTATTTTTTTATTTTTTTTTTAACAGTCAAGTCATTTTAAAACAAGAGTCTCGTGCTCTGGAATGCCATACTCCTTTGTGTTCCTCAAATAATTTCCTAAGTTCCTCCGTATAGGTCTGATGTAACTCCTCAATCTGCTCCTGTGTCGGGTGCAGAGTCTGATGAACAGGGATTGGGCGGCCAACTGCAAAAACAGGGACTACATCATACGTGAGGAACTAAAACCACTCCACCACAGACCGCCGCCCCTAATGCACAGCTGTGAACACAACTGCCAATCAGAATCCCTCCAGCCTGCTCACTCCAATCCTTGTTTCATTTCACTGGCTGCCTGCAGTGGTCACACCACTCCATTTGATAACAAATAAAGAACTTTCCTCCTCAGCAGACACTGGATTGTCGGGACCCTGGTGGTTTTGACTTTGAGTCAAATGAGCTACTGTGCTGACTGCAGCTGGGAGGTGAGTGGACATAGCTGTGCGTCCACGTCACCAGCTTCCTCCCTCTGGAACAGTTGACAGCCAGACCACAGTGCCCTGATTATTACTGACTGAATCCTCACGTCACGTGGCAGTCCTCTAGTCTGACTCTTTTTTTTTTTTTTTTTTTTGAGACAGAGTCTTACTCTGTCACCCAGGCTGGAGTCCAGTGGCACAGTCTCTGCTCACTGCAAACTCCGCCTCCGGAGTTCAAGCGATTCTCTTGCCTTAACCTCCCACTGAGTAGCTGGGATTACGGGCTCCCACCACCATGCCCGGCTAATTTTTTTTTTTGTATTTTCAGTAGAGATGAGGTTTTGCCATGTTGGCCAGGCTGGTCTTGAACTCCTGACCTCAAGCTGGAATTACAAGCGTGAGCCACTGGCCAGGCCCAGTCTGCCTCTTTTAAGTGTCTTTCTAAACAATTAAAAAATACATATCTTCACAGCTAAGTATCTATATTAGAGAAATACACATAAATGACGTGGATTCCATTGTTTGTAATAGTGGGTAACTGAAAAACAGCTACCATCTCAATAGAAAAACTGTTAAATAAACCATGTAATAGTCATTCAATAGAATCCTAGGCAGAAATTTTTAAACAATGAAATAATATAAATATGTGTACACATACACAAATACAGATGTCTAAAATGTATTAAGTGGAAAAATAATTTGTAAAATAATACAGTATGATCCATATTTGAAAAAAAGTTTATATTCCTAGAATTATTATACGTTTTTAGTGCATGGAAAAAAGTCCGGAAAGAGAGAGAAACATAAAAGTTCCTTTTTGGTAAGGAAGTAGGGATGGGGAAATTTCACTCTAACTGTATTATATAAATTTTCTATAAATGAGAATGCATTTGTGTTTTTCCAAATACACTAATTAAAAACAAATCTGGCAACCTCTATACATTTTTTAAAAGGTGTTTATGTAACATCTCACTTGTCTCTGATTTTTAGAAAATACAAAAATTCCCATGGCTTTGGCTCTTGCACTCACTGCGCCACCTGCTGGTCGGATGCTGCTACTGATGCCAAGGGTTGAAAATGCACAGGATGGCCGGGAGCAGTGTCTCACGCTTGTAATCCCAACACTTTGGGAGGCTGAGGCGGGTGGATCACCTGAGGTCAGGAGTTCGACACTAGCCTTACCAACATGACGAAACCCCGTCTCTACTAAAAATACAAAAATTAGCCGGACGTGGTGGCGGGCACCTGTAATCCCAGCTATCCGGGAGGCTGAGGCAGGAGAACCTCTAGAACCCAGGAGGCAGAGGTTGCAGTAAGACCGGATTGTGCCATTGCACTTCAGCCTGGGGGACAGAGCAAGACTCCATCTCAAAACAAACAAGCAAACAAGCAACAACAACAACAACAAAAAGAAAATGTACAGGAACTTACAATGAGGCAGCAAACTGCTGCCTCTGACCTCATTAGCTTGGGCATAAGGTCAGGTGGGCTCTAGGTAATGAACAGGACCCACAGTAGAGCGACCTTTGTCCTATCCTGAGTCACCCCATGTCACATACGAGGTTCTGATTCATGTCAGTAAGAGTAGGTGGTTAGCTAAGCAAAATATGAACAAATGTTAAGTCACAGAGAAGGAAGAAAGTGATAAATGACATCAGTATGGGAGTTGAGGGGGCACAGAGGACACACACACATACATACATCCTTACTGCAGCATTAATATTCTCAAACTGCTAAGAATTTAACCAGATATAGCCTTGAAAAGCTCATGTGGTTTTCTTTGATAGCTTGGATGTCACATTTATACATAGTAAACATAAGTCCTGTTTAACCCAACACAAAGAAATGGAAACAACCATCTCACTGTCAATTGTGGTTGGAAAAATGCACTAGCAGAGGCTAATGTAGTGATGAGGTGGAACTGGGAGCGGGAGTTGCACAAAAACACAAGGCTGGGCTGGGTCTAGTCCCGGCTCACAAGTAAGTGCCCCGAGCAGGTGACTTTCTCTCCGGCCTTAATTTCCTTTCCCTTTCCCTTTCCCCTTCCCTTCCTTCCCTTCCTTCCCTCCCTCTTTCTCTTTCTTTTTCCTTTCCTTTCTCTTTATTTTCTTTTCCTTTCCTTTTCTTTCTTTCTCTCTCTCTTTCTTTCTTTCTTTCTCTCTTTCTTCTTCCTTCCTTCTGTTTCTCTCTCTCTTTCTTTCTCTTTCTTTCCCCTCCCTCCCTTCCTTCCTTCCTTTCTTCCTTCCTTGTCTTTCTTTCTGTCTCTCTTTCTTTCTGAAACGGAGTCTCGGTCTGTCAACCATGCTAGACTGTAATGGTGCGATCTCGGCTCACTGCAGCCTCCGCCTCCTGGATTCAAGCAATTTTCATGCCTCAGCCTCCCAAGTAGCTGAGATTACAGGCGTGTGCCACCATGCCCAGCCAATTTTTTTGTATTTTTAGTAGAGACAGGGTTCACTATGTTGGCTTTGCTGGCTTCAAATTTCTGGCTTCAAGTGATCTACCAGCCTCAGCCTCTCAAAGTGCTAGGTCAGCATGAGCCACCACAGCCAGCCTCTCTGGCCTTAATTTTCACATGCATAGGATAAAAGAGTAGAATTCCAAGATCTTGAAGCTTTCTTCCAGCACTGAGCTTTACTGTTGTTTGAGGAAGATATTGAGAAATCTACATGTAAATCTACTAGCAAATTTGTGGCTTTATTAAAATAGGTTCTGTTTTCTTAGTGAAATTATTCCAGTGAGAGAGGTCAATGTAACTATTCAGGGTGGGGGTGAGGGACCAATAAAAAGACTCAGTGGTCTAAGAAGATGAAGTGTGTTCTTCTCTACTTCAGCTAGTACTCGTACATTCTGAATTAGTGAGTCTTCTTTCCTCTGAGCTATCCTACAGCTAATTTCAATCCTGTTCTTTTCTCATTAATTGTTTTACTACATTTCAGATGGTTCTTTCAGAGAGCTCAACATGCTCATATGGAATGAATTCTTTTTTTTTTTTTTTTTTCTAGACAGAGTTTTGCTCTTTCTCCCAGGCTGGAGTGAAGTGGCACGATCTCAGCTCACTGCAACCTCCGCCCCCGAGGTTCAAGCGATTCTCCTGCCTCAGCCTCCCAAGTAGTTGGAATTACAGGCACGCACCACCATGCCAGGCTAATTTTTGTATTTTTAGTAGAGACAGGGTTTCGCCATGTTGGTCAGGCTGGTCTCAAACTCCTGACCTTGGGTTATCCACCTGCCTCGGCCTCCCGAAGTGCTGGGATTATAGGCGTGAGCCACCACACCTGGCCTAGAGTGAATTTGTAATCATAAGACTTATCCCTTTAAACCGTGAGATAGACATAATCTTCTTGTCTTTGCCTTATTTAGTTGTAGGAAAAGTGAGGAGCTCAAAGTTCCTAAACTACACTCAAAAAAGCCCGGGAAATTAATACGACTTAAACCCACATTCCTGCCCCTGCTTCTTAAACTAACCCCAAACCGGCTTAGAGAGTAAGAAATCTTTCTCAATTGCATTTTAGGGATGAAGCCAGAAGTAACACAACACAGATCATAATCATACCTTTACTAAATGATTCAAAAAAGCCCATCTCGGGGAAATGAGGTTGAAAGCTACCAGCCTATTAGCAGTGGAAAATAACCTGCTATTATGAGTTCAGTTCCAATATAGCTGCCCTGAAGCTAACTTGTGACTATATTGGAAATAAAGCTATTATTTATCGAGGGTCTACTAGATGTTATTAAGTCAAATCCCCGGAAAAACCTAGCAAGACACCCATTATTGTCCCTGTTTTACAAATGAGAACAATGGGCACAAGAAGGCTAATTAATTAGCCAGCCCATGGAAAAACACCACAAACCCAAATGATGGTGTCAGAAATATAAAACTTCAGGGGATGGGCTCCAGCCAAAAGACAGAGAGATGAGGACATTGAGGTATCCATGCCCCCTCTTGGCTCTAAGACGGTCACTTCACCTTCTGCAAAAGGGAGGACAGATGGAGAGAATAGCTGATTAGGGCCTTGGCTCTGAGGGCCCCTAACTTCTTCAAATCCTAGCCCTATTGTCAGAGGCACTGGAACCAGTGCAACTCCATCTTGAATAGGGGCTGGGTAAAATAAGGCTGAGACCTACTGGGCTGCATTCCCAGGTGGTTAAGGCATCCTAAGTCATAGGATGAGATATGAGGTTGGCACAAGATACAGGTCACAAAGACCTTGCTGATAAAACAGTTTGCAGTAAAGAAGTCGGCCACAACCCACCAAAACCAAGATGGCAACGTGTGACCTCTGGTCATCCTCACTGCTACACTCCCATTAGTGCCATGACAGTTTACAAATGCCATGGCAACATCAGGAAGTTACCCTCTATGGTCTAAAAAGGGGAAGCATAAGGAATCCACCCTTTGTTTTGCATATAATCAAGAAATAACCAAAAAAAAAAAAAAAAAAAAAACCATGCTCTGTCTACGGAGTGGCCATTCTTTTATTCCCTTACTTTCCTAATAAACTTGCTTTCACTTTATGGGCTTGCCCTGAATTCTTTCTTGCATGAGATCCAAGAGCCTTCTCTTGGGGTATGAATCTGGACCCCTCTCCTGTAACACTATCATAACCTACCCCTAATCCCTTAGGCCCAACACTCAATTACTCGGGGTCTCAGCCTGCATCAAAGACCTGATGAATTATAAGCTTTCATCACATTTTACTCTTACTTATCATGAGAGCTCAAGGTCCTCATCTGTGAGACCAGTATAAAAAACATCCCTGCCATACCCAACTCCAGTGTTGTGAGGGTCAAATAAAAAGATCTACTTGGAATTGTTCCATACTGAGTTATTGCAAATTGGGATACTCTTAAAAGGGTCCCTGGAGCCCTAGAAGACCAGAATTTTCTCTCTCCACAGAAAGATCTTTTTAGTACTAAGGAGAAGAAAAAACATTTTCAACATAAGACTAAGTTAGTTGAAACTTCTGCAAAACTCCCTTTTTACAAAACAAAGGGGGAAAAAACTCAGCTGTATCAGGCTGCTCTTAGAAATAGAATTCCTTGCCCTGGAAAAAAAGCTGCCAACGCCTACTTGTGACAGAGTCAGGAATCATAGCTTTTGTTTATGTTTCACTGCTTTTTATAGCTGGTATGCTCAACTGCTCCATTTTCCAATTCCATCCAACAATTCAAGATTAGTTATGCATGTATTGCCTTACACAGCTATCTTGCTCCCGTTTCTACGGTGCTATGCTGTACCTAAGATGAGGGAGCTTTGTGGGCTTGTGGTATACAAGCTGGAAAGGCATTTAGAAGTGGGCATTATTTTTTTCTCATAGAGGCAACCAGTAGATTTTTCATAGCAAAAAAAAAAAAAAATCTTTGTTTTATTATTCAGTAATTATTAAGATTCTGTAGAGTTGATTATTCTAATAGTCTCATGCAGGAATTGCTCTCCAAGATGCTACATAGCTGTATATTAGAGAAAAAACAGGCAGGGGCTGTGTGGCCGACAAGGGTTAAAAGGAGCAGGAACCTGGGTGTCAGATGAAGCCAGAACACAAATCAGGGCTCACCCGTGGCTTATGGTGGAGGCTCAAAAGATGCCCAATGTCAGCATGTGTACATATGAGTATGTGTATATAGGTCCACACACAGACACACTCACTCATGAACGTTCATTGAGCACTTGATATGTTGTCCTGGGTACTGAAAGGTGGAAGAATATGCCACCCTAAAATATGCCACTTTGGCACAGAGATTATTTTGAGCTAAAAGCACTAAAAACAAACAAAAAAAAACAAAACAAACAAACAAAAAGAACCCTCAGGTACAAGAAGGGCCCTCTAACCTCCTCTTTTCTTCCTGAAAGCAGGAAACAAAATTCCTCTGTAAAAGATGCCCTCCGTGTGGTAGGAAGGAAGGAACATTATCACCAGAGATGTGGAGACCGGCCAAGAGAAATCTGTTCAGACCTTACTAAAGTAACTCTTATCTTCCTTTAGTCTCCTCATTTACTTTAGCTGTTTTTCCACAATTGCCTTTCTTTGTTCAACCTTGTATATAAACTCAGCCCTTGCCACTTCTTTGGGTCTTCATTTTCTTATGAGAGTTCCCACATACTTGCAAAAATCTGCATGCCTTTCTCCTGTTGGTTCATGTCAACTTCATTCTCAGGCCCAGCCAGTGACCCTAAGAGGCTAGAGGTAAAGTTTTGCCTCCCCTACAACACCATGTTTGTGCCCCTAACATTATTTCTTTTAATCTCTTTAATTTTACAATGAAAAATTAAGTTTCCCTTTCTTTATTTTTTTAAATATTTTACGAAATCCCTTACTTAGTCAGTTTTTTGTTTTGTTTTGTTGCTTTTTTTTTTTTTTGAGACAAAGTCTTGCTCTGTTGCCCAGACTGGAGTACAGTGGCTGGAGTGACTGCAACCTCCACCTCCCAGATTCAGTCTGCTTTTTTCCCATCAGAATATAAAAGTGACTTGAAACACAATGGATTACTTTTGTCCTCATGTGGTTTCAAACTAGTTTTATTTAAATAAAAAGCATTCCCTTACCTATCTTTTTTATTGAAAAAAAAGTCAAACCTTCAGAAGGAATACAATAAGCACTTGCCTACCCCCATCTAGACGCAGCAATTTCTAGCATTTTGTGCACATGTGCACACATATGTGTGTATATACATGTGCATTATTATTTCTATTTTTGTGGGGCCATTTGAAAGTAAGTTGTGGACATCAATGATTCAATCATGTGAATCATCCCTAAATATTTCTGCAGTATTACTTAAAAACAAGAGCAATGTCCTATATAACAACATCATTATTATACTCAAGAAATGTAACCTCTTCACAATATTATTTTGTACTTAATCCAAATTCAAACTTTATCAATCACCTCAATATCGTTCACAGTTGTTTTCCCGTCAATCTACAACAGCTGTTGAGTTGTATGTCTCTGAGGACCCCCTCCCTCTGGTCTCTTATGACACTGGTATTTTTAAAGAGTCCAGGCCAGTTGTTCTGTACAATGTCCCACGATCTGGATTCGTCTGATTATTTCCTCATGATCTGACAGATTAACATTTTGGCAAGTTACTTACACAGGGAACTAGAAACACATTTGAAAGCTCTCAACAAGCTGGGCAGGAGGTCTTTACTGCATTTACCAACCTGCATTTGCCTAGCACCTGGAGTCTAGACTGCCTTCCCATGTATCATGACATTTAATCCCCATAATATCCCTGTGAGAAGACAGAATAATTATAACGGTCTCTTCTTTCATAGTTGTAAAGTCTGAGGTTCAGAGAAGATAAATGAAACATTCAAAGTCGCTCAGAGTCAGATCTCAAACCCACACCGCTTCCTTCTGTACATCCAGCTGCTGCATAATAAATGCTTCTTAATGCCAAGATCAATCTCTATGCGGCCAGCACTGGAGCATCAGCCACAAGCCATCAGGGCAGGCCTATGGATGGAAAGAACCCCCTCCTTTCCCCTCCCCTCCCATGCCCACCCCTTTTCTCTCTTTGTCTCTCTCTTTCTTCTTTCTCTTTCCTTCCTTCCTTCCTTTCTTCCCTCCCTCCCTCCTTCCTTTTTTCTTTCTCCTTTCTTTTTTCTTTCTTTTCTTTTCTTTCTTTCTTTCTTTCTTTCTTTCTTTCTTTCTTTCCTCTCTCTCTCTTTCTTTCTTTTCCCTTCCTTCCTTCCCTCTCTCCCCCACCTCTTCCTTTCTTTCTTTCTCTTTTTCCTTCCTTTCTTTCTTCTTTCTTTCTTTCTTTCTCTCTTTTTCTTTCTTTCTGTCTCTTTTGTTCCTTCCTTCCTCTTTTCCTTTCCTTTCCTTCCCTCTTTAATTCCTTCTTTCTCTCTCCTCCTCCTCCTCCCTCTCTCTCTCTTTTTCTCTCTTTCGAGACAGTCTCACTCTGTCACCCAGGCTGGAATGCAGTGGCACGATCTCTGCTCACTTCAACCTCCACCTCCCAGGTTCAAGTGATTCTCATGCCTCTTCTTCCCAACTAGCTGGGATTACAGGCACCCACCACCGCACCCTGATAATTTTTGTATTTTTAGTAGAGATGGGGTTTCACCATGTTGTCCAGGCTGGTCTTGAACTCCTAACCTCAGGTGATCTGCCCACCTCAGCCTCCCAAAGTGCTGGGATTACAGGTGTGAGCCACTGTGCCTGGCCTCCTTCTTTCTTTTTAAAATTTTATGACACTTATGGAGGCAAAGGAACCCACTTCTTACTCGTATTTTTGTATTTTTCCAATGCTGTCATAAGAATAAAAATGAAATATCACACCCATAGTTAGAAGATGGGCTCAGGAGTTAACAAAAACTCAGTGAGAGCCTTGAGGCTGGAAGAGATGGGATGGGGGCCCTTTCTGTGCCACAGGCAAACATAGTTGATGAGCCTGTCTGCGTGTGTATAATTTGATGAATCTAACATCGGGAGGAGGGAAAGCCCTTCTTTATGGCAAAATGTCAACTAATAAATATAGAAGGAATGCTGGAATCAGAAATTTGCCAGTTTGCAACCATGACCGCAAGCACTGATTTAGGCACAGATTATCAATGGGTATTAAAGCCATCAAGTAAAATGTGATGAGAGACGGGATAATTTTACACTTCTCTAGGTACCACTACTCCCAGGTTATTTGTTAATAATGAAGAGAAAATGGGCCCGAGCTGGGTGGCTCATGCCTGTAATCTCAGCACTTCGGGAGGCCGAGGCGGACAGATCACCTGAGGTCAGGAGTTTGAGACTAGCCTAGCCAACATGGCGAAACCCTGTCTTTACTAAAAATACAAAAATTAGCTGGGTGTGGTGGTGGGTGCCTGTAGTCTCAGCTACTTGGGAGGCTGAGGCAGGAGAATCGCTTGAACCCAGGAGGCAGAGGTTGCAGTGATTCGAGATTGCGCCACTGCATTCCAGCCTAGGTGACACAGCGAAACTCCTGTCTCAAAAAAAAAAAAAAAAAAAAATTACAGTGAAACAGGCCTAATGAAATCCTAATTTGTTTATGCACAAATGTTTCTTGAGCTCCTACTCTGTGAGTACTAGGAATATACAGAGAACAAACAAGCCGAAATCCCTGTCCTCGTGGGGCTCTGTGATACGGAAACAGAAAATGCAATGTTCCTCCAAGGAACTGCAATGCTTTACATATTTTTCTGAAAGTCTAAATTTATTTCAGTTGTCCTTCCTGGTAATCATGATGGATGTGACATTTAAACCAGTTTTTCTCAATTATTATATAATGAATACAGTATCAGTGACCATTTTATTATAGTATGATAAAGTGATAATAGCATTCAGAAAATTGCATACTATTTCCAAAGTGTGTAAGGAAAAATATATACAGTAGGAACTTCTTTACAAATTATGCCCACTGAGAATGTTCATTAGCAGGGAAGAGAGGATTTTGATGAAGGATGCATAGAAACCTAATGGTTTAGCAAGATATGGCATAAGAAAATATGTAGAGAGGGTAACCGTGACCTGAATATGTCACTTTGCACTTAGTAAGAACATATTTTTCAGAGGATTTAATGACTAGGACATTAACAGACAAAACAATCATGGTGTTAGTGAGAATCTCTAAAGCTGAAATGAACAAACACTCTGGTTGTGGTCACTGAGGATAGTGGTGTAAAAAGTGTGTGGGAAACTATTTTTTTTGAGACAGAGTCTCTCTCTGTCGCCCAGGCTGGAGTGCAGTGGTGCAATCTCGGCTCACTGCAAGCTCCGCCTCCCGGGTTCACGCCATTCTCCTGCCTCAACCTCCCGAGTAGCTGGGACTACAGGTGCCCGCCACCACACCCAGCTAATTTTTTTTTTGGTAGAGATGGGGTTTCACCGTGTTAGCCAGGATGGTCTCGATCTCCTGACCTTGTGATCCGCCTGCCTCGGCCTCTCAAAGTGCTGATTACAGGTGTGAGCCACTGCGGCCAGCCGTGGGAAACTATTAAAGGATGAAGAATCCAGGCTTCTCTGGACACCTGTGAGAGGATTTAGCTAAGGCAATGATTTAGGATGAATCCAACTAATACTGAGTGAGTTGATGTTTATCTTATGATGTAAGGTAGCGCTTACATAAGTTAATAAAGTAGGAGAGAGAGCAGAGGGACCACAAAATAACTTGCCGCTCTGAGATGTTGCCTGAATCCTTCCTGGGGTAGGACAGGGAGAACTCACGTCAGGGAGTCAGCAATGAAGCCACACTGCATTTCAAGTGCATGATTTAAAATAGAAAGGAACACAGTCATTTACATCACTGTTTCAGCCTTATATTGTGCTTTATTCTCTGTGGCATTTGATTGACACATGGCTTTACTTTTTATGGAATTGTAAATGTTCTATCCTCCACTTGTGTTTTTTCAAGTAAATGAAAGTCTTTAAATACAGGCTTGAGGGTCTGGTTCACACAAATCGAGATGCTCTACATTACTGACTCCCATTCTTATACCTTAAGATCATAGCAGCTGAGTCTTTATGAAACATATACAAAACATATTCTTAGCTTGAGTTTTTAAATGTTTGAAACAACAACGGGGTATTGAGGATGATACAGACTACTAATCATTGTAACTGTTTGCAGGGTAAGTAGAGGGAGGGACTGAAGCAGTTTCCCCCTTTCTGAATGTTTAAGAGAAGCACATTGGACAAGTATGAGTGAAAACAAGTTAATACAGTTGCAGTTTTCCAGTCTTGACCACTAATTCAGATTCAGTAATTCCATTCGACCCTTGACTGATGATTATTTGTCAGTAGAGGTATAACGGGGCGATATCAAATGGCAAACCATTTAAAAAATAAAAAAGCTTAACTAGGTGACAAGTGCAATCATTTAAGTCAACAGACTACACTTGCTTTCAGCATCAACAGCTTATTTCATATGAGCATATGGTTACATTTCATTAAACTTTTAGTTCCTAATATCATGCCTTACAATTTCCTTTATATCATCCCCAAAGCTAACAATAGTACTTTGCACGTAAAAGATCAAAAATGGTTAGTGAATATTATGCCAAAAAAGGAACCAGCTTATCTTGAACAATACCATTGCAAACTTAAATCTATCTCAATATTCCCATTACCCTAACTGATCAAGTCTGTTAACATTCCATTGTATTAAATATGGCATTTAAGAATAATGTCATGTGAAATCCATTTCTGCTCCAGTTTTTCAGTTAACACCAGCTCTCAAATACTCAGCAAGACACCATCTCATAAAAGGAAGAAATATTAAGAAATATCTCCCAACAGAAGCCCGGCGCGGTGGCTCACGCCTGTAATCCAGCACATTTAGGAGGCTGAGATGGGTGGATCACAAGGTCAGGAGATCGAGACCATCCTGGCTAACACAGTGAAACCCCGTCTCTACAAAAAATACAAAAAAAAGTAGCCGGGCATGGTGGCGGGCGCCTGTAGTCCCAGCTACTCAAGAGGCTGAGGCAAGAGAATAGCCTGAATCCAGGAGGCGGAGCTTGCAGTGAGCAGAGATTGCGCCACTGCACCCCAGCCTGAGTGACATAGGGAGACTCCATCTCAAAAAAAAAAAAAAAAAGAAGAAATATCTCCCAACAGGTAAAATCTCCTCAAGCCCAGAACATGAAGCTTGCAGAAAGTCTGAAGCATGTGGCTGAAAAACTCTGTCACGAGCTCTGCAACAAAGCTGGAGTACACAGGTGCAACCCATGTCCAGAAAAATAGAAGGTGTATGGGGACAAATGCTACCAGTTCTATAAAGATAGCAAAAATTGGCCGGGAGCGGTGGCTCACGCCTGTAATCCCAGTACTTTGGGAGGCTGAGGCAGGCAGATCACAAGGTCAAGAGATCAAGACCATTCTGGCCAACATGGTGAAACCCCGTCTGTACTAAAAATACAAAAATTAGCTGGGTGTGGTGGCGCACGCCTGTAGTCCCAGCTACTTGGGAACCTGAGGCAGGAGAATTGCTTGAACCTGGGAGGCAGAGGTTGCAGTGAGCAGAGATCGTGCCACTGCACTCCAGCCTGGCGACAGAGTGAGACTCTGTCTCAAAAAAAAAAAAAAAAAAGCGAAAGTTGGCAAAAATGTAAATATATCTGCATTGCTAAGAACTCTACCATCCAAAGATAAACACAAGAAATGCTGGAGTTTGCTGTGTCTCAAAGCTACTCTGAGTTTTTCTACTCTTATCGGACAGGGCTCTTCCACCCGGGCAATGGCAAGGCCTGGCTGTGGAAGGATGGAACTCCTTACTCTTCTGAACTCTTTGATACTGTAATAGATGGCACTACCCTAAGAAGCAGAGGCTGTGTGACCATCCTCAATGGAAAGCCTTTCTCCAAGAACTGCTGAGAGTTGAGGTGGTATGTGTGTGAGAGGAGGGTGGCAATGGTGAAGCCAGAGACCCTGCATTAGCCTCCCTGAACCATTAGGTGAAGGTGATTGACTCTCCAGCTGCAACTACCCACAACAGAGTAGGAAAGTGAGGCCAATGCAAGGGCTACTTGAGACGCTGGGAAGTGGAACATGAGCAGGAAAGACTATCTCTCTGACTAGTACAAGATGGGATCTCATGTTTCCTGTTCAGGATCACCAGCATTTCCGAGATAGGGTCCATACACATATTTACCAGTCACAAGAAGTCCTATTTATATGCCACCAACCAGCCTCAGAAATCCATAATGTTATCTACCTTCTTGGTTTAGAGATAACATTTAGCTTTCTTTCTTCTCAACATCTAATGTCACCTCCCTGTTTCCATGTCACCCTTACACTTGGGGGATTGAGAAACTTTTTGAAGTAGAGGAAATACATGGAAGTAACATCTTTTGTCCTGACGGTCAACTAGTCCATGAGAAGTTAGCAATCACTCCCCAGATTGTACCACCATATGCACAAGGAATCCTTATTTTGTTTCAGTTCATGCTATTCACTTTCCAATCTCTCACTAAAAACCCCATTTGCTATGTCTATGGCCTGCTTCCCTACAGGGATGTCTCTTGTCATAAGAATCTCAATGTCTTATAAACGTATGTTCCTGTGTCCATTAAGAGTCTGATAATTCGGCCCTTCTATAGTTCATGAGCATGATGATTGCGTGCTCATGGGCACATGTGAGATATGCCACACTCTGAACCTTGTCACAACGTCGGCACATTACCCATCTGACCTGAAGGAAAAAAAAAAGATTCTGTACAGGCAGTGGCTCACGCCTGTAATCCCAGCACTTTGGGAGGCTGAGGCGGGTGGATCACCTGAGGTCGGGAGTTCAAGACCAGCCTCGCCAACATAGCGAAACTCTGTCTCTACTAAAAATACAAAAAATTAGCTGAGTGTGGTGGTGCATGCCTGTAATCCCAGCTACTTGGGAGGTTGAGGCAGGAGAATAGCTTGAACCTGGGAGGCGGAGGTTGCAGATCATGCCACTGCACTCTAGCCTGGGCAACAAGAGTGAAACTCCATCTCAAAAAAAAAAAAAAAAAAGATTCTGATAATTGTTTCCCTTCCACAGGAATTTCTCCCAGGAAAGAAATATCCCCAACTCATTTCCATATCAGAATTACTCTCTTCAATATGCCCTTCAGAGAGATTGAAAATCAGAAAATAAGTCACTCTTCATGTGCATCTGTAATAGTTTGATTTCAGTTCCTATTTTCTTCCATTTGACCCACATTTATACCTTTCAGATACTCAAGATTTAATAATAATAAACGTAAATACTGTGAAAAAAATAATGTCATGTGATTGCACATTAAATGGAAAGCACTTATAAACTGATGGTAGTAAAATCCTAGCCTAGCGAAACAGACCTAAAACAATATTTGAGTATATTTGAATTTTACTTAATGGGCTATCCATGGTGAACATATTACTTCCAGCTTCATAATAAGTTTATAGTTTTAGTAATTCTGCTATTAGTGCCTGGCTCAGCACGTTCTCATTTTAGCTCTCCAATCCTCTTCCAATCTGAGGAGCTAAATACTTTGCTCCTGAGTTTTTTGTTTTTGTTTTTGATTTTCTGAGCTAGAGTCTTGCTCTGTCACCCAGGCTATAGTGTCATGGCACAATCATAGCTCACTCCAACCTCCAACTCCTGGGCTCAAGTGCTCCTCCTTCCACAGCCTCCCAAAGCACTGGGATTACAAGCACATGCCATGGTGCCCCACTAATTTTTAAAATTTTTAGTAGAGATGAGGTCCAGCTTTGTTGCCAGTCTGGTCTCGAACTCCTGGGCTCAGGCATTCCTCCTGTCTCAGCCTCCCAAAGTGCTAGGAATACAGGTGTGTGCCACCACACTTGGCCAACTCCTCAGTATTTTTATCAACATGGTCTTCACCCTCCTCCCTCAACTGGATTCTCCCAAACATGCAGCTTTTTAAAATAAAATGAGTCTAACTAACAGTCAGAATCGACAAGGAATGCAAATAAATCAGCAAGAACAAAACAAACAATCCCATCAAAAAGTGGGCTAAGGACATGAATAGACAATTCTGAAAAGAAGATATACAAATGGTCAACAAATATATGAAAAAATGCTCAACATCACTAATGATCAGGGAAACGTAAATCAAAATCATAATGTGACACCACCTTACTCCTGCAAGAATGGCCATAATCAAAAATTCAAAAAATAATAGATGTTGGTGTGGATGCAGTGAAAAGGGAACACTTTCACACTGCTGGTAGGAATGTGAACTAGTACAACCACTAGGGAAAACTGTAGACATTCCTTAAAGAACTAAAAGTAGAACTACCATTTGATCTAGCAATCCCACTACTGGGTATCTACCCAGAGGAAAAGAAGTCATTATACAAAAAATATACTTGCACACACATGTTTATAGCAGCACAATTTGCAGTTGCAGAAATATGGAACCAGCCCAAATGCCCATCAATCATTGAGTGGATAAGGAAAAATTGTGATATATATATATATATATATACATATATATATATATATATAAACATCATGGACTACTACTTAGCCATAAGAAGTAATGAAATAATGGCATTTTCAGCAACCTGGATGGAATTGGAAACCATTATTCTAAGTGAAGTAACTCAGGAATGGAAAACCAAACATATGTTCTCACTCATAAGTGGGAGCTAAGCTATGAGGACACAAAGGCATTAAGAATGATGCAATGGACTTTGGGACTTGGGGGAAAGAGTGGAAGAGGGGTGAGGGATAAAAGACTACATATTGGGTAGGGTATACACTGCTCCAGTGATGGGTGCACCAAAATCTCAGAAATCACCACTAAAGAATTTATTCATGTAACCAAACACCACCTGTTCCCCAAAAAGCTATTGAAATAAAAAAAAAATAAGTCTATAGCAGAATAGCAGAATATATATAAAATAGCTAGCTGCAAAAAAAAAAAGCTTTTGCTATAGAAACTGATGCCTATGTGAACTGAACATAATGAGGACACTTATCACACAGAAATGTTCATCTATCTATAAACTCTGATATAACTTGTCATCAAAGAATTGCTATGCTATAATCGGCTGGCACAGAGAAATAGATTCATTATAGAGTATTAGAAACTTTATTTTGAAAATTGGATTTTACTTGTAGTGCAATAGCAGTATTCTTGAAAGTAATCAATTCCTATTCTAGTGGAAAATGTAGTCATTTCATAAATAAAAGGAATACCAGAAACAAAATTCAAATAACATCTACAGGATTATTATTTCAGGAAGTTCTTACTCAAAGTCACTTCCCTTGCATTAGCACCTCAATCAATAACAAGAAACATTGCTTAAAGTAAGCTAATAGTTGTAGTCATTTTATGTACATACCAACAGTGTGGATGGCTTTCCTATAGGGCATTAGGCCAAAATTGTACTGAAAAACTCCCCTGGCATGAAACAGGGGCAAAGCAAACCCCATGATCTTCTGTAGTTTATTTTGAACAGTTCTAATCCATGACCCTTCAGGGTTGTCAATTTGTTTAAACAGTTCATTTTCACCAAAAGAAAACACTGGGACCAGAGAGGCGCTGCAATAACAAAGGGGACGTGTGAGAATTTTCAATGAAAAGGATTCAAATAATTTATTCTGTTTAGCTGACTCTTGCAAAGAATTCTGAAAAAATTTTTAAATGTGCCCAAGCCTTCCTATATTGCTAACTTCACGTTCATTGAAACTGTCTTAAACTTGATTTTCTTTAGGGAGGAATTTCAGCAGGCTAGTCATTGATGGGATTTTATTCTATAGAAAATCAGGGTTCCAGGAAACTTCTCTTTTATCTATAGCTTTGGCCACTGTTGATTTGGCTGGAAAATTATACTATGTATAGAATGTTGGTGTTTGTTGTTGTTCTTGTTGTTTTGCTTTTAGAGTTAAGTTTAATTGCTGAATGTCATGGCATTGAGCTACTGTAGCAAAAAGGTCATATTCCATTCCCCAAGAACATCCACACCTGCTTTTACTGTCAGATCGATTTGGAGGAGGTCTTTAAGGGCTAGAAAATCACCCTACTTCTTTTTGGTTTGTTTAATAATGTCTTAACTTTTCTGACCCCCTACTTTATACAAAAAGCCACTTATCCATGGATCAAAGCAATTTTAACAAATCCTTTCCGCTGGCAGATGAACAGAGTGAACTTTCCAGGATGGGCATCCAGTGATTCTTTTGCACCCCCAAGGACAATGACAGAGATGTTTCCACCTCCCTCCTTGCTTACCACGTAGGACATACTTTTCTTGGAAACCGAAACTAGCCCTTAGTGAATAAAACAAAAAGTGTAACTAGTTATCCTTTTTAAAAAAATTACAATGTTTTATCCTAATACTCCTTGACAATAGGAAACATTTAACAAAATTTCCTACACTGCTTACCTTTGGAGCACTTTGTAAGTTTGTAATTTTTCATAGCCAAATCTTTAGTAATGTGTTCTATTAATAAGTTAACATTTTGGCAGGTAATGGGCTAGGTCTTTAGAATGTCATTCAGTCATTACTAGGTCTACCACTTGTTTGTTTAGGTAGGTTGTGCACTGCTGAACTCTAGAGGACACCATTTATATTGCATTCTAAGTAAAAGGATCCCCTGCCCCTAGAGTTGTTCAGTGCACAACCTGCACAGCTGTATGTGGTGGCCTTGATATTTATCCTGGCAAATTTTTACACAGAACCAAAAAGTATATTCTCCAGGAGGCTGCAGTGGATTTTCTGAATATACAATGGCCCATTTTCAGATATTCTATATGGATCATTATTTTCCAAACCTGGATTTATAATATAAATGTGATATCGTTTGGCTGTGTCCCTGCCTAAATCTCATCTTGAATTGTAACTCCCACAATTCCTTCATGTTGTGGAAGGGACCAAGTTGGAGGTAACTGACTCGTGGGGGCAGGTCTTTCTCATGCTGTTCTTGTGAACAGTCCTACGAGATCTGATTGTTTATAAAGAGGAGTTTCCCTGCACAAGCTCTCTCTTTGCCTGCCACCATCCATGTAAGACATGACTTGCTCCTCCTCGCCTTCCACCATGATTATGAGGCCTTCCTAGCCATGTAGAACTGTAAGTCTTTCAAACCTCTTTTTCTTCCCAGTCTCAGATATGTCTTTATCAGCAGTGTGAAAACGAACTAATACAAAATGGTTAAAAAAAAAAAAAATCAAGACATTTGACAACCTAGATCACTTGCCAGATCTCTACATGTGTCCGATATGTATAGTCTGACTTTGGTAAATTGTTCATTTAAAACAGTTAGATAATTGTTCGGTCTCTATTTCAGGCTTTCCCATGTAAAAATAACTTAAAAGATTCCTTTTCAGATTTCACATGTTCTACATACTCTTGGAGGAAAATGTAGGAAAGAATAAAGAATAAAAATACAAACCAATCTTGAACTACATTTCAGAAATAATCACTTTTTAATGTCTTATGTTTCTTTCCATTCTGGTTTTATCCATTTTTATTTAGTCATAACAGAATGTGTTAGACAGGCTTTATAAAGACATAGCATATCTCATCTCTTGAAGAAAATGGTATGCTAATTTTACTCTGGGTTTCTATTATGGGAGGAATTATGACAAGATTCTAAATGACCAACTGCCCTCTTAAGAGGCAGAGGATGCTGGGTTAGAGGTAGAGAGCCTGAGCCTGCCTAGATGGGTTTGAACCTTCACTGAGGTCAAGGCATGCCATTCTGCTCTGTGTGAACTTGAGTGAGAGTTGGGTGCATCTCTTCCACCAGGAAGAGGGCCTCTTGGGTTTCCATACCTCTGGCTCTCCTAGCTTGCCTCTGGCCACTTCTCAGTTTTCCCTCAGGTTCCTTGTCTTCAGGCCATCCTTCAATGCTGCTATTTCTTAGGGGTCCTTCCTTGTCTCTCTTGTCCTCTAACCTCATCTACACCCATGGATTCAACTACCATTTATGTGTGCTGAGTTCTCCCAAATCCATCTGTCAGGAGATCTTCCTCCTAAGGTTCCAGGCCCATATCTCCAAATGCCCAATTGACATCTCTACATTGACAGCTCTAAGACACCTCAAACTACACGTCTCCAAACCAAATGCATTAAATTCTCCCTCAAAGTTATCCCCCTCTTCCAACATTATTTATCAAGGTGAATGGGACCATAATCTATCTGGTCAAAACACAACTTCTTCCATATGTAGCCACTTTCTCCTTTCTTAGCCACCACATTGACTGATCATTCATTCATTTAAAAGCATTTATTGAGCACCTGCTACTGGCCAGGTACTGGGCTAGATATTGATAATAATGACAAAATACAGTTACTGCCTTCATGAGGATGAATCTATCACTAAGTCTTAGAGACTGTATCAGCTATTTTTGATATTAATCTCCTCTTCTGTATCCAGTGCTATTGCCACTGATAGCTTAGCCCTTATCACCTCTCCCTTCATCACTCAACAGGCCCCTTCCATCATCAGTTTCCAGGCCTACCTGCCTGTAACCACATTCTAAGCTGCTGCCTGAATTATCTTTCTATCACACCAAATCCATCAGATCCCTCCTTTGCTCAAAATCCCTCCAAGTTCCCCATGGCTTATCTACAAGATAAAATCTAAAGTCCTCTGTAAGGTATATAAGGCTGTTGTGATCTGATTCTGCTACCTGTCCAGCCTTAAGGGGTAAACAGAAAGAAGCATGAACCTGAAACACAGTTGGCTCTGGCTGACACCTGACAGGTATAGATACACCCAAAATGGGACAAGAGGAATGGGTTGGAGGTGGGATTTAGAAGGACTTACGGATGCAGAATCCTATTGGGTAAGAGCAAAACAGACTGCTGTCAGCAAAGGCCCTCTGAAGCCCTATGGTTCCTTAGTACGTGAGGTCTGGTGCCTATGTCTGTCAGTCTTTCACACCCAGAGAGGCAGCCACTTGGGCAGGCACAGTGGAGAGGGGCAGCCTTGGACCAAGGGCTGTCCCAGGAAGCTGGTTCTGGGAAGTATAGATAATTCTTTAGACTTAGAGACAAGGATAGTCCAAACCTCCACTGGCTGAAAGTTTGAATATTTCTATTTACCTTTTAAGGAACTGAAGGTTGTACCACAGAAAAGAATTCATGATGTCAGAAACCAGTGATTGCTGGGCGCAGTGACTCATGCCTGTAATCCCAGCACTTTGGGAGGCCGAGGTGGGCGGATCACCTGAGGTCAGGAGTTCTTGACCAGCCTGGCTAACATGGTGAAACCCCGTTTCTACTAAAAATACAAAAAATTAGCCGGGCGTGGTGGTGCACGCCTGTAATCCCAGCTGCTCGGGAGGCTGAGGCAGGAGAATCACTTGAACCAGGGAGGCAGAGGTCGCAATGAGCCAAGATCACACCATTGCACTCCAGCCTGGGCAACGAGAGCGAAACTCTGTCTCAAAAAAAAAAAAAAAAGAAAGAAAAAGAAACCAGGGTTGCAAACAGGTTTCCTCTCCAAAGCCAACTCTAGTAAGCTGCAGTGGCTGTAGGGGCACTATACGGAGAAAGACTCTAATGGAGTATTTGTGTCTGATAAGGCTATGGAGAAGGGGGTACCTACATCTCTTGTGCCATGAATTTACCAAACCTGCTCTTAACTATACAACTCAAACTCACCTGCGGCAATGCTTTGAATAAGCAAACAGTACATTTTAAATATATTTCTGTGCTTTTGTGAAATTTAAACATTTTTCTCTGTAATTGTCTTCCTTATATAAAACTCTAACACAAGGTATAAAAAACAAGGAAGAGAAGTAATTCCTCCCCACCCCACCTTTGATGGTTAAGAGGGGGTTAGTGCACCCTCTGCAGACCAGATGCCGGATCTTCCGGTACCTTGGAGGGTTTAGTGCGCCCTCTAGTGTGCCCTCTGGACCAGGCTGGACTCTGAAAACAGAAACAGAACCTGAAAACTCAGCCGTGAATTCTGGTCCTTGGGTGCTTAGTGATATCCTACTAGGTATATAATGACAATAGTGACTTGAGAAATTAATAGACGTAATGAATATCTAGAAGACCGTGAACAATTCCTTTTTTTCTTTCTTTTTTGAGACGGAGTCTCACTCTGTCGCCCAGGCTGGAGTGCAGTGGCAAAATGTTGGCTCACTGCAACCTCCACCTCCTGGGTTCAAGCAGTTCCCCCACCTCAGCCTCCTGAGTAGCTGGGATTACAGGTGCCCACTACCATGCCCTAATTTTTGTATTTTTAGTAGAGACGGGGTTTCACTATTTTGGCAAGGCTGGTCTCGAACTCCTGACCTCAAGTGATCCAGCCCACCTCGGCCTCCCAAAGTGCAGGGATAACAGGTGTGAGCCACTGCTCTTGTCTCTTTTTATTTATTTTTTTAATTGTGATTGGGTCTCGCTCTGTCACCCAGGCTGGAGTGCAGGGGCACCATCTCCAGTCACTGCAGCCTTGACCTCCCAAGCTCAGGCGATCCTTCCACCTCAGCCTCCTGAATAGTTGGTACTACAGATGTGTGCCACCATGCCCAGCTAATTTTTGCATTTTTTGTAGAGACAGGGTTTTGCTATGTGGCCCAGGCTGGTCTCAACCTCCTGGGCTCAAGAGATCTGCCCACCTCAGTCTCCTAAAGTGCTGGGATTACAGGTGTGAGCTACCAAGCCTGGCCTGGACTCTTATTTCTGAGCCAAGTTATTTTTAATCTAGGAAGACAGCAAGGTGAATATGTTTAGTTTTATCACTGCTGTTACTTCAAGACACAATGAAAGACATTTTCCATTTCTAGTATTCGTAACAGCATGCATGGTGCCTCTCCAAGGGTGTGAGTTGTCACTTACTTGATCCATGATTTCTTTTTCTACATCTGAATACACAAACTGTGTTCATTACTTTATTTGATCATTGTGTTAATATTCATTGAACATTCCTATGTTCCAGGCACCATGCTGGATACTTGGGATGGAACAGAAAAGAAGACATAGTTTGTGTTTCTGGCACTTACAGTCCAGTGGGGGAGGGCAGGAAACACCCAGACACCATAGGAAGTGCCAGATGAGGATAAAACAGGTTTTACTCTAAGAGACCATAAACACACATGGGCCTGGGAGGGAATGTTCTGTGTGCTCCCGCTACCCCAAAGCACTGTGGAAACAGTGATCTGCCATCACTTACTAGCACTCTTCACATATTCTCGGAAGACAGGACACCAGAACCAAAGTGGCAGCACGTGAAGATATGAACTAAAGCCAGGAAACAGGTCCTCGAAGTTGGAATAATTTATAGAAAAATTCCCAAAGGCTCCAACTGCCATTATTCCATGGGGGTGAAACCCAAATATATAGTTGTGACTTGGATCCAAATCTTGAGTTTTGATGAGCTACAGCACATTCATATTGAGATTTAAAAAGAAAAGAAAGTTCCCTTATTATTTTCCAATGAGAAACAAAAGGACTAGTTTTTATGTCAAGAGAAAATGGAGAACATGACTCATTTTTGTTCCTTGGGTTGGAGCTGTTTCCAAATTTCGAAACTATCTTCTGAGCCCAGATCCCTTTATATATAGCCTTCTAGATTTTGTCAAGTCAGCTTACAGTTCATTTAGTAATTGGAACCAAATTGCAGCCTTTCTCCCTGCTATGGTTTGAATGTGTCCCTCAAAAGTAAGTGTTTAAAAACTTAATCCCCAACGCAACAGTGTTGGGAGGTGGGGCCTAATGAGGGGTAATTAGGAATGAAAGCAGAGTGAATGGATTAATGCCATTATCACAGAAGTGGGTTTGTTATCTTGGGAGTGAGTTCCTTATAAAAGAATGAATTCAACCCCCTCTTGCTCTTTCTTGCCCTCTCCTGCCCTTCCACCTTGCGCTATGGGCTGATGCAGCAGGAAGGCTCTTGCCAGATGCCAGCATCTTTGGTACTGGCCTTCCTAGCCTCCACAACTGTGAGGAAAAAATTTGTTTTCTTTATAAATTACCTAGTCTTTGGTATTCTGTTACAGCAGCACAAAACAGACCAAGACATCCCCTCTGAAAAAGAAGCTTGAGATACATGTGATGAAAACAAATTTCCTCTCTTCTCCTAACTCAAAATAATACTTTATAAAACAACTATACTCACGTGAATTGGAAAATAGTCCTTAAAGTGTTTCCAAAGAGTCCAATTTTTGATCCAGCTGGATCTCCTGCCTCCTCGCTCTGGGGTATGCCAGTCAAAGTAAAGCCACGTCAAATAAGGGATGTAAAGGAACCAATAGTTGTGTATGATCAGCATCGCAGTGATTTCAATGGAATTTGGCCCTGTAAGAAAAGAAAAAGTCTCATAGAATCAGAGTCTGTTAGTATCTGCTCACTGTAGTGGCCCATGGCAGGGGGATTAATACATACAAGATATGTTAAACTGAGCCTCAGTTCAGGTAAGGTAATAGAACAAGACAGTGATGACACAGTATTATTTAACATTTATTGGATGTTTACTATATGCCAAGCATTGTGTTATGGACCCTGCCAAGGTATTTTTGTTTAATCCTCATATAGCCACATACCAATAAAGTAGCCACAGTACTCTTTATTTTTGAAGGGGGAGGTGGAAGGAATGGGTAGAGGAAACACTGAGCCATAATGTTCTTTTTAAAAGAGAAAATGGAAGCTTCTAGAGGGGTTAAGTGAGTTGCCCAAGCCACACAGAATATAAGTGGTTGATCTGTCTGATTTTAAGGTCTAACTACTTAGTCATAGCTTTACATTGCCTCCCCTATGTGAACATATGGAAGAATCATCACCAACAGGAGGGATGTAGAGAATTTCCTACCACAGGAAATTCTATCTTCCTACCTTGGACCGAGCAGCCATTATTCATGTGCCCACAAAGAGGGCACATTCTAGCAACAAACTTCATTTTCAGGAACTCTACTGTCAGAGACAGAAATAGCAAAGGTGGGACTCTTCAGATCTTAGCATGCATCACTTCTTGCAACATTTGATAATGAGAGAGCAATCCTAATTGTTTATGCACCTAATAACATAGCTTCAAAATACATGGGGCAAACACTGTCAAAACTTGACTTGGGTGGTAGTGACAAGAATGGTTACCTTCAAGTAACACATGAAGCTCAGCTATACATTTTTCAAATGTCTATGTTATATACTACAATTAAAAAATTATGAAAAGAGAAACATGCTAACAAGAGAAAGAGAATGTACATGAAGACATAAAGCCTGGCACATAGTAAATCTTCACTGAATGTCAGCTACTATGACTTTAAGGAATGCTGTTGCTGCTTTCTCTTCTATAACACACTGCAGTCTCCAATCTAGGGCTCATTTCCACCCCCAAACTCTTATCTACTGCCAGTCAACTTTGTTAAAGACAACCCTGTCCCCAAATGATCCACCAAAGTATCTGAGAAAGAGTGTTTAATCTATTATTGAAATATATACATATATACTGACATATATGTTTTACCAAAAACAGAACATTTATTTATATTTTTTCTTTCTTTTTTTTTTTTTTTGAGATGGAGTCTCGCTCTGTTGCCCACACTAGAGTGCATGGGTGCAATCTTGGCTCACTGCAGCCTCTGCCTCCTGGGTTCAAGCGATTCTCCTGCCTCAGCCTTCCAGGTAGCGAGGATTACAGGCGCGCGCCACGACGCCCAGCTAATTTTTGTATTTTTTAATAGAGACAGGGTTTTGCCATGTTGGCCAGGCTGGTCTCAAACTCCTGACCTCAAGTGATCCACCCGCTTCAGCCTCCCAAAATGTTGGGATTACAGGCGTGAGCCACCGCACCTGGACTATTTATATTTCTTGATACATATAAATCAATAAATTTCTCAGATACATCATTGAACCCAGTCAGGAAACTGACTTGCTGCTCTCTCCAGAGTTGGTTAAAGGTTAAAAGACTGGATGAAAGATTAAGGCAGCGTGTGTCCTCCACACCTCTATGGGGTGTCCTGTTACCTTCTGGACCCACCAGAAAAGTTTCCATGAGTCCAAAGCATGCTGTAAAGAGTGCCCTCTGCCCTCATTCCTACCAGGATCATTCCATTTTGCTTCCTCTGCTTTCTTCTATCCAGATCTGAGTACTGATGATTTGCTACTATTGGTTAGTTTTCTGTTTATTTTGGCAAGATGTGCAAAAAAATGACAGGAAACACGTGGGCCTCATTCTTTTGTACTCAAAGTTTGATCAGATAAGCTACAGTGAAATAGGGCAGGGAAAGAACAGTTACTGAGTGGAGAACCATTCTCCTTCACTGTATATAGGGCATCTCATTTATTCCTCCTTGCAACCCCCAAGGTGCACGTTACTGCCCCATTTTACAGTTGTAGAAACTGAGGCTCAGGGAATTTGAGCGTCCAAAGGATTTGCAGCTGGATCTGCCTAATCCTTAAACCCATGCACTTTTTCAAAAAGCCACACTACCCTCCAGCTAATGGTAATAACACTGTAGACTAACTTATTACAGGTGCATAAGCAGGTTCATAAGCATAAAGAAGCAGGCAAGTGGGAGGTTCTGTTTTCCTTTCTACAAAGATGGAAAAACTGACACCAAAAGCAAACTGACCTAATTTTAATCATAGAGTGAACCAGGAGCAGATCCAAAAATAATGTCCCCAAGCTGCTAATTCAATATTCCACTAACCGAACCCCAGCTACCTGAATACATGCTGCATATCTCTTCAGTGCTCATTGCATGTTTTGCATCAAAAGAAGAAAACACAGCCGGGTACAGTGGCTCATGCCTGTAATCCCAGCACTTTGGGAGGCTGAGGTGGGTGGATACCTGAGGTCAGGAATATGAGACCAGCCTGGCTAACATGGAGAAACCCCGTCTCTACTAAAAATACAAAAATTGGTGGGGTGTGGTGGTGGGCGCCTGTAATCCCAGCTATTTGGGAGGTTGAGGCAGGAGAATCGCTTAAACCCAAGAGGTGGAGGTTGTAGTGAGCCGAGAGCACGCCGTTGCACTCCAGGCTGGGCAACAAGAGAGATACTCCGTCTCAAAAAAAAAAAAAAAAAAAAGAAGAAGAAGAAAACACTATAAAAACTAGGTAACTAGATAACCTCTATTTTCTATTTTCTATACATGCTGCATATCTCTTTAATGCTCATTACATGTTTTCCATGTATAATAATTAAGATATAGGCTTGGAATTGAACTGCTAATTGGAATTTGCCACTGACTAGCTTCCTGACCCGGGACAAATTCTATGAGCTCTTGATCCTCAATTCCATTGCCAGTAAAATGGGCTTATGACAGCTTCTGTTTCCAAACACCACAAAGGGAATAAATAACATGAGGGTGTACAGTTCCTGGCACAGAACTAGTATTCATCAAATGTGAGCCACTGTTTTAATAACTTTCTTTACTATTACACATTTGGAGAATGCAAAATGTAGCTGCAGATGGGACATCAGGCAGGTTCCTGTCACTCAACAAAAATTACTCTTAAAATTTTCCTTTTGTCCTTTTTTCCCCTATGAACAGGTTATGTTTCTTTAATATGGCTGACCACACATTTTTAAATATTCTGTATTTTATCACTTACAATTATTTCACATTAGCTGTTTGGTATTACAATGTTATTTTTAACAACTGATCAACATTCCATTGATTACCAGTGCTAATTCAACCATTCTCTTCATTTTAAACATCTGTGATTCTAACAATTTTTCTCTGTAAATGTAATCTTGCATAAAGTTCCCCCACATTTTGATTTACTTCCATAAGATAATAAGAAGTAAAATACAGCCGGGCACAGTGGCTCATGCTTGCAATCCCAGTACTTTGGGAGGCTGAGGCGGGTGGATCATGAGGTCAGGCTTTTGAGACCAGCCTGGCCAACATGGCGAAACCCCATCTCAACTAAAAATACAAAAATTAGCTGGGCGTGGTGGCAGGCACCTGTAATCCCAACAACTTGGGAGGCTGAGGCAGGAGAATTGTTTGAACCTGGGAGGTGGAGGTTGCAGTGAGCCGAGATTGCACCATTGCACTCCAGCCTGGGTGACAGGGCAAGACTCTGTGTCCAAAGAAAAAAAAAAGAAGTTAAATACTGGATGGCTAAGCAGAAACATCTTTATCACCTGATACACTTTGATATTTTGCTATCCAAAGAAGTTGTTCTAATTTAAATTCCCACTCTAGACATTGCATACATTTTCTGCTTCAAATCATAAAGAGCATCACGATAGTTTTGTAATCCTTTCTTCTTTCTTTTTTTTTTTTTTTTTCGAGACAGAATCTCACCCCATTGCCCAGGCTGGAGTGCAATGACATAATCTCAGCTAACTGCAACCTCTGCCTCTTGGGTTCAAGGGATTCTCCTGCCTCCGTCTCCTGAATGGCTGGGATTACAGGCATGTGCTACCACGCTCGGCTAGTTTTTGTAGTTTTAGTAGAGATGGGGTTTCACCATGATGGCCAGGTTGGTCTTGAACTCCTGACCTCAGGTGATCCACCCACCTAGGCCTCTCAAAGTGTTGGGATTACAGGCGTGAGCCACTGCACCTGGCCCTGTAATCCTTTGATTCTAAATGGTATTGAAAGAAGAAAACACTATAAAAACGAGGTGACTAGATAACCTCTATTTTCTATTTTTATCTCTTTAAGCAATTCAAGGTAACTTGATTCTTCTAAATTGGAGTTCAAAGAGAAGAGGAAGATACAAAGGTCTATGCCATTACATTGTGCAGCTCTCGAAACTCATGTTGATAACTTTAAAAGTTGTCTAGATTCGCAAACCAAGTTGAGTTGAAGGCCTGAATTTTAGCTGGGTTGATTTATCTCTATTCTGGATTAAAAACCACAACTCGGCTTCCTATCAATGACGCTCTATTTTCACTTAGCTCACATAGATTCTACTTTCTCCAGATTGTTGAGGAAGCTGTCCCTCACTCACTTTTTTTTTGAAATGGAGTCTCACTCTGTTGCCCAGGCTGGAGTGCAACGGTGTGATCTCGGCTCACTGAACCTCCACCTCCTGGATTCAAGTGATTCTCCTGCCTCAGCCTCACAAGTAGCTGGGATTACAGGCACACGCCACTATGCCTGGCAAATTTTTGTATTTTTAGTAGAGGCGGGGTTTCGCCATGTTTGCCAGGCTGGTCTAGAACTCCTGACCTCAGGTGATCCACCCACCTCAGCCCTACAAAGTGCTGGGATTACAAGCATGAGCCACTGCACCCGGTCCTTTTTTTTTTTTTTTTTTAATTTAAGTGAAATTCACATAACATAAAAAACTAGCGATTTTAAAGAGAACACTCTGGTGGCATTTAATTCACAATGTTGTACAACTACTACCACCATCTAGTTCCCAAACATTCCCCTTATTTCGAAGTAAAACCCTTTACCCATTAAGCAGTTATTACCCATTCCTCCCTCCCCTCCACCGCTGGCAATTACCAATCTGAAGTCTGTTTCTTTTTTTTCTTCTTTTTTTTTTTTTTTTTTTTTGAGACAGGGTCTCACTTTGTCACTCAGGCTAGAGTGCTGTGGCATGAACGTGGCTCACTGCAGCCTCGACCTCTTGGGCTCAGGTGATCCTACCACCTTAGCCTCCCAAGTAGCTGAGACTAGAGGTGCACACCATGATTCCTGGCTAATATTTGTAGTTTTTGTAGCGATAGGATCTTGCCATGTTGCCCCCGCTAATCTCGAACTCCTGAGCTCAACCAATCCACCTGCCTCGGCCTTCCAAAGTGCTGAGATGACAGGTGTGAGCCACTGTACCTGGCTGTAGTCTGTTTCTGTGGATTTACCCACTTTTGATATTCATATGAATGGAACGGTATAATACGTGACCTTTTGTAGACTTTTGTTTAACATCAAGTTTTTTGTAGACCTTTGTTTAACATCAAGGTTTTGAGGTTCATCCATGTTGTAGCATGCATCAGTACTTTATTCCTTTTTACAGCTGAACAATATTCCCACGTACCTATACACTGTAATCTGCTTATTCATGCATCTGTTGATGGACATTTGGGTTGCTCCCACCTTTGGCTACTGTGAAGAGTGCCACAATGCCCCTATCACTGGAACCTTACTAAATGTTTGAAACAAGTAAGGCTCCAGCAAAGTGTATGTGTGATCATCGAATTTAGTACCACCAATAAAGGGACAAAATGACATGATGCCTCCTCACAGGATCTAATGGGAAATACATTCCATCACCTTAGTCAAGTCCAGGTTGGGGGGCACTCTACAAGATAACTGGCTTGGGCTGTTTAAAAATAATCAACCTTGTAAAAGCTTTAAAAACAAATTAAAGGTATAGGAACTGGTCTACTTATAAAGGAAAAGTTGAAGACGATGAGGGAAATTTGAATATAAACAATATATTAAATAAGATTATTGTATCCCTGATAAATTTCTTGGGTATGATAGTAGGATTTTCATTATACAGAAAATTCTTGTTTTCAGGCGATACATGCTACAGTATTTACAGATGAAATGTTATGATGTTTACAACTTAGTTTCTTCTAAATTGTTCAGCAGCAACAACAAAGTGTGTGTGTGCACGTGTGTGTGTGTGTGTGTGTGTGTGTGGTGAGAGGGAGAGAAAGCAAATGTGGCAGAATGCTAAAAAGTTGCTAAATCTAGATAAAAAAGAATATGTTTTCAAAAATTTTTATTTTATTATGGTAAGAGCAGTTAACATGCAATTACCCTCGTAACAAACATTTGTGTACACAAGTATATAACGCAGTATTGTTAGTTGTAAGTACCATGTCTGTGACATAATAATATTTGATCTCTGCCCCCAGTTCCTGGCCTAGGGCTCCTAAAATGGTTGTAATTTCCTGATCAACAGGGGTGCTAGGTACATCTTTCCATCTTTTGTTCTAATATTTGGACCCCAGTCCTGACTCTGAGCTCCCAATCCCTTGGAACTTCCTGAGTGACAGCAATGTCTTTTCTTCTAATGAGGCAACTCTTGGTGGGCTCCAGGATGGTGGCTGGTCACTGAAAGACTAAGCAATCACTAGATGCTTGGAACCTGCAGCCCCACCCCCATCGTCAGGGAGAGGAGAAGGGCTGGAAATGGAGTTAGTAACTGATCATGTGAGTAACTGATCATGCCTAAATGACGAAGGCTCCATAAAGTCCAGAGTTCAGACAGCTTCTGGGTTGGTGAACACAATCACAAGCTGAGAGATTGGTGTACCCCAATGCCATGAGGACAGAAGCTCCTGTGCTTTGGAACCTTCCAGACCTCTACCTAGGTACCTCATCATCTATATCCTTTATCATATCCATTATAATAAACTGCCAAACAGAAGTGTTTTCGTGAGTGCCATGAGCCATCATAGCAAATGACAGAGTCCAAGGAGGAGGTCGTGTGAATCCTCAATTTGTAGCCAGTCAGAAAGAAGCACAAGTGCCAACCTGGACTTGTGGTTGGCATTTAAAGTTGGGGCAGTCTTGTAGACTGAACTCTTCACCTGTGAGACCTAGCTCCAGGTAGACAGCATCAGAACTGAACTATAGAATACCTAATTGGTGTCTGGAGAGTTGGAGAAGGGTTGGTCCAGCAAAATCAGGGACATAAATTTTCAGTTTCCATGAATTGAAGACTTTCGGCAAGGAGTGGTGGCCAGGTCTGTGGCTTCTGGAAAGCGCTTAAGTGTTTACACAGACAATTCCCATACATTAATGATTTTCCCTCTGTTGTCTCTACCCTTTCTGACTCCATTCCATTCACCTAGCTATTTACAATAAGTGAAATTGTTCTATAAAATCTCCATGGGCAATCTGCATCAGCCAAAACATTGTGAAAACCATTGAATGTTTATTTACTTGCATTAAATAATCACCATAATTAAGAAATAATTTAAGACTTTAACTTGTATAAGTATTCTTTCTTCCTATTCTCATCCAAAAAATTTTCATTTTTTTTCTGCATGAAAACTGTTTCCATACTTATTTTAACCATTTAATGTAGTATGGAGAAAGTAAGTAAAATTCAGAGGCAAGCAAAAATCCATTAGCACCTTTTCCTTCTTACTCCTGGAGACACTATATTTTTTAAATACCTATCTGTGCTATCTGTAGAATATAAGAATGTAAGTGTAAGTTCTTCTGATTTTAAAAATTTCTATTTTAAGAGAACTTGCCTCCCAGAGTTTTTAAGGATTGTGCTAAAAGACAAATCTCATCAGACCCCTTTGCAGAATTTTGCAGCCTAGTTTTCTTCATATGTGGGTTTATTCTACACTGCTTTTAAAAAGTGTTACATACAGGGAAATACATTTTTCTTGTTTTATAGCACAGTCAGTATTGAGCCTAATTCCTTGCCTGATGAAGGCAAATAAATAACAACAAAGATCTGGCTGAAACCAGCCCCACGTTCTGAATATTTCAGGAAGGTTTCTATAAACACAAATACTTTGTACAGTTCAAACTGAAATCCATGGAGATAATCCATAATAAAAGAGACACACTAGTGTTTACGAAAGCCCAAGGATCCCTCGCATAATGTTAAAATGTACTTTCTCCAAATTTTCCAGATTAAAGGAACTACAAAGACAAAATAATGTGAAAAGACAAAATTACAGCAAATTTAGTTATGGAGCTAATTGACTTTTATTCACTATTCATCAATCAGGGCAGCCTCCATTCTGCAAAATAGGAGGAGAGCTTTTACTGAGAAATGGTGGAACAGTGGGTAAGGTAGAAACAAGGAAAACAGAACAAGAGGGAAGAAAAAGTGGATTGGCTATTGTCATGCCACTTCAGGTTTCTTTTTTATAAAGGTTAAAGCAAAGCAGACTTCCTTATTACACTGACTGAGGCAGACTGGATCTCCTGTTTTCAGGAAAACTGGTCTGTTTGGAGATCTACCTGCTTCCTTGAAGTTTCAAGTTTGATCATGTGGCACATAGGATGAGTGACTCCACTTTGGTTTGCTCAGATCTGCTGGAGCCTAGTGCAGGAGCTCAGTCCAAAACAATGACTGCCCATAATTTCTGTTTAACACAACTAAACACAACATGTGGATTCCTTTGCTCTACAGGACATTAGTAAGGGAACTTCTGAAATATGAATAATGCTATAGGTCATAGTATGGTATTGTTATTTTTCTGATTTGGGTCACTGCGGCTATGGAAGAGAAATGTTCTTGGTTTTAGGACATATGTACTGTAATCAGTTCAGTTAGTTTTCTACAAATTAAACTATAAACTAATTCCCATCAAACAGCAATCCCAATCAAAATCCCAGGAGGCTTTTTTTGGTGTGGAAATTGTTAACCTGATCTTAAAATGCATATGGAAATGATAAGGACTTGGAATAACCAAAACACCTGTGAAAAACAACAACACCAACAAAGTTTGAAGACTAACAGTATCTGATTCCAAGAATTATTATAAAGCTACGATAATCAAAACAACAGGGTACTGGCATCAAGATAGATAAACAGATAAATGGCACAGAATAGAGAGTCTAGAAATAAACCCATGCATATATGGACAATTGATATTTGATAAAAGCACAGGGGCAATGCAGTAGAGAGCAGATAGTGATCTTTCAAAAAAGAGCTGGAACCATTGGATTATACATATGCAAAAAAAATGGATTTAGACACTGTACCATACACAAAAATTAACCCTAAATAGATCATAGATCTATAAGGAAAACCTAAAATTATTAACACTGGTAGGAGAAAATACAGAAGAAAATTTTTGTGACCTTGGATTAGCAAAGAATTTTTTTTTTTTTTTTTTGAGACGGAGTTTTTTGCTCTTGTCACCCAGGCTGGAGTGCAATGGGGCGATCTCAGCTCACTGCAACCTCCACCTCCCGGGTTCGAGCAATTCTCTTGCCTCAGCCTCCCAAGTAGCTGAGACTACAGGCACCCGCCACCATGCCCAGCTAATTTTTCTATTTTTAGTAGAGGCAGGGTGTCCCCACATTGGCCAGGCTGGTGTTGAACTCCTGACCTCAGGTGATTCACCTGCCTCGGCCTCTCAAAGTGCTGGGATTATAGGCATGAGCCAGCATACCCAGCCAGATTAAGCAAAGATTTTAAAGATATGACACCCAACACAATCTATTAAAAAAACGGATACACTTGACTTCATCAAAATCAAAACTTCTGCTCTTCAAAAGACACTGTTAAGAGATTGAAAGAGTAATCCATAGACTGAAAGAAAAATCTATACAAAGCTCATCGCTGATAAATGACTTTATATCTAGAATACACAAGAACTCTCAAAACTCAGCAATAGGAAAACAAGCAATCCAATAAAAACCAGGCAAAAGATTCAAACAGATAGTTCAACAAGGAGTAGAGATGGCAACTAAGCACATGAAAAGACGCTCACGGTCATTAGTCATTGAGGAAATGCAAATTAAAGCCACAATGAGACACCACTACACACTTATTAAAATTGCAAAAGCTGGGGCTCAGCAACATTCTCCTGGCTCCTGGTGGTCAGTGGGGGAAGTGTATGGGCAAGTCGGCACTCACCATCCAGTTAATCCAGTCCTATTTTCTAGTGGGTTATGACCCAATCACTTAAGATTCCTATGCAAAGCAGTGTGTGATAGATAACACAGCAGGCTGGCTAGATATTTTAGATAAAGCAGAACAAGAAGAGTTTGGTTGGAGCCATGAGACAACAGAATATCAGGACTGGTGAGGGCTTCCTGTTGGTCTTTTGAGTCACAGGTCAAGGCAGTTTTGGGAAAAATCTATATATTTCAAAGACAGATTCTCAGAGTAAAGGATTATGATGAATTTCCAATGATTTTATTTGGCAATAAAGCAGATCTGGATCATTAAAGACAAGTAACACAGGAAGGACACAGTTAGTACGGCAACTTAAGGCAGCATACCCAGAAGGCATTAGCAAAGATTAGAATGAATGTAGATTAAGCTTTCCATTAACTTGTCCAAGTTACAAGGAAATTTCAAGAGCAATAATTTCCTTCATCACCAGAACCGACACGGAAAGAAAAAGACAAGAAAGGCTGCTACTGTGTCATTTTCTAGAATCCTTTGAGTTTTAGCTATCAGCATCCAGGAAAAGCCCTCATCTTCTTTTTCTATCCTTATAATTTACATCTCATTAGTACCTTTCTAGCCTTAGACAAATGATCACCACGTTAGCCTTAGACCAAGAAGCTGGTGAGTCCTTTCCATGAAGCTAATACAATGGTCATTTCCAGACAAATTTAAAGGAAATGCCAAGGCTGCTTCAAAATTTCTGATTTCATTAAAATATGTATGCCAGGCGTGGTAGCTTTTTAGTAGAGACAGGGTTTCACCGTGTTAGCCAGGATGGTCTCGATCTCCTGACTTCGTGATCCACCCTCCTCGGCCTCCCAAAGTGCTGGGATTATAGGTGTGAGCCATTGTGCCCGGCCAATAAGTATTTGTATATGTTTATAAGCAAATATACTTCACAACATACCTTGTAAATATGTAAAGATAAGTATTTAATTCTCATTGTTCACTTTTAACTGACAAAACATAAAAAGTGGAAACTACAGAAGCTGTGGTAGAACTTTTACTTGCTGGTCTGGTTTTGGTGGTACCCACCTTTGGCCAGTCACATATCTACTCAAGAAACCTTCCCAATAGAGTACAACAGGATGAGACTCTGAAATCATTTTCAGTATCCCCTACTAGATATTGACTGTTATATCTCAAGTATGAAGTGTAAAACTTTAGTCGACAATTAGTGTAATTGTGGATGGCTTCTGATTTTGTTTTTTAATTCTGTGGATTGTGTTTAAACAATTCAAAAGCATGTTCCTGATTTTTAGATACTAAAGTACAAAGTTGTCACTTTATTGAACGTGTACAAAAATCCCATGAAGTTTATAGAGCATACCCTTATATAGCTTCAGGTGCTAGAATTAAAATTGATCAGTATCACAAGAAAAACATTGCAAAAATTCAAAAGACTACATCGAATGATGGTAAGGACATGGAGCGATTAGAGCTCTTATGCCCTGCCAGTGAGAATGTAAAATGATATAATACTTTGGAAGAAACTTTGGTGGTTTCTGGAAAAGTTAAACCTGCAACTGTCATAAAATCAAGGCATTACATTCTTGGTTTGCCTATGAATAAAGAAAGTATATGTTCATACAAAGATCTGTAGGTGAAAGTTCATGGTAGTATTATTCATAATAGCTATGAGCCAAATATTCATCAATAGATGGCTGGAGAAATTGCAATATATCCATGCAAGAGGATGCTGCTTAGAAACAAAAAGCAATGAACTATTGATATATATGAGAAACAGTCTCAAAATAATTATGCTGAGTGAAAGAAGCCAGACAAAAAGAGAGTATATATGATGTGATTCCACTTATACAAAACTCTAGAAAATGCAAACTAATCTGTGGTGACAGATCAGCTCAGGCACAGTGTGGCTCACTCCTGTAATCCCAGCACTTTGAGAGGTCAAGGTGGGAGGATCCCTTGAGCCAAGGGGTTCAAGACCAGCCTAGACAACATAGAGAGACCCCATCTGTTTTTAAAAAAAAAAAAAAAAAAGGAGATCAGTGGTTGCTTGGGAAGGGGGGTGGGGGAGCAGAGAAGGAGGGCTTACTATTTGGTTTTATTACTAAATGAAACATTTTGCTACTTTAAAATATATTCCAAGTACTAATAGCTTAAACTCACTTTCCTGGTGATGGCAAGAAAAATGTATTCTGGGATTTTGATTTAGAGATCTTAAAACACCATTAATAAAACATCTCTTGTCACCACTGGAAGTAACTATTATATCAACTCCTTACTTGAAACTTGATAATGAAATGGAAAGAAGAAAGCATTTATCCTTTCTTTCCTGTAAGAATTGAATTGTAGGGTAGTCAAATGGTGCTACATGATGAGACCAAATTTTTAACTGCAGAAACTCTAGCTAATAAACGAAGAATAAATGATAGAATAAGAAAATTACCCTTTGGGAGGCTGAGGCGGGCAGATCACAAGGTCGGGAGATCGAGACCATCCTGGCTAACACCGTGAAACCCAGTCTCTACTAAAAATACAAAAAATTAGCCGGGCTTGGTGGCGGGCGCTTGTAGTCCCAGCTACTCAGGAGGCTGAGGCATGAGAATGGCATCAACCCGGGAGGAGGAGCTTACAGTGAGCCGAGATCGCACCACTGCACTCCAGCCTGGGCGACACAGCGAGACTCCGTCTCAAAAAAAAAGAAAATTACCATTTTGCAGTTTCAAATAAAACAGGTAATTCGGGCAAGGATCATGACTTAAATCACTAGATGAAAGTTGCAGCATGCCAGTCATCACCTCGGATTACTTCCTTCCTAGACCCACTGACCAGTGAAGTGCACAGCAACACCTGGGAAGAAGTCTTGCCCAAAAGGTTTCATCTAAATCTAATCAAGCATTTAGCTCTAACTTCCATCTTTTAAAAGAAATACAAAGGATAGAGGAACAGTTAACCCTACAAAGAAGCAGACAAACTCACAAAGTGAGATGTCCTGCAGGACCCATGTCAAATGGTTTCTTCAAGGCTTCATTGACAAGAAAACAAAGGGGAGACACTGTTCTACATGAAAGACATAAAAACCAAATATAACACACGGATCTTATTTGGATTTAGGTTCAAAGAAATTGCCAGTAAAAGTGTATTTTGTCTGGGCGCAGTGCCTAGCGCTCCCATTACTTTGGGAGGCTGAGGCAGGAGGATCACTTGAGCCTGGGAGTTTGAGACCAGCCGGGGCAACATAAGGAGGCCCCGTTTCTACAAAAAGAAAAAAGAACAAGAAAAAAAGTGTAGTTTTGGTACAATTTAGGATATCTGAACTTGGTTTACATGATTTTAAGTAATTTTTGTTAACTATGCTAGGTATGACAAGAGTACTATGGTTACACACAAAATACTTATTTTTAAAATACGCAAACCAAAGTATTTAGTATTAAAATATCTTAATGTGTGAATTCACTAGACACGAAGGAAACAACGGACACTGCGGCCTACATGAGGGTGGAGGGTGGAGGATGAGGAGGAAAAGCTACCTACTGGGTACTATGCTGATTATTTGGGTGATGAAATAATCTGTACAATCCCTATGATGCTCAATTTACCTATATAACAAACCTGCACATGTACTCCTGAACCTAAAAGTTAAAAAAAATTATACAAAAAAGTGATTTGTTTTAAAATATTTTCGCAAAATAATGGATAAAACATATATGGCAACTTATTAAATAAGTATAAACCTAGGTCATGGGTATATGGGAATTCCTACTCTTCTCTCTAGTTTCTGTATGTTTGAAATTTCCCACAATATAATTTCCAAGATATATAATACAAAATATGCTCCTGCTAACACAAATATCAAATGTGTGAAACAAAAACATTGAGGTGAGTTGGATCTAGAACCACTGTAGTTTGATTCAAATTAGACACAGGTCATTGAGCACCTGCCATGTCCTCGTCACTAATCCACTCACATGCGGTCACACGTGTCTCAACTTTCCACTACTGGGCCATGTGATCTTGAGTAATTCACTTTATCTCCTAGGTCCTTCACTGGTAAAATGAGGGTAAGGGGTAGTCCCTCCCTCACTGGGTTGCTGTGAGGATTACATGAGTTAATACTCTAGGGATCTGGTGGGTGCATAGTTCCTATTCTGGGTGATAGACCAGAAACAGCCATTCAACAAGTATTTGTGTATATCTCAAGTATTTGTGTATATCTCAAGTATTTGTGTATATCTTCCATGGGCCAGACATATACTGCGTGTTTCCTCACTAAGCTTGTAGACTAAGACAGCCATAGAGAACTTTCTCAAGTCACCACAGCCATACACAGATACAAGCAATGATAAGTGCCATGAAAGAAAAGAACAGTGGCTATCAGAGATGTGTTGAATGATCAGTTAGGAAGTCGGACTCCAAGTTCAGGCCATTTAAGAGAGCAGTTTAGTGGTTAAAGCAGAGACTTTGGGCAGAATACTTAGGTTTGAAACCAGCTCTACTACGTCCTGCTAGCTGCATCACCTTGAGCAATTTACTTCACCTCTTAGTTCCCTCGTCTGTACCATGAGTGCAGGAATAGTCCTTACCTCACAGGGGTGTTGTGAAGATTGCTAGTTAATCGTGGATGTTGCTTAGAACAGCACCTGGCACATACCAAGCACTGGATAAGGTTGTGTGTTGTTATCTCCGTGGTGCTTTGATCCAGAGCAACCCTGCCTCACGGTGTGGCCTGTGAGGACTTAATGAGTTAACATTTTGAATTACTTTTTTTTGGGGGAGGGGGTAAATTCTACCTAGCAGCACAGGAGAGTCACTTGGAGAGTTCTTAAAAGAGGAAAAAGGAAAAAAAAAGGTGTGCAGACTGCATTCTGAAACAAATGACTTAGAAATTCCAGGGATGAGCCGGGTGCGGTGGCTCACGCCTGTAATCCCAGCACTTTGGGAGGCTGAGACGGGCGGATCACCCGAGATTGGGAGTTCGAGACCACCCTGACCAACATGGAGAAACCCTGTCTCTACTAAAATGACAAAATTAGCCAGGTGTGATGGCACATGCCTGTAACCTCAGCTACTCGGCAGGCTGAGGCAGAAGAATCCCTTGAACCCGGGCGGCGGAGGTTGCAGTGAGCCGAGATCGCGCCACTGCACTCCAGCCTGGGCAACGAGAGTGAAACTCCGTCTCAATAATAATAATAATAATAATTATTATTATTATAATAAAAAACAAATTCCAGGATGGAGCCTGGGCATCTGTATTTTTTAGAAGCTTCTCCAGTGATTGTCATCTAGAGCCAGAGTTGAGAACCACTGATTCAGCTTTTCGAAATGTAAAAGCAGTTTTAAAAGTGTAAAACTCTCCAGTGCAACGGGTTTATTACTATTATTACCACTCCAATGCTGTACAATCCATGATCTTACAGCATACCCATGATCTTAGTCTTTAGAAGAGTTTGTTTCAATAGAAGGGTCTTTCCCAAATTCCTCTCTCCTCCCACATCACCCCTATTTACTTCAAGAGCAGAACAAATATGAAGGAAAAAAACAAAAACAAAAAAAACAAAAACCACCCAAGTTTTTGCCCCATCTAATGATTCGGTGTATGTTTAATGGGCTCAACTTGGGAACCAACTGGAACACACACGCTCCTGAGTCAAATTATTTCCAGAGAGAAACCGCTCAACCAAATGCAATGAGTGGTGCAGCCTTCTTTACAGAAAGGTACTGCTATGCATCCAGGAAATCTCCCAAACGGGAAGGGGAACACTGCTCTTTGTCAGGAGGGTGGGGAGACGAAGGAATCAGGTTTTAACTACTGAGGCATTACTTTGCCATCTATGAATCAACAGTTCGAGGAGCGAGTTTGCCAACTTTTGATGGGTTAAAGTGCTCAAGCGTTCGATGAGGTCATGGTTACATTTTGGTAGATACAGTCGCCAAAAGTCATCAAGCTGTATCCGTCTAACTGCGCCTTTTATTGTAGGCAAGGTGCACCTCAATTTAAAAAAATGACTCAGGAGAAAATAAAACAGTCGTTAGCGATGAGGAAACCAGAGTCCACGTTAGCTCCAAACGCCCTCTTTGACCTGCCTGCTCTGGCCGACAGAGGAATGAGGGTCGGAAGGTTCTATGCAGGTCCTGGAATCCGGACCGTCCCGAGGGAGGACACGCAGCAGCAGGTATTCAGAGCAGCAGGTATTTCAGGACCCACTGCAGCACGGCCACCGTCTGCAGCCGCCGCGCCAGCGGGATGTTGAGCGGTGCAAACTCTACCTTCATGGCGCGGCGGGGCGAGGACGGCGCCAGCCACTGCAGCCTGCACCCACGCTACTCTGCGGCGCCTGTGGGAAGTGCCCGGCGGGATCCGGGCCCCGGGCTGGGCACTGGCTGGGCAGAGAGGAGGAGGCAGAGGCTAGGCAGCGGGCGGGGACTCAACTGCGCCCTGGGTGGGAGGGCGCGCTGGGCTGAGGCTGGGGGCAGCCAATCACACGCGCTGGGCGCCAGAGCTGGCCCAGCGCCCTGGCCCCGGAGCAGCTGCAGCGGCCCGGACGCATTGGGTGGCGCGCCCGGGAGCTGGCGAGAGCGCGCCGCGTGGGACACGAGGGACGGGGAGAGGGGTCAGCTGGCAGCCAGCCTGAGCCGGGCAGCGAGGGCTCTTGCCGCCTGGCTGAGGACCTGGGATCTCCACCAGGATCTGACCATTGTTCAGCTGATCGATCACCCAGCGCTTGCCTTCAGCATCCCACCCCTTCCTTCCAACCCTCTGTGATTGGGGGTTAGTTTGAGGAATCGCACACCAGCTGGAGAGAGGAGCGAGACTTGTTTCTTAGCTTATTGATATGTGTCCCCCCGCCACCTCCAATTTCCCCGGGGAGGGGGAAGGGGACCTGGCTTCCTCACTCTTGGGTCCTCAGTTCCCTACAGGAGCTCTGGGAACCTTTCACTCATTCATTCATTCAACCCACATTTATTGAACACTTGCCACGTGCTGAGCACCATCTGGGTGCTCGGATAACCAAGCTGTCAAGCGCATCCGTGTGAAGAGACCACCAACAGGCTTTGTGTGAGCAACAAGGCTGTTTATTCACTTGGGTGCAAGTGGGCTGAGTCCGAAAAGAGAGTCAGTGAAGGGAGATGGGGAAGGGGTTGCTTTATAGGAGTTGTCTAGGTAATGGAAAATTACAGTAAAAGGTGGTTATCTATTGTTAGCAGAGGAAGGGGTCACAAGGTACAGGGTGGGGAGATCATAAGACTCATTGTCCAGAAGAAGAATGTCACAAAGTTGATTGATCAGCTAAGGTAGGGCAGGGACAAGTCACAATGGTAAAATGTTGTAATGTTGGTTAATTAGTTAAGGCAGGAACTGGCTGTTTTACTTCTTTGCGTTTTTTTTGGCTGCTCCAGGCTTCTCAGCTCCTGCAAGCCACCTGGATGTGTATGTGCAGGTCACAGAGGTTATAATGGCTGAGCTTTGGCTCAGAGGCCTGACACAAGCTATTCATTGTCTTGTTCTCAGAGTACAGGGAAAAGAGACATAAGCAAAACAACTACACAATTTGGTGTATAATTACAAGTAAGACCCTACTGTGAATGACTGGAAGATTCCAAAACCAAGACTGCTGCATGGTCAGGGAAGTGTCTGAAGAAGTGCCCTTACTTGAGCTGTAGCCAAATCTAGTTAACCCAGGAGTCATCCAGGCAAAGGGAAGCACATATGCAAAGGTCCTGTGGCTGAACTCCAAGAAGAGCTCAAAGAGTGAGAGCTTAGGGGACAAGGGTGAGATTGGGGTGACATCAGGCAAAAAAGGTGGGCAAGGTCCAGACCCTTGCAGACTGTGTTAGGGTTCAAGTTTGAAACCCAAGATCAATACAAGACACTGAAGGGTTTCAATTACGATGTCTTAAATGGATGGCTAGATTCTAAATAGTGCCTAGTCCTTGGGAGCAACACTGCACTTTATTTATAAATATTAATTACCACATAGTTGAAAAACTCAAAATGATGAGTAGCTGGAGAGGACTTGGAACAGGGCAAAACAACAGAGTTGGCCCTCCCTTCTCCCCCATCTTATGCCCTTTTCTCCTTCAACCTTTTAATACAAAGGGAGTTGGATTAAAACAAATACCAGGGCCACTTGGAGGAGTTGTTTGTGATTTTTTGTATGCAAAACTTGTTTGGGTTTCTTTTTCCTCCTACTTGAGGAGTCACTTTCTTCTTTCCTTTTAGATTTCTCCGTCGAATCTTCCCCCAGTGCTAGGTGGGGACACTATGAACACACACTATGTCAGGCACTCTGCAGAGCCCTCACAGGCATAATCTCAAAAACCCTACAAAGTAAGCATTCACTTCAACTTTGCAGCTAAGGAAATCAGGGCTTAAAGTCACACAGCTGGTAAATGGCAGAATAGAGAAGATTCAAATTTCTATAAAACCTGGAGAGGCGAGTCATCCCTTCATCAACTGAACCAAACATAGAACAAACATTTATGGAGTGCCGCATTGCCTTGGGCATTGTCCTTGGTACTGATGACACAAACGTGAATTAAGATGAGGTCTCTGTGCCTTTGAGAATTTACGCACATTTACTCATTGACTGTTTGTGGAAAGCTTTCTATGTATTAGGCACTGGGTAGGGAAAGGAGATGAGCTACAATGGTGAATAAGAAAGGTCCTTGTCCTGCTGCAGCTCACAGTCTAGTGGGAGAAACAGAAAATACCTACCTATGTAGACAACCAAATTTGTGACAGTGCCCTGAAGGAAACACATAGGCTGATACAGAATAATGGGCACCTATTTAGAACAGATTGGAGGTAGCAAGAGAGGAAGTAGGCATATCCCCTAAGAAGGCTATTGTAGGATGATTGTCGAGGACATGGAAGCTTGGGAAAATAGAGATAGACTTGAGATATGCATGGGACATATAAATGGCAGGACTGTTTGATTAGTTGGATTTCGAATCTATTGGTAAAGAAGACCAAAACACCCAGAACTCCTGATCCTGATCACTTGGAGTTTGTTTGCTTAGTAATGTGTTTGTCACTTTCCCAGAGCACTAAGCTGTTAGATAAGAACTGTCATATCCTGTCACAGCCATCATAGCCAACTGACACAAAGCATGGACTCACCAGCACTCAGTCAATACAACAGTCCATCACGATTTTAATCAACAATTAAATTATTTACTCATCCTTTTGACATTCAACATGTATTTATTTGTTTACATATTGTGTGCCAAGTTACTAGAGTTAAGTGATCATTGGATTGACATAGTGGGAAAGTTTTAATTCATCAAGCTATTCAAAACAATTCTAAATGAGCCTAAGATTCCAGAGCCTAACTGCTATACTAGGCTGCTTCTCAAATAATATAAGGAAGAAAGGGAGTGTTGTCACAACAGAGGAACAAGTCATTGAAGGGTAAGTAGAAGAGTGCTGTTGACTGAACCTGTCATTTGGGTTGAGGTGTAGTTATCCATTCAGTCAACAAATATTTTAGCAAATGATTAAAGAAAAATACATTTGGTAGAAGTGTCAGCTTTGTTCCTATGGGCCTGGAATTGGCTAAATATGAGTGAATAATACATATATATGTTTACAATAATTCAATGAAAATGTATCAAGCACCACAGCTGTGGCAAGTCCTGGGGAAGGAACCAACACAGTCCCTTTGAAGATCTGGGATTCCACTGATAGGTATGGTTCCTCTTTCTACTTCTCAACTCTGATGAAGAAATAAGAAGGTCATGGCCAGATTGTCTCAACAATTATGAAAGGCTACTCTTGGAATTGAAAAATAAGAAATCATTTCTTTGTTCTACTTATTTCTTCCTGTGCACTTTACTAAAACTAACTTCTACTAGTAGAAAGGTGACAATGTCTTTCTATAACATGACGTTTTACTGTAACTTAAGTAAAAATGTTCTCATTGTTAGGTTAAAAAGGAAATAGTATTCTGTTAGTATTCTGTCTAGACAGAGTCCTTAGAGGGGATAGTTTAGGGCAAAGGTCATGGTTCTGATTTTCATAAGACACATTAATCATAAAAGTAAGTATTCTCTCTCTCTCTCACATGCACACACACACACACACACACACACACATAAACACACACCACTGACAGCGACCAGCTCTTGTTAAAGTAAAATAGAAGGCCATCACTATGGTAGTTTCAATGGAATGTCCTTTAAGAAGTTCTATTTTCAAGGCTCTTTGGAACAAAGTTTAAGAAATTTGCTGTGGTCCCTCTGCATTCTTATTGTCTTCTCAATTAACTATTTGATCAATCTGACAAGGCTCGGGTATGTTTGCTCTGGGGAAAGTTGCAGGAACCTTGCCTGAGAAGGTGAGGCTTCGTAGCCCCATGGTTACAGTCCAAGGTTTCCTTTCCTCCATATTTTCTTATTGCTACAAGTACATGCAAGGTCTTAGACCCCATGTACCATTCCTGCCTTCCTTCCTTTCACATTTTCCTTCGAAAACTCCATTCATAGAAGTTCAAGTGTTGTCTCTCCATTAGTTAATTTATGTTAATATGTGATGTTTTCTCTACAAAATACGTACTTCCCTAATTGCTCCTTTTGTGTGTTTGTCTGTTTTTTGAGACAGAGTCTGCTCTGCTGCCCAGGTTGGAGTGCAGTGGGGCAATCTTGGTTCACTGCAACCTCTGCCTCCCAGGTTCAAGCGATTCTCGTGCCTCAGCCTCCCAGAGAAGCTGGGACTACAGGTGCAAACCATCATGCCCGGCTAATTTTTTGTATTTTTAGTAGAGATGGGGTTTCGCCATGTTGTTGCCCAGGCTGGTCTGAAACTCCTGAGCTCAGGAAATCCACCTGCCTCAGCCTCCCAAAGTGCTAAGATTACAGGCATAAGCCACCACGCCCAGCCCCTAATTGCTCTTTTAAATTGTTATAACATTATGACTGATTACTGTTAGAAATTATGAGGATAGTGACTAGTATTTATTAAATGTCCTTTCTCTTCCCATGACCCTCACCCACACCTTCATTTGCATTTGCCCTGGGACAGTAATTGGAGGTCCAACAACCCACTCAAGGTAGGAACAAGAAGAAAGGGATTAGGAAGGTTTACTGCAACTGTCCTGAACCCAAGGCAATCTTATAAAAGAGGCAGTCAGCAACTCCAACAGCAGTGCCCTTGGGGATGTGACAAAGCAGTTTCCATTACTTAGTCCCAGTTTCCAAGAAGATCCAGGCTGTGGTCTGAATGTTTGTTTTTTCCCCAAGTCCCCCAAAATTTATATTAGGTGAAATCCTAACCACCAAGGTAATGGTATTAAGAGGTGTGGCCTTTGGGGAGTGATTGTCATGACAGCTCCTCCCTCATGAATGGACTTAGTGCCCTTATAAAAGATGTTGAAGGGAGCTCTTTTGCTCCTTCTGCCATAGGAGGACCCAGCAAAAAGTCAGCTGTTGCAACTCAAAAGAGGGCCCTCACGAGAACCTGACCATGCCACCACCCTGATCTTGAATTTCCCAGCCTCTAGAACTGTGAGAAATAAATTGTAGTTGTTTATAAGCCACCCAGTATATGATATGTTGCTATAGTAGCCTGAATGGATGAAGATAGTCCAATCCAGTGGATGTTTTGTTTTGCTTCAACACATGCCATCTCCCCAGTCCTGACTGCTATCATTTCTCCCCTGCATTATTGCAACCTCCTAACTGATCTTCTCACCGTGAGTTTTACCCTCCAAACCACTACTCCTTATCCCCTTTCCACAACGTGCCCAATGTCATCTTTTCCATTACTTTTCAAACATCGTTTAAAATCTTTGAATTTCTTCACAATTGCTGTCAAGATAAAGTCCAAATTCTTTAATATGGTTTTGGACTCTGCTTTATAGGTCATCTACATCTCACCTCTTGAGTCTCAGCTATAACTTTCCAATGCTCACACTCTAAGCTTTAATAATTCTGAACTTAATTTGTTGTTGAACAGTCAAGTTTCAGGACGAAGAAAGAGACACATGGGTCTCAAGAACAACCAGTCACTTTGATGTGTCTAGGCCCTCTCTCTCCTCTGTCTTCTCTCTTGCTGTGAGAGTCGTTTTACCTTGCTGGAGATTAATTTTCTCCATGGGGTGGGAAACATGGCCACTAATGGCCCCACACTTGTACGTTACAGCTTCCACTATTAAATCAAATGGACTTAAGTTCCCTATGGTCCCAAGTCCAAAATCCAGCTGGCATCAGGTGTCAACTTCTGTATCAGTTCATTCAAATGAGATACAGGGTCCCATTGCTGTAACATGGTGGCTGTCAAATTTGCCCTTGTGGCGGCGAATGAAAATTCTGGGCAGATGATTCCAAGCTTCTGCAATCAAAACCAATCAGAAGGGAGAAATGAGTGAGGAGGAGTTAAGTTGACTTCAGTATTTCCGATTTGGATAACTCAGTGGATGGTGGTGACATTGAAAAGGAAAGGCAGACACGGGAAAAAATGAATCTTAGGGGAAACTTCAGTTTTTGACATGTTGAGTATGAGATGCCAGCGTGTTGGACAGCCAGGTGCAGATGTTCAGAAGCTGGTAAGAAATATGTACAGAAGAGGCTGGGCACAGTGGCTCACGCCTGTAATCCCAGCACTTTGGGAGGCTGAGGCAGGCGGATCATGAGGTCAAAAGATTGAGACCATCCTGGTTAACACGGTGAAACCCCGTCTCTATTAAAAATACAAAAAAAATTAGCTGGGCCTATAGTCCCAGCTACTCAGGAGGCTGAGGCAGGAGAATGGCGTGAACCTAGGAGGCTGAGGTTGCAGCGAGCCAAGATCGGCGTCACTGCACTCCAGCCCGGGCGACAGAACTATACTCCATCTCAAAAAAAAAAAAAGAGAAAAAAAAAGAAATATGTACAGAAGAGAGATAAAAGCTGAAGATAGGAAGGGAGCCGTCTGTGTTTAGGTGATAGTGGAGGCTGCAGACCTCACTCCGGGAGAAGATTTCTAAGCACGTAACTCTGGATAGCACCCCACATAGAAGCAAGGGAAAGTGCAGTGTAGGAGGTAGAGGAGGCCGCAAGAGAGTTAATATTTATTCAGTGTTCATGATAGGCCAAACCCTACACAAACTATTTCTCTTAGAATTCTCACAACCATCACATGGTATAACTACAAGGTAGGTATTGTTATTCTTCACATTACAGATGAGGAACTGAGGCTCATCAGTATTCTGTCATTGGTCCAAGGTCTCAGTGAACAGTAGATCCAGGATTTAAATCTGTGACTGATAGAACTTAATACTATGTTGTATTGCTTTTGCCTATCGCATAGTGACAGTAGAAAAATCCAAGGAGCCAATCAGGAGCCTGGAGTCAGGAAAACTAAGGAAGGAGAATATCAGGAACGAGGGAATTGTCAATACTATAAAATGTGTAATGAGTTTATTTTAAAAATCCAATTTAGGCCAGGTGCAGTGGCTCATGCCTGTAATCCCAGCACTTTGGGAGGCCGAGACGGGTGGATCACGAGGCCAGGAGATCGAGACCATCCTAGCTAACACGGTGAAACCCCGTCTCTACTAAAAATACAAAAAACATTAACTGGGCATGTAGTCCCAGCTACTCGGGAGGCTGAGGCAGGAGAATGGCTTGAACCCGGGAGGCGGAGCTTGCAGTGAGCCGAGATCACGCCACTGCACTCCAGCCTGGGCGACAGAGTGAGACTCTGTCTCCAAAAAAAAAAAAATCCAATTTAAAATGACCATCGTTTTGACAAATTCCTTAGTGCTGATCAAACTGATTCTTGTGAGGTCTTGCAGACCTTCTTGATGCTAGATGGATGTAGCAATAGAAACCCAAAAAGATGTATGGACTGTGGTTATGTCCTAAAAGTTTCAGAGTAATCTACAGAGAGATTGGAGTGCCCCCACGAAATTTATAGGAAAGGCATATAAGATTATGGATAGAACAGAACCAGTTTTTGATACGCAGCAAGTAAAAGCAAGGCCAGTTACAGGAAATTGTATCATCCATTACCTGTATGGAAAGCCCTGCCTCACCCTCTGGGAGACAGCAGCTCAAGTTTGACTAAACTTCACACCAGAAAGAGGTCATAGTCTCAGATCACTTGGGTAATTTATACCGAAGGTAATATACTGGGTAATTACTTTCAGTATAAATATCTACTAATCAAATAGCACTTTGCAGGTTTCAAATTGTCTCCACATACTTTATCCTCACAACCATCAGATGGAATACTATCTCCATTTTGTGAATGAAGAAACTGAGGCTGCAAGCGGAGACTGTTTGCTTCTGGAGAGGAAAGCACTACACAGTATCAGCATGCCCCTTTAAGCTATCAGTGGCTCTAGTGTAAAATGTCATCTGATCCCATACTGCAATTTAGGACCTGTGTGAGAAGAACTTCAGACCTGACAGCATAGCTTTCACAGTTACTGGCCAACCCACAAGCATTACAGGAAAGTGGCACAATCATTTCAGAAATTTTCTCCGAGCTTATTACACATTTTATAGGCAAAAACAATCCAAGGGTGCAGGCTCTGATTCCAGGTGATAATGAGAGAGCTGGACAATCTACCAATGTCTGATTAGTCAGGGAAAAGGAGTGAGCCTGATTGTGTTTTATGATAGCCTTGGTTTTATTTTCTCATAATAAAATAATACTTGCTAGTTACAATTCTGTAAAATATAAGATACAATTTTAAAAAATCTCAGCAATCCAAGAATAGTGACTGTTAACATTTTGTTGTATATTATAGTAGCCATTTTATTTTTGTTCACACTCATACATACCTGCGTTTTTTTTTTTTTCTTTTTTTTGAGAGGGAGCCTCACTCTTATTGCCCAGGCTGGAGTGCAATGGTGTGATCTCAGCTCACTGCAACCTCCACCTCCCAGGTTCATGTGATTCTTGTGCCTCAGCCTCCTGAGGAGCTACGATTATGGGTGCCCACCACCATGCCTGGCTAATTTTTTAAATATTTTTAGTAGAGATGGGTTTTCACCATGCTGGCCAGGTTGGTTTCAAACTCCTGACCTCAAGTAATCCACCCACCTCAACCTCCCAAAGTGCTAGGATTATAAGCATGAACCACTGTGCCCAGCTATACATGCATTTTTAAAACAAAAAATTGGTCATTTAAAGTATATTGTTAAGCCCGGGCAACATAATGAGACCCTGTCTCTACAAAAAAGTTAAAAAATTTGCCAGGTGTGGTGGTGTGTGCCTGTGGTCCCAGCTATTTGGGAGGCTGAGGTGGCAGAATCACTGGAGCCCAGGAGATGAAGGCTGCAGTGAGCTATGATCATGCCACTGCACTTCAGCTTGGGTGAAAGAGTGAGACCCTGTCTCTAAAATGAAATAAAATTAAATAAATAAAAATAAAGTATATTGTTTAGTAACTGTACTTTCATATCATAAAGTTCACTTGTTGTGAACTTTTTGCCATGTTAAAAAATGTAGATGGCTGGGCCGGGTGTGGTGGCTCACACCTGTAACTCCAGCACTTGGGGAGTCCGAGGTGGGCGGATCACGAGGTCAAGAGACAGAGACCATTGTAGCCAACATGGTGAAACCCTGTGTCTACTAAAAATACAAAAATTACCTGGGCGTGGTGGCGTGTGCCTGTAGTCCCAGCTATTCGGGAGGCTGAGGCAGGGGAATTGCTTGAGCCCGGGAGGCAGAGGTGGCAGTGAGCCAAGATCACGCCACTGCAATCCAGCCTGGATGACAGAGGGAGACTCCATCTAAAAAAAAAAAAAAAAAAAAGTAGATAGCTAACATCATTTTTAATGTTTGTATAGTATTTCACTGCATAAAGGTATCATACTCTATTTAATCAAGCTCATCTTGTTGAATGTTTAGGTTGTTTCAAAATTTTCTACATTACAAAGAATTGTTTCATAATTTCCTTAGAATAATTATAGGAGTGGAATTTTAGGATCAAAGAGAAAAAATCTTTAATATGTTGATTTGTATTGTCAAACTGCTACTTATATTCCTAACAGGAGTTAAAGTGCCAGCTTTCTAAATTTTTGCCAATACAGGGTTGGTATGATTTGTTTCTTTAATGCCTGCCGGTCTCCCTGGAGAAAATATCCATAACTTGCATTGTTGTTTTAATTTACATTCTCTTCTCTTCTTGTTTTTTTGTTTGTATTTAATTGGTGCTCACTTCCTTTGCTCATTTTTTTAGTTCTGAAGTTTATATTTGTAAAAAGAAAAGGTAATATACCAAGTATTCCTAACATTAAAGCTTCAAATAGTTATTGATGGTCTGCCCTCTGCCAGGCACTGTTTGAGGTTCTTGGCATGTGTTAGTGAACAAAACACAAAAATCTCTGCCTTTACAGGCTCATGTTTTAGCAGAGAGAGACATATATATCTAATAACCATAACTAATAGTATAGTCAGGGATAGGCTTTTCTGGGAAGACTTCAAGGAGCCAAGGGATCTAGCTCTATGGGAATCTATCGGCAAGAACATTCAAGCAGAAGGCCTAAGGGGGACCACTACCTGGTACACTTAAGAACTTACATGGAGCTTGTGGTTCTTAGATGGAAAGATTCCTAAATTAATCCATAAATTATGTTTGATTCGTAATAAATGATAAAAGAATGTTTTCTGGAACTTGAAGAAATCTTAAAGTTCATCTAGAAAAATTAACATGAGATAAAAGTCATGAAAGTTTTGAAAAAGAAGGCATTGAAGGTACACTAACTTACTAACTTTTCCAACTATTAAAATGTATTATAGTACTATAGTAATTGAAAAAGCTTCGTACAGACAGTGGAACACATAGTTCAGGAATAACCCTAAATATATAGATATATATATGGAAATTTAATAAAGAACGTATTTCAAATCCATGAGTAAAAAAAAGCTTATTTAATAAATAATGTATTAACTGAATTGTTTACAAACAAAAATAAAGCTGGTTCATTTGCTCACTCCAAAACCAAAACAAATTTCAGAAAGATCTGAGATTTAAATGCAAAAGAAAAATAAAAACCCATTCAAGTGCTCTGAGAAACATACTTAAAAAAAAATCTTGGGATTAAGAAAGACCTTTTAAAACATAACCTAAACCCCACAACATATAAAGGAAAAGAATAATAAATTAGACTAAAGTTTTTAAAAAGCCCTTTATCTGGGCCGGGCGCAGTGGCTCACACCTGTAATCCTAGCACTTTGGGAGGCCAAGACAGGTGATTCACCTGAGGTCAGGAGTTTGAGACCAGTCTGGCCAACATGGTAAAACCCCATCTCCACTAAAAATACAAAAATTAGCTGGGCGTGGTGGTGGGCGCCTGTAATCCCAGCTACTCGGGAGGCTGAGGCAGGAGAATTGCTTGAACCCAGGAGGTGGAGGCTGCAGTGAGCCAAGATGGGCCATTGCACTCCAGCCTGGGCTACGAGTGAAACTCCATCTCAAAAGGAAAAAAAAAAAAGCCCTTTATGGAGGAAAAAGAACACCTTAAAGCGAAATCAAGTGTCAAGTATTCCTATTGTGTTTCTGCTCATCTATCTGCCACCCACCATTCATCTCCCACCCCTGAAATAGAGTGCCACACTCATCTGTTGTTTCCCACCTTCATCTTCTCTTTCTTAAAATACATCCACAAAGGTATATCAGATAAAATAGAACATTACCAATATTTTTGAAACCCTTTGGGTACTGTGTTGGTTAATTTTATGTACCAACTTGACTGGGCTAATGGGTACCCAGGTAGCTGGTTAAACATTATTTCTGGGTGTGTGAGGGTGTTCCTGGAAGAGATTAGCATTTGTTTTCATTTTTTTTGAGATGGAGTCTTGCTGTTGCCCAGGCTGGAGTGCAGTGGTGCAACCTCGGCTCACTGCAACCTCCGCCTCCTGGGTTCAAGTGATTCCTCTACCTCAGCCTCCCAAGTAGCTGGGACTACAGGCGTGTGCCACCATGCCCAGCTAATTTTTGTATTTTTAGTAGAGATGGGGTTTTGCTATGTTAGCCAGGTTGGTCTCAAACTTCTGACCTCAAGTGATCTGCCTGCCTCAGCCTCCCAAAGTGCTAGGATTACAGGCGTGAGCCACTGCACCCAGCCAAGATTAGCATTTGAATGGATAGACTGAGTAAAGCAAATGGCCCTCCCCAAGGTGGGTAGGTATTATCCAATCCATAGTGGGCCTGAAGAGAATAAAAAGGGGAAGGCTGAATTCACTCTGTGACTACTTGAGCTGGGCCATAGATCTTTCCCTGCTCTCAGTTCTCCTGGTTTTCAGGCCTTGAGACAGCATCTGTACCACTACCTCTTCAGCTCTCAGGGCTTTAAACTACTTCACTCATTTTCATGGGTCTCCAGCTTGCAGATGGTAGATTGTGGGACTTCTCAGTTTCCATAATGATGTGAGACAATACTTTATAATAAATATCTGTCTACCTATTTCCTGTTTATTTATCTGGAGGACTCTGAGTAATACAGGTATTCCAACACTGCAGGTTGCAGCCCTTCCATCTCACTCAGAACTAACTGGTCTCATATTTTGTGTTTGTCACCCTCTGCTTTTTATTACAGGCTTACCATTCTATTTATGTATGCCTAACAATATACTCTTTAGGTTAGCCTGGTTTTTAGTGTTTATAGTAACGGCATCAAGGATACATATTCTTCTGTGATTTACATTTTTCCCTCAAAATTACAATGTAAGATTTATCCAATTTGATACATGCAGGTGTAGTTCATTTGTTTACATAACTGTATGGTGTTTCACTGTATAAATTTATCATAACTGTCTACCCATTCTAGTATTGACAAACATTGGGTTGTTTCTAGCTTTCTGTTATAATGAACAATGTAACCATGAAAATTCTTATTTGAGTCTTCTGGTGCACATGGGTAAGAGTTTCTCTGGGGAATATTCCTAGCAGTGCAATTGCTGGGTAGTAGGATATGGACATGCCCCATTTTTCTAGGTAAGGCCATATTTTCCAAAGAGATTATATCAATTTATACTCCCAAATTCTTGCCAAGATCTGATTTTTTTCAGACTTTAAGATTCCTACCAGTCTCGTAGGTACATAAACGTATGTCCTTATAATTTTAATTTGCATCTCCTTAATTTCTGCTGAGCTGAGAGTTTTTCCATGCCTTTTGTCCAGCTCGTCTTTCTTTCCTAGGAAATGCTGCCACCTCATTCCTGCTTTCAGTCTGGCCCCAAAGTTAGATGAAAGAAGCATGTACCTACATTTTGTGATATACGATCTCATCATTTTCCACGTACCTTTCCTTTCAGTTATTGTGATGAGCCCTAGTGGCCTAGTTTCCTCTTTTCCATTAGAATCTTCTAACAGTTTAGCTTCTCACAGAGAAGGGACACAGTACCTGTAACATGTGCAATGATAAAAAGTAGGATGGGTCAGTTGGGGGATGTGAGAGATGGGAACAAAATGCCCTTTGGTGGTCTGAGACTAGCAGAAAACTAACTAGGAGGATTAAAAAAAATAATGACAGTTGCACTATTTCCAGGACCTCTGATATGATAAGAACTATACTAGTTATTTATGAGTATTATTTCAAATTCTTACAATAATTCTTTTTTAGTTTCTAAGACAAGGTCTCACTTTGTCACCCAGGCTGCAGTGCTGTGGCACGATCACAGCTCACTGCAGCCTCAACCTCCCGGGCTCAAGTGATCCGCGTAGATGGGATCATAGGTGTGTGTCACCATGCCTGGCTAATTTTTCTATTCAGAGATGGGGTCCAACTCTGTTGCACAGGCTGGTTTTGAAATCCTGGGCTCAAGTAATCCTCCCGCCTCGGCCTCCCAAAGTGCTGGAATCACAGGTATGAGACACAATAATTCTTTAAGGTGTATATTATTATCCCTATTTTATGGATGAGGAAACTGAGGTTCAGAGGCCACAGAACACTTTGGAGTGCCCAAAGCGGAGCAGGTCAGCAGGAAGTCCTTTGGTTATTTATTATTATTATTTTGTTGTTGTTGTTGTTATTGTTTTTGAGACAGAGTCTTGCTCTGTCACCCAGGCTGGAGTGCAGTGGCATGATCTTGGCTCACTGCAACCTCTGCCTCCTGGGTTAAAGTGATTCTTAGCCCTCAGCCTCCCCAGTAGCTGGGATTACAAGTGCCCACCACCACACCCAGCTAATTTTTGTGATTTTAGTAGAGATGGGGTTTTATCATGTTGGCCAGGCTGGTTTCAAACTCTTGACCTCAAGTGATCTGCCCACTTCAGCCTCCCAAAGTGTTGGTGTTACAAGTGTGAGCCATCGTGCCTGGCACTAGTCCTTTGCTTATTAATTGAGCACAAAGCACGAATTTTCGGTGGAAAACTGTATTTTGCACTGGGGATGTTTGCCATTTATGGGGTGTTGCCAATCTGTTACGTTGGTCACTGGGAAGGGACTGCCTTCCCATGGAGGGGAGCTAATACTGTATAGTGAAAAACTGCTTGATTAATAGTTAGGGTGGCTTACATCTGGCTCAGCTTTTCTCCCCTCATGTGAAGGACTTCGGAAGAAGCCCTGACTCACTGTACAGTAGAAAGGATTAGGGCAAGGCTCCCCCTGGAACTGCCTGTTTGTGCCTTAGTTTCATTACTTGTAAAACAGGGATAATGGTACCGATCTTAATGTATTAGTCTCCCTTGGCTGCTGAAACAAATTACCACAAACTTGCTGACTTAAACCAAAAATTTATGCTGTCACAGTTCTGGAGGCCAGAAACCCAAAATCAGTTTTACTGGGCCCAAATCAGCATGCATTATACGGCTGCCCCACGGGCTGGGCGTGAACTGTCCTTGTCTCTATTTCAGGGATACATGTGCAGGATGTGAAGGTTTGTTACATAGGTACAAGTATGCCATGGTGGTTTGCTGCCCAGATCATCCCATCACCTAAGTATTAAGCCCAGCATCTATTAGCTATTCTTGATGCTCCCCGCTCCTCCACCCCCTCACCCCCAGTGTGTGCTTGTCTCTTTGTTTCTGGTGGCTGCTGGCATCCTTGGGTTGTGGCTGCCATACTCCAATCTCTGCCACCGTGGCTAAATCGTCTCTCTCGACCTTCCTTTTATGATTTTATGAGGATACTGTGATTCCATTTAGCGCTCGTCTTTCGAATCCAGGATAATCTTCATCTCAAAATCCTTAATTTGATCTGTAAAGACGCTGTTTCCATATAAAGTTACATTTAGAGGTTGCAGGGATTAGGGTCTGATATTATTGGGGGCCGTTATTCAGCCTATTACACTCAGGGTTGTTTTAAGGAGGAAATTTAATGCTGGCAGAGGACTGAGCACAGCCCACTGACAGCAGAGAGCACTGAGCAAACAGACTAAAAAGAGGTCTCTTACAATGCCTCCCTTATAGGGCTGCCGTAAAGTTCAAACAAAACACAGGTATATCACTTATACGAGTAGAGGAAAGATTAAAGAATGAAGTAAAAACTGAGGTCTGTCAACAGCCCCTCTCCCGCCGCCAGGATTTGCACACCTTTCTCTGCAGGAAGCCTTGAACCCTCTCCACTCGCATTTCCACCACCTCCAGGCAAGATTTCCCACGTGGAGGCCCCGCCCCCTCTCTGACGCGCCCCACTCTCGCCCCGCCCACCTGGTGGGCGTCCCCGGCCCTTAGCGCGCTGGAAGCATCCGGGACTTCAGGGTCAGTACATTACAATGCCTGACAAATCCTAGCAAGTTCCATCAAATTATATCTCTCTCACAGGCTTTTAAACGATTAGTCCCATGAAAATATATTTAGTCAGCGAGATAATGGCAAGGTGAGTGTTTTTAGATTAAAAAAAGAACAGGAACTGTTGGCAGCAGAATGGCGATATTCAAGACAACACGCACAAGAAGAGGCGGGTCCTACGCGCTTCGCTAGGGAAGCCCGGGTCAGCTCGCTGCGCAGGCGCAGTGAGTTCGACCCGCCATGCCGACTGTCAGCGTGAAGCGTGATCTGCTCTTCCAAGCCCTGGGCCGCACCTACAGTGAGTGCCGGCCCTATACTTTGGGCCCTACGCCTCTTCTCGGAGGCTGGGCCTCCCTCCAAAAGGGCACTGTGGCGACATTCATGCCTTCCTGAAGGTTTTGGCCCCGGGAGGCCGGGGTTTACACGGGAAGGCCCATGATGGTGGCGGTCCGGCTGGGCTGTGGTAGCCTCGGAACCGGCATCGCAGCGGTGCCACTGCTCGTGCCCGGCTTGCCGTGTCATTCATTCAGCGATCTGCCATCGAGTGCCTACAGCATGCCTGGCACCGACATCCAAGCCAGGGGATAGAACAGGAAGGAAACCCGGGGTTGCATCCTGAGCGTAGCCAGTTCGTTGCAATAGCAGCGCTGTGGGAACTCAGTTTATAAGGGGGTAGGAGGAGAGATTTGTGCAGCGGGGTGGAGAACGGCATTCCACCTGTCTTCGTTTTATTAATGTTTCCTGAGCGCCTGTTATGTGTCAGGCACTGTTCTAAGAGCTTAGGACTAGAGCTGTGCACATGACACGTCAGGTCCACGTTCTGTCTGATGGAGGCAGACAATTAACCAGCACATTAATAAAATGATTTCGGATAATGTTAAATACCATCAAGGAAAGAAAAGGTGTTGTGCCAAGAACAACTTTAGATAGGGTGGTAACATTTGATCTGAGACCTGAATGAGGAGTATTCAATGGGCGTAGACTTCATTCTACATTTCATCTTTTATTCAGTTCTAAAAACCCAACCATTGAAAAAAAGGAGGGAGATATTAAGTGCCGTTATCAGTTACCTCACAGCCGTAGCAGCTGTCCCACCCTATTTTTTTTTTTTTTTTTTTTTTGAGACGGAGTCTCGGTCTGTCGCCCAGGCTGGAGTGCAGTGGCGCGATCTCGGCTGACTGCAACCTCCGTCTCCCGGTTCAAGCAATTCTCTGCCTCAGCCTCCCGAGTAGCTGGGATTACAGGCGCCCGCCGTCGCGCCCGAGTAATTTTTTTGTATTTTTAGAGACCGGGTTTCACCATCTTGGCCAGGCTGGTCTTGATTCGCCTGCGGCGGCTTCCCAAAATGCTGGGATTACGGGCATGAGCCACTGCGCCCAGCCCCCACCCCATAATTTTTGGCTTGTATAAAGGCTGGACCAACTGGTTCGTGAGAGCTGTTTTTTTGTTTTTAGGGCTCAGTGTGTTAACAAAGGCCTAATTGGTTTAATAGCAGCCACCGCTTCCCAGAATAAGATATTACTGTTACAGTGAAAATAAAGCTGGCTTTTAAAAATCTTTCCTAAGTGTATGCTTTTAGATAGTAGCTATTCTCAATGTGATGTTCTTCGTAAGTTCTGCCGTAAGTCCCCGAAAATAAAGTAAATACAAGGGTATTGTATTACTCTTACCCTTTGTACTTGGCTCTAATCGCCTAATCGCTTTGTTTTATAATGAGCTTATTTATATTTCTTACCTGCCCTTCTAAACCATATTCTCACTAATGGGATGTGGTACAGGTTAATAATTCCTTATCCAAAATTCTTGAGACCAGAAGCGTCTTGGATTTTGGATTTTGGGATATTTGCATATAGATAATGAGATATTTTGGGGGTGGGACCAAGTCTAAACATGAAATTGATTTATATTTCATATATACCTTTTATGCATAGCCTGAAGTTAATTTTTTTTTTTTTTTTTGAGACGGAGTCTCGCTCTGTTGCCCAGGCTGGAGTGCAGTGGCACAATCTCGGCTCACTGCAAGCTCCGCCTCCCGGGTTCACGCCATTCTCCTGCCTCAGCCTCTCCGAGTAGCTGGGACTACAGGCGCCCGCCACCACACCCGGCTAATTTTTTTGTTATTATTATTTTTAGTAGAGACGGGGTTTCACCGTGGTCTCGATCTCTTGACCTCGTGATCCGCCCGCCTCGGCCTCCCAAAGTGCTGGGATTACAATTTTATGGAATACTTTAAATAATTTTTTTTTGCATGAAACAAAGTTTCGACTGTTTTTGACAAGTCACATGGAGTCAGGTGTGGAATTTTCCACTTGTGACATCATGTCTGCACTTTAAGGTTTTGGGTTTTGGAGCATGTCAGATTTCAGATTTTTGGATTAGGAATGCTCAGTCTGTATACCTGAATTGCCTAAGATGGTAGGTGGCAAATATTTGTTCAAAACATCTATAATCAGTTCCCATCCCAGTCTCCATTTCTAGGGAGGTAAGAAATAATCCAGATTTTTAAAAATGGTGAGATTTATAACCTATTTACTATCATCTGATGTTTTAACATATTCTGTCTGCTTCCCTTTTTTTTTTTCATATTGTCAGTGATCAATTAAGATTGATTTTTTCACAAATACGTGTTTGTTAGCTACTGAGTCTTTTAAGGGCCAGGTACATGGCTGATGCTTGTAATTACAGCACTTTGGGGGGACGAGGTGGGCAGATTGCTTGAGCTCAGGAGTTGGAGACCAGACTGGGCAACATGGCAAAACCCTGTCTCTACAAAAAGTAGCTGAGTGTGGTGGTGTATACCTGTAGTCCCAGCTATTTGGGAGGCTGTGGCCAGAGGATCACTTGAACCAAGTAGGTCAAGGCTGTAGTGAGCGGTGATCAAGCCACTGCACTCCAGCCCCGGCTACAAAGTGAGACCCTGTCTCAAAAAAAAAAAAAAATTCAGTCAGAAGGATTGATGTTATTTATTGAGATATACTTTCAAGAGGTCAGAAATGTTTCTCTTCATTAGTTTACCTTTATTGTGTTCTTTCTTGAAACTGTTAACTGGGTTGAGGTCAGAATTGAAAAAGCATGTTCGGCAAACATGTGGTTTCCAAGTAGTATGGATACATCTTGTTTCTTACCTTTTTTTTTTCCCCAGTCTTCCTCCTTTTGTCTTGTTTTCAGATAATGTCTCATTCACACTTTGAAAATCCACATTCTCTCTCTTTAGTCCCTCCAAGGGTTGCTTTCTATTTGAAATTCCATTGTTTCTACCAGTCCCCACCTTCCTTTTTACCACCTCTTTGCTTAGCAAGGATATTTCTCTTTCAAGCTGTTGGCCATTTTGGTTATTTTGCTCTTCTGTCTCCTTTGGAGCAGTTTTGTCTCCTTAGTCTACCTTTTCAACGGACTTTCTGTGCAGATGGTTTCCTCTTGCCGCTCCTTTTCTTGTTAACTGATTTATTATCACTGCTCTTCAATTATAGTCCTGTTCTGGCGTGGTGTAATAGCTGGCAGTGGTGGCACAGCCTTGTGTGTATATCATATACACCCCTAAGGTGTGGTTACTTGATGTGTCCTTTCGTTAGAGGAAATTACTAATCACGATTTTATCATTGATTTTTCTTTGTATAGAAACCCATGAAATACAGCTGAAAGGAATAAAACATGATAATTAGGATTCAGCATATTTTAATAGTTCTGTACCACTTAGTTATCTATTACTGCATACTAAATTATCCCAAAGTTTAGCATCTTAAAGCAGCTATCATTTGTTATATAGTTTCTGAGGGTCAGGAATTGGGGACTGGCTTAGCCGGGTGGTTTTTGCTCTGGATCTAATACCAGATTGCAGTCAAGGTGTTTGCCAGATCCGTAGTCATCTCAAGGCCTAACTGGGTCTGGAGAAACTGCTTTCAGGTTCATTCAAGTGGTTGTTGGCAAACCTCAGTTCCTTGCTGATTTTTGGCCATAGGCTTTAGTTCCTCCCACCTGATCCTCTCCATAGGACTGCTTAGAACATGTTAGCTTGTTTGCCCCAGATGGAGAGGTCCGAGAGAGTAGGTAAGTAAGAGAGAGTGCTGAGGATAGACACCTGTTTTCAATAACAGCTCAGAAGTGATATACTAGCTCTTCTCATATTCTCTTGATCACAGACCAATCCTAGCACAATGTGGAAGGGAACAGTACAAGGGTGTGAATACCAGGAGGCCGGTATTATTGGAGGCCATCTTGGAGGCTGACTACCACCGTTCCCCCTCTGACCTCCACTGATTCAGGTTCCTCCCATATGCAAAATATACTCACCCCCTCCCAAGGCCCTCAGAAGTGTCATCCCATTACAGCAGCAGCTCAGAATCTAGAATCTCATCATCTAAATCAGGACCAGATGTGGATGTGGCTCCTTGGGTGTAGTTCCTTCAGTATAGCTTCTTTAGTACACTGTTGGCCTGAGAGACTCGAGAGACCATTTATCTGCCCCACATATACCTAACATACAGCGGTGGGATGGGCATAGGATATCTCCTGTAGCCCTTCCTCTTCAAAGGGGCGGAAATGGGAGACACAAAGGAGTCACTGGTCCATGGCAATTCTGGAATCAAGTGGCAAATGTTAGATGTTCTTGATTACGTCTGAAGGCCTGGAATAATTCTCCATGGCTGTCTGCCCTGCCTTCTAGGCTCTTGGTTTCCACCCCTCTGAGTGATCCCTAGGAAGCATGTGCTTTACAGCTGGTTGGTTTTCTCAGTCTACTTACTGCTAATAGAATTTTGAGAGTTCAAAGACTTCATTTTATCCTATTTCTATCCCTTTCAATTATAGCTGGCAATGCTTCTGCATATGTATTTCTTCTAAAAACTTTGAGGGTCTTTGGTGCATGTTACTGGCTTCCATTTTATTAGTTAAAAGCCACACCACCTACACATCTCTGAAATATATTGAGTTTCTGCTGATAACAGTGCTCTTAATTAAGCCCTATTGTGTGATTAATTGGATTTATGAGGCGCATTCTTTATAATTTTTTTATAGCACCCTTTGTTGGAATGATTAGTGCCTTTGATCTTTCTGGGTCTTAAGATTTTATGGTCATAACCTTGATTTTATCTTTGGACCATGTTTTCCTGGCCTTGGATTTGGTCTTTGCTCAGAAGTTATTTCTTAATTTTAGCATTGTTTCACATCTGGAGAAGATGAGAATTTTTAAAATCCCCAACATCCTGGCTCATTTTTGTTTAACAGCCTTTCCTTTAGCTTATCTCTTTTTTTTCACATAAGCACAAGAAAAACCCAGGTGGCACTTTGAACACTGGTTGGAAATCTTCTTAGTTACATCACCTCACTGATTTTTTAACAGTGCACATAACTGCAAGGAATGGTGTTGCTAAGCCTTCTGCCTCTGCTTAACCAGGATTCCTCTTCTTCTGCTTTCTGATAACATTACCTCACTTTCCCTCCATATCCTCACCTGCATCCTTACCAAAGACTATGAGCTTCTTTAGGTTTTCATTTACACGCCTCAAAGCCCACTGCTTGGTTCCAAAGCCATTCCCATGTTTTTCATTTTTGTTACAGCAGTACCCCACGTCCAGAGACTAAAGTCTTTATTAGTAATCTATTGCTATATAACAAATTATTCCAAAGTATTAGTAGTCTGTTGCTATGTAACAAGTTACCCCAGTACTTAGGAGTGTAAAACAAGCCTTTATTATTTTACAAAATTTCTGAGAGACAGGAATCGGGAAGTAGTTTAGGAAGGTGGTTCTGGCTTTGGGTCTCACCATTTTGCAGTCTAGCTGTCAGCTGGGGTTGCTGTCATTTCAAAGCTTGGCTGGGCTGGAGAATCTGCTTCCAAACTCACTCAGGTGATTGCTGCAGACCTCAGTTCACACAGGACCATGAATACAAGGAGGCAGGGATCATGGAACAGGCCGTCTGGGAGGCTGGGTACCTATTACTACCTGCCCTAGTTAATGATACCCCCACCCACTTTTTCCCCCAAACCAGAGATCGGGGAGTCATCCTAGACTCCTTCTACACACTCCCTATTCCTACCTCCCATCATTCGGCCATCCAGCCTTATACATTCCACCTCTTTAATGTTTTTCATAGTAATCCGTTCTTCCTCATTCTTGCTGGTGCTGCTTTAAGTAAAGTCTTCACTATATCGCATCTGTGCTATTGCAGTAGACTCCCTGCTCCAATCCATCCTCTACTCTGCGAGCAGTCTTTAGAATGCAGATCTAATCATGTTTTTGCCCAGCTGAAGAATCCCTTCAGTATAATTTCCATTGCCTGCCTGTAAGAAAGAGGGCAAATCATTAGCTGACCTCTTTCTCCTTGTTCCATCATATCTTCTGATATGAACTTTATGTTTCATCCATGTTGAACTACTTAAGAGTTTCCAAATTTGCCATGCTGTTTCACTCCCCACAATCTCTGCCTAATGAACTCATCCTTTCTGTGAAGGTTTAGCTGACCATAAGAGAAACTGATTACTTCTTTTGTGCCAGCCCTGTATGTTGTACTTAACACAGCCATATTTATTTACACATCTGGCTTCTTTACTAGATGAGGAAATAGTTAAGGCAGGAATTGTGTTTTATTTATCTTTGTAACCCTGGTACCTAGTACAGTGCCTGGTATAAGGTGGGTACTCAGTACATAGATGTTAAATTGAAATTTAGTGTCTGAATCAGGAATCTTAAGACCAATTTTCACTACAATATACTGCTAATGATGTTTTGTGTTCTATTTTTGGTAATGTGAGAACTCTGAAAAGCTAAACGGTAGGATATAATATTAAAATAAGGAAGAGAACTTATTTTATTAATTGCTAATAAGCTATTAATTATTGTAGACTCACTATGTCTCAGGGTACTATGCCAGGTCCATTTTATGCATTATCATTTAAATCTTTCCAATAGTACCATGCCATAATGGCTGTGAAATACCATTTTATATATGAGGCAGCTATAATGTTGACACAAGATACCAAGAAAGTTTACATAAGGTGCCAAGCTCTCAGATCTAATAAGTGGGATAGAATTCAAACTCTGATTGACTTGGCTTCAAAGCCAAAAGTGTCAGGCTGCCTCAGACCATTTTACATGATAGGACTTATGTGACATTGTGTTGTGTGAGATCTGTGATTTGGAGCCTACTTTATATCTGATCTCTACTTAACAGGTGTTTTTCTTCTATGTACATGCAAACTTCCCAGTGCAGGTAACCTAAACTACAGTTGATATTAGTGTAGATTAATCAAAGCCTTTAATAGTTTTTTCTTTTTTTTATCTTAAATTTTTTTGGCCCAGCTTTTTTTCTTTTTTTTTTTAATTTTTTGAGACAGAGTCTGGCTCTTGTCGCCCAGGCTGGAGTGCAATGGCATGATCTCGGCTCACTGCAACCTCTGCCTCCCAGGTTCAAGCAATTCTGCTGCCTCAGCCTCCCAAGTAGCTGGGATTACAGGCATGTGCCACCATGCCTGGCTAATTTTGTATTTTTAGTAGAGACAGGGTTTCACCATGTTGGCCAGGCTGGTTTCAAACTCCTGACCTCAGGTGATCCACTCACATCGGCCTCCCAAAGTGCTGGGATTACAGGCATGAGCCACTGTGCCTGGCCTGTTTGTTTTTAAATGATGATATGTGATGCCTGATATTTAGTAGTATGATTGGTGTAAGGCAATTAGTAATAAGAAAATGCAGTTTGTATGTAGTTTTCACTTTTACTAAACAGTAAAATTAACCGTCTCCTTTTTTATTTTCCTAGCTGACGAAGAATTTGATGAACTATGTTTTGAATTTGGTCTGGAGCTTGATGAAATTGTATGTATTGGATATTTGTCTATTTTTCAAAGATTGTGTGCATAAGCTTATTTTTCAGGGGTGTACTATATTTCTTCTTTGTTACCTTATAGTTAGACTAAGATGATAACATTTGTGGGCCATGATTTCTGTGTTCAGAGGGCTAAGCTCCAGTTCTGTCTGTTGCCTTGACTAAAATCTCAAAAGGAGTTCATGCCTTATTCCATCTACAATCACCTTGTTGTCAGGCTTATGCTGTGGAAATGGATAGAATGTGTGGATAACCCCAGTACGAAAGTAAGCTCCCTCCTTTGGCAAATTTATCACAGAAAGGGACCAAGAAGCAGTAGAAATGTTGCTTCAACCAGAGTTGCCCTGCCTCCTTCACTTCCAGTGCCTCCTCCTTCAGCTCCTCTGCCCCCACCACCATCCTCCATGCCTCTTCAGCCACTACTAATGCATTACTATATTCATTGATCTTGTAAAATGAGCTCATATTTTTTAAGGACTTGCTTATAAAAATGAGGAAGCATTTTCTTTGACTTTTGATTGTATAATGATTACAATATTTAAAAAAATCAAGTCTGGGCTATACATTTTACTATTGTTAATAATGATTATCTATTAAAGACATACTTTAATTTGGTGGGGTTGGGGGTCTGAGTCCTTCCTCGCGGGGGCTCGGTGGGTCCTGAGCATCCTCTGGCCGGGGTTACTGATCTCCAGCATGAGTTCACAAAGTACAGTCTGCAGGCCAGCAGCATCATCTGGGAACTTAGGAAAAAAACCAGCCCTACTGAATAAGAACTGGAGATGTGGCCCAAGCAATCTTTTACCAAGACCTCCAGGTGATTATAATGCAAGGAGAGACGAGGTTTTACCATGCTGGCCAGGCTGGTTCTCAAACTGCTGACCTCAAGTGATCCACTGCTTTGGCCTCCCAAAGTGCTGAGATTACAGGTGTGAGCCACCACGCCTGGCCCAATGTGCTTTATATAGTTTCACTCTGTCGCCCAGGCTGGAGTGCGATGACGCGATCTTGGCTCACCGCAACCTCCTCCTCTTGGGTTCAGGTGATTGTCCTGCCTCAGCCTCCTGAGTAGCTGGGATTACAGGAAGGAGTCCTTATCTTGGACCTGAGGCCACTTTCTTGAAGAAAACTTGACTTTATTTCATTTAGTGGGAAGAGCAGCAGCCCAGCTAATAAGTTCTAATACGTAATAGGCTGCAGGCTGTGAAGTCTGAAGCTAAGGAGCTGAGGGCTTAACAAGTTTCTAGAAGCTGCCATCAACATGCCAAGTCAATAAAACTGAAAGCTGGTCAGATTTCAAGGTCTGGGGAGGATATCCACTGCGTACTGGGTCTTGAGCTCTAGAGAGCTAGGCCTGGCTAAAATAAAAGAATTACCTTACCTACCATCTTTGTTCAAGGCTCAGTGGAATTTGTGACAGCCCTGGCTGACATCCGAGCACAGGCTAGCTGTCCCATCTGTCTGGACTACTTGAAAGACCCAGTGACCATCACCGCGGGCATAACTTCTGTCTCTCCTGCATCATTATGTCCTGGAAGGATCTAGTTGATAGTTTCCCCTGCCCCTTTGGCCGCTTGTGCTGTCCAGAAAGGAAATTTATAAGCAATCCCCAGCTGGGTATTTTGACTGAAATTGCTAAGCAACTCCAGATAAGAAGCAAGAGGAACAGGTAGGAAGAGAAGCATGTGTGTAAGAAGCATAATCAGGTTTTGACTTTCTTCTGTCAGAAAGACCTAGAGCTTTTATGTCCAAGGTGCAGTTTCTCCACTGATCACCCGCATCACTGTGTTTGGCCCATAAAGAGGGCTGCCTCCTATTAGGAAAAAACTGGGGCAATACAATGCACTGTGGAAGGAGAGAGTGGAACTAATTGAAAAAGTCATAACTATACAAAACAGAAAATCACTGGAACTGAAGAAAAAGGTAAAACATACGGCAGAAGAAGTCAAGTCTGAATTTGAGTAACTTAGATTATTTCTGCAAAATGAGCAAGAGACTGTTTTTGGGCAATTACAAGATGAAGATATGGATATTTTAGCACAACTAAATGAAAGCCTAACAAAATTTTCAGATTATACGTCCTCATTAAAATATCTGCTAAAGAAGATAGAGAGCATATATGTGAAGTCAGAACTGGAATTACTGGCTAATGTTAAGGATATCTATCACAGATATAAGAATTTAAAATTCCCTAAACCTTTTTTATTCAAATTAAAAGAATATGGTTACCATCTGCCTCCACAATATTCTGGCCAAAACAAAATTATCAAGCAATTTCAAGTAGATGTAATTCTAGATCCTGAAGCAGCACGTCGTAAACTTATAGTCTCAGAAGATAGAAAAACTGTGCAATATGGAAATACAACACAAAACTTACCTCATAACCCAAGAAGATTTTATCTGCTCCCAGCTGTTCTGGGTTCTAAGGGATAGAATTGTGGCAGGCAGTACTGGGAAGCAGAAGTTAAAGACAAGTCTGAATGGATTCTTGGTGTCTGTAATGACTCTCCTCCCAGAAGGAGGAAGAGTCAATCAATTTTAGTACAGGATGGATTATGGGGAATTTGGTAATCTAGTCAGAATAATTGTATTGTATTGGGCCATAAGGAAATTATTCTGCTGCCAAAAGTAACACCTAGTAAGACTGGCATTTTTTTAGACTGTGAAATGAATGAGGTTTCCTTTTATAATTTGAATGGTAGATCTCTTCTCTGTACTTTTAATGATGATTTTACAGGAGCACTTTGGCCTTATTTTTATACTGGAACTGACCCAAAACCTCTTAAAATTTCTACAGTAACAGATTCTGAATGAACTATTAGAAGACTCATTTTATTTTCTTTCACCTAGTAGACGTAACTGAGCCAGTGAATCTAGTTTTGGCCATTCTGTATTTTGTCCAGTTTTTCCCCTAAAAAAACAATATTTTTTATGTCAATTTCAGCAACTTCCAAAAAATGTGATTATGGGACCTACTTTATAATAAATTATGGCGTCAATGACAAAGTACTTTAGAAATTCTATGGTAAAATACTTGAAAAATATATTACTGAAGAAATGTATTATATAAGAAAATCTATTACTTTTGTAATTGCCAATAAAAGCCCAATAATTTTTTTCTGTTAAAAAAAAAAGACATACTTTAATTTAAAAGATAATTTTCTGGTAGTTAGTATTATTTTTTTCCTAAGCCTTCTATCTTCACCTATTCAGTGCTTTTATAACACTACCTTAGGTGTAAAGTTAAAAAATCTTCAGGCTAAAAAATTGTACATTGTCTTACCTTATTTTTCCTGCTGCCTTACTAATGATACAGAAAGATCATCTTCATACTAATCTATTTGTATACTTGAGAAATTGGCTGAGATTTCTGTAGTTTATAAGTTGCTATTCGTAATTTTACTACACCTCAGAATTATGTTTGAAGTTACGTGATATCTAAGAGTGTTGGACTGGATGTTAGATAATTTGCGTTCTAGTTCTAACATTTACTAGCTGTGTAACTATGGACAATTACTTTGCCTGTCTGAACTCTATAGTCCAGATGAGTCTCTCTGGGCCTCCTTTTCATTTGTGAAATAAGGGGTTTGGATTATATGATCTTTATGGTTTTCTTTTTTGACTCCGAAATCTATGTGATTTTTAATTTCGGTAAGATTTTTGTCAGGTAGCACTGACAAATTCAGTCTTACATATGGTCATTGTCTGAGTTGAGATGCTGAAACTGAAAGAAGATGTAAGCTTCTGTGTCTTTTTTTTTTTGCAAAGGGAATTAGATCTTTTTTTACAGTAGTTCCTCCTTATCCACAGTGTTTTGCTTCCACAGTTTTAGTTACCTGCAGCAAACTGTGGTTTGAAAATAGATGAGTATAGTACAATAAGAAATTCTAAGACAGAAAGAGACTACATTCACATAACTCTTATTATAGTATATTATTTTAATTGTTCTATTTTATTATTAGTCGTTAATCTCTTACGGTGCCTAATTTATAAATTAAACTTTTTCATAGGCATGTATGTATAGGAGGAAACATGGTATATGTAACGTTTAGTCCTATCCAAGGTTTCAGGTATCCACTGGGAGCTTGAAACATATCCCCTGTGGATAAGGGGGTGCTGCTGAAAAATGAATGCAGATGCCTTCATTTCTCTGGTTATTGTATTATCTTGTCTGTTTATAGGTCCCTCCTGAGATCTGCCATCTCCTGGGAGGTGACTCAGCTTTCTTCACTATTTAAACAGTAATTTTATTAACCCCTTTGGTTGAACGTTGTTTAAACTCGAATTCTTCCTCTTCTCTTTTTGCCTCTCCCCATTCCCCTTCTTTTTTTTCCCCCCTTTTTACTCCTTCCTCCTCCTCTTCATTCTCTTGTTTTTCATTTTTCATTTGCCCTAATTTTAAAAATTTGTCTCCTAAGTTTGAGATGCCCAAGGTAGATGTTTTTTGGAGCTCAGCACCACCTTGTACGGCCCCAGGATTGCATAGACTCCTGTGGTTCCTTGGGTGGGATGTTGGCACGTAATACTCAGTGGCCAGAAGTGAATTCCTCTGCATACTGTGCAAATGTGGATATAATTCTTAATTTGGGCAAAAATTTGAACTACTTATATTGTGGCAGTGGGAGGGCATCATTACATATTTTGATAGAAATCCATCAGTTATTTTAGCAGGTTGTTGTTGGTGGAAATAGTAGGAATCCTGGTTAAGTGGAGTTTCCACATAATTAAAGGGTAACATTAACAGTTGGAATACAACTTTTAATCATTTCAAGTGAAAATTTCTTAAGTATATTTACAGTTCCCTGCTGTAGTAAACATAAGGAATAGAGTGAAACTTCTCTGCAGTGGTTATGTTTAAGAAAATCTGTTACTCTGCTGTAGTGTGGTGCTTGAGATATTCTAAACTCTTTGCCACTGCATTAAACGTGATTCTAGTGGTGTTTCTTCTGTCATCTCCCTCTTGGTTGCCTTCATTCTGCTGCACTATCCCTTTGCTATCGCTAGTTTGCTTCCCATTGCACCTATTATCCCTTCTAATTTTTACCAGTGTCTGATGGTCTCTGACTGTTTTTTGTTTTTACACTACCCCTCTCATTCTCATGTGGACTTGGGTGCCCACAGGATTTAGGTTTTAGAGTCATCCTGTAAGAAGTTGTGTTTCTTTTATTTAGTGAATCATCTTTCTTCTACCCCTTTGACACTTTTGTTGTTGTTACTTTATGTTCTTGGTGATGTTTTAATTTTCTTTTACCTTGAGATGGGAAAACTTTTTCTGTAAAGGGCCAGATAGTAAATATTTTAGGCTTTTTAGGCTCTATAGTCTCTGTTACAGCTCAGCTATTGCAGTGTGTAAGTAGCAGTAGATAATATATAAATGAATGGGCCTGGCTGTGTTCCAATAAATCTTTATTTACAAAAACAAGTATCAGGTATAATTTGGCCAGGGGGCTATTGCTTGCTGACCCTTGTTTAGATGGATTTGTGCTTTTCTGGGGTGATTGAGGTTGCCAGATATCTGAACTCAGTTAAAGCTGAAGTATTTTTCTGCCTGCTATGATTATAACACTTAATATTTTCATGTTGTTTTTGTTGTGGATATAGTAATCCCATGTTCTTGTAGGAAATATGTATAATGTAGTTACTGCCTTATAGGGCTGACAACTTTTACTTTTTAAAGAGAGTTTAAATTATTTAACTTTATCATTACTTTTCGGCTTGTTTTAGACATCTGAGAAGGAAATAATAAGTAAAGAACAAGGTAATGTAAAGGCAGCAGGAGCCTCTGATGTTGTTCTTTACAAAATTGACGTCCCTGCCAATAGATATGATCTCCTGTGTCTGGAAGGATTGGTTCGAGGACTTCAGGTCTTTAAAGAAAGGTAAGGAAATACGTTCCTTAAAGACTTTGCTAAGTTGGGTTTTCTTTTCTTTCCTTGTCATTATCAGCAGCCATGTTTGAATTTCTAGGAAAAAGCTTGTAGACGAACGCAGCTTTAGCTCTCAATAGAGGGTTGATTTGAGGAATCAGATTCATGTAGATTGTAGCCATTTGAAAATTTCCATGAAAATTTGAGTCATAGCCATTCATCTTTGAGAGCATATTTTAAAACTGGTGGTTAATGCTTTTATGGCGTCTTAAAAAATTATTTAGCAGGTTTGTGTGATTTCCCTCCGTGATCTAATTGGAATGAGTAGTTCACTGGATGTGTTAAAAGTTGAGAGGAAATGGAGAGCTAGCAATACCCTTATATTTGAGTTCTAAGGAAGCTCAGGAGTGAAGCCTCCTAACTGGAAAACCAAAGATCTTATGACGGCTCTGTGATCTTGGGCAAGTTAGTTGGCCTCTCTAGTTTCAATTTCCTAATCTATAATGAAGATTTATAAGGCCCCATCCAGCTTTTCATTTAATAAAGATAGAGGGGCTGGACATGGTGACTCATGCCCGTAATCCCAGCACTTCGGGAGGCCGAGGCTGGTGGATCTTGAGGTCAGGAGCTCAAGACCAGCCGGGCCAACATGGTGAAACCCCGTCTCTACTAAAAATACGAAAATTAGCCAGGCATAGTGGCATGCCCCTGTAATCCCAGCTACTCAAGAGGCTGAGGCACAGAATCGTTTGAACCCGGGAGGTGGAGGTTGCAGTGAGTCGAGATTTGCACCACTGCACTCCAGCCTGGGCAGCAGAGGGAGACTCCGTTTCAAAAAAAAAAAAGAAAGAGGGTAACGAATATATAGAGCGAAAAAAATAAACAGCTATTAAAAATTAATTGTTTTTGTTTTTGATTACTTCTACGTTATCTGGTCAGCTGCAAAAGAATAAGAGTTCTAACTTAGAACTCTTATTAGATTTCTAATAATCTAGATTCTGAAATTATGAGAGTTTAGGTGAGTGATGGGTATTGGTGAAATGATGATAATTAGGCATTAGGTTAAGGATGGTTAAAATTTTAGAGTTGACCCAGTTGGTTTCCTGCAGGACAATGAGATGCTTTTATTTTAGGATCAAGGATAACTCCTAAGAGTTCGTTTCTCAAACCTGCCCAATGAGAATCTGTATTTTTACCAGTCACCTTGTGATTTTTATGATCAGACAGAATTAGGAAAGCAACTTAAAATGTTTTCTACTTAAAGTGAGTCCATGGACCAGCAGCATCTGAATCACCTGAGAACTTACTAGAAATGCACTCTTAGTCGCCACCCAACACCTATTAATCAGAATCTGTGGTTTAACAAACTCCCCAGTTGATTGTAAGCACATTGAAATTTGAGAAGCACTGCCTTAAAACAGTAGTTCCCAACTTCTCCCTGTGATAAGAGTTCCCTAGAGATGCCTTCAAAATGCACTATTTACCAAATCTTTGTCTTGACTTATTTTATTCAGTAGGGCCAGATGGAACCAGGGAATCTGCATTTTCCATAAGCTCTGTTTTTTCCTAGAAGCTCAGAATCTCATGGTTAGGATAACTATCATAACTTAAAGGTTATCTAATCCAGTCCCTCAGCTGATGTTGAAATGCTTCTTAAACAATTGCTCAGTTAACGGTTTGTAGCCTCTGCTGGGATGCTAGCGATAGGAAATTACTATGAGGCATCCTATGTCATTTTTGGACAATTTTAAATGTTAAAAAGTTAGTTTTTTTTTTTTTTTTTAGTGTTCAGCCAAAATTTGACTTGCTATAACTCAACCCATTGCCCTAATTCATTTTGTATACTTCGTACATACAGCATAGAATGTAATTATTTTATATAATGTCTTGATTAATTATAAGTAAATTCATTTAAATATTATTTTAGGATAAAGGCTCCAGTGTATAAGCGGGTAATGCCTGATGGAAAAATCCAGAAATTGATTATCACAGAAGAGGTAATAAGGATAAATTCTTATTTTTCTTTTAAAAAGTTTCTTTTGTACATGTCTGTATAAAGTGGGGAGGATAAAGAAACAAAGCTTACTCTTTTTTTTTTTTTTTTTTGAGACAGGGTCTGGCTCTTTTGCCCAGGCGGGAGTGCAGTGGTACAGTCTTGGCTCACTGCAACCTCTGCTTCCCAGGCTCAAGTGATCCTCCCACCTCAGCCTCCTGAGTATTTGGGAGTACAGGCACACGCCACCACACCCGGCTAATTTTTTGTATTTTTTTAGAAATGGGGTTTCACCATGTTGCCCAGGCTGGTCTCAAATTCCTGAGCTCAAAGGATCCTTCCCCTGCAGCCTCTTGAGTATTTGGGAGTACAGGCACACGCCACCACACCTGGCTAATTTTTTGTATTTTTTAGAAATGGGGTTTCACCATGTTGCCCAGGCTGGTCTCAAATTCCTGAGCTCAAAGGATCCTTCCCCTACAGCCTCTAAAGTGCTGGGATTACAGCTGTGAGCCTCTGTGCCTGGTCCAAAGCTTAACCTTCTAAAAAATGTGATTTTCTTTGATCATTTGCTAAAATGAGTATATACTTAGCCCCTAGCCCTTAAAAAAACATTTTTTTTTAACCTAGGAATGAAAAAGAACAAAGCCTCTGCTTTCCATAAATAATTTTGGATAATAATATCCAATGCATATTTAAAACGCATTTGAGATATAATTGTTTAAATGTGGAACATCAATGAAATTTTAAAAGATTTTAAACTTTTCAGAGGGGTTGTTTGGCAAATATATGAATTATGAGCAAACTTTTTCTCAATTATTTAATACATTTTCAGAAATCTTACTGAAATATAAATTCTGTGAAGGTAGTGAATTTTTCTGTTGTTTACCACCTTATTACTTGTTGACTGAATAAATTAATATATACTTGTTTGAATGAAAATGTATGCCAGTGGCAAGAGTGCAGCTGCCTTCCTATTACAAGATATTACAAAGAAAAGCCTTACTGTTTGCTATCTTTAATGATATTATGAATTTCAGACAGCTAAGATACGTCCTTTTGCGGTAGCAGCAGTTCTCCGTAATATAAAGTTTACTAAAGATCGATATGACAGCTTCATTGAACTTCAGGAGAAATTACATCAGAATATTTGCAGGTTTGTGGTTGCATTTTCTTTCTTCCTTGCCTCCCCCTTTCCCTCTGTCTTCCTATCTCTTTTCTATCCTGATCCCTTCCCTCTTCTCTCTTGCCACTTCTGCCCTCTTTCTCTCTCTCTCTCCTTCCTTTCTTCCTCTGCAGATTTTTTTACAAAGCATTTCTAAATTAATAGTATGTGACAGAATATGAGAATTTCATTTTGCTTTACCAGATACCTTTTACTGCTTGTAAATGCCATATGCATGGAGAGACAGGAGATATATTTTGAGTACTGTATAGAGAAGAATTATCTAGTCCTAGAGACTTCCCTGCTTTTTGTTGTGGTTGTTTTGGTTCAGATCAGCCGTGGATTATACTACTAAGTATAAACCATGGTAATGAAGTATAATATATCATTTTTAAAATGGAAATAACATTTTGGCTTATTCTCACTTTTTGAGTGAGAGTAATTATAAATTGACAGAACTTGAGTTTAAATGACTAAATTTTACTTATTCAGTCTTTACATTGCTATGCATAATTTCCTGCACAGCTCCCTTTAGGGCAATAATCTTCACATCTGTATACTTTCTGAACTCTTAAAGGTCAGTGAAGGTAACAATGGGAATCCTTGAACAAATTTAAGTATTTCAAAATCCTAATGGAAACTGTATACTTACTGATGATGAGAAACATCAGACTTTAGCTAACATATTAAGCTTATTTGTGTTGGTTCTGAAATAGATCAGCATAAGTTACTGCATGTTGATCCAAAGGTATGATTGATAGTTATATATGTCTCAAATAAAAATAGAAAAAGAATTTTTATTTATTTATTTTTGTGTGTGAGATCTGCTGCAGTTATTTGCTAATAATTGTAGTTTACTAAACTGTAGAGCCTAGGAGGGGTTTATGTGTATGGGATAGGCTAGGGACAGGATAGAGGGAGAACCGTAGACATTTTCTGCTATGGTGAAAAACATCTTTGTGCATGTGGTAGTAGCAACATTTTTTTTCAGATTCCAAATAATGTTTATTCCCAGTCCTTGTATATAAAATAGTTTATATGTCAGCTTGCTAATATGTCATTATTAAGCAAAACAATAACAATTTAAATATAATTTCAAAGTTAAGAACAAAACACAAGATTTCTGACAGGTATAGGTATAACTTAAGTGGTTGAGCCAGATTATCTGCTCTGGCTCTATTATCTGTTTATTTTAAGAAGCTATTTTAATCTAAACAGACATTTTCTTACTTAATTTAACTTTAAGCTCTGTTTTATTTGGTATTTCTGGAAATCATGAGCTTTTTCTAAGGGGAAGAATTGAACACATCCTAATACTTTGGTGTGCCAGAGTTCTTTTCTGTCAGTAAATCCTAATTAACCTCTTTAATGAGCTTTGGAAGTTTATGTATTTCAAGGAATATATCGATATTGTCTAAGTTATTAAATTTATTGACAAAGTTGTTCATAATGTTTCTTTATTATCCTTTTAATATCTGTGGTATCTGTAGTGATGTCACCTCTTTCATTCCTCTGTCTTCTCTCTTTTTTTTTCCTTTGATCAGTGTGGCTAGAGGTTTATCAGTTTTATTGATCTTTTTGTTTGTTTGTTTTGAGACAGGGTTTTTCTCTGTTGTCCAGGCTGGAGTCCAGTGGCATGATCATCTCGTTGTAACTTCAGAACTCCTGTGCTGAAGTGATCCTCCTGCCTCAGCCTCCTAAGTAGCTGGAACTACAAGCATGAGCCACCACACCTGGCTAATTTTTTAATTTTTTTGTAGAGATGGGGGTCTTGCTTTGTTGTCCAGGCTGGCCTTACAGGCTTCAAGTGATCCTCCTGTTTCAGCCTCCCAAAGTGCTGGGGTTACAGGCATGAACCACTCATTTTATTGATCTTTCAAATAATGAACTTTTGGTTTCATTGATTCTTCTCTTATTTTTTCCTCTATTTTTATTGATTAAGCCTCTTTTTTAGGCTAATTAGTCCCTACTGCTGCGGCAAGACCCTTTTGCCTACTATATCCATTGTTACGTGAGCAGTGAAGTTTTAGTCTGTGTGAGCGTGGAGCACTGTTTCCTCTAATTCCCTTGAGTAATTCTTTCCTGACCTTGGGTGGTTTTCTCAGCTGCATGTTCTGATCAATACTGAACTCACCAGTATTCCAGCGGGATCCTCTGCATATCTTCAGAGTTCTCTCTCTGTGTAGCTCTCTGGTTTTCTCTGGGACTTTGCCCACCTTGGCCTCCCCAAACCCTCAGCTATGTCTCTTGCTCTCAGGGAGTCTCCTGGGCTCCACTGGGCCCCCTTTCCTGCCCTATAGTCAGGGCTCACCTCACTTGTTTCCTGTGTCTCAGGGATTGCTGCCCTTCATTGCCTGCTGTTAGGTGCCATAAAAACTATTGCTCCATATATTTTGCTCTTCGGTTGTTTCAGGCAAGAGTAAATCTAGTGTGTTACTCTGTCTTGGTTTGAAGTGCCTAGTGAGTCTTTTACTTCAGTTATTTTACTTTTCATCTCTGCAATCCACTGACTTTTAAAAAAATATTCCCTTCTTTTCTGCAGATATTTCCTTGTCTATTTATTATGTGTATGTTCTTCCATAATTCTTGAACATTTTTTAGTAGCAGCTTTAAAATCTATGTGGCAGTATCAGAATCTGGGGCATCTTAACGTTGGTTTCTATGGACTGGTTTTGTCTGGAGTAAGAGTCATGTCTTCCATATTTCTTCTCATGTTCATTGCCTTTTGATGCATGTAGAATATCATATTAGGGAAGAGTCTTGACTTTGCTATGTTTCTCTGAAGAGTGGTTTTTGTTCTTTCAGGCAAAGACTTGAATACTAGCTAGATTCAGACTCAGCAGTGGTTCAGTTTTCTGCTCCGTTCTTTCAGCTTTCAGTTGCTGCTCTTTTATAGCAAGACTTTGAAATTTTTACCATTATGTCAGATAAAATCTTGATTTCTGAATATTTTTAGTTTTTTCATATCTTACTATATTTGGAATGTTAATCTTTTTACTGTATATGTGTTGTAAACCTTTTTTTGTGTTTTTTGACTTTTAGTTGCTTTTGGACATGTAAGGTTTTTAATTTGGGTATAGTTATTTGTCTTCCTGTATGACTTTTAGATTTTATGACCTACTTAAGAAGTGGTGTCCTGGAAGTCGACTCTATAGTTTTAAGCATATATATATAAAATTTTTTTTTTTTTTTTTTGAGACAGAGTCTCGCACTCTCCCCCAGGCTGGAGTGCGGTGGCGCCATCTCGGCTCACTGCAAACTCCACCTCCTGGGTTCACACCATTCTCATGTTTCAGCCTCCCGAGTAGCTGGGACTACAGGTGCCAGCCAACCACACCCGGCTAATTTTTTGTATTTTTAGTAGAGACGGGGTTTCACCATGTTAGCCAGGATGGTCTTGATCTCCTGACCTTGTGATCTGCCTGCCTCGGCCTCCCAAAGTACTGGGATTATAGGCATGAGCCACCGCGCCTGGCCTAAGCACATTCTTCTATATTTTCTTATCTTTTTTTTTTTTTTTTTTTTGAGACAGAGTCTTACCCTGTTGCCCAGGCTGGACTACGGTGGTGCAATCACAGCTCACTATAGCCATGACCTTCCTGGCTCAAGTGATCCTCCTACCTCAGCCTCCCAAGTAGCTGAGACCACAAGTGTTTGGCACCACAGCCAGCTAATTTTTACATTTTTTGTGGAGATGGGGTCTCACCATGTTGCCCAGGCTGGTCTTGAACTCTTGGGTTCAAGCAGTCTTCCTGCCTTGGCCTCCCAAAGTGTTGAGATTTCAGGCGTGAGCCACCTCACCTGGCCTCGGTATTTTCTTTGAATAATTTTTATGGTGTCTTTTGTATGTGGCCTGTATGTTTGTCTTTTGCTTTTCAAAATGCTTAGGTCTTTGATTCATCTGGAGTTATGTTTTTTTGTTGCTGATTTGAAGTTGAAATTTTGGTGATGTTTTGAGGTACTGTTTTAGGATTAAGGGACCAATATTAATATCTAAGAAAACAGACTTTCTTACCTGTACATTTGTCAATTATTAATTTACCTACATTTATCTAACCATGTATATTTTATCCTATGATAGTTCTGGGTTTATTATCTTCTGTAAGCATATGACTAATTGAGTAAAGTAGCACTTCCTTATTGCCTATTAGCAGTTCTTTTTAACCCTATTTATTAAAGTTGTAGTTCACCAGTCCTGCAGTCCTAGAAGTTGACCAAAATTTAATATTAAGCATTTTAAACTGATTTAGTGCACATACATTTTAAACTAAAGAATGTTAAGAACTCAAATTTTGACCAAGTTCTTCTCTTCAAATTGACTGTTAGAAAGCCAAACTTGTGACCTTTCCTGGTAAGACTTAGGCCTTTACATTCTAATTCAGAATTAACATTTCCTGGCTCGGTTTTACATCCCTACTTCTATTTCTTCCTCTCCTATTTTGTAGCTTGCTGTAATTTCCTAAAATTACCTTAAATCCTTTGTGGATAAACTGTAGAACAAGTGAAATGAATACCTTTTGAACTTTCCTTATACATTAAAGTAAACTTGAACTGTAATTCAGAGCTGTTAAAATTAAAATTAATTTTTTTCCATGACTAAAGTAATGCAGCTATGTGATAAAATTTAGGAAAACATAGAAAAGCCAAAAAACCCACAATTCGGTAGTTCATTCTAATTTATTAAAATATGTTTACTTGAGTATATCAAGAAGAAATAGGTTAAAAGAGATAAAAGAAATGCTAACTTTGAAGATATCCTAGAAACAATATTTGGGAAAACATAATGGCAAGGAATTTTCTTCAGCTCCTGAAATCATGTATTTCAGGTAGTTTTGTGATTTCTCAGTACTCTTAATGGTTGTGAGAATTTGTTCATTATATGCCACTAATGATGCCATGTAGTACCAATATGCAGTTTCAGGGAAGTATCTGAAATAATTAAAAAAAATATGTAGTCTATGTTTATGTTATCTTTAGAATTTCAGCTTTAGAATATTCAAATCTGTCTCATTCTCCTCCTTTCCTTTCCTCCCTCCTTCTCCCTCACCCTCTCAACAATTAGGAAAAGAGCACTGGTTGCCATTGGTACCCATGATTTGGACACTTTGTCAGGCCCATTTACTTATACTGCAAAGCGTCCTTCGGATATCAAATTCAAGCCTCTAAATAAGACCAAGGAGTATACAGCCTGTGAACTGATGAACATATACAAGGTAAATACTCTTTTTGATTATGCAGCAGCTTTGCAAAAATCATGAAATCCCATCAAAGTCAAGCCTCGCAACTAGGGAAATGTAATCAATACTTTTAAAAAATAGCTGTGTCTGGGCTGCAACCTAGAGACAGTGATTCATCTGATCCAGAGTGGGACCTGAACATAGTTTTATTTTATTTATTATTAAATTTTTAACCTCTGATATGATTTCAATGTACTGCTAGGATTGAGAACCACTGAAGTAGACCATACCACATTGTAATCTTCAATTGAAACTCATGCAAGTATAAAGAACAGTAAAACTTAGCTAGTGTTTTTTGTGGGAAATACTGTTACAAGCTGTCTATCTCCCATTATTTAAAAGTCCAGCAGCAAAAATGAATTCAGTAGTCACTTTGGATTGTATTTAACAAGTAGAAAAAATAGGTGTCATTTAGAAAAAACAGGGTCATCCTTGCCCTGATTTGCAAGTGACTTCTTTGTATTTATCTAAATAGTTTTGTCATGGTTTATGTTTCCTTTGAAATGATTCAGGCATACCAGTGCAAATCTGTTTTCACTCTTGAGAAATGACTCAATTGTGTTCATTGAATATTGGAATATTAATTTATATTAGAAAATCTTATAAATTTAGAGCTTTCTTTAATTTGGGTCTGTTTTAATGTTTTTCTGACTTTTCCCCTCTTTTTTTTTTTTTTTTGAGATGGAGTTTCGCTCTTGTTGCCCAGGCTGGAGTGCAATGGCGCAATCTCAGCTCACCGCAACCTCCGCCTCCCGGGTTCAAGTGATCCTCCTGCCTCAGCCTCCCGAGTAGCTGGGATTACAGGCATGTGCCACCACACCTGGCTAATTTTGTATTTTTAGTAGAGATGGGGTTTTTCCATTTTGGTCAGGCTGGTCTCGAACTCCCAATCTCAGGTGATCCACCGGCCTCAGCCTCTCAAAGTGCTGGGATTACAGGCATGAGCCACCACACCTGGCGTTCTCTTCTTTTTTAATATTAGGTCAGTATGTGAACTATAGTGATAGAAATAAAAAAAAAAAACTAATTTTATTTGACTTAATTTGTTTTCAGACTGACAATCACCTGAAACATTATTTACATATCATTGAAAACAAACCCCTGTATCCAGTTATCTATGATAGCAATGGTGTCATCCTTTCAATGCCTCCCATCATCAATGGTGAGTTGTTTTATAAGCATCACGGATCTTTGCTGTTTCCTTTTAATCTTCAGCATTTCTGTAGAATTCTCAATAGACTTGGCTGAATCAAATTCAAATAACTCATAATCTGAGTATCTCAGGTCTTTTGTAGATTCTAATCATTCTTTTCATTCATTTATTCAACAGTATTTTATTGGTGATTCTTATGTAACTTATGTTCATACATTTATAAATATTTTCTGATGCTAGGTTTTGGGTTCTGTTATATTTCTTCAAAGGTTATTGATGTTTTGGTTTTAGCAGGTAATTCACTTGGTTAAACTCAAAGTCAAACTCTGTCATGTCTGTAGTTTTTTTTCTTTTTTCTTTTCTTTTTTTTTTGAGACAGGCTCTTGCTCTGTCACCCAGGCTGGAGTGCAGTGGTGCAGTCATGGCTCACTGCAGCCTTAAACTCTTGGGCTCAAGCGATTCTCCCACCTTGGCCTCCCAAAGCCCTGGGATTATAGATGTGAGCTGCCATGCCTGGCCTTGCCTAGTTATATAGTTAAACAAAAACTTTTAATTTAAATTTTGCCCTCTTAATTCCTTTCTGAAGGCTATTTTTATGAGGCAGTTTGAATGTATTTACAAAACTTAATGAAGTCTGAGACATAGATGTTTGCCTTTCTGGAGGTAAGAAGGAGGCTTAGCTAATTTGCTATGAGAAAGAGAAGCTTCTTCTCAAGATCTTGGACCCTGGTAGTTACAGTGGTTAAGAACATGGGCCCCAGAGTTAACCAGATCTAGACCCAAACCTAGCCTTGCTGCTCATGATCATGGTCAAATAGTTTAATCTCTCTGAACTTAGTTTCTTGCCAGTAATTACATCATGGGATTGTGGTAAAGATTAGAGGAGACAACCTATGTTAAGTGCTTGGCATAGCACCTGACACACTGTATGCATTCAGTAAAGGCCTGTTAATTATTTTATTTTTATTTGTTAACTTGCAGTAGGAGCTTTAAATAAAAGTTGTTTATCCCTTTGCTCTTAAGGTGTTAGGGTTTATTTGTTTTTTTTTTTTTTTTTAAGACAGAGATTTGCTCTTGTTACCCAGGCTGGAGTGCAATGGCACAAGAGTGTGCCATTGCACCATGTTGTGCCATTGCACCATGTTGTGCCATTGCACCATCTCGGCTCACCGCAACCTCTACCTCCCGGGTTCAAGCGATTCTCCTGCCTCAGCCTCCCAAGTAGCTGGGATTACAGGCATGCGCCACTATGCCTGGCTAATTTTGTATTTTTAGTAGAGAAGGGGTTTCTCCATGTTGGTTAGGCTGGTCTTGAACTCCTGACCTCAGGTGATCCGCCCACTTCGGCCTCCCAAAGTGCTGGGATTACAGGTGTGAGCCACCGCCCCTGGCCAAGGTGTTAGTTTTTAATATATTTTACCTTTAAAATGTAGTTTCTGTTTTGTTGAGCTTAATAGTGCACTTCTATTTCTGAAACTAGTTATTTTGATGTTTTGTGTTCATTGCAGGGGATCATTCCAGAATAACAGTAAATACTAGAAATATTTTTATTGAATGCACAGGAACTGACTTTACTAAGGTAAATAAAACTTTTACTCAATTTTTGTATGATCAGATGGGATAGATTTTATTTCCAGACCAAGACTAAATGGCTAAAATTTGAAATATGTGCAATTTTGTAGGTGGGGACATATTTTAGAAATTTAGACAATTAAAAAGATAGAGATATTCTACACTTTGGTTATGGTGCTTTCATTAATTCGACAAATGTTTAGTGAGCACCCAATGTCTTTCCAGTGCCAAGAATTTAATAATGAGTTACATGTTTCTTCACTTCAAAGAACTCCTAGTGGGAGAGTTAGTCATATACATAACTATAAAACACAAAATGGAATGAGTGCTGTAGCGAAATCCATATGAATTGTTTATCTAGTTGACTTAATTTATATGCGGAGTAATTTGCTACCTTTGTGTACTTGGTAAAATCTTAAAAAAAAAAAAAAACTGGCATTGAAGAAGCTTTATTTAGTAAATTGATAGATGGTTTATGCCCACAAAATTATCTAGAATATAATTCCTCACCCACTTTTAGTCACTTCATCTATTGGAATGGATTGCTATGAAAGCTTTTTCTATGACATATGACTTCTTTACATATGTTAAATGAAGTGGCAGTTAAACAATTTTAAAAAGGTAACCTCAAATGGCAGGAGAAGGCTGGAGTATAGAAACAGGGCAAATAAATGGTATTCATGTACATCTTATAGGATTAGAGACCATCGTAAGGTAATTTTCTTTATAACTTTTAGGTACTCCTTGCCTTCAGAAATATTGTCAGGGTAGTACAGCTTTTAATATTAATTTTTAAAAAAATTTAATTTGTGCATTTACAGACCTTGAATGTCTTTCCTGAAGCCTGTATATATAGGAGTGAAATAAATATATAAGAGTAAAGCATATATTCCAATAAGGTCACTGTATTTTTTTTCTAAGAATTTTTTTTGAAATAGGAAAATTATTTAACAAATCTATATGGTCTTTACTACATGCCAATGTATTTAATCTTTGTAAGAACCAGACAAGATAGGAATTTTCATTATCTCCTTAACAGGTAAGAAAAGTGGCTTGCCTAGTGTCATACTGTTGGTAAGTGCTTGAGCCAGGATTCAAGCAGTCTGGCTTCAGAGACTTAGGAGACTGTTAAGATTTATTCCAGTAATTAGCCATTTGTCTCTGTTGAAGCCCAGTGAACCTGAGGTTGGGGGTGGGGGAACGAAATGATTTGTCTCAGTCATGGATTATAACTGTCAGAGAACTGCATAAATGCAGAACACCTGAAGATAAGGCTAGGTCTACTCATGTTTTTATTCCACTTCCTTTCTTAAAATGTATATGTAAAGGTCCATTAGATGTTTGACGACACAATTATATTAAATATTAATTCATTTCCATCTGAGTGAAGAGAATATATTTATAGATTACTATATTTGTTTTTCTTTTCTTTGCAGGCAAAAATAGTTCTTGATATTATTGTCACCATGTTCAGTGAATATTGTGAGAATCAATTTACGTAAGTTCATCCAGCACCTTTACTGATGGCCCATTGTTCTGAAGGCAAGGCTTTGTGCTAAATGTAAAGATAGGCCAGGTGCGGTGGCTCACACTTATAATCCCAGCACTTTGGGAGGCTGAGGTGGGAGGATTGCTTGAGCCCAGGAGTTCAAGACCAGCCTGGGCAACACAAGAAGACGCCACATCTACAAAAAATTAAAAATACTTGGGTTTGGTGGCCTGCGCCTGTAGTCCTAGCTATTGGGGAGACTGAGGCTGCAGGATTGCCTGAGTCTGGGAGGTAGAGGCTGCTGTGAGCTATGTTTGTGCCACTGCACTTGAGATGGGGTCACAGAACGAGACACTGTCTTTAAAAAAATGAATGAATAAACAAATAAATATAAAGATTAAAAATGTGGTTCCTATAACTAGAACGTATAATCTGTTCAGGGAGATAAGACATACGCATAAATATTGGATAAAGTCATAAACGTTAAGTACTTTAAAAAGTTTTGGTGATATTCTGGCTGTTTGTAAGGGCAAGTTACTGCCAGCTGATACAATCTGAGAAGGCTTCATGGAGGCAATGAAATTTAAGCTGTGTTTGGGGATCATTGGATTTGAGAATATATAGATGGAGGAACAGCAAAACAACAGCTAAACAGAGGTAGAGAAGCATATATAAGAGCAAAGCATGTATCCCATATCGGTAAGATTACTGTATTTTTTCCAAAGCATATTTTTAGTTTAAAAAACTATTTAACAAATCTATATGGTCCTTAGTACTAGCATCATAGTTTATTCTAGAATATTAATAAAATTGAAAATAAATATATAACTGTAGAAAGCATGATTGAAATTATATGGGCAGTATCAGTTTTTTTGTCAATTGATTTTCATTTCAGTGATTCTGTCAGTTTTATTACGTAACACACTGCCCTGGTAAAGCCTAGAATGTGTGTGTCAATATTGGCAAGGAGTCCCTGTAGGATGCATGCTTTGCAGTACCGGAAAATAAACCTTTCAAGTAGGTGGTGCCTGAAAAGGACATCAGAGCCCTAGGAGATGAAACGGTAGAGTAATATTGTTTATAGCAAGATCCATCCAAACAGTGTTGGAATGCGATAGATGGAATGTGTTGAGGCTGTAGTTGTAGCCCAAATGAAAGATTTGATAACCATACACATGTCTGTAATTTATGGCACATTTTTTTCTTAAGTATTTTATTTCTGGCTTTTGTTTTCAGGGTCGAAGCTGCTGAAGTGGTTTTTCCTAATGGAAAATCACATACCTTTCCAGTAAGTGCTTAAGAAATGACTTCATGATTATGACAACAATGCTAATAATAATGGCTAGAGCACTCATGTTCTGTCTGTCTATCCGTCCCCTACCTACCCACCCGTGTGCCAGGTGCTATACTATGTGCATTACATGGATTTAATCCTCACCATAATCCTGTGAGGGTAGGTGCTATTATTAAGCTTTTTCCAGAGGGAGTCCCTGAGACCTTGAGATGTTAAATACCTTGCTTATTATTTTTAAGTGGTAGAGCTAGGATCTAAATTCAGACAGTTTGACTGCAGCTGTAAACACACAACATTATACAACAATATTGTGTGGTCATAATTCCTATGATTTATTCTCCTATTAACTAGTTAACAGTAGTTTTTTTTAAAATGTTTTTATTCTTTAATTGGCACATAATAATTTTACATATTTATGGGGTACAGTGTGATGTTTCAATACATGTATATAATATGTAATGATCAAATCATGGTAGTTGGCATATCCATCATATCAGACATTTATTATTTTGTTGTGTTGGGAACATTCATAGTCTGCTCCTCTATATTTGAAAATATACAATAAATTGTTGTTAATTATAGCATCCTACAGTGCTATAGAACAATAGAATTTATTAAATGAGTAATTTATAGTCTCACTCCTTTTAAGATTACTCAGCCCTCTGAACGTAATTAGTCTGTTCACACTTGAATTAACAGTTGCTGAAGGCCATCACTGTAACTAATAAATAATTTCAAATGTATTATTAAGACTAATTTAGTAGTAAGCACACAGTTATTGTCAAGACATAAGATCTTGGTAAAAAATCTAAACCAGTATTATTCTTGGGGGGTTTTGTCCCCCCACCCAAGGGACTTGACATAAAGATGACTGTTCTAAAACAACAGTACCACAGTCACTTCGTGGTTCTCATTCAGTGAGAGCATTCTTTGATGAGCTTTTTCTTCCCTTTTGAATCTTTCACTATTCCTTTGTCATTTATGAAGTAAATCACAGCCTGAAATAGTTTCTACTATTTAAATAGCTTTTACAGTAGATGAAACCTGCCAAGATCAAAACCTCCCCACTCTGGAAGACATTAACATTTAGCATCATATTTTATTCTAGAGTGTTAATTATACTTCAAAAGAAACATACAACTGTATGAAGCATAACTGAAATTATATAGGCAATATTAGTTTTTAAAAGTTGATTTGGATTTAAGTATCTATTGTCAGTTAGCTTTTGTTATTTAACAAACTACCCCCAAGACTTAGTGGCTTAAAACAACAACCATTTATTTATTTCATGATTCTTTTGGTCAATAGGATGGTTTTCCTGGTCTGAGCAAGTTTGGCTAATCTCTGCTGGGCTTACCCATATGTGGTCAGTTGACTGGTTGGCTAGCAACTGGATGATCTGGGATGGCCTCACTCATGTCTTCTTCTTGGCAGTGGGGTCAACAACTCACGTGTCCCTCATCATACAGCAGGCTAGCTTGGGCTTTTTGAATTGGGGTTGGTTGCAGAGTTCCTAGCAGCAAGAGAGCATGCCCAGTGCCCAGGTATTTTTCAAACATTATTCTGTTGGCCAAAGTCAGTCATTTGGCTAGATTTGACGGGTGGAGAAATAGATGTCATCTCCTGATTGGAAGATTGGCAGTGTCACATTGCAAGGCCATGGATACAGAGAGGGGAGAAATTTGTGGCCATTTTTGCAGTTTATGACAGTAGCAATTGGGATTAGCTGGAGATAGCTTTTTAGATAGTTTAAAAATAATGCCAGAGAACAGTTTCTTTTTTTTCTTCTTCTTCTTCTTTTTTTTTGAGATGGAGTCTCCCTCTGTCGCCCAGGCTGGAGTGCAGTGGCACGATCTCGGCTCACTGCAAGCTCTGCCTCCTGGGTTCACGCCATTCTCCTGCCTTAGCCTCCTGAGTAGCTGGGACTACAAGCGCCCGTCACCATGCCTGGCTAATGTTTTTTTGTATTTTTAGTAGAGATGGGGTTTCACCATGTTAGAGAAAATGGTCTTGATCTTCTGACTTCGTGATCCGCCCGCCTTGGCCTCCCAAAGTGCTGGGATTGCAGGTGTGAGCCACCGCGTCCAGCCTCTTTTCAATATGATGATTTGTCAAGTGTTAATAAAAGTGATTATATATTTTTGGGAAGAAAAGGAGAAATATATTTTAATATTTGGTTCACCTCCTCATATGGATAATCCCTTAAAATCATTTATTTGTAATATAGAGATCTTTTGTAAATTTGAAATGGTGGGCTTTCTGAAAAGGAGTACTGCATGAGTGTTTTGGCATTTATTCATTTATTTCCTCCTAAACTTAAATTAGAACACCTTTTCTTAGGGAAGGATCCTCTGGGGGAAACTGATTCTTTCTCACATGAAATAGCATATTTTCTCAAACTCTGAAAATTTTTTTTCTTGTGTTTTGTTATTTCATAGAAAAGAATAAAGTTTTAAAATAAGAGAACTAGAGGAGATAAGTTGTCAGTAGTCAGACTAATGGTTAATGGTGTGTACTTTGGAAATTAGGTTGTCTTAATTTGTTTATTAATTCATTAATTTGTTCATTAGTTACTTCTTTTTTTTTTTTTGAGATGGAGTCTCGCTGTGTTACCCAGGCTGGAGTGCAGTGGTGCCATCTCAGCTCACTGCAACCTCCACCTCCTGGGTTCAAGCGATTCTCCTGCCTCAGCCTCCTGAGTAGCTGCGATTACAGGCTCGTGCCACCACGCCTGGCTAATTTTTGTATTTTTAGTAGAGATAGGGTTTCGCTACATTGGCCAGGCTGGTCTCGAACTCCTGACCTCAGGTGATCCACCCGCCTTGGCCTCCCAAAGTGTTGGGATTACAGGCATGAGCCACCACGCCCAGCCATTTGTTACTTCTTGTATGCATGCATTCACTCATTAAATACATATACCAAATGCTTATTATCTCATAATCATTTTCTAAGCACTGGGCATATAGCAGCACTTGGACTTGGCAGTTTACTATTCTGACCTGGAACTAGTTATTCGGCTAAAATTCAAATTCCTTACCTGTCAAATGAGAATACGAATAGCATCTGTTGTGAGGATTAAGTAAGATTATCTTTAAAATGCATCTTGTACTGTTCAGCTCATAATAACTATTTAGGTCATAGTAACTACTGAGAAAAGTTATTATTACTTTGCAATCTTCACCTTGTGCCTCCCAAACCCTGCAGTGCATTCTCATCACCTGGGGATCTTGAAAACGTGCAGATTGGGCTTCAGTAGCTCTGGTGTCACTGCCACTAGCTATCAAGACCTGCAGTCAGCCTTTCTCACGAGCACTCAGGTGATGCTGGTGCTTCTGCTCTGAGGACTGCATTTTGAGTAGCAAGGTTTCAGACCATTGCCCTTACTTGAATCAAAACAGGTTTTAAAATCTATGGCCTTTTTGCTAGTGGCATGTTACACTTTTGAGAGTGAATGAGTGATAAGAAATATTCATAAGGACCCAAAGGTGTTGAAAAGCCTGGGTTTTATGTGTGTGTGTTCTCACCTCACTAATACGGTGGAGTTATGTACTGTTTGAAGGAGACTGAGTACCAAATTCATTATTGCATTTCTTCACCTGGAAAACGGTAAGAAAAGGATATCTTCATCATGCTCTTAGACTTAGTATGATGGACATTGTGACATTGGAATTATTCTTTCTTGGTCATATCCATCTGCTTGCATAGGACGAGACTGAAAATCTTTAGCAGGATTTATAAACGTCTTTGGAATGATGTAGCACAACAGTGTTTTACTGTGGGGAATGGGTATTGACTATCTGAAAGGGAAAAATGTTTGGCATTTTATACTATTTCCAGGCAGTGCAAACTGTCTAGCAAGTAGAATGTTCATAAATGAATCTAATGTAGCAAATTTATTCCTCATAATACTGTTTTTGAAACATCAAGCTTATTCTCAATGTGTGGCTCTAATGACAATTTCTTGGGAACGTAATGGAACTGCAATAATGACTAATTTAATGGAAAAGAGTCTAAAGCTGTTTCTGATGGGAAATGATTTACTTTTTAAACTCTTTCTCTTTAAGGAATTAGCTTACCGAAAGGAGATGGTGAGAGCTGACCTAATTAACAAAAAAGTTGGAATCAGGTATGCTCTGAAAACTTCACTTAATTCAAGAACAAAGTACACGTATGACTAATTTTTTTTTGCGATCCTTCAGAGTTGGTTAAGGAATGATAAAACATCAGTTAAGATATCTGGTTTCTGACAGAACTCAAAACGAAAGATACTATTTCAGCTAGTAGCATATGTTGAAATACAATGTAAACATTAAAAAAAAATCCAATGAAGTTTATGGTTTATTCATTCCTTTTTCAGAGAAACTCCAGAAAATCTTGCCAAACTTCTGACCAGGATGTATTTAAAATCAGAAGTCATAGGTGATGGGAATCAGATTGAGATTGAAATCCCTCCAACCAGAGCTGACATTATCCATGCATGTGATATTGTAGAAGATGCAGCTATTGCTTATGGATATAACAACATTCAGATGACTCTCCCGAAAACTTACACCATAGCTAATCAAGTAAGATTGCACCCTTAAATAAACACTCCTTATTGTTAGAAACTGATTATTTAATGCCAGGAAGGCTTCGAGAAAACAGAACGTAGGAATCAAGCAGTATTTGGACATGCTCTGCAATGAGAGGCATTTGCTATGGAGAGGATACAAAACATGCCCAAATGATTAGAGTAAGTTGAAAACCTGTGGTGACTAGTTCTTTGAAGAAAGACAGGTTTCGAGTTTGGAGCCCTTGTTGAATCTCTCAGAGATTCATTTTCTCAACTTGGGCCTGAAGGCAGAAGCTGTGTGTGGGAGAGATGGAAGTGGGGGTGGTTTGTACATCTGTGTAGGAGCAGAGTGGTGGCAGAGCAGTGGGGAGGGAGGAGGTAATATTGGTAGGGAAATAGTGGCATTAGCAGCACGTTCGTAAGGGCGAAAAGGTTTTTAATCTTTTAAACATTTTTATTTAAAAAAGTTTTAATGACATGTTCTGTATAAATCTCCCTTTTAAAAAACAAGAAATAATTGAGGTGAAATCAAGTGGACACTTTTTTTTTTCAGTTTCCTCTTAATAAGCTCACCGAACTTCTCAGACATGACATGGCAGCCGCTGGCTTCACTGAAGCGCTTACCTTTGCCCTGGTACGTCTTACATGCTTTTTCTGCCTAGCTGATTGTTTACTTAAACTCTCTGAATTATTTATTCTATGATTCTTTATAAGAATTTATAAAATCTAGACTGTTAGAACTTCCAGATTCTGGAAGAATAACTTGTTGCTTGAGATTATACAATTCCTGGTAAAGTAATGTTGAAGCTTTTGTTTTTACAGCCACAAAAGAAAATGAAGGCCTAGAAAAAAAATACCTTAAATGAGAGATGACAAAGTATTTTATAGTTTCATGTGAGTGTTGAGAGTTCACAATGTATTTCATAACCAAATTTATTAAGTTAGAATATTTGGTCTTAATTCGGTTATGGCTGTGCCCACTAGATGCCGCCCTGGGTAAAGGCTTGTGGACTGTTCCACATTAAATTAATTTCTTTGTCTTTGAACATGTTCACAAACATTTGCTTTGAGTTGAAAAGCTGACATAAAAGGCCTAAATCAGGAAATGACTTTTATTCCAAAATCAGAAGGAGATTTCCCTCCCCCACCAGATTGACCATTTGAAAGAATAAAATGTGTATGCAATTTGTAGTTCCGTTTTTCCCTCTTGCTGAGCATTTCTGCAGTGCCTACAATGTAGTTCTTGAGCATTCAAGTATGTTTAATCTATGAGGGGAAAGGAAGCTACTTCTTTTTCTCCTCTGCAACTTAGCCCTAGCCCTGAAATTCTTAATCTTTTAGAGTATTTAAGGGACTCTACTTCTAGTTTGCTTAATATTTTGATTTTTCTGATTCAGGAGTCACTCATTCAACATTTGTTGAGCATTTATTATATGTCAGGTACTGCACCAATGAGGAAGCCTGAGGCTGAGAGAGGATAAGTACGTAGCACATTTTACATGGACAGCAGGAGAACTGCTGTGTTCCAGGCCACCATACCTGCATGATCTCATTATATCATGAGCAGGTCCTGACCTTTGGCCTCCTAGAACAGTGCTTTTCCATGGTCTCATACTGTGTACGCTAGGTCTGTAATGCCATGTCATTCATCTGTGTACATATATATACACACATTTGTAGTTGTGAGCATCCAGGATTTCATGTAAAATGAAGTACCAAAAATAACATTGAAAAATATATTTTTATTTTTTAAAAGATATGAGTGTCATAGGAATATATCTGATTTTAAAGGACTCATACTTTAACCATGTAGATTAAACCATAACAGTTCTCTTCCCCACTTCGAATCCTCTTTTCCTCCCCAGAAACAACTGCTGTTAAAACTTGGGTATGCATTTTTCCCTGCCCTTTTATATTAGTGGTGCCAGTTTGAGAAAAGTTACTTATTACTTTATCCTTTTTATACTTATACTTTATACTTATTACAATATCCATTGCCAGTTTGGTTTTGTGACCTTGGAGCCTCACGTGTCTTCGAAGGAGCACAGAGGCTGAGTCTTGACTAGTGGCTGCTCTGCAGGGAATGTTTACCCTGTGCCAAGGGCTTTGTGTACATGATTCCATTTCTTCTCAGTATACTCCTGTGAAATAGGCATTCCTGTCTTTCACAGCAGTTAATTTAAGTAACTTGTCCTATGCCATGGCTGTGGATCAGGGATTCCCGCCCATCCCTGTCTGCATCCAAGGCCTGTGACTGAATTGTCACACCAGGGATGTTAGAAACAGTCTGTTCAGCTGTCCAAAGTCACTTTAATACATTCATTGTTTATCACTGGGGGGAAGAGAAAGGAGTGAGCTCCTAGAGGGTTTCAGATTTGTACTAAATTTTCCTGTAGGAGTTTCAACATTAAAGATGTTTATAAAGATGTTTATAGGCAAGCCTAAGCATCGCTGAGCAAAGATGGTCTATGTTGTTAAATCCAGTTTTGCACAAGAGTAACAGCCATTTTTTTTTCTGAAACCTAGTCCCTGACTTTCCAAGTGTAAATAATTCACATTTCATCATATTGATTTTTGCTATATCTGCATAGTAGTTGTAATATTTTCTTTTAAATTGGCTCACTTTTAAGTTGGCTTATGTACTTCAGCCTTGTTATAGGAATAATATCTGTAAAAACTATAAGGTTCATTTACTTGTTGTATTTTTCTAACACATTAAAATAAATACATAAATATTAACATTAAAAAAAGTTCCTGGCAGGCATGGTGGCTCATGCCTGTAATCCCAGCACTTTGGGAGGCCGAGGCGGGCGGATCACTTGAGGCTACAAGTTCGAGACCAGTCTGGCCAACATGGCAAAACCCCGTCTCTACTAAAAATACAAAAATTAGTCGGGTGTGGTGGTGCACGCTGTAATCCCAGCTACTCGGGAGGCTGAGACAGGAGAATTGCTTGAACCTGGGAGGTGGAGGTTGCAGCAAGCCGAGATTCCACCACTGAACTCCAGTGTGGGCGACAGGGTGAGACTCTGTCTCAAACAAAAAAAAAGTTTCTTACTGTGTACTAACTACTGCCACTTCAGGGTAGCTTAATTTAAATTGCCTCTTGTCACTATCCCTTATTATCCATTGCCATGATAAAATACAAGGTCACTCAGATACACAGCTGCATTGCCATGTGTCTGTGGAGTGTTTTTCTTTTACACAGAGAGGACTAGTTTCATTTGAGAATAGATTGCTTCATGTCAGTTGCATTTCCTAATTAATCAATCACATTATACCTGAGTCTTGCTGTAAAACTTCTTTACGCTGTGGGGAAAACGCTTATCCCCAGTGTGCGTGCCACCATTCTCCACCTCAGCAGCTGTCGCAGATCAAGGAGCTGTTTTCTGCTATGCCTGGATGTGGCTTCAGGATCTTTCTCAAGAAAGCATGGCAAGAATCACTAGAACTGACATTGACATGAAATGAATTCTTTTTACCATTTCAGTTGATGTGTACCATTTTGTTTTAATAAGTGAAATACAGGCCAACTAGCCTTTGAAAACTAGTTGTAGAACAGTATAATGAACAATATTGCCTAACATTGGACAATAGTACAATAATCTGATGGTATGTCAGTTTTTGTGTTACGTTTTAAATGCTTTTTCAAAAAGGTGGCATTAATACACATGATAGTAATTTATCCTTGGTAATGATTTGTCAGTTATCATTGTTGATATTTTTTGAGCGCTTACTCTGTGCCAGGTACCATACTTGCATTATCTCATAATATCATTTATTATTAGACTTGATGTATCTAATCGTCAGTGAGTTTTTAATTTCATAACTTCTGCCTACAATGCTGGTTTCTGAGGGTGGCAAGCATCTTTCTCTTCGATTGGTGGGTACTCAGCAGTTTATTTGTTATGAGTTTCAGGCATGTGCACAGAAGTTAAGTGATACAGTAAAAGAATACTGGGCAGAGTTCCAGTCACTTGAATTCTGTTGTCAGTCCTACTGTTCTACCACAAGTCAGTATGGATTTAGCAAGGGTTACAATGGTAGTCAAAATGGCAAGTCATGAAATACCAAGGAGGGAGAGAAAGTTTCTTACTAGAGTCATTAGGAATATTATTATGGAAGAGAGGTCATTTAAGTCAGCCTTAGGGAATGGTAGCAAGTGGGGCTGGGAGGGCATTTCAGGTAAGGTAGGGAAACATAAGGTTTAGGGAATGGCTAGGGCATCATGGGAGATTAGATTGGAAAGGTAAATGGGAAACTAGCTTAGGAAGGGCCCGAGTACAGTTTATACCATCTCCATGTGAAAAATTTACTTTAGCTCTGTATGATGGCTAGGACTCATTGTGAAAGAAGTATTAATGTTAAATTCCATCTGCTATGGGCCTGAGATTGATGTGTGTTTATGGTTAGCTTATTCTTTTTTGTTTGTTTATTATTATTATTATTATTACATTTACTTCAGCTCATACCAGGCCTATTCTTAACTTGCTGATATGTGTAGAGAATATAAATTGCTCTTAGAAGTTGACTTACAGCATTACTTTTTATTTTAAACTTAAGTAATTGCTTTTCCATATTAATCTGTTTTGTATGTACTTCACAGTGCTCCCAAGAAGATATTGCTGATAAACTTGGTGTGGATATCTCTGCAACAAAGGCAGTCCACATAAGTAATCCTAAAACAGCTGAATTTCAGGTAAGAATTTTAAGTAGGTGAGAATTCATGTAAAAACCGAGAGGTAGTACATGAGTTAGGAAAAGTCTCTTCAGTTATTATACCTGAGATGGTGAAATCTTAGAGCTTTTTAATAATATCTTCTTGGGTAAGTTTATAGTTGGTTATTACGTGCTTTGCTGCCAAAAATTCTTAACACTTTTAAAAATAGTATTTTCTTGATTAACTTCATACTGGGTTCTTACTTGCTTTGTATTATCTGGCCCAATCTGTCTTGTCTGAACTTTCCATTTCATAATTGATTTTTTAATACTATTTTCAGATTTCATCTGTTTATTTTTTAATTTTTTTATTTTTATTTTTTGGGACAGAGTCTTGCTCTGTTGCTCAGGCTGGAGTGCAGTGGCACGATCTCGGCTCACTGCAACCTCTGCCTCCTGGGTTCAAGCGATTCTCCTGCCTCAGCCTCCCAAGTAGTTGGGATTACAGGTGCGTGCCACGATGCTTGGCTAATTTTTGTATTTTTAGTAGAGACGGGGTTTCACCATGTTGGCGAGGCTGGTCCTGAACTCCTGACCTCAAGTGATCTGCAAAGTGACCTCAGCCTCCCAAAGTGCTGGGATTACAGGCATGAGCCCCTGCACCTAGCCAGATTTCATCTCTTTTCCATTCATTTGTAATAAATGAATCAAAACCCGTCCCCAGTTCCTTCGTAAGTCATTCACTTTGAAATTGCCCATTATATCAGTTCTTGACTGTGCTGCTTATGTCTTTTATTGTAATTGTCTAAGTTTATTGGCAGTTTCATTTACAGATTAGGAATATTTAAATGAGAATGATACTACTTTAATAGTGAGTATTAAGTGATTTGTGTTATAGATTAGGATATTAACTATAAAGGGAGGGCATTTTAAGATTATAACATCTTTGCTTGTTAATAACTTTAAATAGTTCTCTTTTATACTAATAAGCTCTTGTTCTATTTCTCTTGCATATGCAAGTCTGTATGTTTTTTAACCTAGATTTTAGAGAAAATCATGTCTTCTTCTAGAATCAAGGGGAATCTTAGAACTGGAAGGTTATATTTTAAAGAAGGTTAATGCTATTATAAATAATGTCTGAATTCTGATTTGAAATAGTTTCTTTGGATTTTGTTTTTTACTTCTATAAAGATAAGGGACTGGGTTAGTTCTAAAAAGAATTGTAAAAGTTCTAAAAGTGTTTAAAACTAAATTTAAAAATTCTAAAGTTTATCTATAGAACCACGTACTAATGTTGTAGATTAGAGCTAGACTAATTAAAGAACTAACTGGTAATATGTATCAAGTATATGAATTCTTTATGTATACTTAGGGTCAGAACTTTGAAGAATCCTTATACTAGTTTTGGAAGGACTGTAGTAATGAATTGTTATATTTTATTTTCTGAGGTCTAGTTTCCTATTGCTTTTGAAGTTTGCCCATGGTGTTCTTTTTAATAAGAGGTATTCAAATTCATTTGCATAGAATGATTTTTCAGTAAATCTTAATGGATTTTTGTTTATTCCAAATGGACCTTTTTCTCCCAGTTTTACTTATCTAGCTTGATTACTTTTTAAAAAACCTTTATTTTATTTTTATTTGTTTTTTGAGACAGAGCTTCGCTCTCTTGCCCAGGCTAAAGTGCAGTGTCCTGATTTTGGCTCACTGCAACCTCCGCCTCCTGGGTTCAAGCAATTCTTGTGCCCCAGCCTCCTGAGTAGCTGGGATTACAGGTGTGTGCTACCATACCTTGCTAATTTTTGTACTTTAATAGAGATGGGGTTTTACCATGTTGGCCAGGCTGGTCTTGAACTCCCGACCTCAAGTGATCCACCCACCACGGCCTCCCAAAGTGCTGGGATGACAAGTGTGAGCCACCTCGCTTGGCCTTTTGTCAACTTTTATATTAGATTCAGTTAGTACATGTGTAGGTCTGTTACAAAGGTATATTGCATGATGTTGAGGTTTGGAGTGTGATTGAACCCGTCACCCAGTAGTAAGCATAGTACCCAATAGGTAGTTTTTCAGCCCTTGCCCCCCAACTCCCTCTTCGCCTTGTATTCCCCTAGTGAAGCTTGATAGATTTCTTAAGATGTGGTAACTGTTATGTTCTTCAGGATTTACATCCTGTCTTATCTATTTTATATAAGTGGGAGGAAAATAATCAGAAATGCATTAAATGTCACTATAAATAGCTGTGGCCTTAGCACACTTAAGAATCAATCTTTCTGCATAAAGTACCTTAAAGATCAAAGAGAGTGCCTGTCTTTTGACCTAACAGATTCTATATTTTACCTTGCTTTACCAACAGGTGAGTCCTACCATCACTAATTTGGCTAAGAGGTTTATATTTATGGTTAAGTTAAATGTAAAGTTCTTCATGGGCCTATAACTCAGTTTCTTGTCTAAATCCATTCTTTCTCCTGCATAATTCTTAACTTTGGGCTCTTTTCTGATAGTAAATTTGTTAGAGAATGGGCAAGATAAAAATGTAACTTGGCTAAAATATGTAAAATTTTATTATAGTGACAATAAACAAACTTACAGAATATTACCACACCCCTTCCAAATTAACAATAATATTCCTTAATCACCTCACATATCCAGTCATTGTTTTAGTTTTCCCAATTGTCAAATTTTTTTTTTTTTTTTTTTTGAGATGGAGTCTCACTCTGTTGCCAGACTGGAGTGCAGTGCTGCAATCTTGGCCCACTGCAACCTCTGCCTTCTGGGTTCAAGCAATTCTTCTGCGTCAGCCTCCCAAGTAGGTGGGACTACAGGCGTGTGCCACCACGCCCAGCTAATTTTTGTATTTTTGGTAGAGATGGGGTTTCACCATGTTGGCCAGGATGGTCTCAATCTCCTGACCTTGTGATCCGCCCATCTCGGCCTCCCATCAATTTTTTTTTTTAACAATTTGAGTTGGGATTCAAATGTGGTTCATACATTGACATTGATTTATATGCTTTTCATGTCTCTGTTAATCTAAAAGTTGCACCTCTCATCCTTCCGTCTTTCCTTTCCTTTCAGTTTATTGAAGAAACTGAGTCATTTGTCCTATAGAATTCTTACATTTAGGATTTTGCTGAATATGTTCCAATGGGCCCCTAAATTTCCAGTAAATTGGTAGTTGGATATAGAAGCTTGATCAGATTCAGGTTTAATTTTTTGTATTTCTGTAGGTTTTTAAATATGCAAATAAGGCATATCTATAAAATACACTGATAAAATTAAGAAAAGTTTTCTATAACAGTAGTTTATTGTATTTCAATAAGTTAAATTTCCTTTTAACTTTTAACATTGTAGTTTCGTTTTTGTGAATGGTTTGGGCACTTGCCCTCCAATGGGGAAAATGAATAATATTTAAGAAGCACCAAGTTGAAGGCGAGTAGCAGCTTATTGGTATAGTGAGTGTGATGGGAAAGACGTTCTCTTTTTCATTCAAAACACAATCTAGCAATTCCATTTAGGGTCTTATGGTTACTTGTGCAGGATCTAAGAGTGTCTGTGTTTTAGCTTGGGTGTTCAGGGCAAACCTCTGTAGGAGAGAACATTTGAGCAGACACTTGAAGGAAGGAAGGAAGCCACATGTGAACCTAGAGGAAGAATGTATGAGCAGAGTAAGCATGGAGGCCCCAGGATGGAAATCTTCTTGCTGACTAGTGTGGCCTCCAGTGTGGCTGGAGTGCAGTAAGCCTGCGGGAGCAGCAGGGGTTGAGGGTAGAGAGGGAGTCAGGGCACATCACATAGGGCCCCAGGTAGGCCATGGATTTTATTCAAAATTTAATGGAAACCTCTTGGAGATTTTTGACCAGGGGAGTTGCATGATCTGATTTCCGTCTTAAAGGACCACTCCGTATGGAGAATAGGCCACAAGGTGGCAGGAGTGGAAGCATAGAAGCCATCTTAAGAATGTTATGCAGTAGCCTGGGGAAAAGATAATAGTGCTTGGGGTCTGACTGCAGAGCCCAGACTCTCACAATAATGTCAAACCACTGCTTATAAAACCCTTCTGGTAACATGTGTTGGAAGCTAATATATTCCGTATAATTTACAGGGAGAAATTTATTTTACAGACAAAGCAGGAAATTTTTGCTTTTTTTAATGTACCAGGGTATGTATTTCTTAGGAATAGGAAGAATGAAATGACTGTACATACTTTCACATTTGCTTTAGTTAATAAAAAGTTTAGAACTGTAGTCACAGCCTACACATAGCAGCTGTATATATTTTTAGCACCTACATATTTGTATTCTGTTTTCCTCATTGTGATATTTTAATCGCATTTACATTTTTCCTGGTCCTAATTCTGATTAATTCATATTTAATTTATTTATGGTTTTATTTATTTATTTGTTTAGAGACAGGTTCTCTGTTGCCTAGGCTGGAGAGCAGTGGTATGATTATAGCTTATTGTAACCTTGAACTCCTGGGCTCAGGCAGTTCTCCACCTCAGCCTCCCGAGTAGCTGAAACTAAAGGCATATATCCATACCTAGCTAATTTTTAAATTTGTGGAGGTGGTGTTTTGCTATGTTGCCCATGCTGGTCTTGAACTACCAGCCTCAAGTGTTCCTCCTACCTCGGCCTCCCAAAGCTTTGGGATTACAGGCATGAGCCACTGTGCCTGACCTATATATTTAATCTATTTAAACATTTGTATTTCTTGTAGTCTATTTCAATTACTTTGTGAAATGAGGCAGGATATGAAAACTTGCATACATGCATTTGAAATCTTGAAAGCAAACTTTAGTTTTTAAAATGATAATCAATTAGCTGGGTGCAGTGGTATGTACCTGTAGTTCGTAGTTCCAGCTACTTGGGAGGCTGAGGCAGGAGATCACTAGAGCCATTTGAGGCATTTGAGGCTGCAGTGAGCTATGATTGTGCCCGTTGTACTCCATCCTTGCAAAAGAGTGAGACTGTGTCTCTAAAAAAAGAAAAAATGAAATAATGAATGATAATGAATAAAATAACCAAGCCTTAGATATGAGCAAACATATTTAGGTTGTATTTGTTTCTCATTTATTTTTTAATCAAATTTATGATTTTTCATTTTGTAAATTTGGAAGTCAGAATGTTTTCAGTTCTTTTCAGTTCAATTTCAGTGTCCTGCAATTGAAAATTGAAAGTGACTTGGATATTTTAGGGCAATGCATTTTCCAGAGGTGTCTTCCTGTGAAGCCATAGTCTTTCTGCCATAGCCTTTGTCTTTAACCAAGTATGTTTGTTTGGGTCCTATTTGGTCAGTGCAATTTCATGTCTTTTCCTGTAGGTGGCACGCACTACCCTTCTTCCTGGCCTCCTGAAGACCATAGCAGCAAATCGTAAGATGCCCCTTCCGCTGAAACTGTTTGAAATCTCCGACATTGTAATAAAAGATTCTAATACAGGTAAGAATAAATCACCTTTGATTTGATTTGTGTATTTGAAACATTTTTTTCATTATGAAAACCTTAACTATACATAAAAGCAGAAAAAATAGTATAATTAGCCCCTATGTACCCAGCACCCATCTTCAACAGTTACCAACACATGGACAGGCTTCTTTCATCTATACCACTACCAACTTCCCATATTATTTTAATATGAATCATAGACATTGTATCATTTCATCAGCAAACACTTTAGTATATATAGATATATATTTTTTTTTTTTTGGAGACAGAGTTTCACTCTTCACCCAGGCTGGAGTGCAGTGGCCTGATATCAGCTCACTGCAACCTCTGCCTCCTGGGTTCAAGTGATTCTTGTGCCTCAGCCTCCTAAGTAGCAAGGATTAAAGGCTTGTGCCACCACACCCGGCTAATTTTTGTGTTTTTAGTAGAGATGGTGTTTCACCATGTTGGCCAGGCTGGTCTCGAACTTCCGACCTCAGGTGATCCACCCGCCTCGGCCTCCCAAAGTGCTGGGATTACAGGCGTGAGCCACCGGCACCCAACTACTTTAGTATGTATTTCTAAAAGATAAGTGCTACCACTTCAGTTTTGTTTTATAAATTTAATTTTTATGATTAATTTATTTGAATCAGAATTTAAGGTCCAGCTATTTGGTTGCTATGTCTCTGATTTCTTTTAATGGAAAGCATTTTTCAACAAAGAATTTAATAATTAAGAAGATTACTGTTAAAACCTCAACTTGACAAGCACTGTGGAACATTTTCTTATATGGCGTGATTTATATGCATATTGTCTTAACATACTTGATATCATGTCATTCTAGTTTAGCAGTGACTGTCCACCATTACCATTGTACCAGTGACTACGAATGTGTTTTACCAGTTTTTGTTACTTTTGAGTAAGCCCTGGACTTGTTAGTACAGTGGGTTGCTTGGTCCAACACTTGGAATGTGGTGGTTGGTGATTATTTAATGAGTATATATTTAGTAAGTACCTCCACTTGATTGCCAAGGAATTCAGTCTTGTTCAAACTCCACATCTCCAGTCTCTGATACAAATCTGACTGTTCGAAGCTGAATGTGCATTGGTCCCTTGGTGAGCAATACCTTAAGTGACTCAATTGCTGTGTTTCCTTGGTTTCTGGATTTAACAGATCAATTCCTAGCAGTGTTTATGCAGCGATGCTTACTCTAGACTCTGCAGAATTCAGAGTGTGTTCTTTTGAATCAGTTGACAAAAGCAGAGACCTTATTCTCAATTTCTCCTGAAGAGGATAAACATATTCTTAACTTTCCAAAGTAGTCACAACTATTGACTGTAAATTGACCTATCTTAGGAATTACAGAGGTATGACCAGAGCTAGTACTGTCCACAGCAAACTCTCCAGCCAAGGCTGGATTCCATCTGTTCCCCAATATTGTCCCATTTAACGGATTGGAAAATTAAGACAGAAAGTGGTAATTTGGCCAGGGCTGCATAAAATATTGAACTTGGAGCTGGAGCCATAGTATAGATCTCAGTCACACATCCTTAGAAAATGAAAGTTCGTGTTTAATATCACTATGTAGAATTTTCCTTAGGTGGTAAATTTACTATAATAGAAATCAGAAAACATGTTTAGTGCCAGCTGCAAATAGTTTTGAGTGTTCTTGTGCCTTAAATACTCCATTGGTAGAGATAACTGAGAATTTGATACAATTCCATTGTCAAATTTTTCTGTTAGCCTTGAGTTGTTTCCATTCATCTTATTTCTTTGAGTTTTGTATTGTTTTGATCCTTGATGATCTGTTCATGTTTATAAATATAAGGTTACATTTATAAATCAGGGTTAGGTTAATTACACTAGGTTTCCTCAAAAGTTTTGTAATACTGTTTCAGCAGTAGGCCTCTTCCCTAATTGCTAGGGCTCCCTGAGGGCCATGCACGGTTCTGTGGGGCTGGGCATGCTCACAACCAGACAGAGGGTGCGGGTGAGGAAGCTGGGGCTGTTGTAGGGATGGGGCACTTGACAGTATTTTAGTCCTGGGTAGTGGTGCCTTTGCTATTTTTGTTTTGTGTTTGTTGGAAAGGCCCAGGTGTAGGCTGTACTCTGCTTCTCTTTCTGGCCCGAAGGCTTATGCTTGGGATGACTTCCTATTGAGAGAGCTGTTCTTAAGTGCTAGTGCTGTAGGCCATCTTCTAATAAATCACCTAGGTGGCCAGGCGTGTTGGCTCATGCCTGTAATCCCAGCACTTTGGGAGGCCAAGGTGGGAGAATCTTTTGAGCCCAGAAGGTTGAGTCTACAGTAAGCTATGTTTACACTAACTACACTCCAGCCTGGGCAACAGAGTAAGACCCTGTCTCCCCCTCCCCCCCCAAAAAAAAGAGGAAAGAAAGAAAGAACAAATTACTTAGGTGATTATCCCAGAAACTCTGTTCATATATCTTTTAGATTTGCGTTTCTGCAGTACTTTGTTTCGTTGGGAAGGATAGTTCCTATTTCTGTAGGAAACCTTTTATATCTGTTTTTTGTTATAATTACACTGCTCTATTTTCTCCATTAATTCATTTGTGGTATTACTTTTGCCTGTTGTCTTGTACCATTCTGCTTTATTCTTTTTTTAAAAAGTTTTCCATCATCAATGGGATTTGAGAAATGAAGGGAGGTAAATGTGCTTGGTAAGTCTACCATCTTGAAAACATAGGTTTGCTTTAGTTTATTTGGAGTATATTTTCTGTTTAGGTAGGCCTGGATTTTATTTCATAACAAAATGAGCTTTTCTGATGGAGTATTCTAAACATGTACAAGTGGATTCCCTACTTGTCATCTGCTGTACATAGAGGGCAACAGGGGAGGCAGCAAAGCACCGCAGTTCCATAGACAGACTCTGCAGCCAGAGTGCTTGGCTTTGAGTCATGGTTCTGCCTTTACCAACTGCTTAAATTCGGACAATTTGTTTATTCTCTCCATGGCTCAGCTTTCTCATCTGTACAGTGGGAATAATGATAGCATTTATTTCATTGATATGTTATAAGGATTAAATGAAATTGCAGTTTGAAAAGTTCTAGCCACATAATAAGAACTGTTGGTGTTTGCTCTTGTTAAGATATTTACAGTTCCTAAGCTCAGATAATTTAGCATCCTGGTTTATGGGAATTTTTTATTAGAATGACTTGAAAGCCTTAGCTGTCCATTAAAGGGCTAATGTAACCTTGCTGAGGCACTCGGGGCCAATTCTTATCCTAACTTTTGACTTAGTTGATTCTGTTCTGCTTTTTTTAATTTTTATTTTTTATTTTTTTTATTTTTATTTTTAGAATAAGAAAACCAAAACAGATGAATGTGGGGATTTATTTATGGAAACAGGAATGTTGTTTTTTGAGTAATTCGTCACCTACTTTTTTTGAGTGAATTAACATGTTTTTACTGTTTCTCAAACCAGTAACCATTTTTCTCTGTTGGATTCACATTAGCAATTTCCTTATAAATAATGAAACTTTTTTGGAGAAAAAAGTCTAAACCGTAGTTTTCCAGTTAATGTGAAAATTCCTCAGATATTCACTGGTGGGAGCAGTACCTAAACTACTGGTTCAAAAGAGTAGAGTTAGAGTGGCAAGAATGAGCAAGGCAGTCTCATTCAGCACAGCACATTGGTGGAAAAGATTTTAAAGTTCTTTTTCGTTGCTAGAGACTGCTTTAGAATATCAGAGAAAGAGTTGCCAGTCTTAAGGGAGACAAACCTGTGAGCAGATTCTTAGAGATAATGCTCAGAGAGAATGTACCAGTTGCCCCTTGGTAGCTCAGAAGGGAGCAACAGTTGCCATTAACTTGTTTTCTAATATTAAGGAAAAACCCAACATTCCCAGCCTTGTATCAATTTGGGGTGGGCAAGCATGTTTTCCAAAATGAAAATAGAATCCATACTGGATTTCGATATGCCTCCCACACATTTTATGTGACCAGTATTCCTATAAGAGTAGATGAAAGACTGCTAGCCCTATTTTCAGGCTTGACCTCGTTGGACAGTTTCTTATTCTAATGTAGACTTTTTTGACTGACCATCCGTGTTGTATGAGGCCGTCAGGCTGCCAGTTTAGAGACTGCGTCAGGCACACTTTTTTTTTTTTGAGACAGAGTCTCGCTCTGTCACCCAGGCTAGAGTGCAGTGGTGCAATCTCGGCTCACTGCAACCTCCAACTTCCGGGTTCACGCCATTCTCCTGCCTCAGCCTCCCCAGTAGCTGGAACTACAGGCACCCGCCACCGCGCCCAGCTAATTTTTTTTTTCATATTTTTACTGGAGACGGGGTTTCACTGTGTTAGCCAGGATGGTCTCGATCTCCTGACCTCGTGATCCGCCCGCCTCGGTCTCCCAAAGTGCTGAGATTACAGGCATGAGCCACTGCGCCCGGCCAGGCACACTTTTTGAGCGTTAAGACTTCCACTCTAAATCAGACACATTCAGGTTCTTTGAGGCTGAGCCAACCACTGCATTTATTGAGACTCTAGGTATGAAGTTGCTGCAACATTTTAAAAAATTAGTCATGACTCAAGGGACTCAGCTGATTTATGCATTTTGTTGGGCAGAGTGGCATATGCTTTTGGAATGAGAAGTTGAATGCAGACTCTGCTGTGGGGTAAATTTTTCAGTTGATAACAAAGAAGTCAGCAGACAGCACTGAAGCTGACATATCAGGCTGCTGTGTGAGCTATTGGTTGGTGATTGGTTTCAATCCTTAACATTTTAATTTCTTCTGTTAAATGTCAGGAACAACTAAACTATAAACAAAATAGTTTAAAAGAAAAATGACTTCTGGGGAACAAAGGACCTAATTGTGAATTCCTAATCCTTATGCCCAGAAAAGCAACTGTATTTTGCAAAATCCAATATTCAGGCTTTTTCTTAAACACAGATTGACTTCTGCAATTGCAGTTAATTCCTTTATGGTCACTGAAGCTGCCAGTATATGTACATAGAATCTCTCTGAAATGGCAAGAGAAAACATATCACTGGGTTGAGTGAGTTTAAGTGTAAAAGGCAACAAGAGCCAAAGAAAGATTGGTTTGGCTTTGTAATGTAAGAGGGTGATTTAGATTTAGTAAGATACAATCATCCAATTGTCAATTTGACATATATCTGTGGAGAACCCTGAAAATCAAATTGCCATGCATTTTGTTTATAACTACTACATTTACAAAATGTTGGATTTTAATAAACATAGTAGATGGAATAGGATAGGTTAAAGCCTCTTGACCATTCATAGGGCTCCAGTTAGTGTCACTTTCTTTATGAAGCATGCTAAGCCTTCACTTTTGCTCAGAGCATTCTTAACTTTCTCTAAAGCATTGCTGTGGTCCTCGTGCAAGCTACATTTCCTCTACCTCAAATCACTGACGAAATAGTTTTTAAAATTTCACATTTTCCCTGAAACTTTTCTAAATGAGAGAATGATCTACTTCTTCTTACCCTGCTTAGTTTGGATGTAGAAATACAGAATTTGTTTTTTAAACTTTAGTCACAGTGTATATTTAAGATTCTTGTTCCTTTCTCCTCCCTTGACCACCAACGCCATCATAGAACAAACCTAATTCACTGTTCTTTTATGATTTGGTTTGTTCTTTCAATTTGCTGTTGGTTTGTATCATATGTGTATGTTGGTGTTTGTGTATCTGTCTTATAAGTTACGAAAATACAGCGGTCAGATCTTTAAAGGTTTTTGTGTAACTCTATGCTTAAAAATAACTCAATAAAAGCATTTTCATTGTGGGCTTGTGAAATACTTCAGTTCTGAGAAATTATCCAGTAATTCTGGAGCCCTCAAATAATGGAGGATTATCTAGCGTCCACATGTGGAATGTGGTTTTCCTAAGAGAGCTTATGTCATCAGTCTGGATTAATTTAATTTCACCATTTTATATTTTTGGCATGTGGAATTTCCAATTAATAATTCAAAAAATATGAGTATAAGGAGCATTGACATTAACAATTTTTGTAGTAACACATTTGCATACGTGATGGCATCTTAACTGTGTAAATACATCATTTTTAATATAGAAAGTTATTTTGGTACATTTGGTTCCACATAGTTAAGATCTGCTAACATGAGTATAATGTGTCCTGTCATGCATTGAATATTGTTTTTTTTTTTAATAGGTAAAAAATCCATTCCAGGTTTACATTAACTAAATAAAAGCCAGCCCACAAGGACGTACTTTTTCCTTCATGTGTTGAGAAGGTCACAGATTTTTCCTCATATTTGTTTCTTGGCATTTCAGCACTATTTTAAAAAGGAAAGTCTATACTTTGGTGCTATAATATAGGAGGGCATTTTAAGGAAAATTGTTCTTAAGCTTTATTATGTTTCTTTAAAAATTGAAAATATATTTGTGATGTTTTTAAGACCTTTCATGAATATGTATTTTTAATTTAAAAGCAATTGTAATCTTTTCTTATTTTTTTTTTTTTTAAATATCCAACTTCTCCTTAGTCCTACTCTTAGAATTAGTTGCCGGCCCTTTTCTGTGCTTATACAAGCATATGTTATGCTTTTATTTACAGCCATAGATAATGGATAAATACTTTTTAGTGTTTATACAAATGGGATATACTTTACCTGTCTTGTTCTGCACCTCGTTTCTCCTCTGAGCACATTGTATCAACTTCATTTCTTTTTAATGGCTGGATAATCTTCCATCATATCAATGTACTATAATTTATTTGCTTAGATTGTTATGAATATTTAGATTTTTACCAAACTTTTGCTAAACTATGTCTGTTGCAAGAAATGTCCTTGTACCTTTATACAAATAGGTATTTTTAGAACTGGAATTGATCATTCCATAGGTATAAACATCTAAATGTGTGATAATTTGTTAAATTCTCATCATGAAAGGATTTTTTACAAACTTAGCATCCTACCAAGAGTGTATAAAGGTTCCTGTTTACCCACATTCGATGGATTTTTGGAGGCATTATGTCTTCACAAGATTCTTGTTGCATTTGTGAATCATTTAGGCCTGCACTGAAATTCTTCAGGAGATGTATAAAATTTGCAATATAAATTATAGTCTTGTGGGTTCCAATGTGAAATAAATTTGTTGGATGGAATAGATTTAAAAATCAAGTTGCTTTGTTTTATTTTCTGAATTTGGCCAGACTATTAACCTCAAGCTCCACATCAGCCTCTGATTATTCTAGAAGCTGTTTTGGTCTCCCAGTAGGCTTTCTCCTAGCATCTTTCTTTGGGCTTTTAGGTGAATGTGAGAATAGGAGTGGAAAGTTTCTGTGGAAGACTCTGCTCTTTTCCAGTCTGTGCCATGTATGATAACATAACCAAACACCTTAGTTTTTAATCATTGGTACTTTGGTGGAAGAGGATCTATACCGAACAGGAGCCTATTTGAAAAATTTGAGTTATATGTAATAGTCTTTTACTAGGGGACATCATGTACCATTCCTTTTTCTTTTCTGTTAAAAAATCATTTGGCATATTCTTTCATCTTATAGAATTGTAGCTAGCCGCCCCTCCTTTGCGCAGCTTAGATCAGCCCTCTCCAGGCAGTACTTTGAAGTCTGTGAAATACATAGATAATTTAGGCTGACATACTTGCCAGGCCCATTTAAAAAGCAGAATTGTTTGATGGCATGACACAAGCAGTCTGTTAACTGAGTTATAAAGAACTGAGGCATTTCCAACAAACCTCAGCTTTGGCATGACTTTTAAATAGTTCTTATTTTGTGGTGTGTAGTCTAGTGGACTTTCTATGATGTAGTATGGTCTCTTAGTGCAACATACTAGGAAATAGGAATGTTACTATACCCAGCAATTTCAAGGAGGAATGGGTGGAAATGAGTTTGTGGTTATTTTCTCCTTTGATTCAGTTCAGCTACAGTAGAGGGAGTATCTTCGCATGATATGAGGAAGTAAGTCCAGAGAGAGCACTAACCCTTGGGAAATGTAAAAAGCCAGACAATCAGTGTGGAGTTGGGAGAAGGTGCCTAAATAATGAGGTTAATCTAATTATTATGGTGGGCTCAATACAAAGCCCTAGAAATCAGGCTTTTCTTAAAAATATTGCAAAATTAAATCTAAAAATATATAGTTCATTATTGTATGTGTATGCGATAAACATCCTGAAACCTTTCTTGAATGAAATAGAGTATACATTTTTTAAGTTCTCTTTTGTTTTTGTTTTTGTTTTGAGGCAGGGTCTCACTCTGTCACTCAGGCATGATCTTAGGTCACTGCAATCTCGAACTCCTGTGCTCAAGGGATCCTCCCACTTCAGCCTCCCAAGGAGCTGGGACTACAGGCACATGACACCACCACTGTGCCTGGCTAATCTTTACATTTTTTAAAATAATTTATTTGTAGAGATGGAGTCTGACTTTGTTGCCCAGGCTGGTCTGAAACTCCTGGGCTCAAGTGATCCTTCTGCCTCGGCCTTCTAAAGTACTGGGATTACAGGCCTGAGCCACTGTGGCTGGCCTAAATTCTATATTTTTTAATCGTGATTTTATTATTCTCATCACAAGTTTACTTAATTTGTTTTTTAAAATTCTAAATTTTTAATCCAGATGTTGCTGCTCATATCAGAAATATAAAAGTTTTACATAATTTAGAAATCAGGAAAAAAATACTTGGAATTTGGCAAAGATTACCAAAATAAAGCTTCCAGTTTATGTTGCTAAGCTGCCTCTTAATGGTAGTATTACTGTTGGGCTCTTCTCTCAGCAAAAATGGAGCTCCAAAGTTGTTTCAATACGTGCCTGTGTGTTAAAGTGGAAGCATGTGACATCCACACCAACAAATGGGTACCACATGGCAAAAATACCCAGAAGCAAGTCAGTAGTATGAAAGGGATAATTTAGTTCTGTTTCATTTCATTTTTTTCCTTTCAGAGGGAGAGAATGAAAGAAAGGGAGACACACAGAGAGAGAGAGAGAGAGAGAGAGAGAGAGAGAGAGAGAGAGAAAGTTTGTATTCCTACAGTGGAATCAGGCTCTTCATTTTAGTTTATGAATATGGTTGGTTTGGTGAGGTTTTGTGCCTGTCTGATTTTAATGTCGACTTACAGCTTTTAGATACCAAATTTCTTTATCTTTAAAAATGGAAATGATGGAGGTGACAGTGGTATGCTACTCGCTTACCTCAGCTGGCGTAGATATGGCCCACTGTCTGCTCCTGGCCCTGTTTAATAGCTGTTTGTGTGTGCTTATCTTCTTTTTAGGCTTTAGGCATTTACTCAGAAAATAATTATTGAGATCTGGCGTGGTGGCTCATGCCTATAGTCTTAGCACTTTGGGAGGCTGAGGCAGGCAGATTGCCTGAGCCCAGGAGTTCGAGACCAGCCTGGGCAACATGGTAAAACCCTGTCTCTACTAAAAATACAAAAAAAAAAAAAAAAATCAGTGGGCATGGTGATGTGTGCTTGTACTCCCAGCTACTTGGGAAGCTGAGTTGGGAGGATCACCTGAGCCTGGGAAGTGAAGGCTGCAATGAGCCAAGATCATGCTGCTGCACTCCAGCCTGGGCTACTGGAGTGAGACCCTGTCTCAAAGAAACAAAGAATTGCTGAGGGTTTAGGTTGTAGATGTCTTGTACTGGCTTTGACCTCTATCATCAAAGAATAGCTAGAATAGGGCGCCTTGAATATAGTGTGTACTGAGAAATGTTAAATGGCAAGGACAGTTATTTCTTTGTATCTGTTCAGTCTGAAGTTCAACCCAGAATATACTTTCTATAAGTAACAATACTGTTCATGGCTAGAAACTTCACTGACTCTTAAAAATAATTTATTTCAGTTACTTAAATGGAATTCTTAAGTATCACAAAAACTTTTGAAAATTAAAACATCTATTTATCATATAAAAAACATTTCAACAATGCATATCTTTTTTTTTTTTTTTTTTAAATGGAGTCTCGCTCTGTTGCCCAGGCTGGAGTGCAGTGGCACGATCTCGGCTCACTGCAAGCTCTGCCTCCTGGGTTCACGCTATTCTCCTGCCTCAGCCTCCTGAGTAGCTGGGACTACAGGCGCCCGCCACCATGCCTGGCCAATTTTTTTTGTATTTTTAGTAGAGACAGAGTTTCACAGTGTTAGCCAGGATGGTCTCGATCTCCTGACCTCGTGATCTGCCCGCCTTGGCCTCCCAAAGTGCTGGGATTACAGGCGTGAGCCACCGCACCTGACCTCAACAATGCACATCTTTGACCATATTAAGTGGATATATAGCCATACATAAGTTTGCCCTTAAATTGTTTGTTTTCATTTAAATCTTTTTGGGTGTACCCTATAGTGGAAAGAGCATGGGTTTTAGAGTCAGTCAATTCTGGTCAAATCCTGGTTTTGTAACTTACTAGCAATATAATTAATTGTATTAGCTCCAGCCAATTAGTTTGACTTTGGGCAAGTTACTTAATCGTTCTGAGCTTTGTTTCTCCATCTGTTTTATAGGAATAATAATACTTACCTTGCACGGTTGTCTTGAGAATTAAATAAGATTATAGATAAATTGACAGATAGTTAATACCTAGCATGTGCCAGATAATCGATACCACAGATTAACAGTTTAGTTAGTTTTCCTCTTACTCCATTTATGTGCTTACTTTTATATTATTTTAATATTAGAGTACAGTGTCTTAAAATATTCATGTTTTACTTGGATATCTAGAAGATAAAAGGCATTCTGTATTTTATGTCAAACATTGCTAGTAGCTTTTACCTATGGGAGTAAATCCGTGGGAGAAGTTTTGCTCAATGTATGCTAACATGAAGCAGCTTTCTATTTTCAGTTTATTCCCTCGGATATTAGTTTGTTCTTTCTCTTTTTAATTTGGAAAGCAAAATGAGGCCAGCATTTGTTCTATGTTTTGTTAGAGCAGTGGTCTCCAGAATGTATTGAAGGGCCACAAGTGTTATAAAGTTAAATGATGACTGCTGACTTTCAGTCTTCTTCTCTATACTGTGGTACTTCTTTTTAAAAATGAGTTTTGTGGTTTAGATGATTATAACTATCACCACAAGATCAAAAAGTTCCATCACTCTAAAAACACCTTATTTTAGTCACATTTTTTTCCCATACCTAACCCCAGACAACTACTATCTGTTCTCTGTTCCCATAAGTTTGGCCTTTTCCAGAATGTCATATAAATGGACTCATACTGTCTGTAGCCTTTTGAGAGCCTTCTTTCTTTCAGCATAATGCCTTTGAGAGTCATCCAGGTTGTCAAGTCTATCTACAGTTTGTTCCTTTTTGTTGCTGAGCAGTATCCTACTGTACGGATGTACCAGTTTGTTATCAGTGTTCATTTGGACTGTTGGAATTCTTTTTTAAAATATTGACTTTAGCTGGGCACAGTGGCTCACTCCTTAATTCCGGCACTTTGCGAGGCTGAGGCAGGAGAATCACTTGAGCCCAGAGTTTGAGACCAGCCTGGGCAACAGAGTGAGACTTTGTTTCTGCAAAAAATTAAAAAATTAGCTGAGTGTGGTGGCGTGTGCCTATGGTCCCAGCTACCCTGGAGGCTAAGGTGGGAGGATTGCTTGAGCCCAGGAAGTTGAGGCTGCAGTGCACTTTTATATTATTTGTGGTTGCGCCAGGATGGGCAACAGAGTGAGACCCTATCTCAAAAAATAAAGTGAAATAAAATGAAATATTGAGTTTGTAAGTTTGTTTTAGTTTTCAAAGTAGAATAATATATACTAATCATGGAAAAATTGGGAAATAAATAAAAGTTGGAAAAAATTATCCTTGCCCAAACATAACCTCTGTTAACATTTAGGCATATTTCTTTTCAGTCTTTTTCTCTGTTCATGGGGGTTTTTTGGCTTATGGCTATATTTATGTAGTCGTGATTCTCTTTTTCATCTTTTTATTATTATTATTATTATTATTATTTTTGCAGAGATGGGGTATTGCTAGGTTGCCCAGGTTGGTCTCAAACTCTTGCCCTGGCCTTCCAAAGTGCTGGGATTACAGGCATGAGCTGTTTTGCCTGGCCCTATTCTTCATATACTTTTAAAAATTATTATTATTATTGTGGTAAAAAGCATATGAGAGCTACCCTCTTAGTAAACTTTTAGAGGTGCACAGTTACAGTAGTGTTAACTATATGCACGTTGTTGTGAGTCTCTAGAACTTTTCATCTTGCATGACTAAACTTTTATACTCATTCAATACCAATTTCCCATTCCCTTTCCCTCCAACCCCTGGCAGCTACCTTTCTACTTTGTTTCTCCGAGTTTCATGACTTAGATACTTCATATAAGTGGAATCATGCAGTATTTGTCCTACTGCGAGTGGCTTATTTAATTTAGCATAATGTCCTCAAGATTCACCCATGTGGTAGCATAGCTTCATAAACTTTAGTATTCTTCTTTTTTTATGCTTTGTGAAGAATGTATTCAACATAAGTAGTTTTTAAAATATTACAAAGCACGCACTAGTGTAACCATCAGCCGCATTAAGAATGGAACATTGCCAGTATCCTAAACTTCTTATATGACCCCTCCCCATCATAGATTCTTCGTTTTGACCTAGGGTAATTGTTAGCCTAACTTTGGTCATAGTCATTACCTTACGTGCTTCATAGTTTTCCAATCTATGTTTGTTCTTTAAACAATGTAATTTAGTTTTGCCTCTTTTTGAACCTTGTGGTCTCTTTTTAATTTTCATTTACTATGATAAGTATTTGCTGTTGCTATGTTACGATAAACCATCATAAAGATGCTTTCTAATAGCCGCTTAGTATCCTGATGAGTGATTGCACTGTACTTTATGTAGCCATCCCTAATATAGGTTGTTTATAATTTTACTATTGGAAATAATGTTGTAGTAAATGTCTTTCTACATAAAGCCTTTTTGAATTTAGGATTATTTCCTTTGGGTAGTATTAATATTATGAATAAGAGAGTATGGAGCTTTAAGGCTCTGATATATTGGTAAATTGTTTACAAAGAATTTTACCAATTTATACCTCAGTGAAGCCTTATTTTCCCTGGTCAGCTTGAGGGTTTTTCACTCTTCCCCCCAAATAAAACACCTTAGGGAATTTGATAAGCTGAAAAAAGACTGTTTTATTTTATTTTGCATTTCTTTTTCTTTTTTTTTTTTTTTCCATAATTTTTTTTTTTATTATACTTTAGGGTTTTAGGGTACATGTGCACAATGTGCAGGTTTGTTACATATGTATCCATGTGCCATGTTGATTTCCTGCACCCATTAACTCATCATTTAGCATTAGGTGTATCTCCTAATGCTGTCCCTCCCCCCTCCCCCAACCCCACAACAGTCCCCGGAGTGTGATGTTCCCCTTCCTGTGTGCATGAGTTCTCATTGTTCAATTCCCACCTATGAGTGAGAACATGCGGTGTTTGGTTTTTTGTCCTTGCGATAGTTTACTGAGAATGATGTTTTCCAGTTTCATCCATGTCCCTACAAAGGACACGAACTCATCATTTTTTATGGCTGCATAGTATTCCATGGTGTATATGTGCCACATTTTCTTAATCCAGTCTATCGTTGTTGGACATTTGGGTTGGTTCCAACTCTTTGCTATTGTGAATAGTGCTGCAATAAACATACGTGTGCATGTGTCTTTATAGCAGCATGATTTATAGTCCTTTGGGTATATACCCAGTAATGGGATGGCTGGGTCAAATGGTATTTCTAGTTCGAGATCCCTGAGGAATCGCCACACTGACTTCCACAATGGTTGAACTAGTTTACAGTCCCACCAACAGTGTAAAAGTGTTCCTATTTCTCCACATCCTCTCCAGCACCTGTTGTTTCCTGATTTTTTAATGATGGCCATTCTAACTGGTGTGAGATGGTATCTCACTGTGGTTTTGATTTGCATTTCTCTGATGGCCAGTGATGATGAGCATTTCTTCATGTGTTTTTTGGCTGCATAAATGTCTTCTTTTGAGAAGTGTCTGTTCATGTCCACTGCCCACTTTTTGATGGGGTTGTTTGTTTTTTTCTTGTAAATTTGTTTGAGTTCATTGTAGATTCTGGATATTAGCCCTTTGTCAGATGAGTAGGTTGCAAAAATTTTCTCCCATTCTGTAGGTTGCCTGTTCACTCTGATGATAGTTTCTTTTGCTGTGCAGAAGCTCTTTAGTTTAATGAGATCCCATTTGTCGATTTTTGCTTTTGTTGCCATTGCTTTTGGTGTTTTAGACATGAAGTCCTTGCCCACGCCTATGTCCTGAATGGTATTGCCTAGGTTTTCTTGTAGGATTTTAATGGTTTTAGGTCTAACATATAAGTCTTTAATCCATCTTGAATTAATTTTTGTATAAGGTGTAAGGAAGGGATCCAGTTGCAGCTTTCTACATATGGCTAGCCAGTTTTCCCAGCACCATTTATTAAATAGGGAATCCTTTCCCCATTTCTTGTTTTTGTCAGGTTTGTCAAAGATCAGATAGTTGTAGCTATGCGGCATCATTTCTGAGGGCTCTGTTCTGTTCCATTGATCTATGTCTCTGTTGTGGTACCAGTACCACGCTGTTTTGGTTACTGTAGCCTTGTAGTATAGTTTAAAGTCAGGTAGCGTGATGCCTCCAGCTTTGTTCTTTTGGCTTAGGATTGACTTGGCGATGCGGGCTCTTTTTTGGTTCCATATGAACTTTAAAGTAGTTTTTTCCAATTCTGTGAAGAAAGTCATTGGTAGCTTGATGGGGATGGCATTGAATCCGTAAATTACCTTGGGCAGTATGGCCATTTTCACGATATTGATTCTTCCAACCCATGAGCATGGAATGTTCTTCCATTTGTTTGTATCCTCTTTTATTTCATTGAGCAGTGGTTTGTAGTTCTCCTTGAAGAGGTCCTTCACATCCCTTGTAAGTTGGATTCCTAGGTATTTTATTCTCTTTGAAGCAATTGTGAATGGGAGTTCACTCATGATTTGGCTCTCTGTTTGTCTGTTATTGGTGTACAAGAATGCTTGTGATTTTTGTACATTAATTTTGTATCCTGAGACTTTGCTGAAGTTGCTAATCAGCTTAAGGAGATTTTGGGCTGAGACAATGGGGTTTTCTAGATATACAATCATGTCATCTGCAAACAGGGACAATTTGACTTCCTCTTTTCCTAGTTGAATACCCTTTATTTCCTTCTCCTGCCTGATTGCTCTGGCCAGAACTTCCAGCACTATGTTGAATAGGAGCGGTGAGAGAGGGCATCCCTGTCTTGTGCCAGTTTTCAGAGGGAATGCTTCCAGTTTTTGCCCATTCAGTATGATATTGGCTGTGGGTTTGTCATAGATAGCTCTTATTATTTTGAGATACGTCCCATCAATACCTAATTTATTGAGAGTTTTTAGCATGAAGGGTTGTTGAATTTTGTCAAAGGCCTTTTCTGCATCTATTGAGATAATCATGTGGTTTTTGTCTTTGGTTCTGTTTATATGCTGGATTACATTTATTGATTTGCATATGTTGAACCAGCCTTGCATCCCAGGGATGAAGCCCACTTGATCATGGTGGATAAGCTTTTTGATGTGCTGCTGGATTCGGTTTGCCAGTATTTTATTGAGGATTTTTGCATCAATGTTCATCAAGGATATTGGTCTGAAATTCTCTTTTTTGGTTATGTCTCTGCCAGGTTTTGGTATCAGGACGATGCTGGCTTCATAAAATGTGTTAGGGAGGATTCCCTCTTTTTCTATCGATTGGAATAGTTTCAGAAGGAATGGTTCCAGTTCCTCCTTGTACCTCTGGTAGAATTCAGCTGTGAATCCATCAGGTCCTGGACTCTTTTTGGTTGGTAAGCTATTGATTATTGCCACAATTTCAGAACCTGTTATTGGTCTATTCAGAGATTCAACTTCTTCCTGGTTTAGTCTTGGGAGGGTGTATTTGTCGAGGAATTTATCCATTTCTTCTAGATTTTCTAGTTTATTTGCATAGAGGTGTTTGTAGTATTCTCTGATGGTAGATTGTATTTCTGTGGGATCAGTGGTGATATCCCCTTTTTCGTTTTTTATTGCATCTATTTGATTCTTCTCTCTTTTCTTCTTTATTAGTCTTGCTAGCGGTCCATCAATTTTGTTGATCTTTTCAAAAAACCAGCTCCTGGATTCATTAATTTTTTGAAGGGTTTTTTGTGTCTCTATTTCCTTCAGTTCTGCTCTGATTTTAGTTATTTCTAGCCTTCTGCTAGCTTTTGAATGTGTTTGCTCTTGCTTTTCTAGTTCTTTTAATTGTGATGTTAGGGTGTCAATTTTGGATCTTTCCTGCTTTCTCTTGTGGGCATTTAGTGCTATAAATTTCCCTCTACACACTGCTTTGAATGTGTCCCAGAGATTCTGGTATGTTGTGTCTTTGTTCTCGTTGGTTTCAAAGAACATCTTTATTTCTGCCTTCATTTCATTATGAACCCAATAGTCATTCAGGAGCAGGCTGTTCAGTTTCCATGTAGTTGAGCGGTTTTGAGTGAGTTTCTTAATCCTGAGTTCTAGTTTGATTGCACTGTGGTCTGAGAGACAGTTTGTTATAATTTCTGTTCTTTTACATTTGCTGAAGAGAGCTTTACTTCCAACTATGTGGTCAATTTTGGAATAGGTGTGGTGTGGTGCTGAAAAAAATGTATATTCTGTTGACTTGGGGTGGAGAGTTCTGTAGATGTCTATTAGGTCCACTTTATGTAGAGCTGAGTTCAATTCCTGGATATCCTTGTTAACTTTCTGTCTCGTTGATCTGTCTAATGCTGACAGTGGGGTGTTAAAATCTCCCATTATTAGTGTGTGGGAGTTTAAGTCCCTTTGTAGGTCACTCAGGACTTGCTTTATGAATCTGGGTGCTCCTGTGTTGGGTGCATATATATTTAGGATAGTTAGCTCTTCTTGTTGAATTGATCCCTTTACCATTATGTAATGGCCTTCTTTGTCTCTTTTGATCTTTGTTGGTTTAAAGTCTATTTTATCAGAGACTAGGATTGCAACCCCTGCCTTTTTTTGTTTTCCATTTGCTTGATAGATCTTCCTCCATCCCTTTATTTTGAGTCTATGTGTGTCTCTGCACGTGAGATGGGTTTCCTGAATACAGCACACTGATGGGTCCTGACTCCTTATCCAGTTTGCCAGTCTGTGTCTTTTGATTGGAGCATTTAGCCCATTTACATTTAACGTTAATATTGTTATGTGTGAATCTGATCCTGTCATTATGATGTTAGTTGGTTATTTTGCTCGTTAGTTGCTATTGTTTCTTCCTAGCCTCGCTGGTCTTTACAATTTGGCATGTTTTTGCAGTGGCTGGTACCGGTTGTTCCTTTCCATGTTTAGTGCTTCCTTCAGGAGCTCTTTTAGGGCAGGCCTGGTGGTGACAAAATCACTCAGCGTTTGCTTGTCTGTAAAGTATTTTATTTCTCCTTCACTTATGAAGCTTAGTTTGGTGGGATAGCAAATTCTGGGTTGAAAATTCTTTTCTTTAAGAATGTTGAATATCGGCCCCCACTCTCTTCTGGCTTGTAGAGTTTCTGCTGAGAGATCAGCTGTTAGTCTGATGGGCTTCCCTTTGTGGGTAACCCGACCTTTCTCTCTGGCTGCCCTTAACATTTTTTCCTTCATTTCAACTTTGGTGAATCTGACAATTATGTGTCTTGGAGTTGCCCTTCTCGAGGAGTATCTTTGTGGCGTTCTCTGTATTTCCTGAATCTGAATGCTGGCCTGCCTTGCTAGATTGGGGAAGTTCTCCTGGATAATATCTTGCAGAGTGTTTTCCAACTTGGTTCCATTCTCCCCATCATTTTCAGGTACACCAATCAGACGTAGGTTTGGTCTTTTCACATAGTCCCAAATTTCTTGGAGGCTTTGTTCATTTCTTTTTATTCTTTTTTCTCTAAACTTCCCTTCTCTCTTCATTTCATTCATTTCATCTTCCATCAGCGATACCCTTTCTTCCAGTTGATCGCATCTGCTACTGAGGCTTCTGCAATCTTCGCGTAGTTCTCGAAACTTGGCTTTCAGCTCCATCAGCTCCTTTAAGCCCTTCTCTCCATTGGTTATTCTAGTTATCCATTCTTCTAATATTTTTTCAAAGTTTTTAACTTCTTTGCTATTGTTTTGAATTTCCTCTCGTAGCTCAGAGTAGTTTGATCGTCTGAAGCCTTCTTCTCTCAACTCATCAAAGTCATCCTCCATCCAGCTTTGTTCCGTTGCTGGTGAGGAACTGCGTTCCTTTGGAGGAGGAGAGGTGCTCTGTTTTTTAGAGTTTCCAGTTTTTCTGCTCTGTTTTTTCCCCATCTTTGTGGTTTTATCCAGTTTTTGTCTTTGATGATGGTGATGTACAGATGAGTTTTTGGTGTGGATGTCCTTTCTGTTTGTTAGTTTTCCTTCTACCAGACAGGACCCTCAGCTGCAGGTCTGTTGGAGTTTACTAGAGGTCCACTCCAGACCCTGTTTGGCTGGGTGTCAGCAGCGGTGGCTGCAGAACAGCGGATTTTCGTGAGACCACAAATTCAGCTGTCTGATAGTTCGTCTGAAAGTTTTGTTAAATTTCAGAGGAGTACCCGGTTGAATGAGGTGTCAGTCTGTCCCTACTGGGGGGGTGCCTCCCAGTTAGGCTGCTCAGGGGTGAGGGACCCACTTTAGGAGGCAGTCTGTCCGTTCTCAGATCTCCAGCTGCGTGCTGGGAGAACCACTACTGTCTTCAAAGCTGTCAGTCAGACAGGGACCTTTAAGTCTGTGGAGGTTCTTGCTGAGTTTTTGTTTGTCTGTGCCCTGCCCCCAGAGGTGGAGCCTACAGAGGCAGGCAGGCCTCCTTGAGCTGTGGTGGGCTCCACCCAGTTCGAGCTTCCTGGCTGCTTTGTTTACCTAAGCAAGCCTGGGCAATGGTGGGCGCCCCTCCCCCAGCCTCGCTGCCGCCTTGCAGCTTGATCTCAGACTGCTGTGCTAGCAATCAGCGAGACTCCGTGGGCACAGGACCCTCCGAGCCAGGTGCGGGACACAATCTCCTAGTGTGCCGTTTTCCAGGCCCGTTGGAAAAGCGCAGTATTGGGGTGGGACTGACCCGATATTCCAGGTGCCGTCTGTTTCCCCTTTCTTTGACTAGGAAAGGGAACTCCCTGACCCCTTGCGCTTCCCGAGTGAGGCAATGCCTCGCCCTGCTTCGGCTCGCGCACAGTGCGCTTCACCGACTGTCCTGCACCCACTGTTAGGCACTCCCTAGTGAGATGAAACTGGTACCTCAAGCAGAAATGCAGAAATCACCCGTCTTCTGTGTCGCTGGGGCTGGGAGCTGGAGACCGGAGCTGTTCCTATTCGGCCATCTTGGCTCCACCAGCTTTGACTCTTATTTTGCATTTCTGAGGTTGAATCCTTCTCTGAATGTTTAATATTTGGTTTTCTTTTTTGTTGACTTTTTCTAAGTTTGTATTGGGGTAAATCAGTTTCTTAAGCAATGGTTAATACAGCCTTGTGACCAGTTCCTTTATTTTTCTAGATGTAGGTGCAAAAAACTACAGGCATCTCTGTGCTGTTTATTACAACAAGAATCCTGGGTTTGAGATCATTCATGGGCTGCTGGACAGAATTATGCAGTTGCTCGATGTGCCTCCTGGTGAAGACAAGGGGGGATATGTGATCAAAGCATCAGAAGGTAAGACAGATGAGCCGAATCCAGAGTTAGTGACAGTGTCAGAAGAGGCTATACCTTGTTTTTGATGAAGTTGGTAGTTTTGATTTGGGATTTTAGAAAGAAAGGGAGATAGAGTTTTATTTCAATTAATTGTCAGTATTATCTAGAAAATATCCCCTTTCCCTCCAGCATTTTAAGAAAACACTTTTCAGAACTCTCATAAGTGCTGCACAGTATACTTTTGTTCCAGCTGAGCTATGGTAACCCCTAGTTATGGCACCTTTAAGCCATCAGCACATGGTGAACCCAGAAGTTTTAACTGGAAGCTGATAAGACCTAAAGTGATGGTTTGCACTCAAAAGCTGCCTTTCTGATGGCTTTAAGGCAAAAGAAAAAAGAAAAAAAAAAAAACAACCTCAGAAGGTATTCTGAAAGATTTCACACATGTTAATCAAGTCATAAAGTTTGCAGAGCAAGGGTGGGAATCCTCATGTATAAAATCCCAAGTACAGTAAAATCTTTGTTGGAGAGTTTAAATTAGGCTGACTAAATGGTATATATGTGCTCCTAATATTCTATTAATAGTTTCTCATTATCCAAGGAACTCTGAAATTTTTGCTTTTCATATTTCTGCAGCTTGAATCTAAATTTATTTTGTTAGATGAAAGGTCCAGAAACAACTTGAGAGAAATATTTTACCACTTATTCCTACTGTTTACCTCACTGTGCTTTATAACTCTATTTGGCATCTTAAATTTCTAACAGAACATTTACTTTTAAAGTGTTATTTAACAGTTAGTAGTGAGATTTGGTGGGGTAATATTTTTGTTTTTTTCTTATATTTATTTTATTAGTCCTCAGGGATTGTTTTTGTTGGTGGTTGTTTAATTTTTGTTTTTGTTTTCATTTTGAGACTCCTTTGAAAATAATCCTGAAATCTATGGGTTTTTTATAGATTGAAGATGTGTGTGGTTCTTTTTTGTTTTTTAAATAAATGAGAGATTAAATAGGCAGGAAGTTGTTTTTTACCCACTTTCCATGAGAAATCATAAAATGCAGACGTGTTATGCTTGTGGAGTTCTAGATGTTAGAACTGGATTTTGGAGTTCATCCAGCCTACGAGCCCGGCTTTATGAGTGAGGGAACTGGGGTTAGGCAAGTTAAAGAAGCTGGAGCCGGGTCATGCATGTTGACCCCACGGCTTCTGCCTCCCAGTATCCTTGCCAGTGTTGTCTGCCTTTTTAGTGCCTGTATGTACTCATTCACCAGTTTACCATCCTAGAATTTTGCTTCAAGACCAGGTCATCCAGGCTTATGGCAACCTTTAAGCTGATGTGAAGCATTTCTTTTCCTTCCATGCACAATCTTCTCAGAAATCTTACTTCTTAAACAGTTTAGCTAGATAAAAATTTGATGCAGATTGTGTCCAGAAATCTTATTTCTTAAATAGTTTAGCTAGATAAAAATTTGATGCAGATTGCATCCCGAATGTGAGGTCCAATTTCTTTCATACTTGAAAGGTTGCAAAGAGCTGAAATGGTAAATGAGAGCATAGCTTGTAGTGGATGTGACGCTTTGTGTAACCTTTAGATGGATAATATTTCTGTAAACTGGTATCTTAATATTGTGACTTCTCCCGCTTCAATCAGTTCCTTAGATATTTATTTATCAGAAGAGTGTGAGTTCCTAGTTATAAGGCAGACTTCAGAAAAGACAATGATAAGTAGGACACAGGTGCTGCTGTCAAGCTACCAGCCAGGGAAATGACCACCACATACCGACCCTCAAACCAAGATGTTAAAATGATTGTCTTGATGTTTCCAAAGAGGAAGAAAGTGCACCTTCTTCAGGGCATCCAGAAGAACAATAGGGAGTTTCTGCAAAGTGAGATGGGCCTTTGGAAGAATAGGTGGAGACAGGGGAAGCAAGGCAAACTAACATGGGAAACACAGACTGTGTGTTTGGAAACACAGCAGACAGTGTAGTGTGGTTTGACTATAGGGTGAGGAAGGAGCTTGAAACTATATTTGGAGTCTTGAATGCTAGGGAAAGGCTGCAGCTAGTTAGGAGAAAAGTATTAAAACTTCTTTTTTTTCTTCTTTTAAAGCAGGTAAGTGATATTAGATCTGTACTTTAAAGGGATTAATTTAGCTGCAATATGTAGGTTGGGTGGGATGGAGAGCAGAGGTGAAGAGAATGGTGGGAAGGGATTTTAGCACGTTGTAGAGGAGTGATAATGAGGACTTGGCCTGGATCGTGCTCATAGGATCCAAGGAAAAGACTGATTTAAGAAACCTTAGGAAGATAGAAGCCACGGCATTCATCATTTGGAAAATTTTGTGATATGTGCCACTTGGAACCTTTTGTGATACAGCTAATTTGTGTTGATCTTCTTTTTAAAAGTCAGGTTTTTCTAATTCTAAACTTATGATATTATAATTTGAATTCCATATAATTTAGCACCCATACAGAATATAATAGTTAGTATCTAGTTTCCTAACATGTAGATGTCTGCTGTTTTTGTTTAGAATTTTTTTTTTTAATTAGGAAATACACATTCCTAAACTGTCACTACTTCTGATGTGGTTGTAGATCTTTGTGTTCAATTTTGTTAGGCCAGGTTGTTATTTTGGTTTTTGATTTAGCATAAATATTTACAGACTCAGACTTGTGGTTCCTTTTCAGTCTACATTGGCTGTCATAGTAGAACATTGTAATCTTTTGAAGTTTTTCCATGTATGAAATGTCCAAGATTTATGAACATGAAAAGCTTTTTACACATGGGCAGCCTGAATCAGTATGTATTTCAGTATATCTAACGGGCTTTCTTTGGAAAAGGGCAGGAGATTTACTTTCACCGCCTATCACCATCATTGGCCACATTAGTCTCTTGGAGTCCTGGGCACGCACCTAGCTCTGAGTGCTTTTTTCTCAGGGTGCTTTCTGCAAGAACCATCAAGCCAGAGAGAATTGGTATCATTACAAATAATGGTTCCTCATTTCCCATAGGGATTTCTATTTTGATTATCTAATGGCAAGTATGATTATCCTTTTTTGTTTATGGTTGAAGAAACCAAGGTATAAAGAATGACTTGTCAAAGTAAGTCAGTAATAAAGTTGGTATTAAGTTTTTCATCTAATATATATGTATGTGTTTGTGTGTGTGAATATAAAATACACACACACATACATACCACAACTAAGGAACAAAATTGTTTTTCAGACTCCTAAGCAAATCAGTAAACACAGGATTTTGTTACTGGGGCATGTTTAGCTGCATCATTTCCTCCAATTTATTGTTATTTTACATACAGCTTTTTCAAGTAAGAAAAGGTCTTCAGAGTATTAAAAAGTAGAGTAGAAGCAGATTAAGAACTACCGTTCCCTGCCATTCTTGATTACTGAGTTGTCTTATATTACTGTGGCATATGGCTTACTTTTTAATAATTAAAAATCCCTAGTGGCTTTGCAGTTATAATTGAGCTAAGTCTGTTCTCCAGAGATTCCTGCATATGTCAGTTACATCGGCACTTATACCTATTTCTTCCTGTCCTTCTAATGTATGCTACTAAGCTTTCTTTTGTGCTGCTTTGTTTGGTGGTAGGGATGAATGGAACAGAACTCGATTCACCTTTGAGAAACTTGGCCCTATGCATTGTAAGAAATCTGGAAATTCATCTGATTGATCTTCGCATTAACCTAAGGAGTTTTGTTGACATTGGAGTGTAACCTTGCTTGTTATGGAGGGGGCAGTCCTCTGCAGCATGTGGAGTATCTGCAAACGCACCCAGAAAGCCCGTAGTTGTAGCCAGAGTGAAAAGCCATGGTCCCCTGGTCTTACATATTTCTTATTTGCTGAGCATCCTTGCAGTTAACACCATAAAGTGAGATAGAATGTCAAGTTGATGATAGAATAAGGTCAGTGTTGAGTGGGAAAAAAAGAAGAACCTTTAACTTTTTAGCAGACTGCAGAGCATTTTAAGAGTTTCAAAAGGGTTCAACTCCAAATATTTTAGTGGCTTTGGATCAGATTATTATGGCATATATATATATATATATATACACATATATATATGTATATATATATGTGTATATATGTATATATATATATGTGTATATATATATATGCTTTTTCTTTTTTTCAGGCTTCTTCCCCTTTTTTTGTGGTTTGATGCAAACTTAATTATGTATGTTAAGATGCATTTATCCTTTTCAAAAACCACTTCTGGGCAAGGAAAATTCTCCACATTTTTGTGTTTAGAACAGTTATGTGGTTGCTGTGCAAATCAGTGGCAAAAATTATTTCTTGTAGAATGTATGGGCTTTGTGTATGATTGGCTGCATTGACTTGAGCCTGTGATTTTTTTCCCCTTTAGCTTGTTACCTATTTCAGTTTTGATTATTTACAGTTCTACAGAAAACTTGAATTTAACTTGTGCCAAGATCCCTGTTGGAGAGACAGAAGGTTTAGAACTTTAGTTTTGACAATTCTAGTTTTCATGCTGCTCAGAATACATTTTGTGAAATGAAAAATAACCTTGTAAGTAATATGCACATTTAATCCTGTACCATATGTATACACAGTGGGTAGTACCTTCTGCTATAGTAATACCTAATGACCTGGAGTTCATGACCTTTTTCCCCTTTCAGGACACCTGTGAAAGATTTCAGATGCTAAAAAATATGGGTGAAATTGTGATGTTTCCCTGGTCGTCACACTGGTTTTTAGTGTAACATGAGCTTGGAAATATATGACAAAATATCTGTTGAACAACTTGTTGAAGTAAAAGTGTTCAATTTATGGTTTGATTTATACAAAACGTTCTGGACTTTAATAAAGGGAGATCTTTCTAGCATGCCCACATTTAGTTACCATCAACAAAAATTGTGAAGACAACAGGTTGAAAAAAATTGGAAGTTTTTAAGCTTCTGACCTTTGGTTAGTCTGTATGGAAACAGTTTTTATTCCTCTGGATGTCTGCTTTTTTGTGTGTTGAGGCAAGCTTTCAAATACTATCATTTTTCTTAGCTTCTTTGAAGGAATTAAAAGACAAAGCAATATTAAACAAATAAGCAGTGATTACCACACAGTTGGAATAGTGGTATAACACAGGCACTGTTTTTATAGAAGCTTCAGCAATCATCACATGAGTCACTTAGCCCTGTCTTGTTTTTACTGCTCTTGCCTCACTCTCTTGTATGCACAAGGCAAAGTTCTTTCCACTCATGTTCACTTAACTCTTTTTGAGGGGTAGGTGTTTTGATGCTTTCCTGATACTTTAGTACTTGTAGCAAATTGGAATAAAGTCCCAAGATGAATGGCTTGGTCAGCTTGGTATTCCGTCTGATAGATATTGTAGTAACAGTGTTTCTTAACCTTTTTAAAATTAATCTCTCCACTAAGGCCCTTTTTTAGATATTTTCTTTTTCCTTAATTGTTCCTTCATGAAATTTTAATACCACAGATACACTATATATATACTGTATATATGTATTATGTACTGTATGTATAGCTGTGCTGTATACATAAAAATAGTAAGTGTAAAGCTTACTTTTAAAAATTTTGATGCAGGGTTATCAATAACTAAGCAAAATTTTTAAGTTAAATTTAAAAATGATTAACATTTCACTTTATGTCTGCTGGGTAACTCTTAATGTTATTTATTTACTTACATAAACCGTAGTGTATCAAATTATGTTTGCCAATCAGCAATTTATACACATATATGGTAATAGTAATAAAAAAATTGTAAAAATCATTCAAAACTTATTTTAGCAAAAGTAAAACAGTTGTTATTTTTTGAGACAGGGTCTTGCTCTGTTGCCCAGGCTAGAATGTAGTGGCATGATCACGGCTCACTGTGATCCTCCCGCTTCAGCTACCCAAGTAGCTGGGACTACACGGCATGCCACCACGCTCAGCTAATTTTTTTTTTTTTTTTTTGTAGAGGCGGGATTTTGCCATGTCACCCAGGCTGGTCTCAAGCTCCCGGTATCAAACAGTCCACCCGCCTCGGCCTCCCAAAGTGTTGAGATTATAGGTGTGAGCCACCATGCCCAGCTAAAATAATTTTTAGTGAATTTAACTTTTAACTTTTCCTTGATATAAGAAAATAACTTTTATCTAGTTGATAGATATTGTCAGCATTTTTTTCTTTTGTGTACTTTTTGTTGTGGTTGAGACAGGGTCTCACTCTGTCACCCAGACTAGAGTGCAGTGGTGCCATCACCACTTGACCTCCCAGGCTCAAGTGATCCTCTCACCTCAGCCATCAGTGTAGCTGGGACTACAGGCACGTGCCACCATGCCTGGCTAATTTTTGTTCTGTTTTGTTTTCTTTAGAGACAGTTTCTCTATGTTGCTTAGGCTGATCTTGAACTCCTGGCCTCAAGTGATCTTCCTGCCTTGGCCTCAGGTGTGAGCCACCATGCCCACTCTTTTGAGTACTTACCATAACTAATGATGTGTTAAATAACCTTTTGAATTAAATAGTAAAATATAAACTATTTTTGTTTAATTCTCAGAGCCTAAGCTACGCACAAAAGCTCTAAAGATCAGCCACAAGGCAGTCAAATGGCATCCCATTCAGTGTGACTTGGAGATCTAGCAATGGATAGAGTCTTCCAATCACAGCCATCTGTTGCCATAGTTTTATAGCAGTGTTCTTACACACATTTACTGTATCTTCCGTATTAATATTGCTTGTGGGATACCCAAGAAAACCCAATGAGAGGAATTAAATACTGAGGAGTAAGGTTTTTGTCAAGTAGGGCTCAGCTTTGGAGCAACACAAACCATTTTAATATGGAAGATTTTTTTCATACCCCCCCTGCCCGGCCCCGTTTCCTCTAAGAACCAGCTTTCAACCCTGTGGAAAACGCGTGCTATAACACAATAAATACTTTGGAATTATAGTAGTCTCCTCTTATCTGCAGGGTATACATTCCAAGACCCCCAATGGATGCTTGAAACTGCAAATAGTATTGAACACTATATATATGATATGTTTTTAGTCTGTTAACCAAGACAGCTACTAAGTGACTAACGGGCAGGTAGTGTATACAGTGTGAACACGCCGGACGAAAGGAAGATTCATGCCCTGGGGAGGTCAGAGAGGGACAACTGTACTCAGTTTTTCATCACGCTACTCAGAGCAGTGCACAAGTTAAAACTTAGGAATGATTTATTTCCGGAATTTCCCACTTAATATTTTCAGACCTCCGTTAACCACGGAAAGTGAAACTGCGTGTAAATGGAGACTACTGTATTTACATCCAGCTGTATATACTGGGCAAAAAAAGAGGAAGATATTTTCATTTACCTCATGGTCCTCTCTTCTCTTCTGCATCTATACTAGATCTTGGCCTCCACTATTCTATAGAAAATGATGCTGTGGCCCAAATACAAAGAATTATAAAAGAAGTTCATTTTTAGCTTGTGATCTTTCAAGGGCCTGGGTCCTGAAAGTTCAAAGGATTTTTAGGATGATTCTGATTACTCAATTTTTATCTTATACATATGAGACAGTTTTACTTTCCTTAGGTATCAGCAGTTTTATACATTGGCCAAAATGGGGCAGCACTTGGTTTTAGCACATTTGTGTGCTGCAGCATATTGGTTAAGAGTCACTGTCCTGGGAATTCCTAGAGCATGATGTATTTTGATAAACTATCAATGCTCTAAGTGGCCAGTTCAGCTTTACTCCAGAAGGATTAGGAGAATGGATGGATGAGTGGCTGGAAAGAAGGAAAACACATTGAATAAATCCCTAGGTAGGGATGGTAAATATGGAGTGGTCTCCTGAGCACATGACCACAAAAAATAAAGGCCTTTTCCCCTGGAGCACTTACTATGGCTTTGACAAGAGAGAGAAAGAAAACTTCCATCTTGTTTAAACCATTGCCATTTGGGAGTTTCTTTCTTAAAGTTGAAACTAATCCTCACTTACAAATTATATTTTAATTCCTACTTGCCAGAACCCCTTGGCAGTATTAAGATGCCATCCAGCTCTAAACTGAATCAAGTTTCAAGCTAACTTCTAAGTTATTTTAAAATTAATTCTTAGTGAAATTGTTCATTCTCATTCATTCCCTGCCCCCACTATAACCCTTTACTTTTGAACACATTTAGATGGCTCATTCTTGTATCTACATGTAAAGTGTTTTCCTGGACACACTTTATCTTATTGCCTTTAAGGCTATTATTGGTAACCACTGGCATTTATTTCCAGTTTACATTTGCATTTTTACAGCTAATGAAGGCATTGGCCACTCCCAGGAAATATGTTTTAGAGGACTGGCTTTTAAAATGTCTTCTTGGTTCCCACTGATAAGCCACTTAAAGAAAAATTGTATATATGCTTCCAAGTAAGATTTGAACAAAGGGTTACCTGTCTTAAAAAAAGTTTGAAGCCTACCCTTATAGAAAATGAGGAAGTTTATGAATGCTATAGCAAAGATGATTAGGCATTTTTATTCTTCTCTTTCTACCTGACTTTCACTTGCTTTTCTTTTGTGTGCTGTGATTATGAGTACTAAGATTGTAGCAATACCAACTCATCATATCACATAGAGGTGGTACATTGTGAGTGTGAAAAGTGATTGATATCTGTCTAGCTATTCATAAATCAATTAAATTTCAGGCTTTGGGTGTTCTCTAGTTCCGGTTGCACACGAACACTAGGTACTTGAAGGTTTTTGACATTTCTGGATACTGGAAAATTAAGAGTAATTATTTTTCATTAACACTGACTTAAAAAGGAATATCTGCCAGAACATTGATGGTTCAGCTCATATTTCTTTCTTTTTCTTTCTTTCTTTCTTTTTTTTTTTTTTAAGAGACAGCGTCCCACTCTGTTACCAAGGCTGGAGCACCCTGGCTTGATGATCATAGCTCACTGTAGCCTCAAACTCCTGGGCAAAAGTGATCCTCACATCTCAGCCTCCCCAGGTAGCCAGGACTATAGGCACACACAACCACACCCAGCTAATTCTTTTATTTTTTAAGTAGATATGTCCAATGTCCAAGCAAATGAGTTTATTGAGTTTATCTACGTTCCAAAAGTCCCATCTTCATTGATGTGTTCACATTTAGTTATTTCCTTTTCTATCAAGGTGTAGGACTAGGACAATAATTTTTTTTAAACTTTGTTATTATAAAAAATTAAAAACATACATAAAAATAAAGAGACTAGCATAATGAGTCCCGATGTCCCCATTGTCTAATTTCAACAATGATCAGTACAGAGTCAGTTTTGTGTCATTGGTAACCTCACCCACTTTCCACACTACTAAATTATTTTGAAACAAATCTAAGACATTGCATTATTCCCAGTTGTAAATACAACAAGATGCATCTCTACAATACAGGAACTCCTTTTTTAAAGCATAACTGCAATACCATCACACAAAATTAACAATAATTTCTGAATATCATCAAGTATCCAGTCAATGTCCCCCTTTTCCAATTGTCTTTTTTTTTTTTTTTTGGCCTAAAAGGGTGGGATATCTTTTTTTTTTAAATTATACTTTTAAGTTCTAGGGTACATGTGCACAATGTGCAGGTTTGTTACATATGTATACATGTGCCATGTTGGTGTGCTGCACCCATTAATTTGTCAGTGAGAACATGTGGTGTTTGGTTTTTTGTCCTTGCGATAGTTTGCTGAGAATGATGGTTTCCAGTTTCATGCATGTCCCTACAAAGGACATGAACTCATTCTTTTTTATGGCTGCATAGTATTCCATGGTGTATATGTGTCACATTTTCTTAATCCAGTCTATCATTGATGGACATTTGGGTTGGTTCCAAGTCTTTGCTACTGTGAATAGTGCCACAGTAAACATACATGTGCATGTGTCTTTATAGCAGCATGATTTATAATCCTTTGGATATATACCCAGTAATGGGATGGCTGGGTCAAATGGTGTTTCTAGTTCTAGATCCTTGAGGAATCACCACATTGTCTTCCACAATGGTTGAACTAGTTTACAGTCTCACCAACAGTGTAAAAGTGTTCCTGTTTCTCCACATCCTCTCCAGCACCTGTTGTTTCCTGACTTTTTAATGATCACCATTCTATCTGGTGTGAGATGGTATCTCATTGTGGTTTTGATTTGCATTTCTCTGATGGCCAATGATGATGAGCATTTTTTCATGTGTCTGTTGGCTGCATAAATGTCTTCTTTTGAGAAGTGTCTGTTCATATCCTTCGCCTACTTTTTGATGGGGTTATTTGATTTTTTTCTTCTAAATTTGTTTAAGTTCTTTGTAGATTCTGGATATTAGCCCTTTGTCAGATGGGTAGATTACAAAAATTTTCTCCCATTCTGTAGGTTGCCTGTTCACTCTGATGGTAGTTTCTTTTGCTGTGCAGAAGCTCTTTAGTTTAATTAGATCCCATTTGTCAATTTTGGCTTTTGTTGCCATTGCTTTTGATGTTTCAGTCATGAAGTCCTTGCCCATGCCTATGTCCTGAATGGTATTGCCTAGGTTTTCTTCTAGGGTTTTGATGGTTTTAGGTCTAACATTTAAGTCTTTAATCCATCTTGAATTAATTTTTGTGTAAGGTATAAGGAAGGGATCCAGTTTCAGCTTTCTACATATGGCTAGTCAGTTTTCCCAGCACCATTTATTAAATAGGGAATCGTTTCCCCATTTCTTGTTTTTGTCAAGTTTGTCAAAGATCAGATGGTTGTAGATGTGTAGTGTTATTTCTGAGGCCTCTGTTCTGTTACATTGGTCTGTATCTCTGTTTTGGTACCAGTACCACGCTGTTTTGGTTACTGTATCCTTGTAGTATAGCTTGAAGTCAGGTAGCGTGATGCCTCCAGCTTTGTTGTTTTTGCCTAGGATTGTCTTGGCAATGCAGGCTCTTTTTTGGTTCCATATGAACTTTAAAGTAGTTTTTTCCAATTCTGTGAAAGAAAGTCATTGGTAGCTTGATGGTTATGGCATTAAATCTATAAATTACCTTTGGCATTGTGGCCATTTTCACAATATTGATTCTTCCTGTCCATGAACATGGAATGTTCTTCCATTTGTTTGTGTCCTCTTTTATTTCGTTGAGCAGTGGTTTGTAGTTCTCCTTGAAGAGGTTCTTCCCATCCTTTGTAAGTTGGATTCCTAGGTATTTTATTCTCTTTGCAGCAATTGTGAATGGGAGTTCACTCATGATCTGGCTCTCCCTTTGTCTGTTATTGGTGTATAGGAATGCTTGTGATTTTTGCACATTGATTTTTGTATCCTGAGACTTTGCTGAAATTGCTTATCAGCTTAAAGAGATTTGGGCTGAGACAATGGGGTTTTCTAAATATACAATCATGTCATCTGCAAACAGGGACAATTTGACTTCAGTTTTCCTAATTGAGTGCCTTTTATTTGTTTCTCCTGCCTGATTGCCCTGGCCAGAACTTCCAATACTATGTTGAATAGGAGTGGTGAGAGAGGGCATCTCTGTCTTGTGCCAGTTTTCAAAGGGAATGCTTCCAGTTTTTGCTCATTCAGTATGATATTGGCTTTGGGTTTGTCATAAATAGCTCTTATTATTTTGAGATACATCCCATCAATACCTGGTTTATTGAGAATTTTTAGTATGAAGGGCTGTTAAATTTTGTCGAAGGCCTTTTCTGCATCTATTGAGATAATCATGTGGTTTTTATCATTGGTTCTGTTTATGTAATGGATTACTATTGATTTGTGTATGTTGAACCAGCCTTGCATCCCAGGGATGAAGCTCACTGGATCGTGGTGGATAAGCTTTTTGATGTGCTGCTGGATTCGGTTTGCTAGTATTTTATTGAGGATTTTCACATCAATGTTCATCAGAGATATTGGTCTAAAATTTTCTTTTTTCTTTTTTGTTGTCTCTCTGCCAGGCTTTGGTATCAGGATGATGTTGGTCTCATAAAATGAGTTAGCAAGGATTCTCTCTTTTTCTATTGATTGGAACAGTTTCAGAAGGAATGGTACCAGTTCCTGTTTGTACCTCTGGTAGAATTCTGCTGTGAACTTGTCTGGTCCTGGACTTTTTTTGGTTGGTAGGCTATTAATTATTGCTTCAATTTCAGAGCCTGTTATTGGTCTATTCAGAGATTCAACTTCTTCCTGGTTTAGTCTTGGGACGGTGTATGTGTCAAGGAATTTATCCATTTCTTCTAGATTTTCTGGTTTATCTGCATAGAGGTGTTTATAGTATTCTCTGATGGCAGTTTGTATTTCTGTGAGATTGGTGGTGATAACCCCTTTATCATTTTTTATTGCATCTATTTGATTCTTCTCTCTTCTTTATTAGTCTTGCTAGTGGTCTGTCAATTTTTTGATCTTTTCAAAAAACCAGCTCCTGGATTCATTGATTTTTTTGAAGGGTTTTTTTGTGTCTCTATCTCTTTCAGTTCTGCTCTGATCTTAGTTATTTCTTGCCTTCTGCTAGCTTTTGAATGTGTTTGCTTTTGCTTCTCTAGTTCTTTTAATTGTGATGTTAGGATGTTGATTTTAGATCTTTCCTGCTTTCTCTTGTGGGCATTTAGTGCTATAAATTTCCCTCTACACACTGCTTTAAATGTGTCCCAGAGATTCTGATATGTTGTGTCTTTGTTCTCATTGGTTTCAAAGAACATCTTTATTTCTGCCATCATTTTGTTAGGTATCCAGTAGTCATTCAGGAGCAGGTTGTTCAGTTTTCATGTAGTTGTGGTTTTGAGTGAGTTTCTTAATCCTGAGTTATAATTTGATTGCACTGTGGTCTGAGAGACAGTTTTTTATAATTTCTGTTCTTTTACATTTGCTGAGGAGGGCTTTACTTCCAACTATGTGGTCAATTTTGGAATAAGTGTGATGTGGTGCTGAGAAGAGTGTATATTCTGTCGATTTGGGGTGGAGAGTTCTGTAGATGTCTATTAGGTCTGCTTGGTGCAGAGCTGAGTTCAAGTCCTGGATATCCTTGTCAACTTTCTGTCTCGTTGATCTAATGTTGACAGTGGGGTGTTAAAGTCTCCCATTATTATCGTGTGGGAGTTTAAGTCCCTTTGTAGGTCTCTAAGGACTTGCTTTATGAATCTGGGTGCTTCTGTATTGGGTGCATATATATTTAGGATAGTTAGCTCTTCTTGTTGAATTGATCCCTTTACCATTATGTAATGGCCTTCTTTGTTTCTTTTGATCTTTGTTGGTTTAAAGTCTGTTTTATCAGAGACTAGGATTGCAACCCCTGCTTTTTTTTTGTTTTCCATTTGCTTGGTAGATCTTCCTCCATCCCTTTATTTTGAGTCTGTGTGTGTCTCTGCATGTGAGATGGGTTTCCTGAATACAGCACACTGATGGGTCTTGACTCTATCCAATTTGCCAGTCTGTGTCTTTTAATTGGGGCATTTAGCCCATTTACATTTAAGGTTAATATTGTGTGAATTTGATCCTGTCATTATGGTGTTAGCTGGTTATTTTGCTCATTAGTTGATGCAGTTTCTTCCTAGCATTGATGGTCTTTACAATTTGGCATGTTTTTGCAGTGGCTGGTACTGGTTGTTCCTTTCCATGGTTAGTGCTTCCTTCAGGAGCTCTTGAAAGGTAGGCCTGGTGGTGACAAAATCTCTCAGCAGTTGCTTGTCTGTAAAGGATTTTATTTCTTCTTCACTTGTGGAACTTAGTTTAGCTGGATATGAAATTCTGGGTTGAAAATTCTTTCCTTGAAGAATGTTGAATATTGGCCCCCACTCTCTTCTGGTTTGTATAGTTTCTCTTGGGAGATCCACTGTTAGTCAGATGGGCTTCCCTTTGTGGGTAACCAGACCTTTCTCTCTGGCTGCCCTTAACATTTTTTCCTTCATTTCAACCTTGGTGAATCTGACAATTATATGTCTTGGGGTTGCTCTTCTCGAGGAGTATCTTTGTGGTGTTCTCTATATTTCCTGAATTTGGATGTTGGCCTGCCTTACTAGGTTGGGGAAGTTCTCCTGGATAATATCCTGTAGAGTGTTTTCCAACTTGGTTCCATTCTCCCCATCACTTTCAGGTACACCAATCAAACGTAGATTTGGTCTTTTCACATATTACCATATTTCTTGGAGGCTTTGTTCATTTCTTTTTACCCTTTTTTCTCTAAACTTCTCTTCTCACTTCATTTCATTCATTTGATCTTCAATAACTGATACCCATTCTTCCACTTGATTGAATGGGCTACTGAAGCTTGTGCATGTGTCACATAGTTATTGTACCACGGTTTTCAGCTCCATCAGGTCATTTAAGGTCTTCTCTACGCTGTTTATTCTAGTTAGCCATTCTTCTAATCTTTTTTCAAGGTTTTTAGCTTCTTTGCGATGTGTTCAAACATCCTCCTTTAGCTCGGAGGAGTTTGTTATTACCGATCTTCTGAAGCCTACTTCTGTCAACTTGTCAAAGTCATTCTCCGTCCAGCTTTGTTCCATTGCTGGCAAGGAGCTGCATTCCTTTGGAGGGGAAGAGTTGCTCTGATTTTTAGAATTTTCAGCTTTTCTGCTTTGGTTTCTCCCCATCTTTGTGGTTTTATCTACTTTTGGTCTTTGATGATGGTGACCTGCAGATGGGGTTTTGGTGTGGATGTCCTTTTTGTTGATGTTGATGCTATTCCTTTCTGTTTGTTAGTTTTCCTTCTAACAGTCAGGACCCTCAGCTGCAGGTCTGTTGGAGTTTGCTGGAGGTTCACTCCAGACCCTGTTTGCCTGGGTATCACCAGTGGAGGCTGCAGAACAGCAAATATTGCAGAACGGCAAATGTTGCTGCCTCATCCTTCCTCTGGAAGCTTTGTCTCAGAGGGCCACCCGGCTGTATGAGGTGTCAGTCGTCCCCTACTGGGAGGTATCTCCTAGTTAGGTTACTTGGGGGTCAGGGACCCACTTGAGGAGGCAGTTCGTCCATTCTCAGATCTCAAACTCTGTGCTGGGAGAACCACTACTCTCTTCAAAGCTGTCAGACAGGGATGTTTAAGTCTGCAGAAGTTTCTGCTGCCTTTTGTTCAGCTATGCCCTATCCCCAGAGGTGGAGTCTACAGAGGCAGGCAGGCCTTGTTGAGCTGAGGTGGGCTCCACCCAGTTCCAGCTTCCTGGCCGCTTTGTTTACATACTCAAGACTCAGCAATGGCGGGCGCCCCTCCCCCAGCCTTGCTGCAGCCTAGCAGTTCAATCTTGGACTGCTGTGCTAGCAATGAGCAAGGCTCCGTGGGCGTGGGACCCTCCGAGCCAGGCATGGGATATATTCTCCTGGTGTGCTGTTTGCTAAGACCATTGGAAAAGGGCAGTATTAGGGTGAGAGTGGCCTGATTTTCCAGGTACCATCTGTCATGGCTTCCCTTGGCTAGGAAAGGGAATTCCCTGACCCCTTGTGCTTCCCGGGTGAGGCAATGCCCCACCCTGCTTCAGCTCACACTCCATGGGCTGCATCTACTTTCTAACAAGTCCCGGTGAGATGAACCTGGTACCTCAGTTGGAAATGCAGAAATCACCTGTCTCCTGTGTCACTCACGCTGGGACCTGTAGACTAGAGCTGTTCCTATTTGGCTATCTTGGACCCCAAATTCAGGGAAATAATTTTTTAAACTTTTTTGGGGGGAATTGGATGAAAGCTCCCTTTAAGCAACTTCTGTAACTGAAGTCCCCATTTTGTTAATTTTTTATTTTGAAATAGTCAAAATTTATTTTAAAAATGCAAGTGGTATGCAAAATTTTTTTTTCTGAACTGTTTGAGAGTTAATCTGATATTGCATTACCCCTGAATACTTTGGTGTGTATTTCCTATAAACAAGGACATCATTCTCTATAACCGTAATAATAATCATCAAAATCAGATGAACATTCATGTTTATGTTAACCACCATTTAACCCTTAGGCCCTATGCAAGTTTTATCAATTGTCCTTTTTAGCTGTATTAGTCCGTTCTCATGCTGCTATGAAGAAATATCCAAGACTGAGTAATTTATAAAGAAAAGAGGTTTAATTGACTCACAGTTCTGCATGGCTGGGGAGGTCTCAGGAAACTTAAAATCATGGTGAAAGGCACTTCATCACAGGGCGGCAGGAGAGTGAGTAAAGGGGGTGAGAATGAGTAAAGGGGGAAATGCTTCTTAAAAAAACATCAGATCTTGTGAGAACTTCCTTACTATCACAAGAACAGCATGGGGATAACTGCCTCCATGTCTCAATTACCTCCCACCCAGACCCTCCCATGGGGATTATGGGAACTACATTTCAAGATGAGATTTGGGTAGGGACACAGCCAAACCATATCAATAGCAAAGAGTCACTTGTTTTCTTCAGCCATCATGTCTCATTAGTCTCCTTCTGGAGACTTCTAGAGTAGTCTTTTCTTCACTTTCATGACCTTGACACGTGAAGATTACAGGCCAGTTATTTTGTAGCATGTTCCTCAATTTTGGTTTGTCTGATGTTTCTTCACTAATTAAATTCCTGTTAGGCATCTTTGGAGGAATGGTAGAGCAGTAATGCTAACTTCCAAATGCATGCTATGAAGTGGCACACAATTTTCATTTATCCCATAACTGATAATGTTCACTGTAATCACTTAATTAAGGTTGTAGCTACCAGTCATCTTTACTGTAAAGTTATTCTTTTCTCCATTATAATTAATAAATATCTTATGGGGGAAGAGCTTTGAAATTATGTAAATATACTGTTTCTAATCAGTTTTCCTATATACTTAGTTATGTCAGTATGGACTCATTGTTGCTGATTTTATTTAGTGTATTTAGATCCATTACAGTCATTTATTTTGATGCTCAAATTGTCCCCAATTTGGCCAGCAGGAGTCCCTTGAAGCTGGCTTCAGTTTGCTTTTAACATGTTCCCCTCCCTGTGTCCATGTGTTCTTGTTGTTCAACTCCCACTTATGAGTGAGAACATGCAGTGTTTGGTTTTCTGTTCCTGTGTTAGTTTAGCTCTTTTTCTTTATTGAGAATCTTGGTTCCTAGTGAATTTACATTATTGCTCTTTTTTTTTCTTTTGGAGACATAGTCTTGCTCTGTCCCCCAGGCTGGAGTGCAGCGGCACGATCTCGGCTCACTGCAACCTCTGCCTCCTGAGTTCAAGCAATTCTCCTGCCTCAGCCTCCCGAGTAGCTGGGATTACAGGTGCCTGCCACCACGCCCGACTAATTTTTTTGTATTTTTAGTAGAGATGGGGTTTCATCATGTTGGCCAGGCTGGTCTTGACTCCTGACCTCAAGTAATCTGCCTTCCTCAGCCTCCCAAAGTGCTGGGGTTACAGGCGTGAGCCACTGCGCCTGAATTTACATTATTACTTGTTTGCTTATTCTGTTTATTTATCTATCATAGTTTCAAAATAAAAATACCAGTACTATTATCAACAATATGATTATTGAAAGCAGTTTAAAATTTATCCTTACTACTTTTTGTACTTAGAATATAGGCTATAAATAAGGGACGTAGAGAGAACTCTGGCTTCCACACTGTTCCCTCCCTGCCTCTATAGGTTATGATTTTTATTAGTTTTCAGTTTATCCTTCTGATGTATGTGTGCACACACCTGTGTGTGTGTGTTCATATTCTCTTCCACTTTTTCAGCTGAGGGGCTGATACTTTACACACTGTTCTGTACCTTGCTTCATTTTACCTGACAGCCTACATTGGATTGTGTAGCAGCATATAGAGATCTTCCTCCTTCCTTTTGACTTCTCTGGGGTACTTCATTTTTTTGGAGTTCCACAGTGTAATCAACTAATTTCCTGTTGATTAACATTGAGTTGTTTCCAATCTTTTGCTATTACAGATTGTGTTACAGTGAATAGTCTTGTGCATATGTTATTTGGTAATGCCAGTGTATCTCTGGGACAGATTCCTAGAAGTATGGAATCATTGGGACAAAGTAAATAAATTCATATTTTCACCAGACACTGCCAAACATCCCTCCATAGGATTTCTAGTTCCAACGTTGTACAAACGCGGCAGCAACACTTGAGAGGACTTATTTCTCCACAGCTGTGGTCACCAGACTTCTTGTCTTTGCCAGTCTTTCAGATGGGAAATGGTATCTCACTATAGTTTTAATTGAATTTCCCTTGCCGTGAGCAAGTGTAACATATTTACATGTTTACAAGGAAATTTTTATTTCCTTTTCTGTGATCCACCTGTCTCTTTCCTTATTTCTTTAGGTTTGTCAATCTTTTCTAGTTTTAGGAACCTTCTATGTAGTGTGGCTGTCAACCCTTCGTGATATACATACGCTATTTTTTCAGTTTGTCAACTGTCTTTTGACTCCAACTGCTCAGAAGCTAATAGCATATCTCTTTTTTTTTTATATACTTTAGGTTTTAGGGTACATGTGCACAATGTGCAGGTTTGTTACATATGTATTATGTATCCATGTGCCATGTTGATTTCCTGCACCCATTAACTCATCATTTAGCATTAGGTATATCTCCTAATGCTGTCCCTCCCCCCTCCCCCAACCCCACAACAGTCCCTGGAGTGTGATGTTCCCCTTCCTGTGTCCATGAGTTCTCATTGTTCAATTCTCACCTATGAGTGAGAACATGCAGCGTTTGGTTTTTTGTCCTTGCGATAGTTTACTGAGAATGATGGTTTCCAGTTTCATCCATGTCCCTACAAAGGACGTGAACTCATCATTTTTTATGGCTGCATAGTATTCCATGGTGTATATGTGCCACATTTTCTTAATCCAGTCTATCGTTGTTGGACATTTGGGTTGGTTCCAACTCTTTGCTATTGTGAATAGTGCCGCAATAAACATACGTGTGCATGTGTCTTTATAGCAGCATGATTTATAGTCCTTTGGGTATATACCCAGTAATGGGATGGCTGGGTCAAATGGTATTTCTAGTTCGAGATCCCTGAGGAATCGCCACACTGACTTACACAATGGTTGAACTAGTTTACAGTCCCACCAACAGTGTAAAAGTGTTCCTATTTCTCCACATCCTCTCCAGCACCTGTTGTTTCCTGATTTTTTAATGATGGCCATTCTAACTGGTGTGAGATGGTATCTCACTGTAGTTTTGATTTGCATTTCCCTGATGGCCAGTGACGATGAGCATTTCTTCATGTGTTTTTTGGCTGCATAAATGTCTTCTTTTGAGAAGTGTCTGTTCATGTCCTTTGCCCACTTTTTGATGGGGTTGTTTGTTTTTTTCTTGTAAATTTGTTTGAGTTCATTGTAGATAGCATATCTCTTATGGTTTATCTAGGAAATTAGAAAATTGTTGAAAAACCACTTTTTGGACATTTCCTGTATTTCTTTCTAACAAGCAAGACTCTAGAAACCTTTAATAACTAAATGCTTGCTCTGATTTTTAAAAATATGTTAATCCATATCTGCTTTGTTTAAAAATTGGAAATGTTTCTTTTACTATGGACTTTTGGGGCAGTGGGGATGCAGAAACATAACAGAACATCCATTAGAGATCTGTCTTCTCCAGAGTTTCATTCATCTGTCAGTGCATTTCTTCTCTCCCCATATTATTCCTTTTTTGAGAGACTCCTTTCTGCTTTTTAGCTTAAATTACTCATATATATATATATGATGATGATATATATATATCATCAATGCAGAAATCCAGCAGATTGACATTCATTTAAAGTATTCCCAATACCTTCATAAAAATGATAGGAGGCCTGTTAACTTTACTGAGGTCTCAGTTGTAGTTTTGACTTTGACCAATTATTTTGTTTTACACTGGGGTTGAATAGCTGTGGCCTAACCTTGGGCTCTTTGAGAAGTGAATGCTGTCATTCATTTGGGTGACTTGGGCAACCTTGGAGATACATTTGAGCACCTGTTGGCTCGTGGGCTGTGGGTCAGGAATATGATCTTCCTGCTGAGGGTCTTACGAGGCCAAGTAAAATGACTCAAGACCCCCGGCCCTTCCTGTCTTGTAGGGTTTTTTGTGTCATAGTTGTACTTTCCTCTACTTCTCCCCTTCCAAGAACCAGAACCCTCATTTTCCCCCTTCCAAGTCACTATATTTTGTCATTCACCTTTCAGAAGATAAAGGTTTCTAGTCACTTTCATAATTCCTAAGGTCCCTTAGTTTGTGAATTGCATTCTCTGAAAAAAGGTTTCCTCTTGGAATTATTTTCCTATGTTGATTTGGGGCATTTTTTTTTTCCTACCAGTGGAATTTTTTTTAAAGGCAGTAGTTGTGTTATGCAGGAGAAAGTTTTTTATTGGTGTTGTGCAAGATGAGATCAATATAATCTTCTATTTGTGGTTTGTTGCTAGTACCACTACTAGAAGTGCATTGTTTAACATTTTGCTATATAAGGAGCTATACAATGATTCATTTTCTTTTTACCTATGTAGTACTATTTTTTTTTTTTTTTTTGAGATGATGTCTCACTATGTTGCCCAGGCTAGTTTTGAACACCTGGTCTCAAGCCACCTTCCTGCCTCAGTCTCCCAAAGCACTAGGATTGCAGGTGTGCACCACTATGCCTCACCTTTAGTACTACTTTTAGAAAAGGGAAGTAATCCAAGAAAGACTCTATGCTTATAGAAGCCTTATTTATACTAATGAATAATAGGAAACAACTTCAGGATGAAATACTTAAAGAATAAGTTGACAAGCTATGACATATAAATATGATGGAATGTGATTAAAATGTCTTTAGACACGTGAATATAAACTCACTTGAAAAAGCAGTCCCAAGATGGAATAGACATTAATTCATTATATATAATATTTATTATGTATAATATTCATGTATATAATATTTACTTATATGTAATGAATATGTTGTTTGTAAAACCCTAGGATGCATGCTAATCAACTGCAATAGAGTCCGTATAACACTGAGTGTTGTGGCAAGTCATTCTGTCACTAATCCATGTGATTAAAGACTTAATTCCTTCACACCAGTTTCTTCATCTGTAAAATGGCAATGACGATATCTGTCCCATCGACGCCCTAGAATTGTCAGGGGAGGTAGTTGCAAGAATTTGTGAAAGCATTTTGGAATGTGTAAATCTCTTCAGAGTAAACTTGGAGTAGATCTTTGGTCTATCTGTCTTCAGAAAAGCAACGTTGGATGAGCTGCAGACTGGGTTTCAGGAAAACCTGAGTTGTGATCTCAATTCTGCTCTTACCTGTTTTCTTAACCTGTCTAGTATCTATTTTTTTCATATATTAAGTGTAGGAAATGGACAGGATTGCTTCCAAGGTCATTTCCAGTTTTAAGATTCTGCAGGAGTTTAAATTCAGGAGTTTCTGCCACAGGTTCTAACATTTCAGCTCTTTTTCTTTGCCTTTGTAGATGGTGTCCCTGTGGTACTTGTCTGCTGAAATAATTCCAGTTTGTTTCAAGAATCTGAAATTTATTCATACAAGTACCTGTGTTATATGGGATTTAAAAAATAAATAGTTCTGTTTTCCATGGAAGGCTCTAGGTTTTGTCAGTATTGTGCTGTATTAATATTGCAGAGCCTACTTGGGTATGTCCTAAGGTGGAAGATGATGAACTGTCAGTCTTTCTTATTTTTTCTTAAGTTTTGTTTGTTTATTTAATTTTAAACCAGAAGAAGTTTGCAAACATGAAATGGACAGCTTGACCAAAAGCTTAAAAACATTCTGCTTTAGGCCTTATGTGCCTGTGGGTCACACACAGAGGAGCCAATTCCATGGCCCTTCTTCACCTTTTGCTTACTCTCCAGCCTCTACTATTGCTTGCCTAGGGCGAGCCTTCTAATCTCCTTGTGCTTCACTTTTTCCCATCTGTAACTTGTCTGTCCCACAAAGGGCTTAGCCAGGGCTGCACTGGGAATGAGTGATGAATAGAAGGCGAGGTGCCATGCTTTTGCAATTTCATTATTCATTTTTCTTTTCTTTGTTTTTGAGATAGAGTCTCACTCTGTCACCCAGGCTGGAGTGCAGTGGTGAGATCTCAGCTTACTGCAATCTCCCCCTCCCAAGTTCAAGCAATTCTCTTGTCTCAGCCTCCCGAGTAGCTGGGACTACAGGTGCCCACCATCATGCCCGGCTAATTTTTTGTATGTTTTTTAGTAGAGACAGGGTTTCACTGTGTTAGCCAGGATGGTCTCCATCTCCTGGCCTCATGATCCACCTGCCTCGGCCTCCCAAAGTGCTGGGATTACAGGCATGAGCTATTGCACCCAGCCCCAGTTAATTTTTTTGTATTTTTAGTAGAAACAGGGTTTTACCATGTTGGCCAGGATGGTCTCGATCTCCTGACCTCATGATCTTCCCACCTTGGCCTCCCAAAGTGCTGGGATTACAGGCATGAGCCACCATGCCCAGCCTCCTTTTTCTTTTACGTGCCCTACTTGTCACCTGAAATCTTACTCTGAAACTAAAACAGCTATCAAAATTACATGTTTAATGTTATGTTTGCACTAAGTTAGCTAAAGGTCTCAATTGAATAAGTTAACTAATTGTGAAATTTGGATACAATCTCATATAGTCGACATTTCCATTCTTTCCTTAATTAGCCCTACCACAGTCTCTTTTTAATTATTTCACTGTGCTTGTGGAGGAAGTAATAAGTTATTCCTTTTGATTTGAGAAATAATCCCCTTAAAGATTTTTGTGAGGTGAAAGACTGGGTAAAGAACCATTTGTTGGGCCAAGAAGGCAGAGTGATTTATTTTTGAAGTTGTTATTCTAAATATATTCTATACATATTGAAGAAATGTGAAAATTTTGGGGGAAAATGATATGCGTGTCAGACAAATATAGGATGATGGCATTATTTAAGAACAGAAGTTTTCAAAACAGACAGTGAGGGTACTTTTTAACCTAGAGGTAAAAATCCTTTGTTTTTACACAGTTTGAGAGTGATTTAAAGTTAGAATTAGCTGGGTCATCTTGAAGCTCTTCCAACATTCCTGATCTCCTTTAGGTTTTAAAATACGAGTGTGCATGTGTGCATGAGAGACACATAGTTAAGATTAGACTTTAAAATAGATCTCAACGTTTCCCGAGCATTTTCTATTTAATCATTTCGTATTTGCCCTAATTAACTAAATGTTTCGTAAGAAATGTTAAAAAGTAAAAACCACAGGAATAAATGATAAATGATAAATTTCTCTACACAAATTAAGACTGGGAAATTTTGGATACTATTCTAAATATTTAGTCACAAGGAGATTGTGGTAATTGTTAAAAGATGGTTGTTTATTGAAGACATTTCTCCATCACTTAGAGGACTAGGTAGTGTGGGTTTTGCTGATTTCTTTTGAAGCATAAGGTCCTACAGGATCCTGTCCAGATTTGTATAGTATGCCCTGCCCTGTGTTGATGGAATGTTGCTGCATCATGGGCTCCCTGAGTTCCATGCTGTGGGGTTAAGTAGGTACCAGTTCCCTCACATCCAGTTGCCTTCACTTTAAGAGTTAATGGTGTCTGCAGGTGTGTTGGGATTAGCACTGTAAAGTTGTGTGAGGGGGTTTTCTTTCTTTTGATCTTCAGAAAGGGATGAAAGATGGCCATTAAACTCAAGGGATTAGGTCCCCTCTCTTTGCAGACTTTAGGTACCATAAATATTTCACTTCAAATGCAAGATGAAGAATTGTATACATCAGGGGAAAATAGGTGTTTTATATTACCAGTTGGAAATTATTCAGTCTCCACTTACAGATTAAATGGTCTTTGCAGAGACATTTTCTCCCAACTGAGTGTACTAGGATCTGAAAAAATGTTTTTGTGTTTTTGTCTCGATAGTGATTTTTTTTCCTCCTCATATTCCTAAACCTTTTTCTTTCCTTTTATAAGCTCTAATGTCTTACCTACATTGTACCATTTTCCCCCTTGAGTTCTCTCCCCTTGTTGTAGTCCATTGGTGCCCTCAAAAAACTGCTGGTTCTAAAACTTTGAGAACAGCCATCTTTAAGAAAGACACCATGCTCACGTGGGATAAGTGTGTGTTTCGTTTCATAGCCTCTATATGCTGTCTCTTCCTTTAAATCAACATTGTTTAGAAAAGGAAGGTGATGTTGATGGGCTGGCAGCAGAGTCCTACAATTCCTGTTACTGCATTCTCAGAAAACTAGTGGGAAACCAGGAGGAAGTTCCTCCTCTGTAGGAAATTATGGTTCCAGTGTCATTCCACACTTTGCCTTGTCACCCACCCTGTCAATTTCACCCCAGAATGGAACACTGGAGATGTTTTTTTCCCCTTTTCTGGGAGGAGAAGGGTTTGGGTAGATGCCGGCCCCCGAATCAGCCTGTGAAATGATTATTCCTCCCTTCACTCCATAGTACATAATTAGTCACTTAGAACATATTTACAGTACATTCAGTTGGCCCAGTGGCTTACAATATCTATGTAATTTTGTATTTATTTTATCCCTGAAGTTGGAGACTTATGTATAGTTAAAACTCATGATGATAGTTTCTGTCGTTTGCTTTGACATATGTGACATAGGGACATTCCTTTTCCAGTGTTCCCTGCCCCCCCTTTATATTTTGTTCTTATCTGTTTATTGCAGAAATTTTGGGTGGTTAAGTATCAGATTGCAAGCAGTACAATATGTGGGTTCGAGCCTCACATCATGTATTAGTAATGTAAAAAAAAAAAAGGAAAAATAAAATTGTATGAGTAGATGACTTTTTACAGATGGGCCAAATAAAATACCAAATGAATGAGGTGAATATAGCCAGTGGCAGGGGGATTAAGATCAGGAATTAAGACCCTGATTAAGAAGGTGCTTGATAACACCTTCTAATGTTTTCAGATTAGGGGGTCTGCTCAGTTACCCCCTTAAGCTTCTACTTCTGATGCTCCCTAAAATTATAGGAATGACTCTATGTGTAAAGCTTATCCAAACTTTGGGCCTATAATATTTCTCTTAAAAAAAAAAAAAAAGATGAGGCAAAAAGAAACTGTGAAAAGTGTTTAGCAATGAGCAAGAGAAGGAGCTTACAAACTCTTTGATGGTCAATTAGCCAGAAAATGTGCTAAAGACTGGGTGCTGTGCTGGATTACAGGCCCAGGAATTACCCCCAAGGTCCTCAGAGTGGTCCTGCCGTTTGAGCACAGCGACAATTACAGACCTCTAGGAGATGCTACAAAGGCTTTAATTAAGGGACTTACTAACACCCCACTAAGTTTTGGAAATTGAATTCTTTTTTGTGCTTACCTGATGTTTCTTTTGTCCAGACTTTCACATGTATTTCAACAGAGAACACTATTTTCCCCACATCTGTTTTATGTTGGAAGCCGTTTACTGTGATAGCAGCAAAGCTGAGAGTTTAACCAGTATAAGGAAGTAGGTAGAAAAGTGGGCTGGGAGGCTTTTTGCTGGGGAGCATTTTGGGATCAGATTGAAAATTGTAATACTACGCATCTTGAAACATCAGTAAGAGAAAACTAATATACTTTATAGAATTCGAATTTTAGAATTCCCATTTCACAAAGCAATGTCATTTTCTTTGAAATGGCAACTTTATGTTTCTAGACACAGCATGCTGCTCTTTCTGTAAAAATATGTTTTTGTTTGTTGATGCTATAAGGTTAGCCTTTGGCTACCACCCAGGTCTGATTTTTCACTAGCCTAGCCTCATATTTTGTTCCATTTAGATGTGACTGTTTTTATTTCTGGAAATACTCTGCTTTAAGATGCATTAGTCCTAGCTAGAGCACTATGATCACATTAATCTACTGGAGTTATTGTGCTCAACTACCCCCTTTCTGCCAACAGTGGAGAGAGATGCTCTCATCTTTGAACTCTAGGGCCTAATGGTTGCCCAAGTCGGCTATATCTCCCTTGTTTTCTTAGTGAAGTAGTTATTCTCTCTTCTGTCCTTTGAAGCAATTCACTTCTGCCTGCAAAGTTCGGTTTGAACCTTAAAGGTTTTCAAAAGCACTAATAAATGCTTCTGTTTTAGTAACGTTATATTTTCCTTCAGTATTTCTAGTTTACATGTAATATCTGTCAAGTGGCACATTTTTTAGGTTCTCTCTGTTGTACCAATAGACAACTTGAAGGACCTTTTGTGTGCGTACCACTTAATTTGTGTATGAGGAGGACAGAACCTTAACCTTGCTGGAAAGAGGAGTCGATAAGAAAATCACAAGCAGTGTTTAACCTGTGATGACAATTTTAACTTGCCATTTTTTCATTTTTCACAAGGTCAGATAAAGTGTGCGGTTTCAGCAAAGTCGAGTTTATACAGGAATCTTATGACTGGGCTTCATTTTTACATGTGGGTTGGTAGGGAAGGATAATTTGCATTGGATGATAGGGCAGCAGGCTTCCTTTTTACATGTGAGTTGGTAGGGGAGGATGATTAGTATTGGACAAGAGGGCAGCAGGCTCCTGTATGTGCTATCAGCTCCACTGGACCGCTGTGAAGGCCTTCTGACCCCAGAGCAGTTTGAGATGCTGCAGTGGCCTGGATGGGTCTATGTGCCCAGGTGACAGGTGAGAGCTTTTGATATTTATGTTATGTAGAATACTCATATACTTGGATATGTTTTAAATAAAGCATAATGTGAATTTTAGTTCTTTTTTGCTTTTCTTTGGAAAGAGGGAAAATTATACTTAGTGACACAAATATTTTTGTCTGATCAAGTACCTAACTGATTAATGAGCTAAAGCAAAGTTTGATCCCAACTTCTGGAGAGAGGTAGAGCTGGCAGCTGAAGAAGAATATAACTGAATTTTGCTAAAAAAAAAAAAAAGTGCGGATTCGGAAAGTTGTTTTATGAAGTAAAAATTCTAAGCTCTTATCTCTTAGGCTTTATTTTGCTAACATTGTTAGAACTAGCACATCTGGCTTAGATTCTAAAATAGTTTGGTTTTATGCTTCCGTAAAAATGAAACCAATCAAATTGGAATTGAAGATAGATGAAAGGATGGATTTTGGTACAATGAGGATTCTTAAACACAGTAAAGCTATCAGGGAAGATCCTGAACATTGCCTTTCTGAGTGTCCCTTAAAAATAGACTGGTGTCAAACATCGGCATCACACAATATACCCAGGTAACAGACTTGAACACGTACCCCTTGAATCTATTAATAAGATAAAAGTTCATAAAAACCACAGCAAGCTGGTGTCTTTTTTCGGGTAGTGTGGTTGTATTCAAGTCTAGCTCTGTAAAGGGGTGCTGGGGTGCTGGGATAAATAATTCCCAGCAGTCCTTCCAGTTCTGCAGTTCTTCATTATATTGCTTACCATCAACACCTTATATAATCTTCACTTACATGTCATTTGAAGATTTTTCTTTTCCTTTGGGGAGTCGAGGGGAGGAGGGTTTTGTCTTTTAAGTTAGATATTTATTTTGATAGAATTAAAATGTGCCATCTTTATCAGATGTAGTAATATTCATATGAAAGTAAGGCTCTATAATATTAGTTGGGTTTGGTTTCCGCATTGTTTTATTTGGTTTCCCTCCCTGTCCCTCACCCCAAGTGTGGATTAGTGCACAGAGCCAGATAGTTAAATGCAGTCACTGAAATTCTTGCTTTAAAAGACAGTGAGGCAGAATTGTTTAGTTTGGAGAGATGTGAAAAAGAGGCCACCTTAATATTTCACCTCTGTTGCTTTGGGTTTACTTAAGAATGACAATTTAGAATGTTTTCCAGCTCTCTCCCCAGAAATATAAACAAAAATCCTTCTCTGCTGGTCAAGAAATATATGTAATTGTCCTTCATCTCTATGGTACTAACTTGACAGTAGTGGGTTCACCTCCCCTCCAACCTGATTCTGTATTTCTTAAGCATGCTGACCTTGGAACCATTAGTAGAAACTCAGCAGTTTACTCTTTCATCAATAATGCACTCACTCTGAAGTGGCAGGCTGGACGCTGTGGCTCAGCTCTGCATGGGTATTTATAGTTTATGCCAGTAAATGTTTCTGTTGAATCGGTTGGGAGCTGCAGGCCTGATCCTTTTCAAGTTGGTGGTGAGAGCAATGAGTCAGCATATTTGTAAACTTCAGGAGAGTACAGAACATTGATAAATTACTGTGGCACTGGTAATTTCATGAATATGGAGTGGGCCTATATGTTCATTTTTAGCTCTGTAAATCTGAAGAACTGTAACTGCCTTGCTAAGCTGTATCAGTGCATTGGCATCCAGATAAAGACAGAACTTTCTGCCTGTCTTGAAGTAAATGAGGCGTCAACCCAGACTTGTGTTAGGCTGGTCTTTGCTGTGGTTTTACAGTAGATGCTCCAGAACTGCTTAGAAAGCTCTTTTCAGATGGGAATGTGGGTTGCCTTCTGGTAGCATGGCCTGTCATCAGAGGTGTGATTCCCCCAGTAGCTGGCCTATGACACTGCGGCTCCAGTTTCTTTATGTAATAAGGTGAGAGTGAGGAAGAGTTGTACAGAGCAAATGAATTCAGTGTCGATGTCTTATCCAGTGAGCATTGCTGTGGAAAAACCTGTTTGAAAACAGGTTCTTCCCATGCAAGTTCATCAGTTTTATGTTTCATTTTTTTCCTTTTGTCCTTTTTAGGACCGGTTCCAAGTGCAGGCAGAGTTCCTCTAGGACTTCTGACTGTGGACCTTCAGCAGACTCCATGATTTCATCCTTCCTGCTCGGGCCCCTGTTACCAAAAATACAGGGCCCTTATTTTCATATTTTCCCTGGATTTTTTCCTTGCAAGAGTTTCTTGATAGCAAATCCTTCTTTTAAATACTAGAAAGTATGAGGAAGCATTCTCTTTTCATAGCCAGTGGTTTAAAGAAGAATAGTTACTTTTAAAGTAGACTAGTGGGCTTTTAGTGTTAAATGTCTATTGACGTTTTGCCAGAAGAAACATTGATTTTTCTCTCACTTTCTCTTTTTCAGGTCCTGCTTTCTTCCCCGGGCGATGTGCAGAGATCTTTGCCAGGGGTCAAAGCGTTGGGAAGCTTGGGGTCCTTCATCCTGATGTTATCACCAAATTTGAGCTGACCATGCCCTGCTCCTCCCTAGAAATCAATATTGGACCCTTTTTGTGAAGATTGGTCTCTGTGGTGTGATTCTCTTCCCAGGTGTCCCTTTCTCCTCCCCTAGTGTCCTTAAGTCCTCCTCCACAGGGAACATCTATTTGGGCTTTAATGTTTAATAAAGTAGAAAGCACTCTCTGGCTGTGTGGGTAGAGACCACCCTTTCCCTGCATTAGGCCAGCTTGTGCCATATACGAATGTGGTGTCTGGGTGTGAAGGTGCATTGTTGGGTAAAAGCCCCGTGGAGTGCCGGAGAAATGCACTAGCAGAGTGCAGGATCTGTTCTGAAAGGCAGACGTACTCCTCAGACATCAGAACATCACATTGGAATGGATTACTCCTGCATAACAAGATCCCATTTCTTTATTGATAAAACAAGATAATTGATGAGTTCATGTTGCATGAGTTCGAGATAACTGAGGGCTTTAGCTTTGATTTTCTACATTTGACATGTATTCATCATTGAGAAACACTAAAATAACAATATCTTTAGAAAACGTTTAAGAATCAATTGTGGTCCAACAATTATAGCTTCTGAGGTCAGTTTAAAGTGAAAGAAAAATCTGTAATACAAGGATTCAAAATATGTGAGGGTGCATAGGTATTTTTTACTCTATCTGTGATACTCTAAGATAGAGTACATGCAACAAAGATCTATTCCGCTGTAAGAGTTAAAATGGACAAGTATTGATATCAATGCAGTATGAACATTAGGAAACAATGAGAAGCTTATTTTTGCCATAGGCCATACATGTTACTGTAATCAGTCAGTTATAAAATCATGGTTTTAAATACTTAATTGAGCTACTAGTCTCTCTCTTGTAGGGAGATATTAGACCTCTCTTTTTCTGAAGCTAAGCTTCAGCCAATCCTCCTTGTTTTATATCTTAATTTCCTTTCTTACTTCAATCTAGAATTCTCCAGTAGGTACCATCTCTGGAAAAAAGCTGGGTCTCATGTTTGAGAGAAGTTCCCAGGTACTATTGAAGTAATAAGAAATATGATAAAATATAATACTTTAAAGTCCCAGTAGAAATAGCTAACAAAGGCCGGGTGCGCTGTGGCTCATGCTTGTAATCCTAGTGCTTTGGGAGGCTGAGGTGGGCAGATCACTTGAGGCCAATAGTTCGAGATCAGCCTGACCAACATGATGAAATGCCATCTCTACTAAAAATATAAAAATTAGCCAGGCATGGTGGTGTGGGCCTGCAGTCCCAGCTACCTGGGAGGCTAAGTCAGGAAAATCTCTTGAACCGGGAAGTGGACGTTGCAGTGAGCCCAGATTGTGCCACTGCCCTCCAGCCTGGGTGACAGAGAGAGATTCTGTCTAAAAAAAAAAAAAAAAAAAAAAAAAAAGTAGCTAACAAATAACAAAGATAGTGAAATAAGAATTATGTTTATGGATCTTTTGCTGAGTCTACTACTAGGAGAAAACCCGACCATATTACAACCTTGAATTGGGGCAGCAGTGTCTAACTGTAAGATTTGTGAACACACACACTTCCAGCTGACCCTCCACAGCTCTGTTGTAAGCAGATCCTTACAACATTTTAAAAATGAAATATGCCCTCTAAAAATAATGTGTGCCAAAAGGACTTGTATCCAGCATGCATAAAGATTTCTTAAAACTTAATAATAAAATAAAACAACTGTTTTTAAAAAATGTTCAAGAGTTGAACAAACATTTCCCAAAACATGATATATGAATGAGCACTTGAAAAGATCTTCAACATTGTTAGTCATCAGGGAAATGCAACTAAAATCCACAATGATAAACTGCATACCCATTAAAATGGCTAAAATTTAAGACTCATAAATCAAATATTGCTGAGACTGGAGCAAGTGGAACTTTCATGCACTGCTGGTGAGTCACAATGTAAAATGTTACATTGTGACTTTAGAAAATAGCTTGGCAGTCTCTTGAAACATACACCTACCATCTAGCCATTCTATTCCTAGGTTTATCCATATGGCCAAAGATTTTTATACAAGTGTTCATGGTGTTACTTATAGTAGTTACAAATTGCAGTATATCCATACTATGAAATACTTCTCAGCAATAAGAAAGGATGAACTACTGATCCTCAAAACAATATGAATGAATTTCAAAACAGTATGCTAAGTGAAAGCAAGAGACTCAAAAGACTCTATTTAATTCTATTTACATGACAGTCTAAAAAAGTCAAAAGCAGGTTGGTTGGCAGGAGCTCAGGAAAGAGAACTGACTGCAGTGGGTTAAGAGAAAACTTTTTGGGGTGATGGAAATTTTATCTTAATTGAGGTGGTAGGCGTACTTCAGGTGTAGGTTATACCTTCGTAAAGCTGGGAGAAAAAGAATTTAATGTAGTATTTTACTGATTTTAACTACATAACACCAGTTGATAAATGCCTAGAGAAATAGCCTGAACTGTAGAATTGGCAGTTCTGCTCCAGATGGCTCACTGGTCCACAACTATTAATGATATATTCTCCCTTAGTTTCAGGTTCACTCTAGTTAAAATCATGGCTTATGGATCATCGTATGATAGCCATTGTTAAAGTAGGTGGAACTATTTGTTCTGTCAGCAGCTACCCACCTGGATATTTTTGGGGGTGGCCAAAATTACTTGTAATGAAAAACCCACTAATGCCTAATTGTATATCCCAGCATGAAAGGGGAAAGATCAACTCCATGCATCGTGTAGATGTTTCTGCCCTCGGAAGCAGGAAATGGTAGGAAGAAAAACAGTGTCGGCTTCATTGGAAGAAGCGAACTTCAGCTCATGAGTTGAGGCTCTGCAGCCAGATCATCTTACACGTGTCCCTGGTGAAGCATTTGAACGGGAGCCAGGGCAGTCTGTGAGTACTGCCAAAAGTCTTTATTACAGAAGATGCACACCTTCTTAGTAAAAACTGGGAGCTCTAGTATTAAAGTGAAAATTAAATGGAACTGATTTTTGTTCTAGCTTAGAGAAAACTTAAATTCTACCACTACAGCCTCACAGTCCTGCAGTGCTCTTCTGGTTTTTTTTTTTGTTTTTTTAGACGGAGTCTCGCTCTGTCACCCAGGCTGGAGTGCAATGGCGCAATCTTGGCTCACTGCAACCTCCACCTCCTGGGTTCAAGCAATTCTCTTGCCTCAGCTTCCTGAGTAGCTGGGACTACAGGTGTGTGCCACCATGCCTGGATAATTTTTGTATTTTTAGTAGAGACGGGGTTTCACCTTGTTGGCTAGGCTGGTCTCAAACTTCTGACCTCAGGCGATCTGTCCACCTCTGCCTCCCAAAGTGCTGGGATTACAGGCACCCGGCCTGCTCTTCTGTTTTTAAATTATTTTTGAATTGATCTTTTTTCACATTTTAATTTTTTTGGTTTAGTAACGGTATGAGAGTAGGAATTCTCCAATGGGTAGGGTGAAGACAGTTGAGTTTCAGAGAGATGAATAACTTACACAGAAGTCACATAGCCAATAAATGAGTTTGAAACACTATATAAGAGTGACTTGGAGTCCACAGACCACTCACTGATTTGCATTATTTACTTATTTATGCGAAAGTAAATAATGGGACTTTCTACACTTTTTTTTGAGACGGAATCTCACTCTGTCACCCAGGCTGGAGTGCAGTGGCACAATCTCGGCTCACTGCAAGCTCCGCCTCCCAGGTTCACGCCATTCTCCTGCCTCAGCCTCTCCGAGTAGCTGGGACTACAGGCGCCTGCCACCACGCCCGGCTAATTTTTTGTATTTTTAGTAGAGAGGGGGTTTCACCATGGTCTCGATCTCCTGACCTCATGATCCGCCCGCCTCAGCCTCCCAAAGTGCTGGGATTACAAGCGTGATCCATTGCGCCCGGCCTACACTTTTTAAAAATATAAAAATAATGGAAAACAAAGAGTTAAAAATTGTTAAGTCCAATACTTTAAAAAAAACTGTGCAAACTATGGCCTTACTGAGCTAATCTACCTTTCTTCCTCCTGATTCCCTGAAGTAACAAACCGCTGTTAACAATTTAGCCTGTATTGTTTCCTTAGTTTGGACATTTTCCTTGATTTGTACAGTCAGCCACACACACCTGCTCACATTTTTTGGGGGTCATGCTCTACTTACTGGTTTGTGACAAGTTTTGTTTTTTATTTTACATATATCTCATGACATTTCACTTAATATGTCCCATTTTTTCAGGTCAATGCCTATAGACCTATCTCATTCTTTTAAATGAGGTAATATTCTATTGTACAGATGTCCATAATTGTTCAATTATTCCCCTGTTGGTGGACATTCAGTTGTTTCCAACTGTTTGCAATTATAAACACTGCTCCAGTGAACCGCCCATTCTGCTAAATAGCACTGGCTTAGGGCCCCAAGGAAAACCAGTCCTAATGGGTGCAAGACTGTATAAATATTCACATTTGACAGACACATTCAGAGATGCATAGAGTTCATTAGATATTTCTTTGATGTGACGTTTGTACTTGAACTATATATTATTCCAGTACCTTACAGTTTAGATGTAGGAGTCGCTAGGTCAAAGGATGTGTTTTGAATTTAAAACATGTTGAATGACTATTCTCACATTTTAAACAGGAGTAATCTACTACAAACCAGACAGCCTAACCACTGCCCCTGCTCTCAGCAATGATGGGCTCATCAGCTTGGTAAGAGAGAACATTACTCACAATCTTGCTTCTCAGTCTTAATCTGTTTGTGCTTAGTGTTTTGTATAACATCACTAACCCTAATACTTGAGTATTGACTTTGGCCCTTCTGTCCATTTTATCCAAAAGCAGACAGATAGCCTTCAAGGCACACCACTGCCTTAAGTAGAATATGCCTCCTAAGCAATGAAAGCCTTTGACCCATCTGATATCCAAGTTCTGGCTTATTATGTTATTAGGGCCTTGAATAACTTTATGTATATTATTATGGACTGAATGTATCCCCACAAATTCATGTTAACCCCCTGACCTCCAGTGTGATGGTCTTTAGAGATGAGACCTTTGGCAGGTGATTAGAGCTAGATGAGGTCATGAGAGGGGGGCCCTCATGAGAGGCTCAGTGGCCTGATAAGAAGAAACACCAGAGAGCTTGCTGTTTCTCTGCCTACCTGGCACACACATACAGAAGAGGTGATGTGACCACACAGCAACATGGTCGCCACCAGCAAGCTAGAAGAGGGATCAGAATGAAACCTATTTTGCTGGCACCTTAATCTTGGACTTCTAGCCTCCAGAACTGTGAGAAATAAAATTCTTTTATTGAAGCCACCCAGCCTGTAGTCTTTTGTTGTGACAGTCCCAGCAAACTAAAACACATTATTGAAAACTTGCATTCAAAAAGTAGAGAGTGGCATGCATGATAAAATTCAAGGCAGCAGTGCACCTCTGGGACAGTCTGCAGCAGTTCCCTAATCTTAACTGTATCCATGAGCGCAGATAGGAGTTAAGCCTCCTAGGCTTCCAGTCTGCAGCGCCTCTGTCACATGGAAACCTGATGGGTGCCACTGTGAGGGGTGCCAATTACGCACAGTGCACAGTAAACACAGATCATTTTAGCCTTCCTAATTAGCCACTAATAAAAAGACACCGAAGTATCCTGAAGATCAAAGAGAGATTTCCACTATGCCTCAGTAAAAACCCCAGTCTGGGCCTCCGCTTGACAGGTGCTATGCCTAGTGTTTTGCCCTGACCAGAGTCCATGTAGGGAACACGACCTGCTTGGATAAAAGAAGAGCTGCCAAATGACTGTGCTTGACAAATGGGCCAGGCAGCAAGAAGGGCAACACAGAAGCAAAGCATTTTGAGTCTCCACAATGTCTACTTCGTGTTCAGGTATTCTCTGCTTTGGCTTTCTAGTAGGCAGAAAGGATGAGTGAGTCTTGTAGCTAGACTGTGGGTTAAATAAGTATCTCCAGCAAAGGGTCTAATTGAATTATGTCTGACCAAACCCTGTAGGTTTTTTTTCTTCTGAAGTGACTAATGGAGTGTGCTAAGAATATACTCAAGGTTCACACTCAAGCTTTTCATTCTTCATCTGTAAGGTTTGGCCTTCCTTGTTTCTGTTGAAGAAAGGCAGGAAAGAGGCATGAATCTCCAGGAGAAAACATTGGAATCCTGGGTGTGGTGGCTCATGCCTGTAATCCCAGCACTTTGGGAGGCTGAGGTAGGCGGATCACCAAAGCCCAGGAGTTAGTGACAAGCCTGGGCAACATGGCAAAACCCATCTTTACAAAAAAAAAAAAAAAAAATATATATATATATATATATATATATATATATATATACACACACACACACACACATACACATACATACATACAAAAATTAGCTAGGCATGGTGGTGTGCGCCTGTAGTTGCCATGTGAGCCAGGATTGCACCACACAGTACTCCAGCCTGGGTGACATGGTAAGATCCTGCCTCAAAAAAAAAAACAAAAGAAAAGAAAAAACATTTGGAAGAATGTTCTTTATTTTATTATTATACTTTAGGTTTTGCAGTTTTTACATATGTACCATGTGCCGTTTGTTTGTGACCCTTAATTGTCTTTACATTAGGTATATCCCCTAAGTGTCCCTCCTGAGTGAGAACATGCGGTGTTTGGTTTTTTGTCCTTGCGATAGTTTACTGAGAATGTTTTCCAGTTTCATCCATGTCCCTACAAAGGACATGAACTCATCATTTTTTATGGCTGCATAGTATTCCATGGTGTATATGTGCCACATTTTCTTAATCCAGTCTATCGTTGTTGGACATTTGGGTAGGTTCCAAGTCTTTGCTATTGTGAATAGTGCTGCAATAAACATACGTGTGCATGTGTCTTTATAGCAGCGTGATTTATAGTCCTTTGGGTATATACCCAGTAATGGGATGGCTGGGTCAAATGGTATTTCTAGTTCTAGATCCCTGAGGAATCACCACACTGACTTCCACAATGGTTGAACTAGTTTACAGTCTCACCAACAGTGTGAAAGTGTTCCTATTTCTCCACATCCTCTCCAGCACCTGTTGTTTCCTGACTTTTGAATGATGGCCATTCTAACTGGTGTGAGATGGTATCTCATTGTGGTTTTGATTTGCATTTCTCTGATGGCCAGTGATGATGAGCATTTTCTCATGTGTTTTTTGGCTGCATAAATGTCTTCTTTTGAGAAGTGTCTGTTCATGTCCTTCGCCCACATTTTGATGGGGTTGTTTGTTTTTTTCTTGTAAATTTGTTTGAGTTCATTGTAGATTCTGGATATTAGCCCTTTGTCAGATGAGTAGGTTGCAAAAATTTTCTCCCATTCTGTAGGTTGTCTGTTCACTCTGATGGTAGTTTCTTTTGCTGTGCAGAAGCTCTTTAGTTTAATTAGATCCCATTTGTCAATTTTGGCTTTTGTTGCCATTGCTTTTGGTGTTTTAGACATGAAGTCCTTGCCCATGCCTATGTCCTGAATGGTATTGCCTAGGTTTTCTTCTAGGGTTTTGATGGTTTTAGGTCTAACATGTAAGTCTTTAATCCATCTTGAATTAATTTTTGTATAAGGTGTAAGGAAGGGATCCAGTTTCAGCTTTCTACATATGGCTAGCCAGTTTTCCCAGCACCATTTATTAAATAGGGAATCCTTTCCCCATTGCTTGTTTTTATCAGGTTTGTCAAAGATCAGATAGTTGTAGCTATGCGGCATTATTTCTGAGGGCTCTGTTCTGTTCCATTGATCTATGTCTCTGTTGTGGTACCAGTACCATGCTGTTTTGGTTACTGTAGCCTTGTAGTATAGTTTGAAGCCAGGTAGCGTGATACCTCCAGCTTTGTTCTTTTGGCTTAGGATTGACTTGGCAATGCGGGCTCTTTTTTGGTTCCATATGAACTTTAAAGTAGTTTTTTCCAATTCTGTGAAGAAAGTTATTGGTAGCTTGATGGGGATGGCATAGAATCTATAAATTACCTTGGGCAGTATGGCTATTTTCACGATATTGATTCTTCCTATCCATGAGCATGGAATGTTCTTCCATTTGTTTGTATCCTCTTTTATTTCATTGAGCAGTGGTTTGTAGTTCTCCTTGAAGAGGTCCTTCACATCCCTTGTAAGTTGGATTCCTAGGTATTTTATTCTCTTTGAAGCAATTGTGAATGGGAGTTCAGTCATGATTTGGCTCTCTGTTTGTCTGTGATTGGTGTACAAGAATGCTTGTGATTTTTGTACATTGATTTTGTATCCTGAGACTTTGCTGAAGTTGCTAATCAGCTTAAGGAGATTTTGGGCTGAGACAATGGGGTTTTCTAGATATACAATCATGTCATCTGCAAACAGGGACAATTTGACTTCCTCTTTTCCTAATTGAATACCCTTTATTTCCTTCTCCTGCCTGATTGCTCTGGCCAGAACTTCCAGCACTATGTTGAATAGGAGTGGTGAGAGAGGGCATCCCTGTCTTGTGCCAGTTTTCAAAGGGAATGCTTCCAGTTTTTGCCCATTCAGTATGATATTGGCTGTGGGTTTGTCGTAAATAGCTCTTATTATTTTGAGATATGTCCCATCAATACCTAATTTATTGAGAGTTTTTAGCATGAAGGGTTGTTGAATTTTGTCATAGGCCTTTTCTGCATCTACTGAGATAATCATGTGGTTTTTGTCTTTGGTTCTGTTTATATGCTGGATTACATTTATTGATTTGCGTATGTTGAACCAGCCTTGCATCCCAGGGATGAAGCCCACTTGATCATGGTGGATAAGCTTTTTGATGTGCTGCTGGATTCGGTTTGCCAGTATTTTATTGAGGATTTTTGCATCAATGTTCATCAAGGATATTGGTCTGAAATTCTCTTTTTTGGTTATGTCTCTGCCAGGCTTTGGTATCAGGACGATGCCGGCCTCATAAAATGTGTTAGGGAGGATTCCCTCTTGTTCTATCGATTGGAATAGTTTCAGAAGGAATGGTACCAGTTCCTCCTTGTGCCTCTGGTAGAATTCGGCTGTGACTCCATCAGGTTCTGGACTCTTTTTGGTTGGCAAGCTATTGATTATTGCCACAATTTCAGAGCCTGTTATTGGTCTATTCAGAGATTCAACTTCTTCCTGGTTTAGTCTTGGGAGGGTGTATTTGTCGAGGAATTTATCCATTTCTTCTAGATTTTCTAGTTGATTTGCGTAGAGGTGTTTGTAGTATTCTCTGATGGTAGATTGTATTTCTGTGGGATCAGTGTTGATATCCCCTTTTTCATTTTTTATTGCATCTATTTGATTCTTCTCTCTTTTCTTCTTTATTAGTCTTGCTAGCGGTCTATCAATTTTGTTGATCTTTTCAAAAAACCAGCTCCTGGATTCATTAATTTTTTGAAGGGTTTTTTGTGTCTCTATTTCCTTCAGTTCTGCTCTGATTTTAGTTATTTCTAGCCTTCTGCTAGCTTTTGAATGTGTTTGCTCTTGCTTTTCTAGTTCTTTTTTTGTGTGTGAGCAATATGGCTGTTTATTTCACCTGAGTGCAGGCGGGCTGAGTCCAAAAAGAGAGTCAGCGAAGTGAGATAAGGGTGGGGCCGTTTTATAGGATTTGGGTAGATAAAGGAAAATTACAGTCAAAGGGGAGTTGTTCTCTGGCGGGCAGGAGTGGGGGTCGCAAGGTACTCAGTGGGGGAGCTTTAGAGCCAGGATGAGCCAGGAGAAGGAATTTCACAAGACAATGTCTTCAGTTAAGGCAGGAACAGGCCATTTTTACTTCTTTTATGGTGGAATGTCATCAGTTAAGGCAGGAATCGGCCATCTGGATGTGTACGTGCAGGTCACAGGAGATATGCTGGCTTAGCTCGGGCTCAGAGGCCTGACATTCCTGTCTTCTTATATTAATAAGAAAAATAAAATGAAATAGTGGTAAAGTATTGGGACGGTGAAAATTTTGGGGGGTGGTATGGAGAGATAATGGGCGATGTTTCTCAGGGCTGCTTCGAGCGGGATTAGGGGCAGCGTGGGAACCTAGAGTGGGAGAGGTTAAGCTGAAGGAAGATTTTGTGGTAAGGGGTGATATTGTGGGGTTGTTAGAAGGAACATTTGTCATTTAGAATTATTGATGATGGCCTGGATACAGTTTTCTATGAATTGAAAAACTAAATGGAATAAGAGAAGGAAAACAGGTATAAAATGTCTAAGAATTGGGATGACTCAGGACATCTGATTAGAGAGTGCCTAAGGAGATTCAGCATAGTCCTGCCAGCAAAGATTATTTATTTACTTCAAGAGTTAAGAGTGGCAGTTTGGGGATAGCATGAGGAAATATCAGCTGTGATGTCTTGGAGAAACAGTGTAAACCGGCAGTGTAAACAAGAGCGGGGCATGTATGAGTAGTTGAGAACGGTGAAAAGGAGTATGACTAGACAGAAGATAGTAGGGATGACAAGTTTTTTTTGGGGGCACAGTCTAAGTTGGTCTGGTGCCTGGAATGAGACTGGGGCCTAATAAAAAGGAGCGTCTATACAGGAGCTCAAATAGGCTGTACCTTGTAGCATTCTGAGGACAGGTCTGACTTCTGAGAAGGGAAAGTGGTAAAAGTATTGTCCAGTCCTTTTTAAGTTGGTGGCTGAGCTTGGTGAGGTGTGTTTTTAAAAGACCTTTAGTCCGTTCTACTTTTCCTGAAGACGGAGGACTGTAAGGGATATAAAGGTTTCACTGAATACCAAGAGCCTGAAAAATTGCTTGGCTGATTTGACTAATAAAGGCTGGTCTGTTATCAGACTGTATAGAGGTGGGAAGGCCAAACCGAGGAATTATGTCTGACAGAAGGGAAGAAATGGCTGTGGTGGCCTTCTCAGACCCTGTAGGAAAGGACTGTACCTATCCAGTGAAAGTGTCTACCTAGACTAAGAGATATTTTAGTTAATCTGACTCAGGGCATGTTGAGTAAAGCTAATTTGCCAGTCCTGGGTGGGGGCAAATCCTCGAGCTTGATGTGTAGGGAAGGGAGGGGGCCTGAATAATCCATGAGGAGTAGTAGAATAGCAGATGGAACACTGAGAAGTTATTTCCTTGAGGATAGATTTCCACGATGGAAAGGAAATGAGAGGTTCTAAGAGGTGGGCTAGTGGCTTGTACTATAGCATAGCCTGCCTTTGCTGGTGTGTGGTGATTAGGCCTGGTGGAACTGCCATCAATAAATCAAGTGTGATCAGGGTGAGGAACAGGAAAGAAGGAAATAAGGGGAAATGGGGTGAATGTCAGGTGGATCAGAGAGATACAGTCATGGGAGTCAGGTGTGGTATCAGGAATAATGCGGGAGGCCGGATTGAAGTCTGGGTCAGGAAAAACGGTAATTGTGGGACTTAACAAAGAGTGAGTACAGCTGAAGGAGCTGGGAGCAGAAAGTATATGCATCAGGTATGAGGAAGAAAATAGATTTTGGAAGTTATGAGAAATGTAGAGAGTGAGTTGAGCATAGTTTGTGAGTTTGAGGGCCTCTAAAAGTATTAAAGCAGCTGCAGCCACTGCACGCAGACATGAGGGCTAGGCTAAAACAGTAAGGTTAAGTTATTTGGACAGAAAGGCTACAGGGTGCAGTTCTGGCTTTTGTGTAAGAATTCTGACCGCACTAACCATGCCTAGGAAGGAAAGGAGTTGTTGTTTTGTAAGGGATTGAGGTTTGGGAGATTAATTGGACACGATCAGCAGGGAGAGCACGTGTGTTTTTATGAGAATTATGCTGAGATAGGTAACAGATGAGGATGAAATTTGGGCTTGACTGAAGAAATGTGGGCTTGACTGAAGCTGTCTGTGAAGCCTTGCAGCAGTACAGCCCAGGTAATTTGCTGAGCCTAATGGGTGTCAGGGTCAGTCTAAGTGAAAGCGAAGAGAGGCTGGGATGAAGGGTGCAAAGGAATAGTAAAGAAAACATGTTTGAGATCCAGAACAGAATAATGGATTGTGGAGGGAGGTATTGAGGATCGGAGAGTATACGGGTTTGGCACCACGGGCTGGATAGGCAAAACAATTTGGTTTATAAGGCGAAGATTCTGAACTAACCTGTAAGCCTTGTCTGGTTTTAGGACAGGTAAAATGGGGGAATGGTAAGGAGAGTTTATAGGCTTTAAAAGGTCATGCTGTAGCAGGCGAGTGATAACAGGCTTTAATCTTTTTAAAGCATGCTGTGGGATGGGATATTGGCATTGAGGGGGGTAAGGGTGATTAGGTTTTAATGAGACTGTAAGGGGTGCATGATCAGTCGCCAAGGAGGGGAATAGAGGTATCTTATACTTGTGGGTTAAGGTGGGGGGATATGAGAGGAGGATGTGAAGAAGGCTTGGAAAAGGTGGCAATGAGGTGTGGCTGTAGCCTTGGAATAGTCAGGGAAGCAGCTAATTTGGTTAAACTATCTCGGCCTAATAAGGGAACTGGGCAGGTGGGGATAATTAAAAAAGAGTGCATAAAAGAGTGTTGTCTAAGTTGGCACCAGAGTGGGGGAGTTTTCAGGGGTTTAGAAGCCTGGCTGTCAATACCCACAACAGTTATGGAGGCAAGCGAAACAGGCCCTTGAAAAGAAGGTAATGTGGAGTGGGTAGCCTCCGTATTGACTAAGGGGACTGACTTACCTTCCACTGTGAGAGTTACCTGAAGCTCAGCGTCCGTGATGGTCTGTGGGGCTTCCGAGGCGATCGGGCAGCGTCAGTCTTCAGCTGCTAAGCTGAGAAGGAGTCAGTCAGAGAGCCTTCGGCCGGAGTTCCAGGGGCTCTGGGAGGGACTGCCAGGTGAGTTGAACAGTCCGATTTCCAGTGGGGTCCAGATTTGAAATTGGTGAGATGTTTCTTGGGCTGGTTGGTCTAAGGACCTGAGGTCGTAGGTGGATCTTTCTCACGGAGCAAAGAGCAGGAGGACAGGGGATTGATCTCCCAAGGGAGGTCCCCTGATCCAAGTCACGGCACCAAATTTCATGCGCATCCATGTGAAGAGACCACCAAACAGGCGTTGTGTGAGCAACATGGCTATTTATTTCACCTGGGTGCAGGCGGGCTGAGTCCGAAAAGAGAGTCAGCCCTTTTCTAGTTCTTTTAATTGTGATGTTAGGGTGTCAATTTTGGATCTTTCCTGCTTTCTCTTGTGGGCATTTAGTGCTATAAATTTCCCTCTACACACTGCTTTGAATGTGTCCCAGAGATTCTGGTATGTTGTGTCTTTGTTCTCGTTGGTTTCAAAGAACATCTTTATTTCTGCCTTCATTTCATTATGTACCCAATAGTCATTCAGGAGCAGGTTGTTCAGTTTCCATGTAGTTGAGGGGTTTTGAGTGAGTTTCTTAATCCTGAGTTCTAGTTTGATTGCACTGTGGTCTGAGAGACAGTTTGTTATAATTTCTGTTCTTTTACATTTGCTGAAGAGAGCTTTACTTCCAACTATGTGGTCAATTTTGGAATAGGTGTGGTGTGGTGCTGAAAAAAATGTATATTCTGTTGATTTGGGGTGGAGAGTTCTGTAGATGTCTATTAGGTCCACTTTATGTAGAGCTGAGTTCAATTCCTGGATATCCTTGTTAACTTTCTGTCTCGTTGATCTGTCTAATGCTGACAGTGGGGTGTTAAAATCTCCCATCATTATTGTGTGGGAGTTTAAGTCCCTTTGTAGGTCACTGAGGACTTGCTTTATGAATCTGGGTGCTCCTGTGTTGGGTGCATATATATTTAGGATAGTTAGCTCTTCTTGTTGAATTGATCCCTTTACCATTATGTAATGGCCTTCTTTGTCTCTTTTGATCTTTGTTGGTTTAAAGTCTATTTTATTAGAGACTAGGATTGCAACCCCTGCCATTTTTGTTTTCCATTTGCTTGATAGATCTTCCTCCATCCCTTTATTTTGAGTCTATGTGTGTCTCTGCACGTGAGATGGGTTTCCTGAATACAGCACACTGATGGGTCTTGACTCCTTATCCAGTTTGCCAGTCTGTGTCTTTTAATTGGAGCATTTAGTCCATTTAAAGTTAATATTGTCATGTGTGAATTTGATCCTGTCATTATGATGTTAGTTGGTTATTTTGCTCATTAGTTGATGCAGTTTGGAAGAATGTTCTTTCCAAGAACTCCATCACATTAGGAGTGCTGGCAAAGCTATGAGAGAGAGCTGCCACATACACTGCTGGAATCAGAGGACTTGCAGTCATGAAGTAAATTTGGCCTTTTAGGTGGGAAGGTGAAGATGTGGAGAAAATGTGCCTGGTTGATATCAAGCCTGATAGCAAAGAAATGTTCTGCTTTCCACATGTCACAGCTTTTTGTCAGGAATAAAATATGCCTGTCCCTACAATAACCAACTACTTATGGCTGACAAGAAACCAGTTGTGACACACGGAATAAACAGTCACATTTTGTGCTGGAAAAGTCAGAGAAAAAGCCCCAGTGGAGATAGGTGGGATTAATTAGAGATTTTTTAGCTGTGAGTCTCGGGCAGAACATTTAAACAAGGAACACTTGGGTGACATTAGGGCAGATGAGACAAGAGAGCCAGACAGAGAGGTGCCCCTTAAGCAAATCATGTAGGTGAGATGACTTATGCAAAACACTAGGCACAACACCTGTCACGCAGAGGCCCGGACTGGGGTTTGTATTGAGGCATGGCGGAAATCTCTCTTTGATCTTCAGGATACTTAAGCATCTTTTTATTGGTGGCCAGTTAGGAAGGCTAAAATGATCTGTGTTTAGTGTGCACTGTGCATAATTGGTCCCACTCACGGTGGCACCCATCGGGTTTCCATGTGACAGAGACATTGCAGACTGGAAGCCCAAGAGGCTTCACTCCTATCTGCACTCATGGATACAGGTAGATTACAAGACTCTTGCAGGCATGGGCATTAAGGCAGCACCCAATTGTCACCCTGGCTCACCCCCAATGATCTGAGGCCATCTTTGTGTATATTAAAGAGGCATTGACATTTGAACACTTGCATTGGGAAGAATCTGGCTTGCCATAGAGAGAGCAAGGCCAGCAGATGTGTTGAGTGTGTGCGTTAAAGAAGCATTACAGTGGAACTCCTAGCTACATCCTTACTTTTCTTGGTTTTTTTGCATGCCATATAGACAGGCGTGGAAAAAGAAGAATTATTTTTGGCTTTGTATAGCTCCCTGTCTCATGTGGCTACAGTTTTAAGAATTTAACATTCTCTTCATGGCCTACATTTAACTCTGATTCTTCTTAATGTGCATTCTGTAAATATCCAAGTCTGTACTACAGGTGTGTCTCATTTTAAGAAAACAATGGCTGCATGGTGTACACAGAGTCACCCATTAAAGCCTTATGTTCACAGAAATGAAGAATCCAAATTTTAACTTGAATTCTAGCGGCAAACCCATACGTGCAGTTAAAATTCAAGTTAAAAAAAATCAAAACACAAGCAGCTGCGAGGAAAACATCTCTTGTCTCAAATGAGATATGTGTATATTGCTGTTCCACTTGGCTCTTGGGTAGCTTCTTACTAGAGGATGAGGGCTTCATTCACAATCATTAAAGAAAGACTTGGAGCATTTTGAAGCATTTTGAAGTTCCCTGAAGAGCCAGGATCATGGTAAAATATTTTGAAAATGAAGTTTCACATGACTAGTTCAGGGAACTGAGCAAAGAGAAGACGGAGGAAGGGAGTGGGCATGAAGGACACAGAAGGAGGTCCCAGCTGTTGGTCATGTCCGCCAAGAGAGGAACAAGAAGGATGGGAATGATGCTGTGCGTACAGAGATGGCAGACAGGGAAGGTGCTGTGGCTGACTGGTGAGTACCGTTAACCCTTGAACAAGATGGGTTTGAACTGTACACATTTAGTGCTATGTGGATTTTCTCCTGCCTCTGCCGCCCCTGACACAGTAAGAACAACCCCTCCTCTTCCCTCTCTTCCTCCTCCTCAGCCTCCTCAACATGAAGATGATGAAGATGAAGACTTTGGTGATGATCCTCTTCCACTTAATGAAGGGTAAATCTATTTTCCTTATGATTTTCTTAACATTTTCTTTTCTCTAGTTTACTTTATTGTAAGAATACAATATATAATGCCATAACATATATGTGGTAATCTGCTGATTGTGCTATCAGAAAGGCTTCTTATTGACAGCAGGCTATTAGTAGTTAAGTTTTGGGGGAGTCATAAGTTATACGCATTTTTACTACATAGGAGGTTGGCACCCCTGAGCTCTGAGTTGTTCAAGGAGCAACTGTATTTCAATGAGGAGTGATGAAAGGAGTCTGTGAAGTTACCTCTGGACGTCACCCCCTCTGGGAGGGCCTTCTCACACTTCTCGTTCATGTGGTTTGATTTTGCAGTGTCACAGCCCTGTGCTCATCCTTTATTTCACCACCACCACCACCACCACCACTGTTATTCTTACGATCACCAACATGGTTTGGTTTTTTTCTTGTAAAAGCTGGAGGTGTTTGGGAAGTGCCTCAGACAAGCTGTTCTCTAGCCATGGAGTACCATCTCCTACCTACTTCCCATCACATTCCCTGTGCAAACCCCATCTGTTCTCTACGCCTCGCTCATGCAGTCTGCCCCTCCTCCCAGTTCCCATGTCGTTGTTTTCTCTTCCCTACAGCCTTAACCATTTGGCTCCTGAATTCTAATTCTCTGCCCGTGTCTTCTCTGTCCTGCGAAAACTGCACAGATAGGTTGGAGCTTTACATCTCATACGTCCTGCTCAAAGTACAAATAGAGTCCTAGGTCTGCCCTTGCAAATGAGGCGCAGCGTCAACTGTGTGTACCATCTCAAATAGCAAATTTGGGATGCTTAAAGGCAGAGCATATCATTGCAATGATATGCTGTGAATTTGAATTACGTTATGTTTATTTGGTTCAGCAGATAGAGAACGCATCTCTAAAAACCTTTTACTTACCTTAACTAGCAAAACTTACAACATTTACCTTTCAAAACATAGTGACACTTAACTCCATATAAAGTAAAAGGAGGTTCTTTAGTATCATGGAGTAGAGGACGGGATTTAAGGATGCCAACATGCCACTTCTTTCCTGTTACCACACCTGTGGGTCCTCCAAGGCTCTCCAACATTTGCACATGATTGGATTATGACAAGAACAGAGAATTATGTAGCCTGGCTCTTATTTTTGTCCCGTTTTCAACTCAGGTCCAATGAATTCAGAGAAAAAGGTCTACGTTAAGAAAAAAAATACAAGGAAACAGAACACTGGCTTTTAAAACATTTAATAAGTCAAAATCAAATAAAAGTGATTTTAAAAAGAATGAATTTACATACGGTACATAAGCAAGACAGCTGAAGGTTTCTAAAATAGAAACCTGGCACATATGGCCCCAAAACACCACATGCTTTGATTACACTCAGGAAGCATGAGTTGCCTATTTGGGTGAGAAAATCCCATGTTACAGTGAGATCACCTAGGCATGTTTTGGAGTAATTCCAGCCATTGCTATGTAAGTGTTTTTAATTCAGGGGTGTCTTCTACGTTTTCGTCTTCTGAATATCTTGTGACGGTGCAGGTTTGAGCAAAACTGGCATGAAATGAGAGCTGTTTTAGATGAAGATTGCAAGATGGATGGCTTGGCCCACAGTGGCAGTGGGCTGGGGGTGGAATGTGGACAATTAGGAAAAAGGCATGCCATTCTATCTGGCTCCTGGAGAGGCAGATAATCCTGGGGGCTTTGGTGTCACAGTTCCCAAAAGCAAGGTTGGCCAGACCATAGGCTTACATTGTGTTGAGCTTGACTTTTAAATTAATTTCCAAGACGCAAGATCGAGAGGGACGGTGGACCTAGACTGAAGCCAAACCAGTAGGGGGCGCTCTTTCCCCAGAGAGAAACTCCAAATGTCTTGAAAGGAGCCTGAACCATACCCTTTGAGGGGGCATGCAATGGTGTGAGACTGAGAGAGGATTTAACAGAGCAAAGTGCTGTGTGAGAAATGAATGGAAGAGGGCTAGCAAGACAAGGGTGTGAATCAGGTAATGCCTTTTTTTTCCCCCAATGAATTTTTGTCTGATTCTCACCACAGAGCAGGAGTGCTCAAAAACTGAGGTTGGCGTCACCAATATACACGTTTCATTCTCCAGTTGCAGTAATCAAATACTTTAAAAAGTGACCAACCATGACAAATCCTTGGCTCATTCTTTTTTTTTTTATTTTTTTATTTTTTTATTATACTTTAGGGTTTTAGGGTACATGTGCACAATGTGCAGGTTTGTTACATATGTATCCATGTGCCATGTGGATTTCCTGCACCCATTAACTCGTCATTTAGCATTAGGTGTATCTCCTAATGCTGTCCTTCCCCGCTCCCCTCACCCCACAACAGTCCCCGGAGTGTGATGTTCCCCTTCCTGTGTCCATGAGTTCTCATTGTTCAATTCCCACCTATGAGTGAGAACATGCGGTGTTTGGTTTTTTGTCCTTGCGATAGTTTACTGAGAATGATGTTTTCCAGTTTCATCCATGTCCCTACAAAGGACACGAACTCATCATTTTTTATGGCTGCATAGTATTCCATGGTGTATATGTGCCACATTTTCTTAATCCAGTCTATCATTGTTGGACATTTGGGTTGGTTCCAAGTCTTTGCTATTGTGAATAGTGCCGCAATAAACATACGTGTGCATGTGTCTTTATAGCAGCATGATTTATAGTCCTTTGGGTATATACCCAGTAATGGGATGGCTGGGTCAAATGGTATTTCTAGTTCGAGATCCCTGAGGAATCGCCACACTGACTTACACAATGGTTGAACTAGTTTACAGTCCCACCAACAGTGTAAAAGTGTTCCTATTTCTCCACATCCTCTCCAGCACCTGTTGTTTCCTGATTTTTTAATGATGGCCATTCTAACTGGTGTGAGATGGTATCTCACTGT